>NC_142145.1:56882932-57497415 GCF_024610735.1 Ursus americanus
GAATTTTCATGTGTTTCTGTGTCATTAACTGACAATCCCTTTTCATTCTGTCATAATGGTGAGATCCTTAAAATGAGACATTCTAAAAAATTTCCATTTGTGTCTCTCTAATGTTGCCCTATCATAATTTTTAAAATCTTTTCATGTACACCTTGAAACTCCTTTTGACTTGCTCATTGTTTCTCCTTATCCAGAAGTCTTAGAGCTAGATTCAGAATTTTAGGGCATATTGGCTGAAGTTCAAGGCCCAGTGCTATGCCCAAATGTGAATTAGACTTATGTAACCATTGGTATATTCTGGCAACGAAGGATCTAGGCACTGAGGGTCTTGTGGTCAAAGCCTCATCTGCTCCTCAAGAGCCACATGATCTTGAAAAAGTTACATGACCTTTCCAAGCCTCAGTTTTCTCACCTGTAAAATAGAGGTAATGGTAAGTGAGGGATTACCCCATACACTCTTACCAGGATAAATATATAAAGCATTCAGTACTAGGTCTGACTACAGTAAATGCACACTGAATGTTAGCTCCCGCTATTGTTGGAAATATAAGTCAAGGTCTTTTCAAGTCGTGTGGGTATATAAAATAGTTGGAATCTGGGGCACTGGCCACCTTACTTGCCTTCCTCTCCTTCCAGTTCCTGTCGGTGTCTTTTGCAGAGTGGGTCGCTGCTTCTGATGTAGTCATTACTCGGGCTCACCCAGAGCATCTCCGCTAAAGCTGGGACTCCTTACACTGGGTCCTCTTACCAACTGGGAAGAACACACAACTTCCTCCGTATCATCTCAGCTCAGCTGCTCTGTGGCATCCAGATTAGTCACCTGCCTGGGTTGCTGCTGAGGCTACCCCTTGGATGGCAGGTCTGCACAGCAGACTCAAGGTAACCCTGGTTGTCCCCAACGACAGGAACTTGCCTCTCCATTGTCTCTGCAGGAAGCGGGCCGGCCAGTCCTCCCTTCCACTTCAGTGGCCTCTGTGCCACCATGGTTGGAATGGCTGTCCTTCTTTCCTCTAGTCTCTGTTACCTTCTGCCCTTAGGCCCCCAAGCACACTGCCTATGACCTCAGGGTTCATGAATGCCACCATCAAATCCTGTGCAAACCAGCTCTCTCCCTTGCCTCTGTTTTAGGATGCCAGCTTCACTCCAAAGGGGGCTGCCTGGGGTCCTGGGACACCGAGTGGGCTCTCATCTCAGCTCCGACCCTCGTCCTCATATCAGGAGAGACTCCCTCTGACCCTGTACAAGGTTGGGAAGGACAAGGACTCACCTTGACCTCAGCAGCTAAGTGTTCTTAGACCTGGGGACCTGGGCCAGCCTGAGTGTGAGCCACTGGTCTTTAATGTGGGGCTCCTGGGTGTTTCCTGCAGCTCCCAGCCGTGCTTGGGCAGGTCTGCATTTGCAGAAAGATCACTTCTTCTGGGTCCACTGGCTCTGTCGTTTTCACCTTACCAGGGAAAACCTGCTCTCACTCTGTCACATTTAGGTGCTTGTATTACAAGGTGCTTGGGACAGATTTTTAGATTTTCCTGGTTGCGGTGCAAATTAGACAGGCAAGACATACCTGAGTCTGAACGCAGCCATCTTCACAGTCAAGATAACCACGACTGCAGGGCTCCCCTGGGCCAGGCTCCTGGTTGCAATCACTGATTACATTACGGATGTTCTACTGGAGCTCTTCCTGACTGCGTCACCTTAGTAACTGCAGTCTCACACCATTATCAATGGTACTTGGCTGTGTTTGGCTAAATCGGTCAGCATTTCCTGTGCAATATGCCAGCGTGGCTTTGGGTCCATGATAGCCTTTTGGTCTTCCCCATTTTCTAACGTTTGTTCTTGCAAGTGGGGTCATGGTGACACCTTCGTCAGCTGACCTGGCCAGTGTCCAATTCCTGGTGGAAATACAGTAGGAATATCCCTTTTGCATTTGAAAAAACGAACAAATGCCAGCTTTCTCATATTAATCACTACAGGGACCAAAATTCCTCTCTGAAGGAACAAAGCCCTCAAAATAGTCACGGAAGTGGAAGGAACCTCTAGTGTGTTTCTATTTTAGAGGCTCATCTGCCCATCGGCCACATGGGGGGCAGTCATCCTGACACAATACCCTGAGTGTGACAAATGTTACAGAGTAGGAGCTGGTTTTCCCTTGAATGGGGAAGGCAGTGCTTTCGTCTGCAAAGACAGATGTGGTCGAGTGGCTGGGCTTGGAGGTGCTCAAGGGAGTCCTGAGGAGAAGATGGGGGATAAGAAGGTTTGATCCCCTTTTAGTCAAGACAGGTCAGCTCATCTCATCTGCATATGTGTGCATATGTGTGGCTGTGTACATGTGTATACGTATGTGTGTATCTATGTGTGTGTGCATGTCTGTGTGTCTGTGTGTGTTTGTATGCATATATGTGTGTGCATCTGCAGTATAAAGAAAGTTTGAGCACCACGTTAGGTTCTATGAAATAACCAGAACTCTGCAGAGTCAAAATGATGCAGGCATGCCTCCCCAGCTATGTTCACAAACATTCAAAATCTTTATGAAGCTTCAAGGGAAATGGCAGTGGACTCAGGGGGATGAATCTTTGTACACACTTCCTTCATTTGGAGACTTAAATGATATTTCTCATCCTCTATTTCAAATGTATGACAATACCATTTAATTCATAAATACAAATCTCTTTAAAAATTACTGACTCACGACAGGTTTCTGCCATGCTTGTCACCTTACATTTTTCCAAGCAACGCATCCTACAGATACAACTACCGTGACATGGAATGTGCAAACATATTTGTTGTTCAAGTGGGACCTCCACTCTTGGAAAGATGGAGAACTCCTCTTGCCTTATCTTAGTTAACTCTCACACCTGTCAAGCGAGCAAGTCATAGTTGTCCTACTAAACAGTCCTTTGTTATTATTTTGTTCCAATATTCAAATGGGACAACTCAGCAGCAACCGTTCCCTGGCAGCCCGTGCACTGAACAGCCTCTCCTGCTGGACCACAGGGTGACTATATTTGGTGAGCAAATACTCCTTGGGCTCTGCGCTCAGGCTCTTGACCAAGCCTCCCTTACATCTGACAGGCACTTGAACAGATCCAAAATAAAACAGATGCAGGCCATCTTACCCTCCCTGTCCCGGTTGCCATCCCAGGCCTCCTGGGAGAAGTGGAAGGGTGTTTCCAGGGGCCCACGCCCTGTGCAGAATTAGATCCACTTCCTTCCCCTCCCTTGGCCTTGGGAGTCAGCTGGAATGTGGGTGGGAGGTGTGGACAGAGTTAATATGCCCTCCCCCAAGGCCACTTCACTGATCATGGAACCTCATACAAGCAGGCACTTGGCTAATTTCAAATATGAACCCATTTTCCTAGGCTGCTCTTGAGCATTTTTATAGCTAGCAAATGAATCCTTACACAAGACCTTCACTGTGTCACAGTTAACTACTGCTCATTCTTTTTCTTTAAAAAAGATTTATTTATTTATTTTAGCAGGGAGAGGCAGAGGGAGAGAGTATCTTAAGCAGACTTTATGCTGAGCGTGGAGTCTGATATGGGGCTCAATCTCACACCCCTGAGCCAAAAGCAAGAGTTGGGTGCTTAACTGACTGTGCCACCCAGGTGCCCCAGACCACTGCTCATTCTAAGTTTACTTCTGTTTCTACAGTGTGATAAAGGGTCTTCCTGACCATCATTCTTAGCTCATTCTTGGACATCTCATGGACAATTCTTCTTGCTGTGTGCTTGAGAAGACACAGATTCTCTGTTGAAGAGAAGTCCAAGTCTGTGAACCAATATGTTGGCGAGAAGAAGAAACATAAAGCACCGCATCAATAATCTTATGTTTTTCCAGGAGGAGGTAGAAGGGCAAGATCTGTAGAGTAAGAAGAAGATGAGAAATTGGACTTCAGCGAATCAGTGGAAATACCGTAGCCCCAATTTCCTTCAGGAGCAGCCATTTTCTCTCTTTCTATAAAGCAGGGAATAAAGTGGTAAAGTCCACCACAGTTCCAGATATGGTTGTCTTTCTTTCTTTTTTTAAAAAAGATTTTATTTATTTATTTATTTATTTATTTATTTATTTATTTATTTATTTAGAGAGGGAGCACGAATGGGGGGAGGGGCAGAGGAAGAGAGAGAATCTCAAGCAGACTCTGTGCTGAGCGTGAAGCCCAACGCTGGGCTCTGAGATCACGACCTGAACAGAAATCAAGAGTCGGACACCCAGGCACCCCCAGACATGTTTTTATTTCCAATAATTCCTAATGAAACCACCTCCAACTGAGAACCCTGATTCACATGTTCCCAGCCAGGGTTTTCTATTTTGGTTTGTGAAGAAGCAAAACATGTTCCATGTTTATCCCAGGTTGTTCTAGTTTAACATGTATTATGTGTCCATCGTCTCTAAATATATCCAGAAAGGAATTTTATCTGTCAGTAAATAACAATACAATCAAAATGATTTGCGTCTCATTATGCAGTTTATTCTGATGAGTGATGGAGTTGAGGCCCAGAAGAAAGAATCTGGGTGATCACACTCATAAATACTCAGTCTTTATGAAGCTTCAGAGAGAAGGACTTGTTGCCATGGAAAACAAAGGAAGGCGGAGTGAGCCTCGAACCCAGGAGTTAGGCAGTGACTCCTCCCGAATAATGGGAAACCCTTGGCACAGAACCAACTCCCCAGCTTGCTGCTGAAAGCGTCAGCTGCGCAGGGGACCGGAGGGCATGGTGTCTCAGTCAGTCATCATCAGTGGGGAAGAACTTATTTCCTTTATTCTGGTATTATGTTTATGCAGAGAACTCAGGAAGGGAACAGCATTCTTCTGGAGATCACAGATGAGTATTGAACCCACAGCCAGGTAAAGGGTTCAAATGAAATTAGCTTCAGCAAGTCCAGTGGCGTTTTCTCGGACCATAAGCAGGCAAGCGGCTAAGGCTCATGGGTATTGAGAATTTGTTGTTCATGCTCAAAAAATCAACCACGTGATTGTTTCCAATAAGCCGTGGGAGCCAGCCATAGTGGCTGAAGGAGCCACTGGTGAGGGCACTGCATTCCTAGATCCCCTTTGGGGGAGAAAAAAAACAGCAAACATGGCTCAAGTCAGGGAAACAAACAAGAAACTGTTCTCTTTTAGAGCAATGTGCACGGGATGAACTCAGCCCTGACTTGGGGTGTCCTAGAAATCCCTCTGCAGTCCACACGCTGAGTGGACGGAGATGTTCCATGGGGAGGAAACCCTTGGGGGGAAATCTCTGTCATTGTCATGAGGTTGGAGACTTGTGGCCTTTCAGACCCTCAGCACTGGGCTCCAGTGAGTGGAAGGAACGCGTGCAGTGGGCCGAGGGGGAGCAAGGGGCAGCAAGCTGGAGGTGGGAGGCACCTGCTGCTGTCACATTCAGTCTGCCCCTCCGCGGTACTGTTTCTTTCATGTTGGGAGTTGATAGCATCACCTGTTTATGAGTCCTCCTATCAAAACGATTCTTTTTTTTTTTCAAGATTTTATTTATTTGAGAGAGAAAGCGCATGAGTGGCAGGGAGGGGCAGAGGGAGAGGGAGAAGCAGACTCCCTGCTGAGCTGGGAGCCCGAGGTGGGGCTCAATTCCGGGATCCCAAGATACTGAGTTTAGCCGAGGACAGATGTGTAACTGACCGAGCCACCCAAGTGCCCCCTATCAAAATAATTCTTAAAACAGGTCTCAGACATTATCTACACCTGACGCAAATATAAAGTCATGGGTTCCCAGCACCAGGCATTTTGGGGTTCGAGTGCAGGGAAGTGTGTCTGTGTAGGGGATGGTTGTGGAGAGGGACAGTTTCAATGTCTCACAAGTCTCAGAGAACAAGGAGATGCTTACTTGTCTGGGCAGGTGGGATGAGGCCAGCCTCTCTGAGGACACTGGGTTCACCTCCGCTCCCCTCCCCCCCGTGTCCTTGTCTGACTCAGACCTCCATAGAACTCACTCAGGCTGGCTGTGGACCCCTTGACTAGTTCTGTTGGATTCCCGTTTCCAAGGCGGCTCTGGCCCTATGGGAAAGGCATGCGAGGTGTCTGCTGCCTTGCCTGCTGAGAAGAGCAAGATATAAACCTCCCCAAGGAGGGTGTCAGACCCCAGGGCCTGAAAGCAGAGAGGCCCTCAGGGGGAGGCAGGGGAATGGCTTTGCCTTCTCCAGTTTCCCCTTCCACATTCCAACACCCTCCACTCCGTTGGCCCTTTCCAGGGAAACAGAAGAAAAAATGGACCTGCTGCTACCTACTCACTTCAAAAGAAAACGTTTCTTTTATCTTCTGTGGTAAGATTAGGAGGCCAGGCACATTTACTTGTGTCTGAATACTTGAAACACACTCTTGGGAAAACATAAACAGGATTTATATGAAATGCTTTAATCCCTCCAAAGAGCAATGAACTCTGTTGAAAGGGCACCAGCTATTCTCGAGTTGGGTGGGATCATACTGCTTATGCCTCTTTCTCACCTGTGACTTGGTAGTGGCCTCAATTCAACCATGAACCTCTCCGGAATACCTCGTGGGTGCGGGTGCTGCATGAGGGAAACCAAAATGAGCAGAAATATCTGGGGGTGTGAAGAGTTCAAGATCCCAGGGTGCCTGGGTGGCTCAGTCGGTTAAGCATCTGCCTTCAGCTCAGGTCATGATCCTGGGGTCTTGGGATTGAGCCCCGGGTCAGGCTCCCTGGTTGTGCTCTCTCTTGCATGCTCTCTCTCAAATAAATAAATAAAATCTTTAAAAAAAAAAAAAGAGCTCGAGATTCCATGTGTACAGCAAACCTCAATTTATAACTTTTAATTGATCTGACTTTCTTTTTTTTTTTTTAAAGATTTTATTTATTTATGTGACAGAGAGACAGCCAGAGATAGAGGGAACACAGCAGGGGGAGTGGGAGAGGAAGAAGCGGGCTCCCAGCGGAGGAGCCCGATGTGGGACTCGATCCTGGAACGCCGGGATCACGCCCTGAGCCGAAGGCAGACGCTTAACGACTGCACTACCCAGGCGCCCCTGATCTGACTTTCTTATCCCGTGAGTCTGATTCTCCATAAGTCTCTTATGAGATGACTGCAATCCCATGTTCCTAAAAATATAAGTGTGGATGGAGTTTCGTCAGGTTGAATCACTGACAGTAAGAGTGCTAGGATGTAGACCCTGCTTCTCAAAATACAACTGGCTTGAAGGTCTTCCTGTGTGAAGTGTTCTGACTACGAATCTCTTGGAAAAGAAACGAGCCCTTCCCATATCTGTCTGGTAAACCAGGACTTGCTCAGCCTCATAGAACTTAATAGGAGAGAAGACTTCAAGATTGTCTCCTGCAAGGGGCTTGTTTTATGGATGAGGAAACTAGAGCCCAGATAGGTTCAAGTCCTACCCAACATCACACAGCAGCTATAGTCCTGTCCAGGCTGTGCTTAAAGCAGGGTGTGTTTTCGTGTAGACCCAACATTGTGCTCTGTGATTGCACATTGGACTTTCTGCACCATTTCAAGGGCCGAATTAAGGTTAGCATTTATGAACTTCATGGTAGGAGAAAAGATACACGCACGCATGTGCACACGCACACACACACACACACACGCACCCTTGCATGTGCTTGTACGCTTTTATTTTTACAAAGGGAAGGAAAATTGGGAAAGAAGTTCTAACTCCAACTCTTACATCCTTAGAAGGGAGGGCAGGTACTATGTTGACTTCAAGTATCTGAAATACTCATTTTGTTTTCTTAAAATTACTCAAGTTCTTAAAATAAAGTGGAGATCATTTTAGAAGTCAGGTGGGACGGAAGAGGAAGGTGGCCTCTTTTCCTCCCTATGAATTAATGTCTCTGCTGCCTGTGTTCTATTATGTCTTTGGAAATAATAACTCTGGAGGTTTATTTTCATTTTATTTATTTATCAATTTATTTTTTGGCTGCCCCGTCTGGCGGCCTGTGGCCTGCGTTCACAGTGGGGCCTCGGGACAGGCCCCGCCGGAAGGGCTGCTGAGAGAGTGTTGTTTGCTTTCTGCATCTGAAGGAACATCTGCCAGAGACTCACAGCCCCGAGGCCTCTATTTGTTTTTAGAGTGTGATCATGATTTTTCTGACAGTGCACGCTGCCCCCCACCCCCATGTCAGCCTGAGAGATTTTGGCTCCTTTGGGTGGAAAATGATCCAAGGCGCCCCAATAGCATTTTCTCCTGTGGCTCGTGGGACCTCTGAGCTCTTCCTGATGGCGCAGTGGCGGCTGGCAGGAAGTTAGTGCCACCCTGGTTCCCAGTGACAAAAAGAGTCAGAGGACCCCACCTCCAGGAAACGCAGTTCCTTGGGCCATGTCCCCCACGGTAACATATAAAGCACAACACAATGAGTTAATGCAACCAGGCAGGCCTTGGAAAGGCTGACCACAGGGTGCTAGTGTGGCTGAGCCCCTCCAAGTGGGAAGGGCTTATCTGCCTTAGTCCTGGCCTCTGTGTCACTTCAAATGGGACTTAAAAGCAATTCTCTAAGTGGATTAGGTCTAGAGATTAACTTGAGTATCCTGTGTTGAAAGGCCCGGGTTTCACTCTCTCCTGAGACCAGTATTTCCAATACTTCTGTGGCAGCTGCCGTGCGGGCGACCCCACTGACGAGAGATGGGGAGTCAGACACCATCTTTTCACCCTGGCTTGTCCACTCACTTCGCTCTCTTTCAGACCTGCCCGAGGGATCCCACACTCCACCTCACACTGGCTCCGAGCCCCACCCCTGACTTTAAGAGTTGGGACATTTCCTAGACAGTCACTGGAAATCAAAATATTGAAAGAGGACCTGCTCACGGTTGGTTGGTAAGGTGTCAGAAGGTTCTACTTCAATAAATTTTCAGGTCCTGTGATTACCTAGAATCACTGGGTAAGAAGGTTGGAGGGATTCGTTCGACATTAGAGGTCATAACCAAATGCAGAGTTGTGCAAGGACCCGAGACTCACAGGCTGCTGTTGGTCTCTCCAGTCCCGAGGAGCAGGATGAAGAGGAGGGAAAGGTAGCAGCCAGGGGGCTCTAGGGACGAGGCTTCCTAGACTTCCCCAGGATCTCTCTGTCCTGGCAAAGCCCAGAGGAGGAAGGAAGGGGACCCTTCTCGGCTTGGGGGTTGGGCACATCATTGCCCTCGATGCCGAGGGGATAGATACAAACATCACTAAGATGGAAGCTGTTTGCTGGGCATCTTCCTGTAGAGGGGGCCTTTGTTAACTGTATATTGTTTTCATAATTCCTACTGGAAGGACAAAGAATGGAAACTGTGCACACATTCAAGCGCCCACTGTGATTTATGTCTTGTAGCGATTTTCCACGTAGTTCATTTGTACACCCTACAGCAACACTTGAGGTAAAGAAAGTTGGCTCCATTGTGCAGATATCAGTTGAGAGACTCTGGGAAATTGCTTCAGATCAAGTCCCTAAGAGGTGACTGGGCGAGGTTTCGAATCCAGGACATTCAGTTTACCCAGGACTGACTGATGCTGTGATGCCCACGCTGTGCACTTATCAGACGGAGGATGTGGATTTTCCACTTCAGTTGTGGAATCCACATTTGGCTCAGGGGAAGATCGGCTCCCTCCCCCATGCTTGCCTTTGCACATGGTGGCCAGCTGTGGCTCCCGCCTGGGGTAGACATGGAACAGAGCCAAGACTGCACATCAAAGACTAGCAGGGAAGTGTGCACTGCTTCTTCCTGGCTCTGACCTCAGTTGCATGCTTTCTGGGCTGTATGAAATTAACCATGGCAAAAGGATTGGGGGAATCCTGTTGTGGAGGACAAACACTGTTTTCTCAGCTTTGTCCAATCCAATTACAACTGTTGATAGGTAAGCAGGTAGTGGATGGTGAAAAAAGCTTCAGAAGTTTCTTTATAGTAAGTTCTTATGACTTTCACTGGGAAGCAAAAGAATCCCTGACCAAACAGTTGAAACTGCTTAAAATAAAAAAAAAGCAGAGATCAAAGTAGTGTAAATTCTTAGTCATTTAGCAGTGTCATGGAAGGAGACGATCTTAACAAATTTTCAAAGAATTAGAATAGTGCAAAATATCTTTACTAAAATCCTGTGGAATGTAATAATTCAGAAACAGAAATCTACTGAGCCCCTACATTGTGCTTTGCATAAAGTTGCACACGACCCCAGAGAGCTTCCAGCCCAGTGGGAAGACAGACATTGGAACCATCAGACTCCCAGACAATTAAGAGCACAGTTCAAGTGAGCACAAAATGCTTTAAAAACAGGGAGAAGGGCATGAATGACTTTGTTTGGGGGAGCAAGGGAGATCTCAGAGTCTTCCCCAAGATTGCAGTATTTTAGCTGAAGGCTGAAGGCTGGCTGGGCTAAGGGCATTTAAAGCTGAGAGAGCCACATATGCAAAAATGTGAACATGAGGATGGGGCTGACATGTTTGGGAACTGGCTTTTGGACCATCATTCAGAACGTAAATGATGATTGTTGTCTACTGTAAACGTAGAGCCTAGAAATCCAATTTATTAGAAGATAAAACGAATTTTACTATATGGTATCAGGATGCACAGGCTTTGGGTTTAAAAAGACTGGGTTGATAATATAATAAAAAAACATTAAAAAAAAAAGACTGGGTTGGGGCACCTGGGTGGCTCAGTCATTAAGCATCTGCCTTCGGCTCAGGTCATGATCCTGGGGTCCTGGGATCGAGCCCTGCATTGGGCTCCCTGCTCCGCTGGGAACCTGCTTCTTTCTCTCCCACTCCCCCTGCTTCTGTTCCCTCTTTTGCTGGCTGTCTCTCTCTCTGTCAAATAAATAAATAAAATCTTAAAAAAAAAAAGACTGGGTTAGAATCTGGGCTCTGCCACACGATTCATTCATTCATTCATTCATTCATTCATTCAAATATGTCATCAGGCAATATGCTTGGTTCTGCACATGAAAAAAATGAGCAAGGACATAGCAGCTACTCTTAAAGACATGACAAGTGTAGAAGTATAAAGTGTAGGGGCGCCTGGGTGGCGCAGTCGTTAAGCGTCTGCCTTCAGCTCAGGGCATGATCCCAGCGTTCTGGGATCGAGCCCCACATCAGGATCCTCCGCTAGGAGCCTGCTTCTTCATCTCCCACTCCCCCTGCTTGTGTTCCCTCTCTGCTGGCTGTCTCTGTCAAATAAATAAATAAAATCTTAAAAAAAAAAGAAGTATAAAGTGTAAAAGTGTAAAGTGATATGTAGAAGGGCCCAGAATAGGGGTTTTTCTCCATCCAAGTACTAACCAGATCCAACCCTGCTAAGCTTCGGAGATCAGAAAAGATGGGCACGTTCAGGGTGGTATGGCCATAAGGGGTAGGGGATTTTCTCGAGTCCCTGTGAGGTCACGGGGTAGAATCAATGATAAGGGAGATTTCTTGGAGGAAATGACCTTTGACCCAAGTTTTAAATCTGAGCAGAAGTTAAGAGGCCACAGGAGGGTGGGACAAGGGGAGAGGAGAAAGCATGCCAGGCAGAAAGGAAAGGAATGGAGATGAGGAACTCCTGTGTGTAGAAGGACTGAGAAGCAAGTCTGTGTCCGTGGAGTGTGAAACGTGAGCAGTGGTGGCAGCAAGGGCAGGGTTGGTGACGTCTTCAGGGTCAGGGGGTAGAGGGATCTGTATAACATGAACTCGGTGTTTCACTCGCTGCATATTAGAATCACCTTAGGGTGCTTTAAAAAGGTAAAATGTTCAGTCCCAGTACAAGAGGTCCTGATTTAATTGGACTGGGTGGATCCTGGCTATGTTGTTGTTCATTTGCTTTTCCAGTAGGGGTGACTGATGTGTACTCGGGGCTGAGAACTGCTGCTGTGGGGGTTGGGACTCTTCTGCAGAGCCTCAGGAAAGGAGTGGCATAGTCAGCTCTGTAACAGAGCAGGGTCTTCTCATAGGGGTCTCGAGGAGCTGGCAACATAAGAAATAGGGAAAAACATTTTGAAGTGAACATACTAGAGATGATGAGGGCCTGAATGGGATAGCAGTTGTGGGAATAAAGACAGATACGAGGAGGTATTTCTGAGAAACATTCAGGAGGTAAAGCTGGGAGGAGTCAATTGGTGACATAGAGGTGAGTATGAGGGAGGACATAAGGATGCATCCCACACCCACTGCTGGCTTTCTGGTGCGATGGCCTGCTCACATAAAGACACCCAGTTCAATTTGCATTTTATTTTATTTTATTTTATTTTTTTTAAAGATTTTATTTATTTATTGGACAGAGATAGAGACAGCCAGCGAGAGAGGGAACACAAGCAGGGGGAGTGGGAGAGGAAGAAGCAGGCTCATAGCGGAGGAGCCTGATGTGGGGCTCGATCCCATAACGCTGGGATCACGCCCTGAGCCGAAGGCAGACGCTTAACCGCTGTGCCACCCAGGCGCCCCTCAATTTGCATTTTAGATAAACAAGGACATATGTTTTTTTCCCTTAAGTCTGACAATCTTAGTCCCTGGGCTAAGGTAGACACATCAACTAAACAGAGAATATGGGAGTAGGAAAAACTTTGGAGTTGTGTTGACAGTGAATCCAGATCTGGACTTGTGACCTTTGCAATGTGCAGTGGAGATACCCAGTCGGCTGTTGAATATCTATGTCTGGAGTCTGCAGAGATACCCAGGCTGAAATCATCAGTGTATTTACATAAGAGGTTGAAACCACAGAAGGTGGATGAGTTTTCTCAGGCACGCCAGATAGAGTGGGAGAAGCCATAGCCCAGGATGGAAACCTACTTTCTTGGTCCCTTTGAGCAAGTCACGTAACTTCTCTGAGCTTTAGCTAACCAGAGAATACGAAACTGGAGAAAAATCAAACCTGTGTCATATGTTGTCATATGGATGTATAATACCATGTAAGAGGCTCTTGGTACCTTGCCTGGATCCTACCATCACGAACACTATCCTTGCCATCATCAGTATCATTTAAATAGATCATACAAACCAATGAGCAAAGACAAATTGTTGTCTACAAAGACAAATATGTCAATATATTAGCAAAATAATATTATTAAGAAATAAAGACAAACAATAAAAGTAGCAAAGCCCCAAACTGTAAATTATTTTATGTAGTTCAAATAGTAGAACTCAGAAGGGTAAATCCTGTATTATAATAATCTCAATTTTTATCAATTTTATTTTCCAGAGGATGGAGTGAAGAAAGGTAATTTGCATCCCGCAACACCATCTCACCAACAGTGTCTTTAGCAAAGAGTTTATTTTCCTTTTCTTCAGCCTTTATGGGAAACAAATGTTTAAAGAAATAATTAATATTCATTTTCTATAGCAGGAGAAAGAAGGTTAATTGTCTGAACTGGTCCACAAATATATACAGATCGGGTGTACGCACGCATGTGTGTGAGCGCGCGTGCACACACACACACACACACACACACACACACCTGAACTCTCTTCAAATTTTGTCTGGACACGTTAGCCACACAATGAGTCACTGTTTGTTCTGTACATACAGAAAGAAGCAGGACCACCAGGGTTTTTTTAATCTTGTACCGAAGGTGGGAAACTAATGCCTTGATGAAAAGAAAAGGGAATATAGAAATGTCTGGAAAAAACTCAAAAAACTAATTCCAGAAAGGACTCCATTTAGCTCTCCTTGCATACTGTAAGCAGTTTTAAAGAAACTGTATTCCTATATCTCAAACACTTATTTCAAGCTTCTATTTGATATACATTTGGTTTTTATTTCAGTGGGTAACAGACCAGCATCCTTGCCCATTCCAACTGCCCATCAAATCGCCAAAATTTGTGAAATAATTTCATAGTGCCTTGCTCTGTTGCAATGGATTACAACTGGGAAATAGAGAAGAAATGCAAGACTCAGACTTAGTCTCTGAGCTTCTGGAGGAAAGGGCCTGACTTAAACATATGAAAACAGTTTTAAGTTCTTTCCAGTCCGTATATGGAGAGAAACCCAGAGGAAACAGGTAGCAGCAGCTTCGTTCGCTCGCTTGTTCATTTCATACCACTAGGCGTTAAAGACCAACCAGGAGTTTGGTCTTGTGAGGCAGGAATGGGGATAGACAGGCCGATAACCAGCTTCCTATTATTGCACAATGTGATAGGGCTGAACTTAATGAGAAGAACAAAGTGCTAAGAGAGAAGACCCTTGGATTAATTCTGCCTGGGTGGGTACCAGAAGGCTTATCCTGAGTTTTCCAGCTGGTTGCTCATAGAGTCTTAAATTTAGAGGATTAAAAAAAAAAGTTGCCTGATTTGTTATGGTTCAATACTCTCCTGGCAGAATTAGTCTCTGCCTCCCCTAGACAACCCCCACACTTTTTTCATACCTCCATGATGGCTAGATTCCTTGGTGTGTGTCTGCATGGCTACTGCCCAAAGTGGGGGCTGAGACTTCGTTCACATACACTTTGCCAGCACCCAGGTGCAAAGGCTCTTAGTAGGTGTTCTTGGCACATTTGCTGTTTGCATGCGTGAATGCCAGTGTGGAGCCATGCTAGGAAACAAGCATCCTCTGGAAGTAGGAACATTCTCACCCCTGCCCCACCCACGTCTCTTTGCTAAATGGAGGGCAATGCAGACATCCAGAAGTGTCAGGAGTCAGAATATCTGACGCTGTTAGCTGCCATTTCTGTGTGCTTGCTGGGAGGATGTCACCCCTGTGAGAGGACAGTAGGATGGATTCCAACAGTGGCAAACAAAATGGTGGGACCAATCGGCTCATCCAGCAAATGAGGATTACCAGGGGCCTTCCTATCATCCCGGATTGTCACAAACTACTGACAGGCCCATGAAGAAGACTTCAACTCAACTGACCGACTTTTAGTCCAAGAATAGGATGAAGAAGTAACCACCATGTTGTGAGCCTGAGAGGCCGTACAGTTGCTTTTCTGCCCTCATTCTTTTGTCTCTTTCTATCCAGAGCTCTAAGCATTCATTGGAAACAAACAAAAAACTGTAATAAGTATGCAGCACTCGGTAAGGGCACAGAGGAAATTTAAAAACTGAGCAATCAACTGGATTTCCTTTCATACATAATAGTTTAGAAATGTCCAGTCCGAGAAGTCCTTTGGGAACTATAATCGTGACAGCAATCATTTCACTTGGTTTAGCGGAGAAACAAAACCCATACCCTTTCAGTTTGACTACTGAAGCCACATGGAAGAAAACAGGGAAGAGAGAAAAGGCAATATGAGAGACCCAGACAACACGGCACTTCAGTTCTGTCTGCAAAGATGTCCGGCTTCTCCAGCTCATTGGACATAGCAATGACAACTCTGTATGGAGCTATCAGCATGTTTCCAAATAGCTTCAGATCCAAGGTGTACTCTGAAGTCCAGATATCATCATCTTTTATGTGCTGTGCTTCTTTCTTAATAGAACTGAACTGGAGTCTGGCACTTTCCAGACTCATAGACACAAACCATGGATGTAAGGGGAGGAAGGAGTTGGGATCTCCTCTGCGTCCAACCCTTCCAGACTCACCAGTGAAGATATGTTTTTCATCCTGGGCCAGTCTCTCAGCTTCAAACTCTTATTCCCATCCCACCACGTTAAGAGAAAGAAAAAGAAAGGAAGGAAGGAAGGAAGGAAGGAAGGAAGGAAGGAAGGAAGGAAGGAAGGAAAGAGAAGAGAAAAAGAAAAGAAGAGAAAGGAAAAGAAAAGAAAAGGAAAAAAAAGAAAAGAAAAGAGAAAAGAAAACCCAAAATATTGAAATCGACTTTACAACTGGGAAGAGGCACCATGGCGAGGCTCTTCCTACCGTATTGCTTTGCTGTCCTGCCTGCAGTCCTCCTTTAACCTGCCCTCCACGTATTGTCACCAGCACAGGGACATGCGGTTCTCAGTGTCACTGACCCAGGGCTCATCCTAGCTCCTTTGTGGGGAGACCCCACTCTCAGACATGGCATCCAGGCCGCTCTGCACACTGGCTCTTATCCAATGTGTTCTTCTCTCATACTGAATCCCCTTGCACATTCTATTCTGTCTTGTTGAAATGGTTTCTCCTTCCCCCTCTCATGATCATTTTTTCTAGACCCTGTTGCGGGGTTTCCAGAAGTCTATCCCTTCACCTCTGTCCCTAACATGTGGCAGCCCAGAGAGCAACAGAACCCTCTTTAGGTGAAGCAGTGAAGTCGTGCCTTCCTATCATGCATGCCTACTCGGAATCCCAGAACTTCAGTGTTCAAGGTCAGATGGTGTCTTCTTTATCCGGGTGTCTATATTAAAACTGCCTTGATGGACTTTGTTAAACTGAGACTTAACTGAGAAAGCCAAGAACACTTGTTATTCATTAATAGTTGAATGAATGAATGAATCCATGAATTCATGATTAAAGCAGACTCACCTCAAATCCTCTGAAAGTTTTCTGAGAAATATATACATTTAATTCACAATTGAGAATACCTTTTTCTATTACTAATAAGAAGATTTCCTAATCATCAAAGGAAACATTAATTTATATATTCTCTACATGTATGTATATATGTATATATTATATATGGCATGTGTGTGTGTGTATAAAATAAATATTTGTGTCTGTGTATCTCTTCTTTTGGAAAACAGAAAACCATTATTTTCAGATTATTTTAAATTTTCTTACTCTTAAGACTTAAAAAAATTCTCCAAATTGGGGCGCCTGGGTAGTGCAGTGGTTAAGCAACTGCCTTCAGCTCAGGGAGTGATCCCAGCATTCTGGGTTCGAGCCCCACATCAGGCTCCTCCACTAAGAGCCTGCTTCTTCCTCTCCCACTCCCCCTGCTTGTGTTCCCTCTCTCGCTGGCTGTCTCTCTCTCTGTCAAATAAATAAATAAAATCTTTTAAAAAATTCTCCAAATTAAAGTTTAGTAGCCACAAAATATATTCAAATTATGTATGAAGATCCTTATGAAACAAAATTTACTAGACTGGTGACCATTGTTCATACTTAGAGCAGCAAAACATAATTCAATTACAGTAATTCTTTTAGATCTAACTCTTCAAAACTGAGGTCTCCATTTTTATGTTTCATTGGAGAGTTTTGAAGATTTTAATTGGCCAATGATTTTGTTAGAATACTATAGAGTATTAAAATATTATTGCAATGGCTACTAATTCATCAAATGTTTCTATGGACTATTTTCACATATACCTGAAGAATTCTACAATAATTATTTTTGTTGTTGTTCCTTACAATAACTAATTCAGCTTTTCTCAGTATCTGTATGTTCCATAGTCATTCAGAAATAATTGCAGATTGTGTGCCTTTTATCAAAGGATGACTGGTAAACCAGGAAAGGTACTGAACTGAGTTAGTTTGTGTCTATGTTTGCTCTAAAGTAAAACTACACCTCAAATTCTCAAATATTTCGGTCAACCTCATATATCACCCATCAGAAAACACATATTAACTCCAAAGCTACTTACAAAGCATAAAACAAATGTGAAATAAACCTGTTTAGAGAGATGAACCTATTTGGTTCTTCCATCTTTCCTCTGGAGGGTTTTAAGTCTTACTATTTGCTTCCTATTTTTAACTCCAAATAATTGAGTATATGACAGGTGATTTCTAGCAGAATAATCATTATAATACAGCAAGGAAATCACGGTCTATGAAACGATGGAGAAAAAACAGCGTGATTACTCTGTGGAGTTCCTTCAACTGGAGTTAGCTTTTAACACATGGGAAGCAAGAGAGAAGTGCCACCATCTCAAGGATGGAAATAAAATCTGTCTTGATTGATAAAAAAGATCATCTCTCCTTCTTCTCAAAAAAGTCGCTGTAGAAAAACTTAAAATAATAATTAAAATAATCTCAGAAACCTTGAGCTAAGGTTGGGTCTAGAAAATTCTGTGCACTCTTACATGCATATAAAGCCTATAGGGGTCTTTGTGATCTCCTTTCCAAGATAAATTGGACATGCCATAGGCCCCTGGCCCTCTGTGTTAAGATGGCCATGCCAGTTACTCCTTGGCTTTATAGATGGAGAAAAAAGGGGTAAGGTAATGTTGATCTGGGTTCCAGAAGGTTCCAGATAGGGAACGGATGTGGTCATGTTTTAGGGAGTTAGTAGAAGTGTATGAGGACAGAAACACTGCAGGAGGCTGTCCTCAAAGTGTAGAGGTGTTGCTTCAGGGACAAAGAGGGGGAGACTGGAGACATCTGTTTGTCTGGATGCAGTTTAGGCCGAGGAAGGAATGAGGGGGAGGAAGGAGGCTTAAGCTGCCCTCCTTCCTCCAAATCCTTCCCTTCTTCAGTCCATACTCTCACCAGCAGTGTCTATCACCTTCCTGTTTACAAAGCCTCTATGGCTCCCCACTGCCCATGGGATGAAGATCAAGCACCTCACTGTGGCAGGATCCAGGCTCAACAGGCCTTTCTAGCCATCCTCTGTTACTCAGCCCTCATGAGCAATATATCTTGGACCGGGTTGTTCACCACTTCCGGAACATAGACTTTCTCTGAGTTTTGCCCATGCCTGCTTCCTTTCCTGGCGGTCCTTCTTACCTGGTAAGGTATTACTCACGGTGCAGAACGCAGAGCACAGCTCACCTTCCCCTGTCTCCTGGCTCCCACCACCACCTCCATTTGTGCTGAATTTGTTCTTCCATACCTGGTTCACTGGAGTTCCTGAGTTCACAGGAGCTGGGGTGAGAAGGGTGGCTTTCTCGTCATCTGATCACGGGGTCTTTAAGGACAGGACCACGATCTTATCCTCTTGTGCATCTCCCACCCAGAGCCCGTGCTCGAGAAAGTTGGTAGAAGGGGACGAATGGAGGCCAGGCTCTGGGGGCCAGGCCTTGACTGAGCAGGTGGATGACGGGATGCCACCTCTCCCTTGTGGAACAGGCATGTGTGTGGTGGAGAAGGGGTCGGGGGGGGGAGGGGAACAGGTGTGGGCGTGGAATAGCTAGGATGGAATCCGGCCTGCTACAGGTGTCACTAGACCCTAACGCAGAGACAGACCTGGGGGTAGAGTTACTTGTGGGCAGAAAAGAAGAGGACAAAACACTTGCAGAGGCTGTTACTGAGAAATATGGCTTGGGTCTCTGAGGACCCCATAGATGAAGGATGCCCTGAAGGCATTTCTTAGTCAGTTCTGTCTGCTCTAACAGATTGCCATGGACCGGAGGATTATAAACAACAGACATTTATTTCTCACAGTCCTGGAGGCTGGAAGTCCAAGATCAGGGTGCCAGCATCTTTGGGTTCTGATGAGGACCTTCTTCCGGGTTGCAGATGCCACTTCTCCTTGTGTCCTCACGTGCTGGAGAGCAGAGACAGGAAGTTAGCTGTCCTGTGACTCTTCTAAGGGCACTAATCCCATCATGAGCGCTCTACCCTTGGACCTCATCTTACCCTAGTCATGGCCCCAATCTATCACATTGAGGAGTAGAGTTTGGGCATATGAATTTGGGGGGAGGAAGTGGGGGACACAGTCCCTAATAGGAGTCCAGGAATGACAGCACTGACCTTCCTCTTTGAGATGAAACTTTACTCGGCAGCTATGCCATTAGATGATGATCTGGGCATTTGCCCTCCAACTTCTACTGTAGAAGCAGGCTTCTACAGAAAACACCAAAATTGGTCTCTCCAAAGTGCCTAATTTCAATTTTAATCGTACCTCTGTGTCCCAGGAGGCTCTCTTGTTTTATCGTTGTTTGCTGAAGTGGGTTAAAGTAGTACACATATCACCAATCTGCTAGAAACAATGTTAATAACCTTTACTCTTTCATTTTCTTTCCCGTCAGATTGCAATGGCTGGCAGCCTCCAGGCCCTGTGGGCTCGAACTGCTTGTTCCCGTTGGAAACCACCAATGTTAGGATTAGATGCAAAATGATAACTTTCTTTCTTTTGGGTGGGTGGGAGGAACCAAAAGATTAAAGTTCTAGAACATTTAAATAACTTCCCCCCTTTGTCAGAACATACGGCAGCCTGTCGTGGGCTGTTATTATGTTTGAGGACGCGCCAGCAAGCCCATCCCTTCACTGAGAGGGCTGCCCGAGAAGGACGCCTGAGGAGGACGCAGCTGGGCGTTTTCACCCTGCGTCCGTCGTGTTCATCAGCCCAGACTCGAGGCTTGTCCGGACCCTGGAGGGTTGCCAGAAAACACTTTTTACAGTTATTTTGAAACATCAGCTGGCACTTGGGCGCCTCACATGCCATTTTCTCTTTGTCACAGAGAAACCATGCCCCTGGGGATGGATTGCACATGCCAAAACCCCTGCCCCAGCTTATCGGGCTGAAAGACTTAGGAAATAGGAAATGCGAAAGGAGGGAAGAGCAAGACAACAATGGATGCCCAGTTAGGCTGCGTACACGTCCCGTTTCCTCTGTCATAATAAAGCCAGGCTCACTCCCTGCCATTTGCGATCTCAGTATTAAAGGAAAAGAAGAGCCCATACCATCGGAGGAGCCCTGTCCCTTGTCCCTTCCCTGACTCACAGGGCCCCTTGCTGTGACTCTGGCCCCATCAGGTCAAAGGGCGGTTGCCGTTGAACTACTGCCTCTCTGAGGCCAAGAATTTTGTGGGTCTGTGTGGCATTCCTGCCTCACCCGGGGCTCTCCTCACACCAGACCACCAGCCCTCTGGCACCGTGCCTGGCACCTCAAACCTCCAAGCTGTGCTTGGAGGCTCTCCACCTGGAATGCTCTGGCTGACCCTCCTTTTGTTGGAATCTGAACATCTTTAAAGTTCAGATCCAATGTTAACTCACTATGGATTTTTCCCCCAAACACCATAAAGATTCATCTCTCTGTCTTCTGTGTTTCTGGACCACTTCCTGTGTACCACTTCTCATCATGGGGGATTTCATGTGAACTTGTTTGTCCTCCCATCTTAAGCCCCTCTTGGGAGGACCCCATGGCCTAACTTTGTTCCCATATTTAGCACCAAGCACCCTGCCTGGGATAAGTCATCATTAAAGGTTTGTCATTCCTCCTTACTCCAGAATGGTCTATTTTGTTGACTAGCTAATTGTGAGCAGAATTGATTTTGTACGCTGGTTATTGATACAAATGGCAAACGGCTTATAACTACCCGTGAAATATATCAGTTGAATCTGACATTTTCTGCACTTGCTTTCCTCTTATCCCAAGCTAAGAATTTCAAGACAGGCTACAGAGCTGAGCCACTGAAGCAACGGTTTGTTCTGGGTGGGCCGTTTCAAATGTTGCACGGCTAGATATTGGGTCTTGGTGGGCCTCCTGGGCCACCAGGCAGACAAGTCCCCCATCCCCCTTCCCACTCACTAATTACAACTAAAAGCTCTGGGCAACCCACGAAAACAACCATTTAGCAGTTTGAAAAGTAAACAGAAGCAGGTGGATGGTGGAGAAAAGACAAACTTGGAGAAATCATGCCACACGAGAGCGGGTCCGGCTCATGGAACATGGAAAACTTTAATAGAAACTCCATCTCTATTGTCAGAGGAACTAGGAAAAGGGGCCCTGCAGATGAAAAGTGGTGCAGATCATCCCAGAGAGAGAAACCAAGTCAGAAGCTCCCCTAATTCTGTGTATAGATCCACACACCTTTCAGCCTAACCCCTGAGCCACTCATGCCAAGGACAGACCAAAACCGGCCTAATGGGTGGATTCGTTTTCCGGGGCTACTGTAAAAATCACTGCAATCCTGGTAGTCTAAACCAGCAGAAATGTGTGTTCTGTCACAGTTCTGGAGGCTAGAGGTCTGGGATCAGTTTTACTTTCTGTTAATTAGGTTTCATCAAAATTAATTTTTTTCCCAAAGATACCATAAGAAGGTGAAAGAACAGACTGGAAGGATTTGTATAGAGAATACATTCAGGGACGCCTGGGTGGCTCAGTCAGTTAAGCGTCTGCCTTTAGCTCAGGTCATGATCCCGGGGTCCTGGGATCGAGCCCCACAACTGGTTCCCTGCTCAGTGGGGAGCCTGCTTGTCCCTCTTCCTCTGCCCCTCCCCCTAACTTGTGCACTCTCACAAATAAATAAAATCCAAAAAAAAATAAAGAATGCATTAAGAACTTGTGTACAGCTCAATTACAAACAACCCATCAAAACAGTGGGCCAAAGATTTGGACACTTACAAAAGAAGGTACGCAGATGTCTAGTAAGCACAGGAAGCTGTGCTCAGCATAATTTGTATCAGGGAAAGAAAAAAAATGTAGGACAAAATACCATTATGCACTCATTGGATTGGCAACAGTTAAAAATATGTAGGCTGCCAAGCATTGGTGAGGGTGTGGAGCCACCGGAACTTTCACAGGCTGCTAGTGATAGTGTAAAATGGTGCAGCCACTTTGAAAAATATATAGACAGTTTCTTTTAAGTTAAACATATGCGCACTCTATAACCCAGCCCCACCTTTCCACTGGTAAGTTTTTACTCCAGTGAAATGGAAACATATATTCCGTAAGTGAATGTTCACAGCAGCTTTATTTGAAATAGCCCAAACAGGAAACAACTCAAATATTCTTCGTAAGAGTAAATGTAAATTATTTCCTTTTTGATAAAGGGCAAAGAGACCGTTTTCCTTGTCTGTTCTTTTTAGAGTGTTTTCTTGGAGACATGGTGAATCCGAGTCTTTGCTCCATTTGGAATAGAGGTACATGTCTCTAGAAAGTGCAGCCTCCGGTGCTACAACGTAAAGGTACCTCTTTGGCCTGGCCACGCAGACAGCCCTCAGGAATTAGCTCGGGCTTCTCTCACGGGAAATGTGGCAACAAGCAGTGGCTTAGTCTCTGATTGTTTTTCTTTGCTGCATAAAATGTGTCAGATTTTCCCCAAATTTTGCAGTCATTTTTGGGCTGCCTTACATGCATATAAACTTATTAATGCTTACTCAATAATAGTGTGTTCTCTATTATTCTGTTGGTACAGAGGGGTTTTTTGGGGAGGTCTGATTGTTTTATATCCCCCGCACCACTCACAGTTGAAATGGGTTCACAAATTGTCTGTTCATACGCTGGAACACTGCTCAGCGATAGAAAATAATGAATTATTGATTCATGCAACAACATGAATGAATTTCAAAACAATTATGCTGGAACCCCAAAGTGAGCCAGGTCTCTCCTCCCTGTCCTATGGGCTTTTATTTTGGCCTCAGTGTCTTGGTGTGTCCCAGAGAAGAGCTCTTGGACTAGGAAGAGCCATACATTTCCCTCAGTTCTTTATCTAGTCCTAGGACTATTTTTCACAGTCAAAGTGGAATCCATAATTGAGGATTAGGAGAAAGACCTCAGTTTCATCATTTTAAACATATCAATAAAAATATGCAGGGCTCTCACTCAACCAAGTGCCAGCGATTCTGGGGGCAGTTTCAACATCTGGGTTGAACATTTTCAAACAGGTGCTGGCCACAGATCTACCTTCTGTCACCTGGAGGACTTTCTTAAAAATAACTTCTGGCCTCCTCTGGGAATTGTGATCTGAGATGGCAGTGGGAATCTGTATTTTTTTTTTGAAGGCTCTCAGATTATTCTAATATGAAACAAAGTGGGCTACCATGGTTCTGAGGCTGTGTGGGTAACTTCATTGACTGGAAAACCCCATCTTTTTCTGCCCCTCTCCCCTTTGCCTTCATCAGTGGGCTGACACCTGAGAAGCCACCCAAAGGAGCTTACAGCAGCCTGCAACACAATTGCCAAAGGCCACTGGCATGCTGCTCCCTTATCCTTGTACTTGGTTTGTATTTCTTTTCACTAAGTCTTTGAAGTCCATCAAAAATCAAAATCACTTAGGCAGAGGTAGCAAATTAGAGATGGCCAAAAATTCTTTGCCATTCCTCCCACTGAGAGGTGAGGTCTATGTCCCCAGTGCCTTGGATTTTGACCAAAGGAAATATGGTAGAAACTATGCTGTGCCATTTTCTGGGACCACGCCTTAAGAAATTGGCAACTTCCACTTCCCATCTCTCAAACACTTGCCTTTGGAATCAGCTGCCATGCTATGAGGAAGCCCAAGAAGCCCCATGGAGAAGCCCGGGTGAAGAGGAGCCCAGGCTGGGCTCCCAGCCCATAGAAAGCACAGGAAGTGATCCTCTAGCCCCGGAAACTAACTCCAGCCAATGCCCCACAGATTAGAGCAAGCTGTGCCTGCCAGCCCAACCAGAGGGCAGATTCATGAGTGAAATAAACAGCTGGTATTGTTCTAGGGTTGTTTATTATGCAGAAGTGGGTAGGAGGAGAAATTGGAAGGAGGAGCAACCAAACTGGCTGTTTAGTACAACCTCTCCACTGCTAAGCACCGGTGTGACCACGGACCAGTGGCTGATCTTTACAAACCTCAATTTTTCTGCATTGTTAATTGGAGTAAACAATCAAGATGTTTAAGATTTGTGAATTTTGTGAGAGTTTATGATTTTTATTTTTGTCTGAATGAAGGGTTGCTGAGTAAGTTTGAATAGGACATGAAGAGAAGAACAAGGCTTTAATTCTTTTGGGGAAATCTTCCCCGACACTCCATCCCAATGCCTTCGGGACAAGTGTGGGTCCTGGCTCTTACCCAGCACACACCTTACCAGAGAATTTGCTACAGTCTAATAAGATCGTCTCTGTTTATCTTCCTCTAGAACAAGCCTAGTCAGATGGCGTCTAACCGCTCATCTGGGTTTTTGTTTTGATATTTAATAAACCTTAAAGGAGAGTATGAGATATTAAGTCATTTATAAGGCAGCATGTGCTAGAAAGTTCAGGCACAGTGTTCTAGCTACTTCACTTCTTCCTGAGGCTGTCCCATGATTGCTACCCCTGCTTTCCACTCAGAGACAACAGTGTTACCGCCAATAAGAACTTCAGGACATCTGGGAGAAAGCCTGGAGTAGCGTATCCCATTTACCAAACTGCCTTGAATTCTCCCAGGCAGATACTGTGGGGCTTGGCCTGGAAACGGTTTAATTCTTTTATTTAGTGCCATTGAGGGTGTTGGGAGGGGCTGTCCCCCTGGCCTCTAACCATGGGGAACCACATAATAAGGCTTTTGGATTCAGGTGCTACTGTTGTCCCAGAAATGAAGTTGGCTCTGACCATCCTGGAAGGAACAGCCAGAAAGGCTCTCATTCGGTGTGCTGAGGTCGAACACAGTTAATAGTTGGGGGATTTCCTGTCTTGTGAGTAAAAAGGTGTAGCCATGCCAAGTATAATTAAACACTTACCCTCAGATGCTGTTCAGAATTTATCCATAACACCAACATGTGGTTTGTGTCCTACTGGGAGTTTAAAGTTATTGCATTAAGAGAGAGGGCGAGTGTTTTTTGTCCCCCCTAAAATTTATCACTTGCCTTTGAGCTATACAGTCAGGAAGACCTGAATTTCAGAATAACTTCTGAGATGCCACTCTGCTCTCCTCTGTTTCTTTTCTTACACATTGAGGGGTTCAAGTTTTCAAAGGAGTTTGGCAGTTTCTTTCCAATTTGTCCAAGAAGTCTGTCTATTCTTCTCTTACTTGGACTTGTATTTCAGACTTATTAAGGCTTTGGAAACATCCCTCCTGATTTCTGAGATGAACAAATACATATTCTTTCTCTGTCTTTTATTTTAGATTTAAAAGCATTTCAGACCATTGGGCTTAAAGTGTTTTTCTTATGTTTGGGTTGAACATTCCCTTCTTCAGATTCTGTTCTTCCATCTTTGCTGAAAATAAAAGCCAATCTATTTATATAGGTTATAAATACAAATCCATGTCTGTCCTAAAGGAAAAACAAAGGAACCCAAGTGAGCTAGAGGGACAGAGAAAGAAAAGGGTAGTGAAAGGGGATGTGTTAATAAAATGATGAAACCAGAGTTGAGACACAGATTTAGGATTAAGACAAAAACAAGGAATATGTATCACTCAGGATGGGTGAGGTTATGCTCTATAACAAACATCCCCCTGATCTCAGGACCTTCACACTGTAAAAGTTCATTTCTCATGCATAGAATTCCCCTGTGGTGTGGGTAGGGTAACATTCTAGAGCAATCATCCCGTATGTCACATTTTATCAGACAACATAAGATCAAGGCCTAATTTCAGTTGCGTGAGGATGTATGGCCTCCTGTGTGCTTGAAGCAGAGGGAACTGGGTAACAGTGAACAAAAGTAATGGCTGCTGCAGAAGAGAAAGAGAGGGAGTCTTGAGAAGTGAAGATAGGCTGCAGACCAGAGTGGAGACCCATTCAGGGGCATTTTGGGGTGCGGAGTCAAGACTTCTGGGTATGAGGACTTGGTGGGGTCTTTGTGGGAGTCTAATGAATGCACCCAATTGAGAAATGAAGCATGAGAATCCTCTAATGGCAAGCTGAAAGGTGCCCTTCAGGCTGATTCTGAGGACTGCCTTAGTGTGCCCATGTACTTAGCCCTTCTAGGAGGCAGTATGCCCTGACTCTGCAACACTGTGTGGAGAAGTGACAGAGCCAACCACTGAGCAGGAGAAGAAGTAAGGCTGCTACACGTGCTTACCCTGCTAAGCCATTCTTTTCCCATGGGGAGGAGCAGGTGTGGAAGTTACACTGATAGAGATCCCTCCAAATGAAGACACATCAAGAGGAAATGAGAAACATTCCTTCTCCCCAACTGAGACATGGAGAAGAAGCCACCTGTTCTTATGGAGGTAGTTCTGCCTAAATGTCAGGGTGTGCAGGGGCCTTGTTCCATCAAGCACAGGGGCCCTGAGAGAGACCAAGTGAGGGAGACAGAAGCAGATACAGAGAAGAAACCTGACAGAGGAAAAAATACTCAAGAAAAGAAAAAGACCAAGATAAAAAGCTTCTGCACAGCAAAGGAAACAGCCAACAAAACTAAGAGGCAACCCACGGAATGGGAGAAGATATTTGCAAATGACATTACAGATAAAGGGCTGGTACTATACTACAAGATCTATAAAGAACTTCTCAAACTCAACACCCAAAAAACAAATAATCAGGTCAAAAAATGGGCAGAAGACATGAACAGACACTTCTTCAAAGAAGACATACAAATGGCTAAAAGACACATGAAAAAATGTTCAACATCATTAGCCATCAGGGAAATTCAAATCAAAACCACATTGAGATACTACCTTACACCAGTTAGAATGACAAAAATTAACAAGGCAGGAAACAACAAATGTTGGAGAGGATGTGGAGAAAGGGGAACCCTCTTACATTGTTGGTGGGAATGCGAGTTGGTACAGCCACTATGGAAAACAGTGTGGAGGTCCCTCAAATAGTTAAAAATAGAGTTACCCTATAACCCAGCAATTGCACTAAGATACAGACGTAGTGAAGAGAAGGGCCATATGCACCCCAATGTTCATAGCAGCATTGTCCGCAATAGCTAAATTGTGGAAGGAGCCAAGATGCCCTTCAACAGGTGAATGGATAAAGATGATGTGTTCCATATATACAATGAAATATTACTCAGCCATCAGAAAGAACAATTACCCAACATTTGCAGCAACATGGACGGGACTGGAGGAGATAATGCTAAGTGAAATAAGTCAAGCAGAGAAAGACAATTATCATATGATTTCACTCATTTGTGGAACATAAAGAATAGCAGGGAGATCAGTAGGAGAAGGTAGGGAAGAATGAAGGGGGTAAACAGAAGGGGGAATTACCCATGAGAAACTATGGACTCTGGGAAACAAACTGAAGTGTTGGGGGGGGCGTGGGGGGATGGGCTGGCCCAGTGATGGGTATGAAGAAGGGCACGTATTGCATGGAGCGCTGGGTGTTATATGCAAATAATGAATCATGGAACACTACATCAAAAACTAATGGTGTCTGTATGGTGGCTAACATAACATAATAAAAAATTAAAAAACAAAAAACCAAAAACCATAACATCTGACACACTAACTGTTAAATATTAGCGGAATAAATGAATGAAAAAGAAACAGCAACAACAACAACAAAAAAACACCCACAAAAACTAATGATGTACTGTATGGTAACTAACATAATGAAAGAAAGAAAGAAAGAAAGAAAGAAAGAAAGAAAGAAAGAAAGAAAGAAAGAAAGAAAGAAAGAAAGAGAGAGAGAGAGAGAAAGAAAGAAAGAAAGAAAGAGAAAGAAAGAAAGAAAGAAAGAAAGAAAGAGAGAGAGAGAGAAAGAGAGAAAGAAAGAGAGAGAGAAAGAGAGAAAGAAAGAAAGAGAAAGAAAGAAAGAAAGAAAGAAAGAAAGAAAGAAAGAAAGAAAGAGAGAAAGAAAGAAAGAAAGAGGAAAGACCAGAGACACTTCTGAGACAGGACGAGGGAGAATAAAAAGGGACTCAATGGAAAGCAAAGAGAGAGAGAGAGAGCACATCAGAGTTTCTAGGGAACCAGGACAGTAAACACAAATAATCCTGTCCTGGCTGGTTTAGGAAGAATTCAGGGGACTAGAAGGCCCACTGAAGGTACCTGTAGTTTGCCCACACACCTGGTTTGTCCTCCAAGATTCTTCGCCTTGTAGTGCTCTCTCTACCAAGCTCTCAGTATAATGTTGTAAGGTGATCCATTGCTCAGAAGATAATGCAGGACCATCCCAAGGTAAGCCCTTCCTTGCTCTGGGGAGCCCAGCTCTGGAGGTGGGGAACGGGCAGGGGAGGGGGCAGCAGCGGGCGTCCTGGTGTTCTGCCTTCATTTCATCCCTGGGCAACCTGGCTGTGAAGAGTGATTCTTTGTGTTTCTCTTCCATCTATTTCGAGAACCATCTTTAGAAAGATGCTAAAATTTAGCTTGATTAAAGCAGAATCGATTTACAGCTGCACATTTTTAAGGGTTTTCATTTGTCTGTTTGTTTTCCAGCCCAAATCACATAGCAAACGTTTGCATTGATTTTCCATTTGATATTTTTCAAGTCAGAATGTTAAAAAAAAAAAAAGAGGGGGAGGTGAGGATGGGGAAGGGGAATGGCTTTCTCACAGGAGACACTGAGCTAAATTCCAGTTTCCAATGTTTGATACTAGTCAGCGTTATTGTCTTGTCTGTGTATATTCTTTTTGGCTGTTCACAAACAGCACTTTCCAGGCCGTAGACAACACACGGATGTGCATCATCTTGGTGAGGTTCCCAAGCTGAGACGTTAACACGATCGTATATACACACGCCCGTAGAGTGCCTGCCTCGAAATGCTTGCTCACATTTGGCATTTAGAGAATATCTGAAGTAGTTTACTTCCTTTTTGGCCTTGACAGAACCCATAATGCGTTTTCCCAAGCACTTTGCCCTTCGTTTTTTTAAGTGATCTATTTTCTCAGGGAAATGCAATCCGTATGTTTCTGACTCATTTACACTTAAGTCATCAGACTGCTGTCTGGTAAAGGCTATTGGTGTTCAAGGCACCCGAGGAGACTGTCACAGAGCCTTACAGGGTATGAGACACACAGTGGCTATCCCTTCCTGACTCAGACCCAACCCTACTCCCCTCAGTGTTTCAAACCAGAACCAAACTGACTTGGGCCAACTTAAACGTGTCTTTCCTTTTCCAGAATTTATGACTGATTTCTCTACCCTTCATAAGGACTTAATAAGAAAAACATGGGCTGATTTCCCACCTCCCACCTCTCCATTTCCCTTTTCCTTAGAAAGTGCTCAGTTTTACAAATAAATTTGGGCAGACAGATGACTTTAAGGAGTTCTGACTGCGGTCTGATTATAAAGGTCCAGCCTGGTCTTGGGTTCAGCTGAAATTGGGCTTCTTCCATTGAGGAGGCTTTCCCTCTACTTGGGGGAAGACTCATGTGCAACATAAACAAAGAATAAACAAAACTTGGATTAACCAGAAGCCAACTTTTCACTGGGAACACAGTCAACCCTTACACATATTTCCCAACGTGCTTTGATAAGTAAAAGGCAAACCCTAGAAAAGTGCTCTGATATCAGAAATTTATTTAAAACAAACAACCGACTAACTTGGAGGGGTTGATGCCCATCCTTGGGTCTGCACAACTTCCCACATCTGCATCTGAGTGCTGAACAATGAGAAGCCTTCGCTCCCAGAATGATTGCCCGGGGCAGAGCCAGATCCTTAATCATCACAGAAAAATTCAATTGTGTTCAGTTCTGTGGCAGGAAAATAAGTGCATGCATATGTTTTAGAAACATCTTCCACATGGAGGATGGAAAAAACTAGAATTTTCTGGTTAAAACAAACTTAACCTCCCAAGTTCAAGTAACCATAACATATCACTGCCTCCAATATTAAAAAAATGATGATAAAAGTCACCATTTATTGATCACTTGCTATGAGCTAGGAACTCTATGTTCATGACCTTTCAGCCTCACCGTCTAATCCCTTTCAGGAGTTAAGGTCACCTCCATTGTATCGATGAGGAAACTGAAGCTCAATTGGTACCAGGTGGTGCCAACTAGTGGTAATCCAGAGCTCAAGCTCTTTCCCTGAGACCACGCTTCTTCTCCCAAGATGTTTTTATAGAGACTTGAGTTTCTTCATTCTGTTGGAATGGACATTCTGCTTCTGTTGGAAAAGGGATTCCAAGTTTTCTTCCAGGGCAGCCATATTTCAGCCTTCCTTTCCAGGTTAACCTAGAATTAAATCAGGTACCATCCCAAGAATCAAGACTGGACTCTTTTTTTGGTAGATGCAAGGAGAAATCATGGAGCAGTAGCCAGCACATTTGGAGGAGCTTGGAATTTCCCTAATACTTTCTTGAAACATGATTTTGGAGAGGCAAGGGTAAGGTCAGGAAGCAGGGTTGCCTAATTCTTGGGGCTGGGTGTGTGAAGGATGACCCACACACCTGTCCTCTAGAGGAGGCCACTGGGTTTTACAGGCAGTCTCCAACCTAAAGTTCTTTTGTCCATCCTTGGATGGGAAATAACCATGCCCATTTTCCTGGGCTATGTGAGAGCATGTCAAATGGCTCATCGCAGTGTCTGCTTATGACCATGGGCCCTGTATTAGATAAACCAGAATCTGTAAGCAGTTTATGTTTGACCAAGGAAATATTTTCCTCATCATGGAATGGCCACTTTGGTTTTCTAATATGGCAATCAAAACTCTAATCAAGGCTAGTCTGTTGACAGGCTTCTGGACAAGATCATTTTTTCCCTCTTGTTTTTCTGAGCTTGATTAATATCAGTGATAGAATTATACTGTACTGAAACACATCCCACTGCACATGGTCTGAAACTGGTCTACAAAACCAAGCTGAACATACATGTAGATGATGGTTCTTAGCCTTCCTGCCACTGGTCATTCCAGAAACCCTGGAGAGAAGTCCTGTCCATCCTGCTTCTAGGCCCGTTAGAAAAACAGGTGCTCAGATCCATGAGATCCGAAACACAAGCCAAAAGAAAATCCTTCTGAACATTTTTCATACCCCCAAAATGTGTGTGCATTTTGAAAGAAGGTAAAGGGCTGGTTCTAAGCTTGGCTACACTGAGGGAAACCATTAGGGTTACTTATCAGCCTAATTATTTATCAGTAGTAAAATAATTTGAAGAAAAATTCATGGCCAGTATAGGGTGCCTGGAGATTGCTAGGTAAATTCTGACTTTGTATTCCCATTTTGAAGCCTCTCTTCCTCAACACAATGCAATGTGTTGTGCACATTCTGTTTCCCGTGTCTGAGTGGCACATTCTGCCAGCTGCTTACAGTTGGATGCAGGCAACAAGGAGGGAAAGTTGAAATATCAGTTGGATTTTTGACATTCTGTTATAACTGGGAGAGGCTGAGGCAGCGGTAGTGTGTGTGTGTGTGTGTGTGTATGTGTGTGTGTGTGTGTATGAGAGAAAGCGAGTGAGACAGAGACAGAAGAGACTGATTCTACCATCCCCTAACATCCCTGCACATACATGCTCAGGCACATGTCTCAGAGCCAATTTGTGGCTTCCACTGCCCTACAGTTATTCAGATGAGACCCAGATGACAAAAGCAAGCGTGGTTTGAATCCTCATAAAAAGCAATATGACCGACTCACTTGAATGAAGAAACGAATTGGGAGTTAACATTCCCAGAACCTCTGACCTTGCTTGATCAGTGGGAAAGTCCCCACTCAGCCCTGACTTCAACATATAAATTTGTCGGTGTTCATTTAACAGGGCTCTGTGCACTACTTTGAACTTCTTACATGAGAAGAGTTAACTTTAAATTAGAAAAGATGACTTCTGATGACAGGAGTAAAATTGATCTCCTTCCACCATGCTGGGCTTTGCATCCCCTCTCACATTCCTGAGCAGGGAGCTGCCCAACTGGGTATTCGAGAGTTGACAACTCGGAGGGTGTGGGGGAGAGCCATGTGTGGAAAACAAGGCCTGGGCAACAGGAGGCAGAGAGCAAATCTTCCCGGTTAGCTTTATTTTAGTTTTGAGCAAGTGCCCAGGACGTGCGTGGGCCTGTTCCTTCCCGCCATGGGTACTGAGGTATAGCACCCCCATGCTGCGCCACCACGTGCTTGGGGGAGAGTCCGCTCCCGAGATGAAGAGAAGCATGTGGGGAGGTGGGGAGGTTAAAACACATCAATTTCTAAGCCTCCTTTAAATTGTACCATCTTGAGCAAAGAAAAGCCTGAATTATGTAAAAGCTGGCCAGGTGCCCACATCTGGCAATGGTCAGAGTGTTTTGTAAGCAGGCAGTTTCCACACAGCACGCAGAGCTGGGTCCACTCTGGAAAGAATGATGAGTCTGTGAAGAAGTCCGTGGGACCTGGCCCCCAGACGGGTCCCCCCGGGGTGCGGGGAGCGTTTGATCTCCCAGGGCAGCAGGTGAGGTGAGTTATGTCCTCTCTGCTAAGACTTCGGCGGGACTGCGGGAATTCCTGCTTGAAGTGAAAACCATGCCTCTGTTCTGGTGTCAGACTCTGAAATCCAATTTTCTCCAAGTCTTCCAAAGGTCCTAGAGGAAATAAAACCCTTTCCAGTGTCTGGTGGAGCCCGGAACCAGGGATCTGAGAGCACAGCCAAGCTGCACCCATGCGGGTTTTCTATGTTGGGGAGCATATTTTACAAACAAGTCCCTACCTGGCCCACTTTCTGCGGTTCGGACCCACCAAGCCAGTTGAGATAAATGCAGACATGAAGATGCATTATCTTTTCCTAGAGGAACAAAAGGAGAACATGTGTCAAGTGAGCACTTGGGGAGCCGTTTAATGCAAGCCCCTCGCCTGGCCCCATGTTCGAGGAGACAAACCAGCAGCACCCACAGCCGGGAACGCGCCCCCTGCAGCCCAGCCTGTGCCTAGAGAAGCACATGGCTGCGTAAGAGGAAAACATCTTGGGGCCTCTTTTCAAAACCAGCCCCAAAGTATGTGGTATGATTTAGATTTGTTCATAAAAACAACCCGGTCGGTTTCTGTTAAGTCAATAGCATTTGAATTGCTTCTCAGATACTCAGCTCTTGCAGGATCCTTTATGACACGGCTGTGTGCAGGCTGCATTTCCCAAAGTCTGGCTAACTCTGCCATTTTCTCCTTTCCACAGCGGGAATGGAGACAGAGAGGACTGAGCGCATGCCTACTAAACTCTGACTTTCACTGCTAATCTCATACTTCCATGCTGCATGATTTAGCTGCTATTTTAAAAGACATTCTCCGTATTTTCTCTTTCCTCCCATTCTTATTTCCTATAGGAAGTTGTTTTGGAATTGATGTAAGCTTTAACACAATAAGCTCGTCCCTACAGGGACCATTTTCAGGAGCTCAGGGATGTCACCCTCAGGGAGCGTCAGCCCGACAGATGTCACTTGAGCTGAAAACAGGGTGCAGGAATGCAAAATGCGTTTTATACAAAATTGTCCATTTTCTCCATTCTCCTGCGACTCTGGATTATGGAATTCTCTCAACAACCCATGTCAATAGAACCTTGCATCTAAGAGTCTTGGAGTTTTGGCTACAGGAAAGCTATGGGAGACAATTTGCAAGGGACTGTGAAGAGTAGAGCTAGGTAGGTGTTGTTTGCTGTGGGCCAGTCTTCCTTGCAAATGGCACTGATTGGGATGGGGAGTGCTGTGGGGAATGAAATAACATGAAAAATAAAAAATAAAATCTCTTTGTTTGATGCTTATTTAAACTGGGTACTGGTTTAGGCAAAACACATTTGTCTCATTTGCCTCCAACCTCCAGAGACACCTCAAACATCACTCTCAGGCAGGCAGAAGAGAAACGATGCACTGTGTTTTGCCAGGACTGATCTGGGCCGTCCTCTGTGTTTGCAAATAGCAACCTACAGAGGGGTTAGTACACAGACAAGTAGTAGATGAGGATAGAACTAGACCAGAATCCTAGCTCTTCCGTCTGTTGGCCATGAGACCCCAGGCAAAGCACTTATACTTGTTAAGCCTTCATTTCCTCCTCTATAAAATGGACTCAATAATATTTAGCTACGAGCATCAATTGATACAGAGCACATAAAATGTTTAGCGTAATGCTTGGCCAACAGTAAATACTTAAGAAGCAGTGGTAATGTTAGTACTATTATTTGATCGCATTATTAGCTTTCTCCAATATGCTCCTTAAAGGATAAAAATGAATCCGATTTGTCATCTAAAATCTTGCCTTCTCTAATCTCACCCCTAGATCTTGATTCTGACATTGAGCCCCTTGAAAATGGGCTTGACCTACACTACGGTATCTCTCCAGGCAGGGCTGGTGCTGGCAGCCATGACCCAACATTTAGCACCACAGTGACTCGCAGTTAAAGCCCCAGGAACATCTACATGGAGGGCACTTCAAACCAAATGTGAGCAGTAAACTCAGACTCAAACCATGGAGATGGAGTTGGACCTCCTTGCAAAATTACAACTTGGATCTTTGGCAGAAATCCTTAGTGAAGCTTGGGAAGACTTTGCTTTTAGGTAATCCACGGTGGAGGTGTGCCAATGGGGAGAAGAAGGGACATGGAAGGCTAGAAACTGAGCCGATGGTTTCTCAGCCTTGTAATTAAATTGGAAGAATTCTGTTTAATGAAATCTCTTCCATTTATACTGTTTCCCAGCATTGTTCGGAGAGTTTTAGAGCTTATGATGGAAGATGGGCACAGCCAAGAGGTAAGGTTGAATTGTTCCAATCTCTGGAGTGACTGAAGACTGTAGAGTGTTGAATCACTCTATTGTACACCTGTAATTAATACTATGCTGTATGTTATCTAATTGGAATGTAAATAAAAACGTTTTTTAAAAAAGGGGACAGTGGAAATGAGTATATATTCTTTCTAAACCCACTGAGTTTTGAGACATGCTCAGGTTATGATTAATGTTCACATTAGAACCCTCAGGCCATCTTAAAAAAGCCTGTCCCAGATCCTCCAGGTTGGTTGTGGAGGGAGGGGCAGCTGTATCTCAGAGATCACATCGCCAAGACTCACCTGCTCTTGGGTATCTCATTGCTCAGACCACATTGTGGCTCTAGGGATGGTACACTGCTGTTGGTCTCTTAGGCAGGAACGTGGGCAGATGGTCTCCCTAATTCCCAGTTATGTGGTGGAGAACAGTGTATAATGCTAATGAAACTTGATTACATTTGAGGGATAATAGAAGAGAATAAAAGTGTAAAATATAACACATAACTGGCTCCAGAGAGAGCAACACTTTCCCTTTAGGAAGACTTTCCACTCAATCAAGGGGGTGGGCAGCCTTAACTTGAAGCCCCAAAGGGCAAGTGCACAAAACAGAGTTGCCCCAAATGTATGGAGTTGCCCAGCACATATGATGATCCAGCTTGTATATGCCTGAATAATACAGGGGGAGGGGGTTCCTCATGAGCTGCATAACTCTCCTCCGGGAACTTCTTCAGTCCATATAAATGGAGTTCCTTTTCTGGAGGAATTGGGGAAAAAATTTGAAAACTTTGCCTCCAGCGATGTAGAAGTCATTATGCACAATCTGGATTAGGATTCCAGGGACAAAGCAATTGTGAGCGGGTTTACCTCACTCCTGTCAAAGAGGCAGTTCATGACGAGAAAACCAAATTAGGCCACTGCTGGATTCTCATGCATCCACAAGAGAGCTTCATTCGTTGGCTTCTAGAGCCACAGAGATCTACTTTAATGATGAGCAAGTTTGAAGAATGCTCCAGAAATACTAGCACTATTTTTTTCATGTAGGGAGAACATTACTTTTATTACTTTTTTCAGTCAGGGACCAGTCATATAGAACCGTATTGCCTGATTTTTATTACACGCCAGCATTTTTGAACACATTCACGTATGCTGTTCCGTTCAATCCTCACTCACAGTAGCCCTGTGAGACCAGCAGGGTACGTTGTATTTCACAGGTGGGAAAGCATGGCAGCACAGGTGAGTCACTTAGCAAGTGACAGAGCGGTGGATGGCTTGTGACCAGACCTGGGGGTTTGTCTCCTTAGCTCAGGCCTTTCTCAGCTAGTTCTGAGAACAAGCCAACCGGAAGCATCTCGTTCAGAAACAGTCCCTGGAGCTGGGACATGATCCTTTGGGTCATTGCAGTCTGGTGTCTTTTTAGATCTCACAATTCTTATGAGCTCTTAGTTGTCCAGGTCTTCTTAAAGATCACTTGGAAAAGGCTCAACTCCATGTAGACTCTCCTCTGAAACCTTTTCCTTTGGTTGTTCTGTGGTCACCTATCCCTCTGGAGGCACAGAGTAAGAAAATGTACGGGGGCAGAGAAGCTGGCCTGACTCTAGTTTACTGGTTAGTGCCTCTGGAGTCTCCTATTTAATTTGTATTGGCTTGTTTATGGCTCAGAGAAATTGCCAAACACACTTTTCCTTAACATATTTTTTCTGTGAACTACACTGACATCCCCTTTAACCAACTGTGTTGTGTCTGTGTCATGTGTTCAAATTCCAGAGACTCTCATTTGGCTCAAGGCAGCTCTGTGCAAAGATAGTTCTGACGTCTCCCCTCCGGGACTCCATTCTTCTGGTTGCTTCCACAGAACATCTGGGAGCATCACAGGCCACATTTTAGGGTTCAGAGAGAAGGTTATCAAAGAAGGGCAGGTCTGGCCTGATGGGGACATCTGGTGAGTTTCCTATAGGCTGTAGCGCCTGTCATTCAGACACATTTATTGAGCACATGCTGTGTGCAGAAGACACGGGTGACCTCACACTGTACCTGGAGAGACCCACAGGCACCATCACCATGCCGCAAATATTATGGCTGGAATGGAAAGTAGTGCAGCCAACGACAGCTGGGATGAGAGGTGTGGCCCAGGGAGAGGGAGCCTGGACCGAGTCTGGGAGAGTCAGGGCACCAGGACCACCCGCCCCTTTAGCGTCAGACTGTGGTTCCTTATCTAGAAGGTGGAAAGGCTGGTCTGCAAGAATTCTGAGTTCCCTTCCAGCTCAAATGGTCTACAATTGTACCATTCCACTGGGGAAACACAGGTTAAGAAGATCCCTCTGGTCTAGGCACTAAAATTAAAAGAGAACTTTTTCTGTTCTTTTCTCCAAATAAAAGTTGTTTCTCTAAATCTAGAGGCGGCTCAGACTGGGGAATGGAGAACCCTGTAGAGAGCAGGTGATTGAAATAAAAGCCCCTTCAGCTTCACACCACACTCCTGAGGCTTTGCAGAGCCTATTCCAGGGCTCACGGCGCACAGCCTGGTGGCTGATGCCCTATAGACTGGCTCCTCCCTCTACCCCCCAAATCCTACTGCTGGCTCCCAGCTTTCCCAGGTAAAACTGAAGCCTGGACGGAGAGGCCTTTGCTCATGCCTAGGTTGGTGAAGGAACTCATCCAACAGGCCATGATGTGAGGGGGTTTCATAGGGTGGGAGGGTTCCCTGGCAAACCGGACCCAGGGAAGGGCTCCAGGGGGCCAAGGGGGAGGCTGCAGGGGGAGGGTCTGCCCAGGGCTGCCTGTTTCAAATTCAGGGAGGGAAGGGCTTGGCCAGGGCACAAAGAACAGGCCCAGAGCTCCGTTCACCCAGAAGACACATGTGGTTCCATTCAGATCCCTTTTGGATAATAATGTAGTTTTCTTTTGTTGTTTGGTTTGTTTGTTTGTTTTTTAAGAGTTCATATTTCCTGTGCCCAGGGTTTTCCAAACACCCCCATGCACTGCCCTTTCCAGATGGAAAGGCCTTTGAAGGAGTGAGTCTCTCCGACACCACCCTCCCTTCCCCGCTTCCCCGTCTCCCACCCGGAGCAGAAGCTCCCAGCAGTCTGAACAATGGGTTTTCTTTTAGAGCATTTTCTGTTTTTCGAAGCTGGAAACACTTGAGAATTTTCTCCTGGTGGAAGTGCAGTCGCTTGAAGGAACTTTTGTTTTCAAAGGGAAAAACCAACCAGGGGAAAAAGAGCAAGTGACATTTAGGGGCCTCAGAGATGCCACATTTGGGGACGAGCCCTTTCGGAAGGGCGGCGTGGGGAACAGCTAGCTTCCGGCTGGCTGGAGGACTTCTGGGGAGGAACTGCCGTCGCTTGCGTCCGAGCAGCCCTGATCAACACCACGAGGAGTTCTCTTCAGGAAATGTTCTCTCCACCTACCTGCATTTTTTATGCCCATTAGCCACTGGTAAGAGGTCTGAGAGAAGGCAGTGCTGTCAGGAATGAAGCATTAGGATCTTCTCTTACACTTCCCTGCCTGTTCTGTGGAGAACCTTATCAGCATGCCCCTCCTCTGGCAGTTTCTGAGGACAAGCACTGCCTGGGGCGGGGCCCTTCTCACAGGCCTCCCCCACCCTCGTGGCCCAGCTCAGAGACTCTACACACTCTATCTTTGTTCACTTGAGGGCTGGGGCATTATGCAGGACAGAAATGAAGAAGGCACTGGAAGGATCCTGAGACAGAAGGAGAGGGTGGGGGAAGGGACCCAGGCGACAAGTGCCACTTGTGCATGAGGGGACCATATCCTAATGACAGCTCCTGGCATCCACTCCCTTCCTAAGCACACATCCCTGGGGGTTCCTGTATCTATCCGAGGGAACTAAAGGCTCTCTTTGTAATAAGGGCCCTTGTAGTCATCCTCAGCCAAAGAGGAGAACAATGATAAACACCTCCAACCCCCTGAGCAGAAGGAGCATCCTGTCCCCCTCCCTGCATTCCTGCTCACACACAAGATGAAAGTATTGTCTTTTCCATGGGACGATGCATGGCCCAGTTCTCTCGGTCTCTCCTTCACCTCAAACCTACCTTCTGGTTATGAGCCGTTCCCCATCACCTCTGCTTTCAGGTGCTGAACAAACCTGGGGACTACCCGAGCCACCACACTCTGTCGCGGGCTCCTGGGCACCCTTTCCTCTACCAGGTGCCTGGTGAGCCACAGCTGCCCACGTGTCTGGTGGGCAATGACCCCTCCGCAGCCCCAGCTCTCCCCCGGAATGGATCCCAAAGTCTCCGCCTAAGAGAAAGGAGTGGGAAACTGCTTTGATCTCTGTTCCAGCTTCACCTAAAAATCATCTATTGTTTGGCTCTCTATCTGATTCCTGTGCTTATTTCTCATTTGGTTCAGAATCTACAGAAAGACTAAAATTAATAATAGGTAAGATTTCCTGAGGATTTACTAGGTACCAGGAAAGCACAGGTGTAGAGGATTTTGGTAAAATGTGCCAAGTCCCTCGCTGGTCAGGGGTGGGGCCAGCACGCCCCCCAAGTTCATGCTTTCAAGAAGTCCATGGGCCATTCAATACAAAAAAAAAAAATAAGCAAGTGAGACTACATCAAACTAAAAAGCTTCTGCACAGCAAAGGAAATCATTGACAAAATGAAACGGTGACCTACTGAATGGGACAAGATAGTTGTGAATCATATATCTGCTAAAGGGTTAATGTATAAAACATAAAAAAAATATACAACTTAACCCCCCCCCAAAAAAAAGAACAGAAAACAATCCAACTAAAAAATGGGCAGAAGGTCTGAATAGACATTTTCCCAAAGAAGACATACAGATGACCAACAGGTACAGGAAAAGGAGCTCATCATCACTAACTATCAGGTAAATGCAAATCAAAACCACAATGAGATATCACCTCACACCTGTCAGGATGGCTAGTATCAAAAAGATGAGAAATAAGTATTGGCAAGGTTGTGGAGGAAAGGGAAGTCTCGTGCACTGTTGATGGGAATGTAAATTGGTGCAGCCCTTATGGAAAACAGTATGGAGTTTCCTCAAAAAAATTAAAGATAGAAATACCACATGACCCAGGAATTCCCCCTCTGGGTATTTATCCAAAGCAACTGAAGACTCTAACATGAAAAGATATATGCATCCCCGTCTTCACTGCAGCATTATTTACAATAGCCAAGATATGGAAGCAACCTAAGGGTCCATCGATGGATGAATGGATAAAGAAGATGTGGCATGTGTATACAATGGAATATTACTCGGCCTTGAAAGAAGTAAATCTTGCTATTTGCAACAACATGGAGGGACTTTGAAGGCATTATGCTAAGTGAATACTGTATGAGCTCACTTTTATGCAAAATCTTAAAAAAAAACCCACCCAAACTGAGGTCATAGATACAGAGAACAGATTGTGGGTTGCCAGAGGTGGGAGGTAGGTGAAATGGGTGAAGGGAGCCAAAAGGTACAAACTTCCAGTTATAAAAAAAAAAAGCCATGGGGATGTAACGTACAACATACTGACAATAGCTAATAATACTGTATTGCATACTTGAAAGTTACTAAGAGAGTAGATCTTAAAAATGTCTTATCACAAGAAAAAAATTCTGTAACTATGTGTGGTGATGAACGTGAAAGAAACTTACGGTGGTGATCATTTCACGATAGATACAAATGTTGCATCACATGGTACACCTGAAACTAACATCATGCTCTATGTCAATTATAACTAAATTAAAAACAAACAAACAAAGTTAAGCAATTTAACTTGGAAAAGAAAAAGAATTCTATGGGACAAAGAATCTGGGGCAAGTCAAAGGCAGGAAGCTGGACAGACACCTGCAGACGGTGTGAAGGAAGGCGTCCTCAGGCCCTGGGGACAGGCGCAAGTATAGTTCGTGTTCCGCATGTCCTTGTGACCCATGCCAGCTGTCACATGTGACAAGAAGCAGAAGTTTGTTCGGCTATGCAGCTTGGATTTCTGGGGTTTCCCTGATTTCAAATATTCTTTCTCATCCCCAGATAGTTCCAAAGTGGCTCTAAAAATAGAGTCAACGGGAGTATAGAGATTTTGGAAACTTCAACCAGATTGCCCAAACTTTGAAAATGTCACTGTTCAAGGATAGCAATTCATAAGAGCAATTTCAGAAAATGAATTTTCTCTCTCTCATTTCTCCTTTTCTGGTGTGAATGGTAAGTGGAGCTAAGAGAGATTAAAAAAAAGTTTAAAATTAAAAAAAAAAAGATCACCAGAGCATTTTGAACACAGTGTTCATTTTATATCTCCAGCTTCTATGCAGTCGAAAGACAAGGCTGGTAGTGCAGCTCCCAGCCAGTTACAGGCCCTCTTCTTGGGGCCTTTGCTGCAGCCAGGAGGTCATGGAGACCGTGGCAAGCTTTAGAGTGGCTGCGGGAGAGTCTTGGAGTGCAGGCTGGTGGCGAGGGGCATCTCCTGCCCTTGGTGCATGAGGACGTTTCTGACTTTGCTGACCTGGGAGCCAGAGCCGGATATGCTTGCAAAACTCTGCCGGGAAAATTCTTATAGTCTAAGAGGTGTGGCTTCTCTACTTAGAGCCCCTTGGTCTGAAATGCTTGTGGGAGCTTTGCTGTCCCAAGTGAAACTTCCCAGACAGTCATTAAGACTTCATTTGCAGAAGGGAACTTAATCCCTGACCCTAAAGATAGCTTCCAGTATTGCTGATGTCTACTTTCTGGGAGCTTCTGCCTTGCTAAACCAGAGGGAACATTTTGGGCAACGGGCAGTGGGGGGACTCTGGAAAGGAGATGGAACCAGTCTGTTTGAGTTTCAGGCCAGGGCCGTCTTCTGGCTCTGCCTCTCCCAGGGACTCAATCAGGAAGGTGGCACTGGCTTCCTCCCCAGCAGTTCGGTCTCCTGCAGGACTGAGCCTGACCAGGTGGGGCTGACTCAGTCCTCCTGACATGGCTTGATGGCCTCTTGAACAGGCAGAGTCCTTAGCATTCACTGTGTCCTTTCAGGCAGGACCCCAAGGCTTCACATATCTCTCATCGCTCGACAGTTCTGCACTTCCCAAAAGGCTCCTTAGCTTTTCTTGCAGGCTTGCCATGGCCAACAGCTGCTTGGATCACTTTTCTTCTCGTCTTCCTCTTACTGTTACAACTGAGTCAAAAATCTAGGCAGAATGGAAAGGAAGGAGGAGGGCCCAGAAGATAGAGAATTTCTCCTCTCCCCAGTCATTCTTCTGCGATCTACTGCTATCTGCACCAACCACCACAAAACAGCGCTCTAGCTCTTCCAGAACCTCCGTGGATTTTCCCACCTGCACATCCAGAAAGAGTTTAAGAAATGCTGGAGTGAGTTCGTGGTATTCTACCAGGTTTATGAAGTAAAGTAAGCAGGCTGCACATGAAATTTCTACCCACAGAAAGCTTTATGACAGCCTGTTTGGAAGCATTCTTTGAGGGGTATGTCATTTACTAGGAAGCTCATTCTGGATAACGCCATAAAAAGGCTTACCTTAGCTCATATGCCAAATCTTTAATCAAATAACAATGTATAGCTGGAGCCTGCCAAGACTCGCTGGATAAAAGCCACTATGATTTCTCCCTACAGGGCTATAAGCAGATGGAATTTGATGTATTCCACACAGTATGAATGAATAAGGCAGTAAAGAAAGTTCCTTGGTGAATCTGCTGCAAGTACCTTAGATGAAAAAAAGATTGTTTCTTCATATTAATATTTTAGTGTCATGGGGTCATTGCCAATTGGCTGGGGTTGCTGCTTGAATGAACATATGCTGACATTCCGACCTCAAATGCTGCCGCTTTTAAGAAAGCCCATGCACAAGCTCTCGAAACCAACCACAGACCAGTCATAAATGATGTTCAGCAGACAATGTTTACAGGCTGGAAAAGTGAGGCAAAACATCCGTGATCATGCCAGAGGGAAGAAGTATACTTCTTGCACAACATCCCCCATTATTTGATTGTTTCCAATAGTTCTGCATTTATGAGAAAATGGTCTGTACGCTTTTGCCTGCAGAGTATAAATTTTTCAATATGGTTTACTTGGAATGTTGGTTAGGGAGCACAGCTGACCATTTGGAGGGCCGCCTGTTCTAAATTCGAAACTCCTGAAGCACAGTCTCCAGAGGCCCACAAAGATCCCGAGGTTCCTAGGGCTCTGAGCAGTAGGTGTGGAGGCTACTGAAGATGATCGTCTGTCCACCCATCATGTCAACATCCAATTATTTATTTATTCATCAAGAGAGGCTGTTGAGGGATGTCTTTGAATTGATTTTAGAAAAATGTGTTCCATGGGAAGTTAGAAATTACTTTCTTACTGACAGGAAATAGACATGACGTATTCATGAAAAAGATGGACTTCAGTGAATTAGGACAAAGATTTCCCAGCCCAACATGACTGCTCAGCATATGATTCGCATGTTGAACATGAAGTCAGAAGCTATCTTGAAGTTGAAAAAGGCTCATGATGTATAAGCTGCTTGAGCGCCCCGGAAAACATCAAAGACAGTGACCTACCAGGGTTTCCCACGGGACTGCCGTGGATCATGAAGAAGGCACGTGGCAGAGGAACAAAGGAACTTATTCTCTCATCTCTGGCCATTGCTTCAGAAGTGGAGGACACCCAAATGACCAGGAATTTTCCAGCTAGGAAAAGGAGAATTTTCAGCTTATTATACCAACTTCTTGTCAATGTTGATATATATTGTTTCATTTAATTAAATAGTAATATCTTGTGCCAAAAGACTTTATGAGAAATGGCATACAGGGAAAGAAATACTATCGGATTCAATTTAGTGTTTAATACAAGTAAAATATGTAGCAAACAAGATAGATTATTCATAAAATAATGAATCATAATCTTTCATGTCTATAAGAGTTGGCATGAAGGTCATTCATTCATTCAGCAAATGTTTACTCATAGCAGGGGATTTTTTTCTGTGCTGCATGGGGCACCTCATGTTACTTCACATAGGGCTGATGTCATGTGGAAAATGGCCAGTGGTTTCTGCGTCCATTCTGGAGCATGGAAAGAAACATCAATTCATGCCAGACCGAAGAAGCCACTCCCAAGTCTACTGTCCTCAATAGTTCTCTAGATAAGTTATGGTATGATGCCAGCCACTGTGACCTACAAAGCTGAAATGCCAGTGGCGCAAAAGAACTAAGGTGACTTGTCTCTCGTGCAATAATTTCCAGTGGGTTTTCCCCATCAGTGAATAGCTCTTCTTTTTCTCTTGTGGTGCTGTCATTTTCAGCTCTCGGCTTTCAGATTCTTCTCCCTCATCTGCATCAAACCAAAGGCAGAAAAGCATGGAGACAGAGTTGTAGGAAGTCTTAAAGGGCCAGAACTGCCGTCACACATCACTTCCTCCCGTGGGTCAGAACTCAGTTAATGCCACCTGCCTAGCCACAAAAGATGCTGGGACGGTCTATCTGTGTGCCAATGAGGAACAGGGATACAGCGGACTCTGCCACAAAATACATTTCTTGAAGGCTTACAGTGGGCCATGCATGGTGCTAACTGTAGCACGTTTGAAGGGTATGCACATGTTACATCGAGCTCAAGTCACTTGTCGGGTTCACAGCTGATGTAACAAGTGGCAGAACCGAGACTGGAACCAGGTAGTGTGACTTCACAACACATCCTTCCCCACCACGTGGTCTGCTCTGCTCTACACTGCAGTCACACCACACCCCAGAAACCTCTGAGCACAGCCTACTACCTCTCTCCACCAAGGGGCTGAAGGAGTGGTCACAGCCTCCACAGACAGTATTTGTGTGTGTGTGTGTGTGTGTGTGTGTGTGTGTGTGTGTGTGTGTGTTGAATGGCTGGTACAGGTACCATAGGTGAGGTTTTTCTAAAATTGTAGAAATATGTTAAACAAAACATAATTTAGGAAGAACTACTGGAGAGAAAGAAAAAAATCTCTTTGTAAAGACCTCCAGTGAAGGCAACCTCACAGCTTTCTTTGATGATCTCTTCATCTATAACCAGATTAGGAATTTCCTCTTTTTATCTTATGCTTCATGTTCTGGCATAAATTCTGGCTCCCTCTTTACCAGAGATTGAAAACAGCTGTTCCCGTTCCAATTTATTAGATGTAAGATTCACTTTTATTAAGTTTCTTCTTTTTTCTCTTCTCCAGGATAAAAGTATTTCACTTCCTTGCCTCATCTCTTCTCAGAAGCTCTCCAGTCTAGGGCTAACAGCATTTTGAGGATGGTCTTGAAGTCCATCCTCCATTCTTCCAGGAGCCTAGGACAGAGCACAGAGCAGTGAGCTAAGGCCAGCAGCCCTGACACTGAGCTGCCTCTGCTTCTCACCATGTGACCCTTGGCACGTGACCGAAACACTGCGCTTGCGTGTCCTCGTCTGAAAGAGAAATGGGTAGGATGATTTATTTCTAAATTTCTTCAACTCTAAAGCTCCTTTGAATGAATCTTAATCATTCTATTTTAATGTTTTTATCTTGACTTAGGGCATACCAACCCCCAAAAGAAAAAAAATATCTTTGTTAAAATAAAGGTTTGAATCACTTGTTCTTTCTGAATTCCGGAAATCATGAGCAAACATGAAGTAAGACTTGTCCAGTTTAGATATTTGTATCTGATCATTCTGTGTGTGTGTGTGTGTGTGTAACTCAGATGATTCAAAGTCAAATATAAAACCATGATTCAAAAGTCAAATATAAAAAGGTCCCACACATCTTCCCTTCCACCCTGTTCTCTATCATCTCATTATTTCCTCCCTATCACTGCTTCTGCTTCCCATATAATATTCCAGTGATGCTTAAGTGAATGTGAGCAACACGCTCTGTCTCTCTCAAAAAAAAGTGAGCAAATTATGTTCTTGTCCTCCTCCATTCTTATTATGTTATCTGAACCTTTCTTTTTTTTAATTTATTTTTGATTTTTTATTGTGATGCAATTGATACATAATGTTATATCAGTTTCAGGTGTACAACATAATGATTCAATATATGTATATATTGAAATGATCACCACCATAAGTCTAATTAACACACATAGTTACAGTTTTTCTTCTTGTGATGAGAACTTCTAAGATCTATTCTCTTCACAACTTTCAAAGATACAATACAGAATTGTTTTTTTTTAATGATTTTTTATTATGTTAGTCACCATACAGTACATCCCCGGTTTCCGATGTAAGGCTCGATGATTCATTAGTTGTGTATAACACCCAGTGCACCATGCAATACGTGCCCTCCTTACTACCCAGCACCAGCCTATCCCATTCCCCCACCCCCCTCCCCTCTGAGGCCCTCAGTTTGTTTCTCATAGTCCATAGTCTCTCATGCTTCACTCCCCCTTCTGATTACCCCCTTTCTTTATCCCTTTCTTCCCCTACCGATCATCCTAGTTCTTATGTTCCATAGATGAGAGAAATCATATGATAGTTGTCTTTCTCTGCTTGACTTATTTCACTTAGCATTATCTCCTCCAGTGCCATCCATGTTGTAGCAAATGTTGAGAACTCGTTCTTTCTGATAGCTGAGTAATATTCCATTGTATATATGGACCACAACTTCTTAATCCAGTCATCTGTTGAAGGGCATCTCGGCTCCTTCCACGATTTAGCTATTGTGGACATTGCTGCTATGAACATTAGGGTGCATATGGCCCTTCTCTTTACTACGTCTGTATCTTTAGGGTAAACACCCAGTAGTGCAATGGCTGGATCATAGGGTAGCTCAATTTTTAACTTTTTAAGGGACTTCCACACTGTTTTCCAGAGTGGCTGTACCAACTTGCATTCCCACCAACAATGTAGGAGGGATCCCCTTTCTCCACATCCTCTCCAACAATTGTTGTTTCTTTTTTTGTTTTGTTTTGTTTTGTTTTTAAAAATTTTATTTATTTATTCGACAGAGATACAGACAGCCAGTGAGAGAGGGAACACAAGCAAGGGGAGTGGGAGAGGAAGAAGCAGGCTCATAGTGGAGGAGGCTGATGTGGGGCTCGATCCCATAACGCCGGGATCACGCCCTGAGCCGAAGGCAGACGCTTAACTGCTGTGCCACCCAGGCGCCCCATGCCACCCAGGCACCCCTAACAATTGTTGTTTCTTGCCTTGTCTATTTTTGCCATTCTTTTTTTTTTATTTTTTTTTTATTTTTTTTTATGATTTTTTATTATATTATGTTAGTCACCATACAGTACATCCCCGGTTTCCGATGTAAGGCTTGATGATTCATTAGTTGTGTATAACACCCAGTGCACCATGCAATACGTGCCCTCCTTACTACCCATCACCGGTCTATCCCATTCCCCCACCCCCCTCCCCTCTGAAGTCCTCAGTTTGTTTCTCATAGTCCATAGTCTCTCATGTTTCATTCCCCCTTCTGATTACCCCCCCTTTCTTTATCCCTTTAGGATGATCGGTAGGGGAAGAAAGGGATAAAGGGATATTTTTGCCATTCTAACTGGCGTAAGGTGGTATCTCAGTGTGGTTTTGATTTGAATTTTCTTGATGGCTAATGATTTTGAACATTTTTTCATGTGTCTGTTAGCCATTTGTATGTCGTCATTGGAAAAGTGTCTGTTCATATCTTCTGCCCATTTTTGGATTTGTTTATTTGTTTCTCGTGTATTGAGTTTGAGAAGTTCTTTGTAGATCTTGGATACCAGTCCTTTATCTGTAGGGTCATTTGCAAATATATTCTCCCATTCCATGGGCTGCCTCTTAGTTTTTCTGACTGTTTCCTTGGCTGTGCAGAAACTTTTAATCTTGATGAAGTCCCATAAATTCATTTTATCTTTTGTTTCTCTTGCCTTTGGGGATGTATCATGAAAAAGGTTGCTTTGGCCGATGTCATAGAGGTTGCTGCCTATGTTCTCCTCTAGAATTTTGATGGATTCCTGTCTCACATTGAGGTCGTTCGTCCATTTGGAGTTTATTTTTGTGTATGGTATGAGATAGTGGTCAAGTTTCATTCTTTTGCATGTAGCTGTCCAATTTTCCCAGCACCATTTATTGAAGAGACTGTCTTTTTCCCACCGGATGTTTTTTCCTGCTTTATCAAATATTAGTTGCCCAAAGAGCCGAGGGTCCATTTCTGGGACCCTCCTATTCTGTTCCATTGGTCTGTGTGTCTGTTTTTGTGCCAGTACCATGCTGTCTTTGTGATCACGGCTTTGTAGTACAGCTCGAAATCCGGCATTGTGATGCTCCCAGCTTTGTTTGTCCTTTTCAACAATTCCTTGGAGATTCGGGGCCTTTTCTGTTTCCATACAAATTTAAGGACTATTTGTTCCAGTTCTTTGAAAAATGTCCTTGGTATTTTGATCGGGATAGCATTGAAAGTGTAGATTGCTCTGGGTAGCATGGACATTTTAACTATGTTAATTCTTCCGATCCATGAGCATGGAATATCTTTCCATCTTTTTATGTCTTCCTCAATGTCTTTCAAGAGTGATTTATAGTTTCTAGAATATAGGTCCTTTACGTCTCTGGTTAAGTTAATTCCAAGGTAAGGTATGGTTTTTGGTGCTATTGTAAATGGGATGGATTCCCTAATTTCTCTTTCTTTGGTCTCGTTATTCGTGTATAGAAATGCAACTGATTTCTGAGCATTGATTTTGTATCCCGCCACATTACTGAATTGCTCTATAACTTCTAATAGTTTGGGAGTGGCTTCTTTTGGGTTTTCCATATAGAGTATCATGTCATCTGCGAAGAGAGACATTTTGACTTCTTCTTTGCCGATTTGAATACCTTTGATCCCTTTTTGTCGTCTGATTGCTATTGCAAGGACTTCTAGTACTATGTTGAATAATAGTGGCAAGAGTGGGCATCCTTGTCGAGTTCCTGATCTTAAGGGAAAGGCTTCCAGCTTTTCCCCATTAAGAATAATATTTGCAGTAGGCTTTTCATAGATGGCTTTTATGAGATTGAGAAATGTACCCTCTATTCCTACACTCTGAAGGTTTTAATCAGGAAAGGATGCTGTATTTTGTCAAATGCTTTTTCTGCATCAATTGAGAGGATCATATGGTTCTTGAGTCTTTTCTTGTTGATATGATGTATCACGCTGATTGATTTGCAAATATTGAACCACGCTTGCATCCCAGGTATGAATCCCACTTGATCGTGGTGGATAATCCTTTTAATGTACTGTTGGATTCTATTAGCAAGTATCTTGTTGAGGATTTTGGCGTCCATATTCATTAGGGAAATCGGTCTGTAATTCTCCTTTTTGAGGGGGTCTTTGCCTGGTTTGGGGATCAAGGGATTATTGGCCTCATAGAATGAGTTTGGTAGCTTTCCTTCTGTTTCTATTTTTTGAAACAGCTTTAGGAGAATAAGTATTATTTCTTCTTTGAATGTTTGGTAGAATTCCCCAGGAAAACCATCCGGGCCTGGAGTTTTGTTATTTGGAAGGTTGTTTATCACTGACTCAATCTCTTCATAATTAACTGGCCTGTTTAAGAAATCAATTTCTTCCTGTTTCAGTCTTGGTAGTTTATAGGTTTCCAGGAAGGCCTCCATCTCTTCCAGATTGCTTAGTTTTTTGGCATATAGCCGTAGATAATAGTTTCTAATAATCCTTCCAGTTTCATTGGTGTTGGTCATGACCTCTCCTTTTTCATTCATAATTTTAATAATTTGGGTCCTTTCTCTTTTCTCTTGGATAAGTCTTGCCAGTGGTCTGTCAATTTTATTGATTCTCTCAAAGAACCAGCTTCTAGTCCTGTTGATTTGCTCTACTGTGCTTCTGGTTTCTAATTCATTGATTTCTGCTCTCATCTTAGTCAACTGCTACCTCGTGAGTGGATTAGGTCTGTCCCTCTGTTGCTGTTCCAGCTTCTTGAGGTGAGAATATAAAAACTGCATTTTAGATTTTTCTATTCTTTTGAGTGAGGCTTGGATGGCTATGTATTTCCCCCTTAGGACTGCCTTTGCAGTATCCCATAGGTTTTGGACCGTTGTGTTTTCATTCTCGTTGGTCTCCATAAATTGTTTAAGTTGATTTTTGATTTCCTGGTTTATCGAGTCATTTCTGAGCAGGGTGGTTCTTAGTCTCCAAGTGTTTGAGTTTCTTCCAAATTTTTCCTTGTGGTTGAGTTCCAATTTCAGAGCATTGTGGTCTGAGAATATGCAGGGGATAATTTCAATCTTTTGGTATCAGTTGAGACCTGTTTTGTGTCCCAGAACATGGTCTGTTCTTGAGAATGTTCCATGGGCACTAGAATAGAATGAGTATTCTTTGGTTCTGGGGTGTAGTGTTCTATATATATCTATGAGGTCCAACTCGTCAAGTATGGCATTCAAAGCCTTTGATTCTTTGCTTAGTTTTTGCCAGGGTGTTCTGTCTATTTCTGATAGTGGAGTGTTGAGGTCCCCTACTATTAATGTATTTTTATTTATATGTCTCTTTATTCTGGTTAAGAGTTGGCTTGTGTATCTTGCTGCTCCCCTGTTGGGGGCATATATATTTATAATTGTCATATCCACTTGTTGAATACTTCCTTTAAGAATAATATAGTGCCCTTCTGCGTCTCTAACTATAGTCTGTAGTTTAAAATCCAATTTATCTGATATGAGAATTGCTACCCCAGCTTTCTTTTGAGGTCCATTTGCGTGAGAGATGGTACTCCATCCCCTTACTCTCAGTCTGAATGCATCTTTGGGTTTGAAATGAGTCTCTTGTAGACAGCAAATGGATGGGTCATTTCTTTTTATCCAATCTGCAACCCTGTGGCGTTTATGGGAGCATTTAAGCCATTAACATTAAGACTGAATACTGAGAGATATGATTTTAATGATGCCATGCTGCCAGTAAAGACTTTGTTTGTATTGGCTGTGACTTTCTGTTCTGTATCACTCTTGGGGCCTTTTTACTTTTATAGAACCCCCTGTAATATCTCCTGTAGGGCTGGTTTCGTGGTTACGAAATTGGTTAGTGACTGGCAATTCTGAAATGTTTTTATTTCTCCATCAATTCTGAATGACAGCCTTGCTGGATAAAGGATCCTTGGCTGCATGTTTTTCTCTGAAAGAGCTTTAAATATGCTCCCCCAACCCTTTCTCTCATTCCAGGTCTGTGTAGACAGGTCTGACGTAATTCTGATGCCTTTGCCTTGGTACGTGAGAAATTTCTTTGCCCTGGCCGCTTTCAATACTGTATCCTTGCATCTAATATTTGCGAAATGCACTATGACGTGATGTGGCGTAGGTTTGTCGTGGTTGAGCTTGGGAGGGATCCTCTCTGCCTCTTGGACATGAATGTTTGTTTCCCTTGCTAGATTAGGGAAGTTTTCAGCTACAATTTGTTCAAATATCTCTTCTAGACCTCTGTTTTTCTCCACCCCCTCGGGGATGCCGATGAGTCTAACATTGGATCGTTTCATTGAGTCAGTAATCTCCCGTAACCTACATTCATGGGCTTGGATTTTTTTAAGAGCAGCTTCTATTTTCATTTTTTCCTCTATTAACCCATCCTCCAATTCACTAATACGTTCCTCTGCTTCGCTGACCCTGGCCGTCAGAGCCTCTAGTTTTGCCTGCATTTGGCTCATAGAATTTTTAATTTCTGTCAGATTCGCTCTCATTTCTGTCTTTAGGGATTCTATATTCTCAGTAACCTTTTCATTAATACTTTTTTCAATTCTACTCATCATTTTGACCATCGTTACTCTGAATTCCATTTCTGATAATTTGGTTACATCCATATCCATTATTTCTGTGGCAGAGGCCACAGACTCACTGTCTTTTCTTTGCTGGGGTGGGGGGGCTTCTCCTTCTTGTCATTCTGATGAGGTGAGGTTGCGGGGTTGTCTAGAGCCCAAATTATTGACTGGGTCCCAGGCCGTGCCCCTTGTTTTATAGGGATCTTAGGGATGTGGGCTTCTTCTTTAAAGATTTTATTTATTTATTTATCTGAGAGAGAGAGACAGACAGTCAGCAAGAATGGGAACAGAAGCAGGGGAGTGGGAGAGGAAGAAGCAGGCTCCCAGCTGAGGAGCCCGATGAGGGACTCCTTTCCGGAACGCCGGGATCACGCCCTAAGCCGGAGACAGGTGCTGAATGACTGGGCCACCCAGGCGCCCCGGCTTGTGGGCTTCTTGATTTTTCAGCCTGCCTTCTGTGTTCTGGGGGAGGGGCCTGCCGCGCCGATACTCAGGCAACCCTGTTTGGGTAGAGTCTCCGTGTCCCCTGCGAGGGGGGATGGGGATGGGCACTCTCTGAGCCGGTATTTCCAGGCTTTTGTTCTCTGGCAGCTTTCCCTGGTGGTCTGCTATGCCTCTTCTGAGAGTCAGAGCCGCAGAGGCTGAATTGTCACAGAACAGAGGGATTGCGGTCCGTTCTCCACTGATGTTCTGGCCACTTTAACTCTGTTACTGTTGGTGCTGCTCAACCCTGCAGCGTCCCGGGATGTGCGCCCCACACCTGGCGTCCCTGCCCTCACTTCCAGGGCCGGCGCATCTCTGTCCTATGTGTTTCTAACGCCGCCAGCCACCAGCCGCCCCGCGCGTGCTCCGGGAGCTCCCGGTCTCAGTCTGGATCCCGTGAGCACACCGGGATTCCGGTGTTCCGCGAGATGCCTGGTGGCGCGAGTTCACGGCTCACTGTCAGTCTGCTCTCTTGCGGGTGCCCACCATGGGTCCGCCCGCTCCCTCGTGCAGGTGGCTGCCGCTTCCCGGTGCCCAAACGTGGCGGCTCCCTCCCCCTTCCGTTTATCTTCCGATATCTGTGCACGGTTTCACAGCTCCCCTCTTCGTACCTCAATACTCAGCGCTGGAGATGTTCATTTGTAGAGATCCAGATGTATCTTCCTGCATCTCAGGCTGATTCCGTGGTTATTTAGGCTGGTCTGGTACCTATCCGGCTTGACTCAGGGGACCGGCTGAAAAAGGGGTCCCCTACTCCTCCGCCATCTTAACTCAATCCCCATCTATGCTGCTTCTCTACAATACAGAATTGTTAACTGTCACCCTGCTGTACATTAAATCCTATTACTTATTACATAACTGGGGGTTTGCACATTTTGACCACTTTCACCCACTCCCACTCCCCGCATCTTTCCTTTTTCACTAGGCTCTGACATCTTCTCACATCTCTCTTTGGATGGTAGCCTTGCTGTTTTTTCATAGCTGTATAGTATTCCATTGTGTAGATGTTTCATGATTTATTCAACTCATCTCTTGTAGATAGATGCTTGGCTTATTTCTAGTCTTTTGTTATCACAAAGTGCTGCAATAGATAACTTTGTAAATATGTGTGCAATTCCTCCTCTAGGATAAACTCCCAGAAGTAGAATTGCTAGGTCAAATAATAAATGAACTTGAAGTTTTACTAGATTTTGCCAAATTGCCCTTCATGGGGTTGTATCATTCTTACATTTCTACCCTCGATATAGGAGAGTCCTGTTTTTCCACAACCTCCCCATTGGGTGGATTGTCAAATCTTTGGAATTTTGCCAATCTGATTAAGTGAGAAATGGTAACTCGGGATGGTTTAGATTTTATTTTCTTTTATTAAGAACAAGGAACTCAGGGCCTTTTGAAAGTAACAGGCAGATTTGTTGAGAATGACAGAGTCACACCATGGTAGGGACTGTATTTGATTTACTACTTAGGCTCTAAACCAGAGGTTCTCCAGCTGGCCCCACAGTGAAATCACCTAGGGAGCTTTTTAACAAATGTGGGAGCCTGGATCCCAGATCCCACCCCAGACCAATGAAAGCAGAACCCCTGGAGACACAGCTTCTGCTTGTTGTCCCTCAAACTAAAGTTCTCTGGGTCATATGTCTGCCTTTTTTCTAGCTGTGTCATCTGTGTGGCATCTGGGATCAGCTTCCATATTCTATGGAAAAACATTTCAAGGCTTTTTAGTAGCAAGCATTGCTTCCTGCTTTGGAAAAAAGTTGCAAATAGTCTCCATTGAATGGCATGTCCCAACAAGCCCCAAGTAGCCTGTGAGGCACCCGCCATAGAGCATAGGCCATTCAGCCCTTCCTGCCCAGCGCCTGTAGGTTCCAACAACCCTTAGCATGATAGGATCCTAAGGCCAGCTCACACTCACTATTATGCTTCTGTTCTCCCAGAACATTTCCAGCTTTAGCTAGTATAGAACTGCTCTGGAATTTCAGAACATATTCCAAATGCAAATAATCTATCTTGAGAACATGAGTGTATGAATGCAAATAATATATTATAGAAATAAAATTACGAAGCTTTGTGGCCCCAATTTCAAAATCATCTCCCATAACCGAGAACTATGGCTTAAGCATTTAGCCAAGTGGTAAAACCTCGGCCACATCTCTAGTACACCTTCCAAAGCTATGGTGGCTGGAGGGGTGGCTAAGATTCTGGTCTTTGAATGCCAAGGAGACTTCAAAATTTGATCCAAGTGTACACAGACTAGAAGTGGTAAAATGTTGCCGCCCTTCTCTCTCATGCTCTACAGAAAAAGCAGTTCACTTCTTTGTCCTTCAAGCAGGGGAAGCCAGTTGGTCTCAGTGAGGGAGGTCCTTGTGGGGGCATGGGAGAGAAAAGGGAATGCAGTGTGTCTTTCAGGGCAGGAAGGAGCTGTCCTTCAGGTCAGAGGTAACTAACTCATGCAGTCTTGGGGCTGCCCTGGGGCTTGCATGGATTCCAAACAAGCTGCAAAATTGGCCTGCAGTGAGTTGGAGGTGGAAGCCTGGCCACCACACCCCCTTCCTGCTCCAGAGAGTTTACAGAGGGCACCTCATAACTGAACAGCCTTGCTTCCACTTCAGCCACTCAGTGCTCTTTGATGGCAAAGAGCAGTGCTAATCTGCTCACTCGGTATCTGGGTCAAGTCAACCAGGAATAGGGGCATTTATCAAATGAATTTGGGAGAGTAAATGGCGACTCTATCTACAAATAACTGATCATTTTCCATTATTTTTCCAATGTATTAATGATGCCCATGTTCTATTTCTGACAACATCTATGGCTTGGAAAGATGGCGTTAGGAGTTTGAAAATGAGCAAAACTGTCCCTCTTACTGTCTTCAAGGTCCCAGACTTCACTGGCACGAGAACAGGGACAAGTTCATTCCCATGGAGAGAATGGCTCCTCCCTCTCCTTCGGCTCTCACCCGGAAAGAATGGTCCTGGCTTTTGTGGCTGTCACTGAGGCAAGTCAAACAACTGTGTGGAGAGATGTAGAAGGCCAGTGAGTGGGGACACTTGCTGCACTTAGATTGTTCAGAGCAGCGGCAGAGGCCCCTGGGGACCACCTCGCCCAGAGCGGAGCCCTGACCCCGTGCTTCAGCGGGGCTAGTTTCTCCTGGACCGAAAGCACCCACCAATGAAGACCACAAATTTCAGCAGGCTGTGCTGTGAATTCAGAAATTTCTTTAAGAACAGGGACTATGTGAAGTCTTCTCTGGAAATCAGACAATAAAAGGGGGGTAATTTTTGAAACAATGGGGCACAATTTACTTGCCACCATGAAAGTCCCTGAAAAGATGTTGTCAAATATCCAGTGCCCCTCCATGATGCACAGAATACTTTCATTCCTTGTGAGCTTTCTGGGGCCGGGTGGGGGGTGGTGGTGGTGGATAGCAGACAAGTTAGCTGTTCAGCCTCACAAATTCAAAATAGTTACAGTAGCTGTTTTTAAGATGTTTTACCTGGTTATTTGGGTACCCACAAAGCCCAAACCAAACACTCGCCTGGTTTTCTTCTGGTACTGTCTAGAAAAATTGATTTTTTTTTCTTTTTAGCCGCTTCTTGACCTCCCTTTTTCCCAGTGCTACTTAGACAATGGCCAACCTTTCATTCCAAGTCATTACTTAGTAGTACCAGACACGGCTCTTTCCCACAGCGCGTCTCCCTTCTCTGTGATTCTGAGACAAAGGCAAGCAACGTTTCTCAGAAAAAAGTTGGAAAATTAGAACCCAAAGAAGTGTGCTGCTCGGTGACCCAAAGATTCTGGGAGGTGCCAGATCCACTTCCTGCCTCCAGGGTTTCCCTTTCCAGGTCCCCAGAGAGAAACACCATTCGTGCAATTTTCTGCATCTCATTCCGAACTCACGAAGGTTCTCATTATATTTTCAACATGAAACCTCAGCATTCAAAACTAACGGTTTCAGAATGAAAATGAAAAGATATGAAAGCCTCTGTTAACAGGAATAATTAGAGGAACAGAATCCCCAGCTGCGCCAACCGCTCCCTTCCCTTCGAGGATGAGGATAGGCCAGAGAACCTGGTTCATACCCAGAACCTTCCCCTGGCTCCCCTTGAGGCTCCTGCCAAACGACCTTCTGTGCTGTCCTAGAACCCCCTCTTTTTTTTTTTCCCAGCAGTCCTGATGGCAAAGGCAGGAGTTTAGAAACTTCTGCAGGAAGCTGGCCAATGCCTACATTTTTCAAGTTTACCTGGTGTCCTCGGCTTCCTTGAGGAGGGAGCACAGGCAGGATTGCGTTTCAAGCATGGCCCATGGCTCCACGTGTCACACTCCAGGACTCTGCACGACTGCCTGCCAAAAAGTTTGTCCAGCATTTAAATTAGGTGGAATTGCACAGAACCAACACGCTGATAAGTTTTTAAATAGAATGTTTTTCCAGAAAGAGTTGTCCATACTTGTGGGGAAAGGCACTGAGCTCTTCCAGACACCCAGCCCTGTGGAATTCCCAGCCAAGCCTTGTGCAGAGGGTAAGACCAGCTTTCAGGGCAGCACAGTGAGTTCAGGAATTGAACAGTGGCCAGACAGGTGTTATTCCGCCCAGAATTATCACGATCTTTGTTATTTGCATCATAAATGTGCACTCTACCTCATTTACTTTTAGTCATTAGAAACCTCCTTCCCTGAGGGATCCATTAGTAGGAAAGAGAGGCTGATTTCAGATACGGGAACTGGAGGAGGTAACTGATAGCTCGGTCTGCCTGGCCCAGGCGCAGGCCAACGGGGAAGCTCTGAAGACTCAGCCTGCGTGGGAAGGGGGGGGGATTCCAGGGACACAGAGGCTGGAGCGCACCATGGGCCAATTAGAAGCCGGGCAGAGTGACCCCCCAGTGAAGCCAGCATGTACACTTTGGATGTACAGTTTGCAATCCACAGAGGGTGAAGACATGAAGGTCCTTCCTGACGTTTTGGTTGGAGATCCAGAATTTGGCTTTATTTACTATCACCACTGTGAAAGGAGCAGAAGTTGTAATTTGTGAAGTGAAATTCATCAACACATGGAGAGTTTAAAAAAAAATAGCAAAGTGTAAATAAACTATTCTTGGGGAGGTTGTGTGGTGGAGTTAGATTTTTTTGAAGCTTGGGCTTGAAGTCCACGAATCATTGTGCTTTACTCTTAGCCTTGCCACACAGAGATGGTGAGGATTGCACTCTGGGTCTCAGTTTGCTTGTCTTGAAGGTGGGAAAATTATACACGACTTATGAGAGAGCTGTAGGTGTTGTGTATGAAACTGCTACTTCATAGTTGCTGAAGCACTAGATCCCACACCCTCTTCTTTCAATGAATGAAAGACTTCAAAATTCAGATTTCTGCTTGGCCTAGGTCAAATCTCCTTTGGCTCAGTCCTTGTTTAATAAGTCTTTCTAAAATGCATTAGTGCATTAATTCTGACTTCTTCTGGTTCACTCAAAAATTCAACATGCTATTCCTCTATTATGAATATTCATTCATACTGTCCTGTACTGCGAGAGTAAGAGATCTGGGGAAGTGGGAGGGACATGAGTTTGTAAGAAGCTGTAGATATTTTAAAATTCTATTCCAAGTTTTTTCATTTATTTATTTTTCTGGAAATTGAGTAGCATAAATAAAAATGTAATTATTTAAGCATTTTTATTGAGTTTAAGTTAATTGAGCTTTTGTCATACATAACCATCTCATTATCTGCCTGCTTGTCTAATACCATATGCAACTAAATCTATCAACTAAGATGAGGTTATGCTTCAGGTACAATTTAATTATGTGTCTAGAAGTTATTTCATGACATTGGTGAACCTGATTTGAACATCATTTATAGAATGGAAGGATTTAAAATTCAGAGAGAAATGATGAATATACAGACTGTTTCCTCATTCTGTCTATCAGCATTTGTTGAGTCACACTGACCTCTTTGCTCCGGATGCTGTCAGATCTGGAAGTGGTACTGGTCATGGGAGGGGCAGATTGAGGGAGATCTCAGACCATCTCATCATTCTGGCCAGGAGCACATGTGGGTTGTGGAAGTGTCTCCTTCTGGGGATCCTAAAAGGAGGGGGACCCCTGTTGGAAGTGGCAGTGGGGAAAATTGGGCATGCCATTATCTGTCAGATCCACCTGCTGCTCAGGTCTGGCTGAGAATATGACGTCTGTGAGGGGTGAGCTGAGTGTGTGCATTCTTCTCATACTCAGAGTTTCTCTCTACAGGTCTGTTCATGGGTAGTAAAAACACGGACTAGCATTTACAAAAATGAATGGCGAGAATAGAAGGTATCTGAATGACTTTGATGTAGTGAGGCTAAGTATTGTTTTATGAAACTTGTATCTCAGTTGTGTGTACGAGTGTATGCCTGTGTCCTGGGTGGTGACATAAAATGTGGTTCTTACTGTAGGTCAAGGTCAAACAAGATTGAAATGTCACTGAGTTGGCAATGGGTTCCCCAGTGGAGGTGGTTGGAATGGACTTCATCTCCTGTAAATCATGAGTGCCAGATTTTACAAATATGTAACAAATGACATGCTAATCCAGTACAACATTCCTTCGTATGTTCCTGGAGCAAAATAGGAAGAAAGATTATGATGGTCAAAATTCTGCTGTCCATGAAAATAGAAGAGGTTAACAATTCAGAGCAGAGGACAAAGTTCTACCTATAAGGGAAGACCTTCTGTGGGGGAAGGGACAACAATAATACTTTGTGTTCTTAAGGCAAGTCCTATTATTCATCATCTTGATGGATCATCTGCTTTCCAACGTCTCCTTGAATGCATCGCTCCAAATGACAGAATGTCCAAACTTTCTTGAAACTGTTTCTAAACCTACACCTTTTTATTTAATGTTAGCTTTTCCAACAAAATCCTGGAATCATTTCAGGTTCTGTTCCAGATGTCAACATATACAGTTCTTCATTCCAAACTCCAACAAGCTAATTAGCATAAGCATTAAAATAGTTTAGTCCTGGGAGCCCTGGATGGGGGGCAGGAGAAGACCAGAGTCCTCACCTGCACACTGCTCCCCTTGTACCCTCCGCTGGTCATCTCCCTTCCTCCAACCTCCTATCCTAGGGCACAGATTGAGAAGGTGGGCCCACTTTGGACCACCTCTAAAGCTCCTCCCAACTGCAACCCTTCCCTTCTCTAGTCAAGTTAATTGTTCTTTTGTATGTCCAGGAACAGCAGGTCCCACCCACTTCCTTTCTCTCTTGCATTTTCTGCTCGAGTGTGGCTTAAAACACAGGCTTACTCCTGTCTCCGGGGCAAGATAAGCTTCTGATGGCTGGTAGTAATGCACATCTAATTGGCACACATCGAGGCCATATGGACTGCTTTGGAGGCTGAATAAATGCCAGGATTGATTTAACTGGGTTTATGTGGAATGGAGGAGGTTGTCTGTATTTACAAATTATTTAGTACTGGTAAAGTATCTTTTCTCCCCAAAACATAAACCATTTTTTCAAGCTACCCTTCCATTCTCTCTAAATTCTGTTAATCCCATTCAGTGTAGAACAACTCTCTGAGGCTCTCGAATCCAAGATATAAAAAGAAAAGAACCTAAGAAAATCATAGAATGTCAGGTTAGTGATCACCCATATCAGTTTATCTCTGACTTGGGTGCTGAGAGATGCGTGCTGGGTGAATACTGCAGTTTTCCTATATGATGTTGATCTCCAAATATTAGTGATGCCTACAGAATATTCCCCAATTTCCCTTAAGACCTTATTAATTAGGTCTAGTATGCATGCATTTATCTGAATCCATTTTGAATCTATTTATAATTTCCCCTGACATCCTCAGCGTAATTTGCTCCATGTGTTTACAGCCTGCGTAGCAAACAATATTTCCTTCTATTTGTCACCAGACAACCTCCCTCAAACTTTAAGGGTTCTCTGTCTTTTTGCTTAGTGTTTGTGACTGAGCTGGGCTTTCCCCTGGCATCTTCATCCTGTTGTCTCAAAGCCTCTGTTCCCAGGCAGAGGAGCACCCCTCCACCCTGCGCCATGGTAGAAGACCCCCATCCATTTCCCTCTCTGGACGTTTTGTGAAATGTTCTTCTTGATGCTTATGGGCAGAATTAGCCACAGCATTCTAGAGACAAGCCTTGGTGTCATCGAGATTCACTCTTCCGGGAGAATAACTTCTTGTGCTTTTAGAACTGGGTTTCTTTAACACAATGACCAAGAGTCATGTCTGGGTTATCGATTAAAAACTCATGTGAATTATCATTCTGTCCAAAATAAACCTCACGCTTGACCAGTGAGGCCCCTAGCCTATCCAACTTAGCAAAATAACTCATTGAAGACTTATTGTAAGTCTACTCTGAGAGAGTTCCCTACTTATAACAATCTCATATTCTAGTTAGAGAAACTACACGCATACGCGCGCGCACACACACACACACACACACGAACATTACGAAGGAGTCAGGGTTTCAATGAGGTTTGAAAAGATTTGGTAGAATCTAAATGAACAAAGAAAGATTAGAGAAAGAAAACTTGTTAGACGTCCCCTACTTTTCACTGCCATAACTGGAGGCAGAATCACCATTTCCATTGGCCAAAATGCAGAGACAGACTCAGAGAGGTTGAGAGTCAGCCCAGGGCCTGATCTTGCCATGCCCTTTGGCTGGCAACATCGGATCTGTTCTCCAAGGCCCTCATGACAGTCAGAGAATTCAGCGTGAACCTTTTGCCCTGACCTGCCTTGCACTGTGCTTCCTGAATTTTTCCTGATCTTCCCAGCTTCTGACATCCTGAATTGCTTTCCCAGTTTTGGTCTTGCTGCCCTTGTGACCCAAGTCGTGGTTCTGCGTCCCAAGTGTGCAGTCTCTGTGTTCCTTCCCCATCACGGCATAGACTGCATGCGTGGCCGCTGGGTCAGGTTGCCCAGACCTCATCCCAATCCTGCTCATGGGACCTGACTTTCATTCCAGAAATGGAACTCTGACCTATTGGATTGTAAAGCCTGTGTTTTCCCCTGGATCCACATCACCTCCAAAGGAGGAATGACAGTATGTATCAGGTAACAGAGAACACATGATGATGCATGGTGGCTTGTGGCCACCATACTGGGCAGTACTCTCATTCCCCTTGTGCAGTGACCTGGGAAGTCATGTGTTCTAGAAGGCTAACTACAAGACAGAAACTGCCCAGGTCCTCAGGTCACCACGTGGAGGCCAACTGCCTCCACAGCTTGGCTCACTTTATGTGCCGTGTGAAGTCTCAGCATTTTGGGGTATATTTGTTAATGTAGCATGATCTAACCTGTCCTGACTATGGCAGCTCCCAGGGCCTCACAGGTACCCCCTTCCCCACCCCATTCCCACCCCATCTGAGTCAGCTCTACTCCAGCCCTCCAGCCAGCTCTGACCCCTGTCCCCGGGGAGCCCACGTCTGTGCCCCTCCCCTATTCCTTTCTTGTTCCTTCACTCCTCAATCCCGTCCCTCTTCAGCCTTCCATCTGCCAGACTTTATCCACATCTACTCTACGGCAACCTGGCTTGCTTATCCTCAGGGGGCCTAGACCGTGGAGATAAAAGAAGAGTCTATTTTGTTTTATTTTACACTAGGCCCTGCCTAGCAACTTCTCTCCCTCCCCCTCTCTCTCTTTTTTAGCTCTATTCTTCCCCAGAATCTGCCACCGAGAAAAACAAAGTACAAAATTTCTCAATAAGTACTATACTGCATTAAATTATTAATAAATCATCTAGTTTTAACTACAATTGCAGAGCTCTGGGAGTGGAGATAAGGGAAGAAATTATTTTCCTTTATTCATGCCAAGTTGGCACTTTTGTCAAAGGCCTGAGATCCTGGCATGGGAAGTTCCACAGAAACAATTTATTTAAAAGTATAACCCAGCTGGGGCCCGCCACAGAGAGCTCAGCTCACACCCCACACCCACCCCAGGCTGAAATCAGCATCCCACAGAACAAACCCCATCCCCATAGGGCCCTAGGAAGAAAGGCATATGTTACTGAAACTTTCAGTCAAGTTTCTTGGAGAGACAGAAGAAAAAATCACAGCCCATACCTCAGAGTAAATGAAACTCCCCATCAAACATTTCTTTTATTCTCCCCTAGGTTTCTTCCCCTTGGCGGGCGTTTCTTCTCCTACTCATCCCTCCCCTGGCCTCTCAAATTCCCTCAACACTCTGAACAACTTCCTTTCTCCCTTAACTTGTGTCCCTCACTCAGCAAAACAACACCTCCCAGAGCTGGTCCAACAGCGAGGACGTTTCCTCACACATGTCTTTGTGAGGGGGGCTCACCCACCCAAAGGCTTCAACAAAAACAAATAATACGACCTCCCTATTGTTAGAGAGGGATGTAACCGTGGTGAGCGCAGCCTAACCATCTGCCTTTTTCTTCCTTTCAGGTGGTCTCATACCGCCATGCGTGTGCGGGAGCACCCTTCCCTGTGAGCCACTGCCGCTGAAGCCCCGGGATCGGCTCCTTTGAAGGGGCCCAACTTTCTTGACCTGCGCTGTTTGTCCGGCAGCGGCACGACACAACGCCGGCCAGTTCCCTGCCCCAGTGAACCTGCAGCTTTGCCTGCAGCTGGTGGAAGGAAGCTTGTTCTCCCAATGCCGCCATTTCCGTTCCGACGCTCATTGTTCCTGGAGTTAGTTACCACGTTGGTGCTTCAAAGCCCTAATCTTCTTTTGCTCTCATTTTGGAGTCCCGTGTTTTCCCCATCCGCCTCTATTATCCTGAGAGCCTTATTTTTCCTCTTGATCCAAACCAAACACTGTTTATCAGTCATAGGAAGGGCTTTGCAGGGTTCCTGCCCGCAGCGCAATGATACACAGAGCTTCCTGTGCGAGCGTGGCCCTGTTCCAGCGCAGGGGGACAGGCTGCGGGGCAGAGCGGGGTCGGGACTGGAAGGGTCTGCGCCGGGCCGGGAAGACACATCTGTCCTTTCTCTGCCTGTCACTGGGGGCCACAGAGGGCCTCAGACACAATGTCAGAGCCCGCGTGCCTGGAGCGTTCTCAGGGAGGAGCCGGTGTGCGTGGAGCGCGGCTGCATAAAGAACGAGACGGGTGATGTTGTAGAGCGGGGTATATCTGCTTCCAAAGCTTCTCGAAGCGTGATGAAACACAGAAGGACGTTCCATTCTTAGACTTCACTGGAACCTAAGGGGCTGGGGTGGGTCATCTCGAGCACTGCCCTTTGAAGGGTAGTGTTGTGAGGGGCTCCTGCCTGATCCATGAGGAGAAAGGAGACTTCCCACCCCATGCCCCCACTTAGCAGGCATGTGACCCTGTGAAGTTCTCTTATCTGCCAGCGTCTCAGTTTCCCGGTCTGTATGTTGGGGAAGCTCGACCTTCTCCACCACTCTGTGAACTATCTGTATTCTGGGCATTCTGTAGAGTACTCACTAGATGCTGGCAGAGAATATTCAGGAGGCTTGGCTCACAGATCAAGTGGTGACCATTTATTGAGTCACTCCTGTGTTGTATGGGCACAGGGAATAGGAGGGGAGCCAAGATGCAGTCTTTACCCTTGTGAAGATCACAGAGAAGTATAGGAAACACATGAGTAGACAGATAGTTATGGTTCCATATGTAGGTGGCTTATAATATAGAGATAAGTACAAGGTGCTTTCAGGAAGAGGGAGCCACCTAAGAGAATTGTACTTGGAAAATGACCGTCATCTTCCCACCCACCTATAGTTGCTGCTCCCCACGTCTGTGCCATGGGAGTCCAGCCCCAGGTCATGGCTGAGTGGACCAGGGGTAGGTATCTGTTTTCAAAGCAGTTGGTTTATCACTCATTCTAGGCTCTATGACTTGTGGCCTGGATGGAAAAGCCAAGATAGCCAAGTCAGTCATTGCTCTGGGTTCTGAAATTGCACAGAGACTGCTGTGCATATCTGGGGAACTGAGAGGATGAGTTTACATGAATGAGGGTTCTGAGGCAGTGTTGGGGTTAAATCTGGGTGTGCAAAGTCATGAGGGAGAGTGAGCCATGTGGGATTGGAGTGAGAAAGAGAGATGAGGAAGGAGAGGCCTTACAGGAAGAGGCAGAGTTCCCCGTGCACCTTCTTCCACCTCCTCGCCCTGGGAGACCCTAAGAGGGGACTGGCTTCCAGTTCCAGGAAACTTCTCATTTCTGTTCTCAGGAGCCCTGTCATTTTTATTGGGATTCTTTTATTTCTTTTGAATTTAATCTTATAAAATTAAAAAAAAAACAATCATATATACAAAATTTTTAAAAGATTTATTTATTTGAGAGAGAAAGAGCAAAGGAAGGGCAGAGGGAAAAAATCTTTCAAGTAGACTCCCTGTGGAGCTTGGAGCCCAACTTGGGGCTCGATCCTATGACCCATGAGATCATAATTTGAGCTGAAACCAAGAGTTGGATGCTCAACAGACTGAGCCACCCAAGTGCCCCTTTCCCTATAGATAAAATTTTAACACACACCCATGTAACTATTACCCAGAATTAGCAAATGTTAGGAATTTGTCATGTTTGTTCTGGATATATACATTATAAAAGATAAGAAATTACAATTTAAATTTAATGTTGAATATTCTTTTTCTTTTCTTCCCTGGTCTCACTCTCTTCACAAAAGAGAAATTAGAAATTTGGCCTATATCCATGAAAATCATATGAGGAGGCAATGCCTGTATCAGAAAGGAAAAAGACTTTCCAGAAGTGAGAGCTTGCATCCATGTCTCACGAGAATCTTGTCACATGGACACTCCAGCATATGAAGGGGGCTGAAACCAAGTGTGTTTTGGCTGCTATTATTTGTGTAATCTGACGTACTGCTCGGAAAAAAAACAATAATGTTAAGATGGAAAGAGAGATGACATTTTGGATGGCAACAAGCTTGTTCTGCCAGTGAGACGTATTTATCAATTTGTAGTTGTGGCTCTGGCACTTCTCATAATTTTCTCTTTGTCTTTACTGTTCCTCATTCTCAAGACTGTGAGCCCATGAGTCCATTTATTTGTGTGGATTCTGCTGAAGGTCCAGTGTGTTCCTTCACTTCTGTCTCTAGCTTTGAAAGACTCATGTCTTCTCCACCACCATTTGCTTTTTCTGAAACACCTTATTGTAGCGTCCCAGACTCTTTGATTTCTTCTTTGTGTTTTCCATCTTTTGCCCCTTGTCCTACATTCTGGGTGATTTCTTCAGAGGTATTTTCTAATTTAATTATCTGTTGAGTTGTGTTAAATTTCTGTTCAACTATCCATCAAGTTGTGTTCTTTTTTAAATTAATGATTATAGTCTGTATTTCTACACTTTCAGTATGGTTGTTTTTCATTCTGATTTCTCTTATTTTGTAAGGTTCCATTCTTGCCTTATGGACCCCCCCTTTTTTTTCTTTATCTCTTTGAACTTGAAAGTGATTTATTTTAGGAAGCAGAATTGAATATGGATTTATAATTGTTGAAATTGCGTGATGGACACATGGAGCTTCTTTATTTTCTCCAATGCATGTGTTTAAAGTTTTCCATTAAAAAGTTTTAATGATGAATCCATGGTTATGAACAAATAAGAACATTATTTTTCAAAGTTTACTAAGGTGCCACTTGCCTGGTATGGAGTTGTTTTCTGGTGTAAAGAGCAGATTTATTGAAGTCCCCCTTCATTCCTCAAATATTAATTCAGTGCCTACCACTTCTGTGCAAGATAGCAGTGAACTACCCTAGCACTTACGTTCTAGTGGGGTGACAGAGATAATAAACAAAAAGAGAAATTTGAGGTGATTCATTAAGTTATACATATATAAAATGGTTTTAATGATAATATTTATTTTGGGTTTCAGTTTTTTCCCCTAGTTCTAGGGGCAGTAGGTGTCTCATTTGCAGCATTGGAGACTCATTCCCTGAATCATTGTTATCATTCCTTGAGAGTGATTCTTTGGCAGGTGCTGCTTTCTGTGGGACATGCAGATGAACCAGGCTTTAGGAGTGGCCCCACAGGAATGCTTTGGTTTTGCTTCTGCCTGGCCTGGAAGGTTTCACTATTTAGCTTCCTTTCTTGAGCTCCTGACATCATGTAGACAGTCCGAGTTTAGGCTCTGTGCACATGCATGGCCTAATCCTGGTCTCTGACTCCTACTAGATAATCCCTTTTCCAAGCATAACCTTTGTGAATGGTAAGCTTCTCTGCTGCTTGCCCAGATCAATGAGCAGAATTTTTGTCATTGTTTTCTCAGCCCTTTATGATTTATGCAGGGACCTTATGCAGAAAGATAAGATCCAGCTTCTCTTGTGCTGGACTGCTTCTCTTGATCTTACACCCATCCTGCAGGCAACAGAGCCATGGAAACCAATGTGGTCTGAACTGGGTTTCATCTCCTACTAACCGCTGTGAATTTGAGTTCCTTATTTCTGGCACCTAGGGATTTCTCTCTTAGTTTTAAACATGCATTGAGACCAAAAAAGTTATTTTATTACATTTTACTACATTCCATATTTTGGGGCCAGAAGGTGGGGAGTGAGCTTGGCAGTCTGCTTAGGTCTTGACTTGGTCCAATGTCATTGCCTTTCCAAGAGCTCTTGGCATCCTTGTAATAAACGTCCACTTCTCTTAAGCTAGTTTGGTGAGTATCTGTACCCTGCAATCAAAAGAGCTCTAACTAGAACAGACATGATGTGGTCAGGGAAAGATGAAACAATAGAAGATAGAAAGATGATAAGCAGTTCTATCTCTGGGAGTTTAGCAAAAGTTTTCAGCTGGGGGGTGATGTGACTGATTTGTGTGTGAGAAAGACACAGGATGCAGCACTTGAAAAATGAGACTGCTTGGAGTTGGGGGCAGGGAAGAGAAGAGAGACAGAAAGACTTTTTCTAGGGCCATAGCAATAATGCAGGTGAGAGGTGATGAAGTCCTGGACTAAGGCAGTGGGAATGTGGGGTTTTAGGGAAAAAAAAATAAAATTGGTTAGTATTTGCTCTGCCTACACTAGGCATTTTTCATGCATTTTCCCATTTACTGTTTGCAACACTATGGAGAGTTCCATATTTAATTATTATCCCTATTTACAGATAAGAAATTACAAGCTCAGAGAGATTAAGTAATTTGATCCAAGTCATATAACTAGCAAGCGGCTGAGTCAAAATTTGAATGTAGGTCGCTACAAAGCCCATCCGTGTTCTTTTCTTTACATAAAGACCTTTTAATAGGAGTTAGTATAACTTGTATGTGGAAGATGAGGAAGAAGGAAGAGTGGGCAAGGACCCTTGAAGTTACTAGCTTGGGGAGCTAATAATTGGAAAGGCTATTAATTGAGCGAAGGGATACAGGAGGCAGAGCATGCTTGGGGAGGAAGGAAATTAGTTCATTTTGTGCAGTGGCTGGAAGTCATCTAGGTAGAGATTTCTAGTGAGTAGGTGAAAATAAGGGGCTGGAGCTGAAGAGAGTGTTCAGCTGGAGATACAACGTTTGAGTCATGGACTTATTCCTGGGTATGGAAACCAAGTTGAGAGGATGAGAGTCTTTAATAAATTAGTGGAGTGAGAAGAGAACCAAGGGTGTGCCGTGGGAGCCATTAATTTCTGAAGAGAGGTCGTAGATGAAGCCAGGAAAGGAGTTGGGAAATAGGATTTAAAAAAAGAAAAGTAGGCAGAGGATCTATAGTGAGTAGAATCTCAAAAACTAAGAGAAGAGAAACTTCTTTAAGAGGGTATTTTCAATACTAACAAATGCTAAAGAGGACAAACAGGATATAGACTGAAAATAAGACATTGGATGTGCCAATTAGGAAGTCATCGATGACCTTTGCAAGGACAGAGAAAAGGAGTGATTAATCCTGCCTGGGGCAGGCCAGAGAAAGGCTTCACAGAAGACTTGACATTTGAGTTGGGCCATGAAGCATGGTGGGATTGTGCCAGGCAGAGAAGAGGGTGAAAGGCATTTTGGGCAAAGGGAACAACATGAGGGGAAAACAAAAATCCAAGCTAAGGCACCATTTGGAATTTAGTTAGAGCTCTTTGGATTTTTGCAGGCAACATCAAGTTGGCAGCACAAGTATATTAGGCCATGTTTTGTTTTCTACATTTCAGAGAATCTTATGGTTTCTCTTTCCACTGTAGACATAATAATGGAGATTGGGAAATATGATTGGTGTCTTCCAAAGGGACATAGGGTTCAATCTTTTAGGAAAACAAAATTCTAATCAAGCAGAGTGAGTAGGAAGTCTCTACAGGTACATCTCACAGAGCCTGTCATGATTTGGAAGGGCAATGGATGCTGGCTGTTACAACAAGTCACCCAAGGCTCTCCATGGTTTGACATGATCAAAATCCCATTCCCAGGCACAGAGTCTGATGGGGTCCAGAAGCACTAGTGGGCAGCTCTCTTCCACACAGTGCCTCAGAGATCCATGTTCCTTCCATAAGCATTCGGGAATCTCAGACCCTTTCACTCCCAGTAGGTATATGGGGGAAAAAAAAAACAGAGAAATCATACTAGACACTAGTCACCGAAGGATGGAAGTGACACCTCACTGCTACTCACATTTGTCTGCCACATTTCGTCAAACAGCCAACGTAATGGCAAAGGAGATGGGGAAATGTTGTAAGCATGTTGATACTGTGAGCACTAACTGTATAGTCCACTGATTGATGTTAACATATTGATTATTAAAGTATTCTTTGCTTCCCTTGGAAAATGTAAAAGGCCTTAGGCATTGTCCATTTTCTATGTTTTGAGGTAAGCCTGGTCATCTGATTCAGGGCCCATCATCTCAGTCTCTTTTTCAAAATAAAATTTCATATTTTTCATGGGAATGTAAATTTGTGTGGTCACTGTGGAAAACAGCTATAGAGGTTCCTCAAAAAATTAGATCTAGAACTACCATATAATCCAACAATTCCACTTCTGGATATTTCACCCCCATGTTCAGTGCAGCATTATTTACAATAGCCAAGGCATGGAAACAACCTAAGTGTCCATTGATGGATAAATGGACAAAATGTGTCACACACACACACACACACAGACGAGTGGAATTTTATTCAACTGAAAAAAAGAAGGGGAATCCTGCCATCTGTGACTACAAGGATGGATCTTAGGTGCCATATTCTAAGTGAATTAAGTTGCACAGAGAAAGACAAACTGTGTGACCTCACTTATATGTGGAATCTAAGGAACAAAAAATGAATTCATCTCATAGATAAACAGATGAGATTGGTGGTTGCCAGAGATAGGAACAGAAGGTTTGAAAAATGGGGGAAAGGCAAAAACTCTGTTATAAGGTGAATAAGTCCTGGACATGTAATACAACATGGTGACTACAGTCGCTAAGAGTGTAAAGCTTAAAAGTTCTCATCACAAGCCAGGTGCCTGGGTGGCTCAGTTGGTTAAAGGTCTGCCTTCAGCTCAGGTTACCATCTCAGGGTCCTGGGATTGAGCCCCACATTGGGCTCCCCGCTCAGTGGGGGGTTTACTTCTTCCTCTCCCTCTGCCCTTCACCCCTACTTATGCTCTCTCTCTCTCAAATAAATAAATAAAATCTTTAAAAAATGTTCTCATCACAAGAAAAAATATTTTTTAACTATATGCGGTGATGGATGTTAACTAAACTTTTGCTATTATACATGTATCGAGTGATTATGTTGTACAACTAAAGGTAATAAAATGTTATATGCCAATTATGCCTCAATTAAGATAAAACAAAAACAAAAATTTCATATTACTAGAATTCTTCCCTTACAGTGTGAACAACTTTTGACCATAGAATTGTGCTTATCGGTGTTCACCAGACTGAACCGAATTCTCAAGATAGACTCAATTTGATGGATTCATGGTGCAACGTTGTTGTGGTTGGCAGCATGGAGAGCACCACTGTGCAGGAGACCCTTTTCGAGAAACACCTATGTCAACTCTGCAGGCTGAAATGAAGGAAGATTTATTTCATGTCATGATGGTACAATATCTTTTGTATATTTAACCAAGGACATCTTAATTTTTGTGTGTGAATAATATTATAAAAATATTAACACCAATTTTAAGAAAGAAAAAAATCCACAAATCATTCCTTTCTTATTTTCCCCTATTTCTTTTCAATTTGTTTTAATATGCATGTAAAATCCTCATAGAGTGGTGCTCAATAGCACACTTTTTTTATCCTTATGCTTTTCTCATATCACATCATCTGTCTTTCTGACTTAACTCTTTGCCACTCTTGCTTTGCTCTTTGCATCCTGGTCACGCTGACCTACCCCGTTCTTCACCAATGTCCTCCTACCTCAAGAATATCTGTGGTTGACATCCTTGCAAATGGTCTTTCCCAACCTTTTCACATGACTGGTTGGTTCTCATTTTCCAGTCTCCGCTCAAAGGCCACCCCCTTAGAGAGGATTTCCTTGAACACCCCATGAAAAGCACCCCCTGTTCTTCTCTATCACATTAGATCACCATGCTTATTCACATCATGGCATTTTCCACAACCTACACACTTTTCCTTCTTTCTTTGGGGTTTTGTTTGTTTTACTGTAAGCTTCTATAATGAATATGTAAACTTTCTTCTTTTTTGAATTTTTCCTATAGGTTCTTTTCCTGAATAAATTCTCAAGAGAGAGATTATTGAATCAAATTTGTGCATATTGTTGTTTCTTGAAACATAGTCGCCATATTGCTTTTCAAAAGCTGTACAAATGCATACTGATGCCAGGGAAGTGGTTGGTACAATTTCATGTCATTATTGTTGATACGTGGTTATATTATATATGTACATAATTTGGCAATTTGGCAAAGTATATTCAAGGTACATATACATATAAATACAAGGTACATATACATATAAATACATATACACACATATGTACATGAAATTTGGCAAATTGACTAAGTTTATTCAAGGATTATTTATGACTTATCAGAGACTAATTAACTTGAACATGAGATAAAATCCTGTATTTTTAAATCTTCAAGCCAAACTTTGAAGGAAGACAGTTTCCTTTATTAGTGCCCCTCCCCCCTTATTACGATTCTTTGTGCCTCATGTAATAAGGCATCTTCTCTAAGTGCACCAAGACAGAAAAGGGTGCTGCATTCCTAAAAACCACATCCACCTCTCTGCATTTACTTCTTTATGACCTGAACAATCAGCAACAAATCTGCAAATCCCTTTAAATGTTGAGACCATTCAGGGGAGGTATAGTTTAGCTTTATTAAGTTGTTGCACCAACAAAATAAACAGATTAGATTTATAGAAAATTATTAGGATCTCTGAGTCTCTAAGTAGAGCATGAGATACAATTCCTGAGATATTTGGAAGGGCCAGAAAGTTGTTACTTAATGACTAATAAAAAGTAAAGGTACGGGGCACCTGGGTGGCTCAGTCTGTTAGCTTCTTACTCTTGGTTCCAGCTCAGGTCATGATCTCAGGGTTGTGGGATGGAGCTCCTCATCAGCCTCTGCACTCTGCGGGGAGTCTGCTGTAGATTTTCTGTCTCCCTCTCCCTCTTCTCCTGCCCCAGCTTGCGTTCTCTCTCAAATAAATAAATAAACATTTTTTAAAGAAAGAAGAAGATGCTTTCCTGCAGTGGAGCCCTAGTCCATCAGGGAAAGTAGGACGGAGGACAAGAAAGAATGAATAAAGAAACAAATACCTTCAGGGCACTTTGCACAGACCAGTAGTAATAAAGTGCTACGACCTGGTGGGAGTGTTGAACACACTTTCTGTGCCAGGGGCCCAAGACAGGGGACAAAACAGAACAAAACAAAAAGGAAACCTGGAGGCTGAGGCCACCCCTTCTATTTTTCTCAATTGAACAAACATTTATTATTCACGCATGGTATGCAAGGGAGGACGAGGCTATTAAGATGTGGCTAGGGCCCTTGAGGAGTCTTTTTGCGTAACTGGATTTCTACACACTCATGTTTAATGAAGGCTTAGCAACAGCCTGGCTTCCAGCTCTCAGGAGCTGACAGAGAGATTTAGTGCCATTTTATTGAGACACTGGAGGATCTGGCTACTTGAAGGCAGTGAGTCTGCTGCTGGAGGGATGGGGAGGGTCCGTGGGGTGCACAGGAAGGGCTGGGCGATGCTGCTTCTCCACCAGCCTCTGCCCCTGCCTTGCCATGTGGCCGTAGGGAAGCCTCATTGCCCCTTTGGGACCTCAGTTGCCTCCTCTGGAAGATACAGAGGTTGGACTGTGTCACTGGGTCCTCAACCACCTCCGATAAAACCTAGGGCTTGAATAAGTATTCAGGGTTTTCTAAACACTGAACATTCAAACCATCTGAAGAGAGGTTTACTTCTGTTTCTATAATTTTATTTTTTAAAAAAGAATTGGTTTGTTTGATTTTCATTAAAAAAATGGTAAACCATTGCCTTGGAGTATCTCCAGTGAGCTCCCTATCTAGCGTTACTCCAGCAACATAAGGCTGTCAGTCCCAGCTCCAAGGCAATTGCAAAACCCAGCCGACCAGCGTAGTCCTCCCTCTGCGCCCTCTCTCTCCCTTCTCCATTGGATCTCCTGTCTGTGTGCTCAAAGCCTGCTCTGAGGCTGGCCGGGGGAAGCCTGTGGGCCACTGCGGGGTGGGGAGGGCTTCGGACACAGGCACGGAGGGGCTGTGACATCGCAGGGGTCTCCCTTAAGGAAGAGACACATAACGTGTGTGAACACTGCAAGTCGGCCTGTGACAATGAATCTTGTCCTTCACAAAAGGGTCAAAAGTAAATTATGGGGTGAGCTCAGTGTAATTTTCACACTTCTGGACTACTCGGTCTCAGGTGAACAGTGGACTTCTGTGAAAATCCACATTGGCTCATAAACTCTGCTTGCTCAGAGACCAAAGCTGTAGGTCTCAACACCAGTCTCGGAAGGACAGTTGGGTGGTGCTGACCCTGATAAACACAGATGGAACTTGTGAAGATTTTTAGAAGACTTACAAAAAAAAAAAAAAAAGGTCTTTTCCCAACATTCTGCATTGGATCTCGAGTTAATTGAATCCATGGCTCCAAGCACTGTGTGAAGGAAAGAATGCTCAGAAACATGTGGGGAGCATCTCAATTTATAAAATGCACTTTAGAAGGACTGTGTGCTAAGGTGGTCATAAAACCCAGGGCTGCACGCCTTGCGGCGGTTGGGCACTCTCCATAAGCCAAGGGACAAGGGACCCATCCGGGACACTGGGGGCTGAAGGTCCTCGGGAAAACATATGGTGCTCTGTGCCCTGGGCTCGTCGATTTTCCCCTTCTTTTAGGGCAGGTGGATCTGCTGCCATGCCCAGTGTTTCAGGAGGGCTTTTGGAATCCAGAAGGGTAGAGGAATAATGAAACTTGGATTTCCCCCCCACCCCACCAAAATGCTTAGGTAAAAATTTCAAAACTGTGTCTGTTTCCAGTGAGATGAAAATAATCTACAGCCTCAGAGATCCCTTTCAAGCCAAAGTCCTAAGGGAAGGTGTCCAGGTGTCCACCTAGGCGCCTTGACCTCCACCCAGCAAAAGTAACACCTCTGCCTGCCAGTCACCACCAAATGAATGTGAAATCACCAGATTCTATGACGTGGTTCTACCATTTCACGTGCTATGGTCCACAATCGATGTTTCTCTAGTGGACAGTTTACATCAGTTAGCAGTTAGCACGTTGGGGTGCCCTTGAAATTTGAAAGATTAAATCTTGCGCTTGGGGAGAATCTATATTCCCTGAATCTTAACACCCAAATACCATTATAATCAAGTATTATTTGGAGCACAGAATGCTATTGAGATAGTTTGACCTCTTTTTGAAAGTAACTTATGAACCTTGTCAAGTGTAAGTCCTGTTAATGTGGGCATTGAACTTTTACACACTTCTGTTCTCCCTTCTTCTTGGAATGGATTGCTTAACCCAAAGAGAAATTGCTAGAAAGTCATTTTGTCAAAAGGGTCCTGTTTCTTTGTTTTCTTATAGAGTGAGTTCCCTCTTGCTGATGAAGTGTTGGAGGCTGTAACACCTAAATCCATTCATGGATTTATTTTAGGTTTTCAGCATTTTAATCAAAATCATTATAATTCTGTATTTTTTGAAGTTTCTTTGGGATGGTGGGTGATAGAGGCTTCCAACTCTGTATGAGCCACCAGTCCTCAGAGGGGTATAAGTCCTGCTCTCTCACACACCTTCTGATAATTAGAATCAGCCTGACAACTCCAGAAATTTCCCCCAAGCACTGCTGAACACAAACCTCTGGTCCTGGGCCAGCATGGCCAGTGGGACCAGTCCCCACTTGCAGAGCCTGGCAGTGAGGCCTCTGTATCCTCACCAGCCTCGCTTGGGATGTGACTTTAGGTTTCAATAAATACATTTGCTGCTCATATTGGCCAATGTGTCTGTACTTACAATGAATAAATCTGACCAGGCATTGTCTAATTTAATTAATTTACTGCATTACATAGCTTTTTTCTTTTTCTTCTGCATGCTTCTTATCTAGTCCATGAATTGAAGTTGTTGCTTCATTTGTAAACTATGAAGTCAACATTTTTCCCCCTTCGTTGGGTGTTAATCTATTTGCAATCAATTATTAGCAGAAATTAATTGGAGTTAAACTACTATGGCCCACAGAGCTCAACTTTGTGCCCTTGAAGACCCAGGAAACACTCTGCTCCCCATTCATGCTCTCTTTTATACAGTCAAGGGCTTCTTAGCTGAAACGAGAATGTCATCCAGACTCGGCATAGCAGATTTTCAACTTGCTTGCTCTTTGAAGAGCCATCGGGCTGTGCAAACAGGCAGGTGATCAGTCCGCCATTTCTTATGATGTGGCATCTGGCAACCGCATATTATAGGTTCAAATTTGGCCACTAATATTTTCATTTCCTTGAGTTAATGAAGAGGCTGGGTTGAGAATTTTAAAGTAATTCAAAACAGATTAAAAATTCTTCTATGTGCTTTTAGTGATTTCTCTGGGTTTACCAGGAAGACAGAGAAATGTACAACAAATATGGAGCTCCTGTGCTTAATGAAAAGTTAAATAATTTTCTTAGTCTTCAGGGTTTGACTCTAGCCTCTAATCTATCACAAATTGGGCTGGTTTCCTTTTACCTTTAGTGAATTTACCTGCCGTGGTCAGGACAGAAACGTGAAGCTGATCACCTTCCCCCCAGGGAGAACCAGGCAATATGGACAGACCTCACAAAGCAGCGTGAACAACATGTCTGCATTCAAAAGAATGGGGGCCGCTGGAACGAGAGCCTCCAAGAGACTTGAAAGCAAAGCTGGGTTTTCACATTGCCTTTATGTTTTATGAGTGTTAGGAAAATGTTGGCTGTTTACTAATTATCAAAGCTGTTTTTATGACTTCCCCAAAGGAAAACAAAAAAGGAAAGGATCCAAGTGCATATTCCTTTAGGCCTGGGATAAAAGCTTGACCTTTAGTGCTCTTGGGGAACTGCATGGTTTGCAGCATAGGAAAATAAAACTCGGAATGCATGTTCAGGAAAGCGGGAAGCTTTGAAGTTGGAAGCCAAACAGGAACAGCTGGCGTGATTGGTGCAGTGTATGCTGGACTCCGTGACAGAGCCATCCATGCGCAATCCTGTGGCTGAGTGGATGCCCCTTCTTTCCACGGGCGTTCTGCTGGTGGCCCAGGGACGCTCAACTTTGATTCTTAAAGGACACAATAACAAAGCCCAGCGACCCCAGGGCATCATAGTGTCTGCTGAGAGGAAATATCATGGCCATAAGTTCCACCCAACCGGTCTTGCAAAATGGAACAGAGAACATGCCATTACCACTGAAAATTGAATTATAGTGATTTAAGACTATCAAGAAAGTTTGATGGGAGCAAAAACACGTCTGCCTTTTTAAGTTTCTGAGGCCTTGGAACTGGCAGCAAGCAGAAAAGTGTTTCCTTCATGGAAATTTTTATTTTCTCACTGGGATTTATGTATTAGGTTAAATGCCATCAATCACCATTCAAAAATTAGCATAAAATATTCTTTTCCCCAGAGAGGATGTGAAAATCTCTGAGTTTGTCAGTTACCATAACCACTGGGTTCCAGGATTTATTTGCATTCTTAGTTTGGTCTCTTTTCAATGGACAGGCACTTTATGGCTTCCTTCCTGTTTCTATCAGCGGAAATTGAACAGTAAAAACAGTAAATAACTTAGCCCTATCAGTTTCCAAGATTTAGATTCTTTCTTTTATACTCTCTTAAAAATCAATTCAGCTATAAATAAAATTCAGGGTTGCATTTAAGTGTTGTGTTAAACTGTATGAAGAATTTATGACAATGTGCCATTTCCATTGGGTTGACGTTCCCAACACTTGTGGATTTGAGTTTGCGGCACAGATCAGCTCTGATTTGAACCTTACAGTTTACTACAACTGCTCTCCAAACAGACATTTATTAACAACATTCCCCCAAAAGTAAATTTTGGATTGGGATTATTTTAATGCAGGTGCCATGTTTTTCTTCACCACATCTGTGGGGTGTTGGATGCTGCAGTCATTTGTCAGAAGGCTAAAGAGGGAGGTGGCACCAAAGACTGGAAACTCTAAACGTGGAAGCTGTTATCAGAAGAACACAACAACAGCCACAACCACACAACAAAACCCACAACAACTAGGCTGGTGATGACAAGTTTGGTACCTGTTACAGAAAACCTTTTACAACCAACTATTCCTGCCAAGTCTTGTCTCTTCCTCTGGCACAATATGATTGTCCTTATTTATTTATATATTTATTTATTTATTCATGACTTTGTTTTTTCTTTTTAAAGATTTTATTTATTTAGTTGACCAGGAGAGAGAGAGAGAGAGTGAGTGCACACAGCTGGGGGAGCTATAGGCAGAGGGAGAGGGAGAAGCAGACTTCCTGTGAAGGGAGCCCAATGTGGGGCTTGTTCCCAGGACCCTGAGACCATGACCTGAGCCGAAGGCAGACGCTTAACCGACTGAGCCCCCCAGACACCCCTGGTTGTCCATTTTTAAAAAAGCAAATGTTTGCATATACAGAGTAGAAGAAGCCAAGAGCACTGTGAAGTTTTTAATGAGAAAATAGTTACTTGCTCTGCCCACCCCCACTCCCAACTCCCAATTCCTGATTGCCCACGGCAACTTCACTAAACTGAATTGCCTGCTTCTCTGAACTTCGAATTCTCTGTGTCCAAATGTCTATAGATCTCTGCGGCCACTTCTTGGTTTTCCACTTTAGGAAGCATCGTTGAGGAAGAGTTTGCTTTCTTACAACATGCCACCCCCCTTCTCCCTTAGCTGTGTGCTTCCCCTCATCACCTCACTACTGTGGTTTGTAGTCGAGTCACATAACACAGCACGATCACGTTTCCTTTTGTGCACACTCCTCCTCCTTGAAATAATGATGCTCTCGTTTTCTTTTTGTCTTTATGGCTTTCTAAATATCTAGCACTCATTCATTCCCAAATCTTCAACAGAAATGAAAAATTTTTTGGGTAGCTTGTGTGGCCTTTGGCTGAGGGCGTGATCCCAGGGTCCTAGGATCGAGCCCCACGTCGGGCTCCCTGCTGGGAGCCTGCTTCTTCCTCTCCCACTCCCCTGCTTGTGTTCCCTCTCTCGCTGGCTGTCTCTATCTCTGTTAAATAAATAAATAAAATCTTAAAAAAAAAAAGAAATGAAAAAAATTTTGAATACTCCCAAGCTTGTTGTGTGTTTCATTAGTTTTGTATAAGTATTGTCATTATACTACCATTACCGCTATCTCTGGTGATGTCTCTGCTAGAGCCTTTTGCTGTCCTACGCCAATCAGGTCCAGGCTATTATAAATTATAGAAAGTTATAGAAAAAAGTAAGAGATATGTTTCTTGCACATCTAAAAAAATGAACAGAGTTTTTTTTTCACTTGCTTTGAAATTAAATACACTTACGTCTGTTTCCACTATAAAGTTACTTGAGGACAAGAAATGTGTCTTATTTACTTTTGAGGTGCCCACAGCCTAGTTCAGAGCCTGCCTTATTGTAGTCAAGTCGTACAACGTTCATTGAATTGGACTGACAAAGGAAGAGATATGTAAGTCCCTTCCAAAGTGGGAACGAAGTCTTCTGGTTCCTGGAACCACATTTGTTTGGCACATTTGGTTTATGACCCCATGGGGCTCATCTAACTGCCTGACCTTTCCTCCCTGCTGGATGGGCTGGACATCTAGGGGCAGGCTGGGACAAGTCACTCTGCTCTCACCAGGCTCCCTTCTAAGGTAGAACCTCATGCCAGTAGCCCAGGTTGGTTGTGAAGGGGACCATCAGCACCGGGAGCATGAAGACCAGGGACGGTAATGCTTCTACTCACCCTCTGTGTCTCTCACACAGCCCTGTCACCTTCACTGACATATCTTTAACTGGGAGCATCCCTAACTGGGAGGCAGAGTGCTAGCAGCCCCAGCACCTGACATGATGCCTGACACAGAGCAAGCCATTTACAAATATTTATTGGATTAATTTTTTTAAAGATTATTTATTTATTTATTTGACAGAGAGAGACAGCCAGCGAGAGAGGGAACACAAGCAGGGGGAGTGGGAGAGGAAGAAGCAGGCTCCTAGTGGAGGAGCCTGATGTGGGGCTCGATCCCAGAACGCTGGGATCACATCCTGAGCCGAAGGCAGACACTTAACGACTGCACCACCCAGGCGCCCCTGGATTAATTAATCATTTAATTAAGCAAGAGGATCCAAACTATTCCTCCCAAGGAAACTGCTAGTGGTCAGCGGGCCATCTAACATTTCCACACCGCAAAGTCTGCGGAGAGTGAGCACACCAAGCAGGAAAGGACTAGGGAAGGAGGATGTGGCTGGGGAAGGCTGGTGGAGGGAGAGTAGCAGTGTCTCTGCCCAGCAGCAAGCCCCTTCCTTGCCCCCACTCTCTGACCAGCAGATTCCCTGTGTCAGAACACAGCCTTCCCTTGACATCAGCGGGCAGCACCCCATCCTCTGCCTCCTGGCTCTCTGCAGCTCGGGGCTCCTGCCCAGAACAGAACAGCCCACAACCAGGACGTCTCTGGTGCAGGACTTCCAAGAGGACAGCCCCAGGCAAGACCCACAGGCAGCTGCCACCCAAGACCTTTAGCTCCAAAGGGACATCTTAGTGGGTGGATGTGATGCAATGGCTTAGTCTGGCTGTTTCTCATACATTAATTTCACTGACCAATGACCTCACATTTCTAAGACTGTATCTATCATTGGCCTTTTTCAGAATAGGATTGAAAAGGCATTGATGGGTCATTCCTGAAACAAAGTGTTAAGTTATGTGGTACTGCCCTGTGGTGCTCCCAGGACTTGGTGGGATGGTCCCACATGACTGGAGAAAAGTGGAACCTGGCTCCTCTCCCCGTTACTAGTCAGTGACTCCAGGGCAGGTGGCTTTCATCTGGAAGCTTGGGGGCCTCAGGAGACAGGCTGTCTGAACTGCCCACTATGCTCTAGCTGGATTCCTCTGGGCAGAACAATCCCTATACTGGCTTCCCTGAGCCAGCAAGCCACACGCTGGACTCCAGTGGGAGGTTTAAAACTGGAACCTGAATAATCCCCTTAATCTTCATGTCAGTCTGAAGATTCTGTGGGAACACACAACTGGTGTGGCAAGAACTGATCTGATGGAAGAACTTTCATCCTCCCCATGGTCGAAGTCATTTTGTAAATACCATGATCTCCAGTGGGAAATACCTTTATCAATATTTAGCCATGCTGGGAAAGATTTAGATTTCTTTCACAAATATCTAGTAACCTGTGTAATCTTAGGATTTTAAGACTCTTCTTTGCCTTAAGTTAAATTGTATGGAGAACTTGGAGATGATGCCATTGGTAACACTGCAGTGGACCCTCCATCATCAGTGGTGTTGGGCTCGGGTCCCTGAGGGGCTCAAGAGCAGACCCTAACGGGACCAGGCATAGCCCCAGTCCAGCCCACCCACCAGGCCACGTTCTGCTAGGTAGGGGCTGACTTTGTGTTCCCTCTGGCATGAGGAAAGGGCCATTTCCTGGCTCAGGGGGAGGGCCGGCTTTGAAAGAAACAGAGTCCCTTGCTGGCTTTCCAGAACAATGCCCTTGCTGACTTCATGCACAAGTGAATCAGCACAGACCCCGCTGAAATTTTGCTGGAAAGGAAAATGTGTGTTTAAACATTCAGCTAAGGAGAGTCTTGCTAGACGTGTGTGGAGCTCTAAGGTGCTCAAGGAGAGGCTCTCAGGGCCCTCGGGCCTGTTCCGACCATCCACCCTGCTAAGCAGAGCACAAGCCGACCCTTCCCGGTCACCGATCATCGATCATCGGGAGCGTACCGCTTGCTTTGCAGAGATGTATCCTATCCAGGACCCCAAGCCAGATTCTTCTCTTGTGGCTTTTCAGAGGACTTCCCTCAGAGCAACAGACTCCATACAAATACTCTCGATCCCCCCCAAACCATTGCTTTAATGCGGGTATCATCAGGTTCCCACTGTCTTCATCTGCGGCCAGGTGCAGCCTGGGCCCCAGCCCCGCCTTGCCCGTGGAGGGTGCGGTGAGTGGTGGGGGTGGGAACCCAGTCAGCACCCAGCCTACCAGCCTGTGACTTCCAGGGAGCTGTTTCATTTTCCTACGTTTCAATGTCCTCTTCTATAAAATACCTACCCAAATGGCCAAATCTCTTAGTATCGTCCCTGCCTGTGCTATGGGAGCCCTCAGTTTCAATTACTATTACTTTATTTTAAAGGAACTGGCCTGTGGGCACATTTGAGCAGCGGCACACCAGCTCATGGATTTAATGTTCTTTGCATGTTTGGGGGGCTCCCTGGGGTGAAACTCCTGTTGTAGGTTGTGCCAAGATCCTATGGCCATCAAATAATGACCAACAGACAGGCCCTGAGCGCCTCAGAGCAGGAGGGGTTCTTTGTTTGACTCTCCGGGCCTCCCGCTTATCTCCGAGACCTATTTCCAATTCCATTTAGCAGCTTGGTGATATGACTGAAGACTTTCTTGCAAGGAAGGGCTTTATTCACGGAACACTCTATAAAAGCAAGAACATGTTGCTTCCCTGGGAACAGCTCTGTGCCAGGCCTTGTGGTCCTTGTGGTTAGTGCTTGTCATGTGCTAGCTCAGTCTCTGTGACTGCAGAAGGGGGCCTTCTGCCACCAGAAATACTCACCTCCTCTCCAGTGGTTCTGCTATCATTCCAGAAACGTTAGTTATGTCTTTGAAATTAGTTGCTTCTGTGAGTTGACTCAGTGTAGGCTTTTACCCAAAGGCAAGTTTTACTGGAAAAAAACAGTTTAAAGTGTGATAATCATGCATTCAGACTAACCTGAGACTATCTGTTCTCCCATGGAATTGAGAAGGAAGGGACAGGGGCGCCTGGGTGGCTCAGTCGTTAAGCATCTGCCTTCGGCTCAGGGCGTGATCCCGGCGTTATGGGATGGAGCCCCGCATCGGGCTCCTCCGCTGGGAGCCTGCTTCTTCCTCTCCCACTCCCCCTGGCTGTGTTCCCTCTCTCTCTGGCTGTCTCTCTCTGTGTCAAATAAATAAATAAATCTTAAAAAAAAGAGAGAGAGAAGGAAGGGACACTGGTGAGTTCTTACAGGAATGAGAAAACCAGCAGGTGCAGGCCTGAGGAGCCCGTGTGCACATGACAGGGATGGAATTTTCTTTCCCTCTTCTCCTCTTTCTCTCCTCCCTTCTTCAATTCCTTCCTTCCTTCTTCCCTCCCTCCCTCCCTCCCTTCTTCCTCCCTCCCTGCCTTCCTTCCTACCTTCCTTTCTCTCCTCCTTCCCCCTCTATTCCTTCCTTCTTCCCTCCCTTCCTTCCTTCTTTCCTTCATTCCTTCTGCGATGGAGGAAATTGATACTGCCTCCATCTCTTCCTATAGGCAGGGGAGAAACCTAGATTAGGGAGGAATGATTTGGAAAAACATCTTTGTTAGTTGATGTAAGATAGCTTCATAATGAAATCCAGGCAAGGAGCATGATAAGGGTAACTATCAGTTCACAAGAAGTAGAGTCAAAGCTGGTTTTATAGGAGGAACAGAAATGCCTTGTTTAGACTGGATGGGGGGTTTCAAAAGGAAATTAGTATTTGAAGCAGAAATTACCTTTGATTCTAGATACCTTGGGAAGAAAGAAGCCACAATCCAGAGTAGAAGACCCCAAATTCCCCCCCCCCACACACACACACCTGGGGCAGAACTCCCTCCATCCTCCTCCTGGGGCTGGTTCACACAGTAGGAAGCCAGTGTTGATGGCCACAGAGGGAGAAAAGTCACCCTTGGGGTCGAGAGGCTGCAAATTCCCCACACGCTCTAGGGCTTATCATTGTTGTCAGGCCAGACAGGGCTTCTGAGAAAATGGGAAGTCTTCAGGGAAGCAGTGAAACTTGAACAAGCTTAATAGAGTTCATGATCAAGACAAGGTGGTGTGGGAGAAGGTCATCCTGGCAGAGGGGCTTTTGTGAGCAGAGCCCCAGACAAGAACCAGTGTGGCACTTTGAGGAAATTGCAGGAGGTCAATATCCTACAAACAAAGACTTCTAAGAGGGAAGGGGGGAGAAGGGAGGGGCAGGGGGCAAGGATCTACTTGGTGTAGTCCAGGGTGCAGAGCACCGTGAATTAGCACAGAGATATCGCAGAACCTTTCAGAGACCGTGTGACCACATGTGCTTTTCTGGGAGATTGCCTCCATGGCAGCATGGGGATGGAACCAAAGGGAGGATGTTGGAGGCAGGGAGGCCGGGTGAAAGATGATGGGGCTTAATTTTAGGCACTGATAACAGGGATGGAAAGGAAGAAAAGCTATGGTGGAAAGCAAGCAGGAGGAATTGTTGGGATCTACACTTATGTTTATGTGAAAGGTGGGGGGAAAGGGGTGCTTGAAGGTAAATCCCAAGTTGCTGACCAGGATGACCCTGGGAGTGGTTGCTGCCCCCAACAGCGATGAGGGTCCTGGAGGAAGAACATATTTAGGGAGTGGGGAGAAAGGGACACAAGCTCCACTTGGACTAAGTTAATTTTTAGGTGACTGTTGAAATTCTAGGCAGAACTATTCAAGATGCATTTGGATGCAAGAGTGTGGAGCTCATCCAGATGGAGGCAGCTTTACTTTGGTGGGGCACCTGATGGCATCAACATTCTTTCAGAGGTCAGAGACAAGTTAGCTGTTGAGAGAAGGAAGTGTGTGGGCTAGAAACTCAGAAGTTGTATGGAATTGGAGAGGGTATTCATGGACACTCAAAGTTAGGGTTGTTGGTGATCTCGGGGCTCAGCTTGAGAACCCATTTATACAGTTTATGTTTTGTGCGATTTTTCTTCAGCAGCTCAGGGGCAGAAGTTTAGGAGAATGACGAGGTGGCTACAGAAGTGTGTTTGCAGAGCATCTGGGTGGGAGGACGTGAGCAGAAGGATGCCGAGGTTGGTGGCAAAAAAGAGCTGAGAAGATTCGCTCTGGGTTTCAGTCTGGGTAAGGAAGGAAGGAAACCTTGGGGGACTGAAGCAGGGGCTCTGGCTGCACTGCTGCAATGAGCAAATGGGGCATCACAGAGGCTGGGGTGTCAGGGTTAAGAGCTGAGCAGGCTGGGGTTCTGATGGTGTCTGAGACACACAGAGGAATAGATACCAAAGGGAATGTGAAGGAAGATTGTAGAAATGGAGATGGTCAAGAAACTGTGAGACAAGTCTCTTTAATTTAATTTAATTTAATTTTAATTTAATTTATTTTATCTTATCTTATTTTATCTTACTTTATTTTTAAAGATTCTATTTGTTTATTTGAGAAAGAGAGACAGAGATAGCAAGAGAGAACACAAGCGGGGAGGAGAGGGAGAAGCAGACTCCCCCTGAGGAGGGACCCCGGTGTGGGGCTTGATCCCAGGACCCCAGGATCATGACCTGAACCAAAGGCAGACACTTAACTGACTGAGCCACCTAGGCGCCCTGACTAGTCTCTTTTATTAAACAGCTTTATTGAGACATAATTCACATACCATGCAATTCGCACATTTAAAACATGCAATTCAATGCTCTCTAGCATATTCAGAGTTCACCACAATCTAATTCCAGAAATGTTTATCACCCCAAAAGAAATCCATACCCATTATCAGTCAACCACCTTCCTCCCCTGCCCCAGCTCCAGGCAGCCACTGATATACTTTCTGCCTCTAGAACTTGCTGGAGGTTGGACTTTGGGTTGATCATCTGCTTGGAGGTTGAATTTACTCTGATGCTGGGCTGCTAGATGGGGATCCCTATGTGAGAAGCTTTTGCATGCTGTTTCCCACTTTATCCCCAGTGCACAGAAGAATTCCCATAAATGGACACCTGCTGAATGGTGACCAGAACTGGACTGTGACTTGAGCTCCCAACTCTCAGAAGATGGGAGGGAATGGCAACGAGCAGTGAGAAGAGTTAGACTCTTTCCTGTCTGTCTATGATGGTTCTGCACTTTACTGAGTGGCACCTTCAAGCTTCCAAGCCAGTCTGGATAAGTCCATGTCCACTTGCTTTGGCAACAGAACTCAGGTGTCAGTGAGTTCAACCTCACGAAAGGGATTTGTTCTGAGGATAACTGTGGGACCCTGGGTAACACATTCCCCTTGATAATCAGAAGATAACGGTCCATTATTGATTTGCAGTAGTTACAGGAGTGATACTCTGAGCTCTCTGATCTACCCCATGTGGCTCTTTCTTCCTTATTCTTTTATACCTCAAGGACAAGATCTGCTTTCAGAATGATTATTTGTGCAGAAGCAAAGCCACACAAGTGCCAGCACGTGTCCCTTTCCTGACAACATCCTCTCCTGTCTCACCAATATGACTATACTTTCCTAGACACTCAGTGTGTGGACTCTTTTTTCTCATGGTCTTTGGGCTGTGATGGCAACACCGCATAAAACAGCTGACTCCACTAACCATTGTGCAAACACAAGTTATCCAGCTGTGTAATTTATCCACCCTGCCCTCTAGAGAGCGTGGCAATCTGAGGGCAGCAGGATACAGGGAAGGGGGAACTAGGAAATTGTCAGCTCTGCTCCCTCTCCAAGGTTGGCTGTGGCAGTCCCTCTCCTAAGTGGTCTTCCAAGATATCCAGCTGTCTTTCTCATCCGTGAGTCTGTATGTGGTTTGTTTAGTATTTTGTTCATGAAATTAAACAATTTGCTGTAATCTCATTATAGCCATGGTGGCAGGTAGAAAGTGCTGGGGCCATGTTAGGAAGGAAATGGTAGCTGTCACCTGGGGTGAGGTGGGCAGCTTCGGCAAGAAGCAACAAGTGATGTGACTCTTGTGTGCAGCTTTAAGGCAGGAAAGAGTTTGCAAGTCTTTTCATCCAAAGTGGCGAGTCACAGAATGTTTCAAAGCAGAGGGGATCATGGGTCCATCTGCTTTAGGAAGACTGTTCTGGCAGGGATAAGAAGCTCAGAAGCTCTGCAGGACGTACATGTTTGTAGAAGGAATTAACATCTCTTGAAGGGGCTGCATTAGAGGGTGCAGGCAAACCTCTTTAGTCACTCTTCATTTCTTCCAGAGTTCTAGACATTCCAGCCAGAACCATGGGTTCTCAACATAAAAACTGCATTTTGCAGTCTCCCTTAAATGTGAAGCCATCAGACTATGTTCTAGCCAATAGGAACAAAGCAGAGGAGTCTCGGGGCAACTTTAGGGTGTTTTTCTTCCAAGCCCTTCGCTCCATTTTCCATGTCCTCCCTCCTTTGGCTGCTAACACCTTGGAAGACACTATATTGACCTCTAAGGATGAGAACCACCTCAGGGATGGCTGAAAGGCACCTGGGTTTCCAAGGACTCATAGGGCTCTGGAATGGCCACCTCTAGACTTGTGTGTGAGAGAGACATTCACCTTCCCGTATTTTAAGTCATTGTTGTTTGGGTATTTTCTGTTATTTTCTCTGGACCTAATTCTAACTAATAAGCAGGCTATTTGAACCCAAACGGGCCCTGCTTCCCTTCTGGAGCCATTTTTGGAGTCACAGTGCTCCCAGCTGAAGGGCATAAAAATGCACTGAGAGAGAGAGAGAGAGAGAGAGAGAGCTAGCAGGTGGAGGCGCAGAGGGAGAGGGAGAGAGAATCCCAAGCAGACTCCCTGCTGAGTGTGGAGCCCAATGCAGGGCTCGATCTCACCACCCTGAGATCATGACCTCAACTGAAACCAAGTCAGATGCTTAACCTACTGAGCCACCCAGGCGCCCCTAAGCTCCAGATTTTTAATTTCCATCATTGCCACAATCTTTGAGGAGAAAGGAGTCTTTCATGCTCCCTACTTAAATTTCAACATCATTTCTAATAAATGTTCCTCTACAACAACACTCTGGCAGAGAGCAGGGCCCTGGAAGCAGTGAAGGTCTGTCCACTTGGGGCTAGTTCCTGTGAGACTCCTTATGGCTGCATGGTCCACTCTTCTATAAGAAAGACATGCAGGCTTCCCCTCACGCGGCTCACAGAGCTGTTTCTGCCTCAGCACCGCCCTGTTTGGCTTGCACAGCACTCGGAGGTGGATCATTGTACTATGTTTGCTGAACCTGGATCCTTTCCAATGGGTGATGATTCACCCCCTTGAGGTTTCCTTCTGTCTATGTCCACTGCCTCTACCTTCAGCTTGTTAGCACATCCACCCACTGAGGAAGGAACAGAAGCAGTGGCTCTGCTACTTGCTCATGGTATGTAGGGCAGAGACCCAGAGGCCTGGCGTATATCCATTCTCTCAAGCTCTGGAATATTACACTTTGAAGAAGTGTCCAAACAGTGTTCCAAAAATGCAGAATGCTTTAGCAAAATAAGACTTTCAGATACTTCTCCATATTGAACCCATCGAGAATATATTCATGGTGCTGATTAAAATGACACATTCATGGTGTATTACTCCTGGTTCACTTTGACCACGAGACACTGGCGACAGCCATACCTGTGTGCACCTGTCCTGAGTGCCTGCTGGGGTGGACTCATTTCCCCAGGGCTGGGTGGGAATGCAGAGCGTGGGCCACAAGAAGGCATAGGTTGTGGTGACAACACACAGTGTGACTTTTGGAGGCAGGTGCTTGCATTTGTTTTAGACTCCTCCTTTGAGAGCTGTATCTCACTTCTCCATGCCTCACTTACCATCTGCAGAATGGGGATGATAATCACAGCTGCTCCTGGGTTTCTTTTACTGAAGATGAAATGAGGGGAGTTTGTACCTTTGTGGCTGCTGAGCCCCAGGTAGGGGCATGCCTGCCTTCGCACAGCCAGGCGAGGCTCTTTTGCTGCAACTTTGGAGGCTTGGATGGGGCCCTGTACCTCCAACCCTGGGTGTAATCGCGTGTACTTCCCGAGACAGTGAATGGAGACTTGCCCATAATACCAGTCGGCTTTGTGCTGACTTAATTCTATCAGTTTCTGATCTTCTGCTTATGGATGTCATTAGACAGAGCACTAGGTCTGGTCCTGATTCTGGAATCAGTTCTAGAAGATTAATCCACAAAGTCTCCCTTGGACCCTGTAGGTCCCTGGTCCTGTCTTTGTGTCTCAGTTCACTTATTTTCTTGGCTTAGAACGCTCTTATCTGTACTTTTCAGTCTACCCAGAGGCCCCTGTGCAGTCCTCGCTTCCTCTCAGGACCACGCTAATTCTTTCTGTTCTAGCCAGTGATGGCCTTAGAGCCTTACAGCAAACAAAACTGATGGGACATGCACATACATTTATGCACGTACACACGTATGCAGAAACACACAGCACATATATGCACACACATGCACACATGCACATATAAACCTGCACAGGCACACACACACAAATCCTGTACATGCGTGTGTATGGAAATATACAACTATATGTGGAATTACACCTCTCCAATAAGCTTGGATGCCACTGGAGATCAGGGACCATTTCTCAGACCTTGGTACACATTCATGTCATAATTTGACATATTTCTTATCCATATTTCCTCTTAAATATTCCAAGGAGAAAACCTTCACGTCCTGTAGAAAACAAAAAGTATCAGATAAGACTGAAGAAAAAAATAGAATTTCTGGAATTTCCTCCTTAAAATTACTGGGATGTTTTCAACAACACACACTATCTCATAAAACCTCAATTGTTTGTGAATGAGATGATTTTCCAAATGTATTACCAAATGGTAATCTGGAGTTTGAACTTTAGATTTGAACCCAATATTACTGAGCTTGTGGGAAGGAGGAATTTGAGTCCTTTGGGGATGGGGGGTGGGAAGGGAGAACGGTGGTGAAAATTAATGCCACTTTTGTTTTTAAGAGAGGAGCACATCTGCTTGAATGGCCTGAAGTATGCAGGCGATTAAGGGGGGACGGTGCTGTTTGCTTGCGAGGCAGTCGCTATACACGCCAAGGAGCTGGAAGCAAGACATGCTGGAGAGTGTGTCCTAGCCTCGTGTCAGAGCCTCATCCACCTGTCCACCACGTGAGCCTAGCAGCTCCGCCCCCCAGCTTTCTGGAGTCACTCCGTTGTCATGGGGGTGAAGGGTGGTTCATAAACCACACTGCTGCTCCTCTGGAGGGGTATACCCACACCATGCGGAGGGGACTTTGGAGTGGGAATTGTTTTCTCTTGTTTGTTCATACAGCACTCCAGCATCTGTTGCACCAATGACAAAGTAATGGACAAGGCACAGAAGCCAGAGCATTAGACACAGTCTCTGATCTTACCTCTATCGCTGTGTGTCCCTGGGCAGACTGACCAACCTATCTGAACTTCAAGTTTTCCTTCTTGTAAAATGAGGAGATTAAAGATTAAAACTTTACTAATAACTTAAAAATAATTCCCCCTAATCGATGGAACTCTTCCTTAAAGTGTGAGCATAAGTCTAAATCCTTTGTGTTTATAGCAAACCAAAACAAGGCTGCTGGGACTGTAGGCTGTAGCTGGGGTTCACCCTGTTTGGATTCTTTACTCCTGAGATGGCCCTTGAGGTACTCAAGTGTTTAGGAATGTTTGAGGTTCTGTGAGCTAGTGCACAATAGCGTTCACCTCTGGTGCCACGTTGTCTCACGTTCACCATAACCCCGAGTGGGAGGTGGCTGGGCCAGGGTTGTTTCACCTGTTTCACAGATGAGGAGAGGGAGGCTCAGAGCTGGTGGTAGCCCACCCAGTTAGCACACGGCTATGCAGTAGATTCTTGACTAGAATCAAGATCTTACTCCTAAACCCCTTCTCAGATCTTATCATTCTAAAACCTAGCAGGTGTCCTTGAAGCAAGAAAATATCCATGGCTAAGAGAAAACCCTGGAAACACTGGAAGTGCTGTAGGTTCTTGTTGTTCTTCCTGCCATTATGGGTGGGAGCCAAAATGCCACAGTGAGCAGCACCCTGGGCTCATTAAGGTGAGCCAGGAAGCCCAATAGATGGTTTTAAATGGCTGAGCTGACCTTGAGGGATCGTTCAGAACTTCGAAATGGGCCAAGCATTTGGATATGGCAGCTAATTTTGTGTACTAGATATTGTCCTTTAATATGTTCACCATCTTGCCTTAACTGTCTCCGTCTCCTGAGTCCCCACCTGCCCTCTTTACATCTCCTCATGCTTTAGGATCTTAGTGAAACCGTCCTGGATTACTCTCCATTCTCCCCAGTCCTTTCACTTTGGACTCCTTTCATGGAGTGAAATGGAAGTCTCCTTTCACTTTGAGGAGTTGTGGCTCTGCGAGTCTCTACTCATTTTGCTCTTGCCATGTGTTGCCTTACTCATTTGTTGATTTTTTAATGCATTCACATCTCATTTCCCCAACCCAACTATGGGCCTCAGGGGGGCAAAGTAAGATCTTTGAGGACACAACTGTCACTAGTGTGGTGTCTTCTGGGATGAAACACCCGCAGTCCCACTTGGTCCTCACTGAGGGTGGTCAGGACAGGGACCACCAACCTTGCTTGCAAAAGGTGATCTGAGGCTCTGCTGGCTCATGGTTTTATTCATCTTTGCGACACTGAGCTGAGCAAATTGTGTGACACAAAAATGACATTTCATAGGAAAAACACATGGATTTGCTTAATAAAAAGACAAAAGATACTCAGAAGACCCAATGATTGGTCAGTCATGCAGTTCTCATCTCTACTGGAAGCGCAGGAGGAGGAAGACAGGCGGAGACAGTGGACAGGGAAGCGGGTGTCAGCTGAAAATCATGGATGAAAGGCGGAGCTGGGGCTGATGGACCACCCTGCACAGAACTGCCTCCCTCTCCCGCTTCTGTCCTTCCCTGCCATGATTCCACCAAGCGGTATGTTCTCCTCAGAACAGCTCCCTTCTGACTAAAATCCTGCCCCTGTCTTTAATAATACATTTTAGCCTCCCATTCTTAAAACAGGCAAACAAACAAACTTTACTGATGAGACTTTCCCTTGAAGCTGAAGGTGTACCCCCTGCCCCTACCATGAGTCCTCTATTACACTAAAGCATTCCATGCACCTTCCAAGGACCCCTGGACAACTATCACCATCATTTCTATTTTATATCTTGAAACCCGAGTCTCAGAGAGGTTGAACAATTTGTCCAAGGTCACAGGCTTATGTCAGACTCAGAGTCAGGAGTCAAACCAAGGTGGGTCTTAATCAGACCCATACTTTTCTCGAAAACCCAGTGTTGGATCTCTAGCAAGTGCTGATGACCCTTCATAAGCTTGCTCTCACAAGTCATGCCCTACCAGCTAGGACAAGCTGGCCAATTTCATATGTTCTTCGAGAAAGATTTTCCTAGTTGGCCAGATCTTTTCCTGAGTAACTTTTACCAAATCACTGTGGCTCTTCCCCATGGAGAATAACATAACGATGTTTGTTATGCATATTTGAACAAAGCTCATATCTTTAAGCTCTCCAGGTTTAGAGTCTGATAACTTGGATTTTAACAGGTTATAGGGCAGTTCCTGATCATTTACAGTTAGAATTGAAAGGGACAGTGGGAGATCTGGGCTTCCTCACCATTTAGCTTGCAGATCTTTGCTATGGGGAAGGAAAGAGACTTGGCCCAGGTCACACATGAACCAGTTGAGAGTCATGGCCAAAACTCTGTCCTGCCCGTCCTCTGCACTGCTGAGACTGCTAGCCTGACCCTTTGGGAAGTTAATTGAGAAGAGTTTTCAGGAATCTTGTGTTTTGGTTGGGAATGCAAATAGCTTCAGAGAGGAAATGCAGACTAGTCTATGTTTGAGACAGAAGTCATGAAAGAAAGTTCACGTTCCAAAGCTGTAATTTCTTAACATCTTCAAAACCATAGGGAAGGCCCACTTACGTGGTATCTATGACCTTGGAGTAACAATTCCTAAATGTGAACTTGACCAGAGCATACTGTGCCATCTGACTCCAGGGAGCTCACTATGCAAGGGAATGTTCTAGGTAAAGCCATTCCCCAACCTTGAACTGCTTGTGTGTGGGAGCTCAGACACCAAGGGAGAGAGGGATAAAGGCCTTTGCTCCTGAGAGCTGGTGCTCACGATGCAGTCCTGCAACAGGTGGTCTGTGTGTAATCTGGCAAAACACATAAAAGGGGCTACTTTTGCAACATTTGATGTCCTCTGGGCCTAGCATCTTCTGTATGGTTAGCCACTTCCCTTCATGTGACCGTATTGCATAAGGAACATCTGGCTGGACACATGCACTCACTTTTCCACACAGGAGACCAAGTGGCCCTGGATCCTGCTGGGGCCCCTGTCCTGCCAGGCACTGAGGCGTGACATTCATGACACACTCACTGTCATGAACAAGACACTCCTGTCTCCAGCGAGGATGGGAAAGTACCTGTGTTGTGAACTTGGGGATCAGTGCACCAAAATTCATGTATTCATTTAAAAGTGTGTGTACTGTGTGCAACCACAATGGTGGGAACTGAAGACACACTGAGGGATAAGGCGTGGGTGGGTCCTGCCTTCGTGGCCCTTGTAACCTTGCAGGGAGACTGTGAAAAGCTTGCTTCTGGCCTTGTATTCTGAGCATGCATAAAACCGAGCTTGCCGGTCAGAGGGGTAGGTCCTCAGACGCTGTGCTGAGGCCCTGGCCAGCCTCCTGAGGCTCACTGGCCCTTCGGCCTCTTGTCCTCTCTTCCCTTGAAGCTGTGTTTTTTCCAGGTGGCTATTGCACTCATAATTCTCTTGAGCTTCTCGACATTGCACTTGGACTTTCTCACTAGAAAGCTACGTCCTTTGAAAATCAAAGGTAACAGCATGACTTCTTTGGTTTTTTAAAGTCAATTTTATTGAGGTCTAACAAAGAAAAGCGAACAAACCACACATGAACAACCCGAGGGGTTTTGCATGTAAGGACACCCATGAAACAAACCCCAAACTAAGACACAAACATTTCCAGAACCCTTGTGCTCCTTTTCTGATGGAAACAAACTCCCCCCAGGGTAATGTTTTTTCACGTCCCTTGTCTGCTAGGACACACTGGGATGTCTCTAAAGTAACTTGAACACTTTTCATCTCCCTTCAGCAGAGAGAACAGAGCTCGGTCAGGCTGTCAACAAGCTCAGCTACAGTTCAGTACCTTCCTCCCTCCCTTTGTCCCTTCCTTCTTCCCTCCCTCTCTTTCTCTGCCTACCTCTCTCCCTCCTTTCCTTCTTTTCATTTTACTAATGGTTGTAATGAGTTATAATTCTCATGCCAGAAAGTCCACCCTTTTAAAGTGTACAATTCAGGGTCTTTTAGATGAGATCGGATGCCTTCAGGGTGGTATGGCTGTAGACTGGTGTTTTCTAGTATACTCTCAGAGCTCTGGGACCATCACCACTCTCTTATTTTAGAACATTCTTATCATCCCCCAAAGAAAGCTGTACTTACCAGCAATCACTTTACATTCCCACCTTCCCCATTCACAGGCAACCCCTAATCTACTTTCCGTCCTTATGGATTTGCCTTTTCTGGACATTTCACGTAAATGGAATCACACAACATGTGACTTTTTACATTTGGCTTCTTTCACTTAGCATAGTGTGTCGGGGTCCATCCATGTGGTAGCACGTATCGGTGTTTCATTCCTTCTAATGACAGACTAATATTCCATCGCATGGATATGCCATGCTTCATCAATGTGTGGCTGGTGGATGTTTGGATTGTTTCCACATTTTGGATATCATGCATAATGATGCCATAGACACTCATGTACACGTTTTTGTGAGACATATGCTTTTAACCCTCTTGGGCATAGACCTAAGAGTGGAATAAATAGATCATATCATAATTTCATGTTTAACATTTTGAGGAATGACCAAACCATTTTTAAAAAGGGCTGCATCATTTTACAATCCAACCAGCAGTATAGAAGTTCCAATTTTTCCACATCTGCACCAATGTTTGTTATTATTTGTCTTTTTTATTTTATAGTAAGCATGAAGTGGTAATTCATTGTGCTTTGACTTGCATTTCTTTAAGGACTAATGATTATAAATGTCTTTTCAGGTGCTAATTGGCCACTTATACTTTAGATGATGTGTAGAGAAGTGTCTATTCAAGTTGTTTGCCTATTTTTAATAGGTTATTTTCTTTTTATTTTTGGATTGTAAGAGCTCTTGATATATTTTGGATCACTGACCCTTATAAGAAATATGATTGGCAAATATTTTCTCCCATCCTTCAGATTGTCTTTTCACTTTTTTGATTGGGTCTTTTGAAGCACAAATATTGTGAATTTTGATAAAATACAATTTGATTTTTCTTCTCTTGCTTGTGCTTTTGGTGTCATATCTAAGAAGCACTGCCTAATCAAAAAACACCAAAAGTTACTTCTATGTTTTCTTCTATGGGTTTTTATATTTTAGCTCTTAAATTTAAGTCTGTGACACCTTTTGAGGTAACTTTTGTGTATGATATGAAGTAGGGGTCCAACTTCATTATTTTGCATGTAGATATCCGGTTGTCCCAGGACCAGTTGTTGTAAAGACTATTCTTTTCCCACTGAATTATATTACACTCTTGTCCAAAATCAATTAACTATAAAGGCAAGGATATATTTCTTGACTCTCAATTCTGTTCCTTTGATCTCTGTGTCTATCCTGTAAGTCTATCTACAGGTCTAATCAATATCACAAGTCTTGATTATTGGCGCTTTGGAATAAGTTTTGAAATCAAGAGTGTGAGTCCTCTTTGTTCCTTTTTTTTTTTTAGGATTATCTTGGCTATTTTAGGTGCTTTGCATTTTCATATAAATTTTAGGATTAGGGGCGCCTGGGTGGCGCAGTCGTTAAGCGTCTGCCTTCGGCTCAGGGCGTGATCCCGGCGTTCTGGGATCGAGTCCCACATCAGGCTCCTCCGCTGGAAGCCTGCTTCTTCCTCCCCCACTCCCCCTGCTTGTGTTCCCTCTCTCACTGGCTATCTATCTCTCTGTCAAATAAATAAAATCTTTAAAAAAAAAAATTTAGGATTAGTTTGTCAATTTCTACAAAAAAAAAAAAAGAAGGCAACCAGCATTTTGATAGAGATTGTGTCAAACTGGTACTTCACTTTGATGAGTGCGTATCTTAACAATATGAATAGTTCCAATCCATGAACATTGTTTCACTTCTTTATGTCTTCTTTATTTCTTTTAATATTTTGTACTTTTTGGTGTATAAATCTTGTACTTCATTTGTTATACTTATTCTTAACTATTTTAGCCTGCGTTCTTAAGTATTTTCCTCAGGTTCTTAGCTTTTCCTTTACGGTCTAGTGCTAAAGGTGAAACTCAGGCACTGTTTTCTGGGCTTATTTAAGTGATCTCTGTGGCTTCAAATGTTTAATGACCTGTCCTGTATTTAAATAGGGCATCTTTATTAGTCCACAGTTCTGTTCCCATAGTCAGTCTAGGTGAACAGGCAACTGGCACTAATGACAGGTAACATATCAGTTAAGCCAAAGTTAGACCTATCAGCTGAAGTTAGTGGACAAGATGGCAAGCTATAAACATGGTTATGATGTTCAGACCTGACTTTGCTATGACCTTGTTGGTTGATATATCTGTTCATGTGATAATCCATTTGCCAAAACTGTTAGCATAAAGATTATTACTAACTGCACCAAACTCAAAATGTGAAAGTGAATCAATTAAATGTCAGAGAATTGCATCAAAATACAGTTTTTGAGAGTTCATCTTCTAGAATTTAAAATTTATTTTAGTTGTATGAATAAGTGTACTCTCTTCACTACTTTATGTACCACTAGTTCATTCAATATGTTTTTAATGAGCACCTCCTATACACTAATCTTCTGTACTAGATACTGAGAAGGACACAAAGATGAATAAGACAGTATTTGCCCTCAAGAGGTGCAAAATATAATAATAATAATAATAATAATAATAAGACATGTACACAAAATTGTGATATGAGAGATGAAACAATAGATAAAACATAACCTGAGGCCTAGAGACCAAAAGATTTATTTATATTAATGTGGCCAAAAAGATGTTCATGGAGGTGGAAGCATTTGAACTGCATCTTAAAGAATGAGATGAATTTAGCCAGTAGACCTGAGGTTAGGAGTTGAGAGGGCATCTCCAACAGAGGAAGTGGATGAAGACAGAAAGAGGCAAGAGACCACACTGTGCATTGCGAAGACATCAGAGTAGTCTAGTGTGGCTGGAACATAGAGTGAGGGATGAGATAGAAAGCAACTGACGCTCTCCAGAAAACATGCTGCACTGTAAGTTCATCCACAAGTACATGCTGATCCCAGGACTTCTGTGCGGCCAAGAACATCGCCTCTAAATAAATCTGTACTTGAATGGCTGAGTCTCAGTAATCAGACATCTTCCTAAAATCCTACCATATAATCTCACTAGTAGATGGTGTATTTTTTTTAGCCCAAGATATTAAATTATATTGTTCCCTGCTAAAATTATACATTTTCCAGGCTCCCTCATGGCTACATGCAGCTCCATGACCAACATTTAGACAATGATGTTTAAGAAGAGGTATGGCGTGGGACTTCCGGGAGTCTTTCCAAAAGGAGGTGTTTGCCTTTTTTTGCTGATTTCTCCATTGCATAGCCTGGAATATGGATATTATAGCTGGAGCTCTCGCAGCCATCTTATGCCCTTAGGATGCAGGTCAGGCCCTAGAGAGTGTAATGCAGAAGTTAGCAAGAGGCCTGGGTTGTAAATAACTGTAGAGCCCTAAAATATCTTCCTTTAGGTTTCTCTCTGAAAAACAAAAACAAAAACAAAAACTCCTATCATGTTGATGCCTTTATCCTTTTGAGCATTGCTATTATAGGTAGTTGGACTTGATCCTAATTGATAACCACTATATAGCCAAGCTTTAACCCAGGTATTTCAATGTCAGAGCCCTCAAGTTCACCCACTACACTAAGGAATTTTAAGATGTATGTGCATAACATTTTCTGTATTTAAATGGTGTTTTACACCAGGCATGTAAGAAATTGTCTACTCTAAAATTGAGTAAAATATGGTACTATTAAAAATCACAATCATAACCTTTTGAGGAAGTACTTGGGTATATGGGTATGAGGGTACATATGTGTATGTTTGGCTAAATATCTCTTGTAAAAAATAGGATAAAATGTAAGATAATACTTTCATGCAATAGCATTTCAAAAATATTGTCTATACAGTTAAATCCTAACTGCTGAGGAGCCCAGTGGACTTAAAATAAAGTTTATTTAATAGACTCTATATTTTCTGTCCATAAAAAAGTCAAACACAAGGTATAAATCACACTAATGTCAAAAGTATTAAAGAGTTAGATCTTTTTCTGAAGAGTCTTGACCTGGAGGAGTTTGGACGTAATTAGATAATTAGGTTGCCACCTTGAAAATCAATCGGTATTAGGCTGTGGAATGAAGACTTGAGACCCATGTCACCGACACCAAAGACAGACTTGGGCTCTGTTGTTCATTTGCTAGTGGATGCTAAGGTGAGTTAATAACAGCAAGGACACGGCTCCAAGATCACAGTCACATCTCCCTCCATATTTCCCACGAATGCTTTTCTTCTTAAACTTTAAAAGCAATATATGAGCTTCGTTAAAAAAAAAAAAAAAAGCAAACTTTTCCATGTAGCCATTGCCATTGATACAGGGCTACCATTGAAGTGAATGGGCAAAGTAAAAATTCTCTTAGGTACATTTACCAAGGGGGGCATATTTCATGATATTACAAAGGAAGGGTCTTATGTTGTGTAGTTTGGGGTTGGGAGAGAGGTCCCCAGATTGCTAGAACTTCAAGTGGCATATAGGGTACACTAATTATGGTAAAATGCATATTAGGTCAAGAGAATGGCCACAGAACTCTCTGGTTAGAAAAAGACAAAGCTGTAGCAGCAAGTGGGTGTTCCCATAACCAGCAGTCAGAGGACCACCATTTCCATGCTTTATTCTATTTATTTGAGCTTAGGTGGAAACACAGTGGAAACAAGGCACAGAGACTATTGGAGGGAAATCATTCCTTTTGCGAAAATTCATTACCAAACATTCAGTTCCTAAAGATTGTGCTTTTTGCGCATTGGTACCTGGCCACTAGCTTGCTATGGCTAATGGTAGGGATCCTGGAGCAAGAAGCAGATAGCTTAGCATTTTGAACGGAGCAAGAATGGACTACTAAAATACAGACATACAAGAAAAAGTCCTCTGAAGCTGGAAGAGAAGAAGGATAAGAAATTATTCTCTCGGCCATGATTGATAAGGGTTATCAATAGTCTTTCAATGACAATGATGTGGAATTGAGTATGTGAACTCACTGTGCAGCCTTTATATTCATTGTATGTAAGTAGATACATAAATAGATTTGTACTTCTCCTTGTGGAAGATGAGTTAAAGTCATTTCCAACAAATTCTTTCCATGTGTTCAGACAGTCCTGAGTCATAACAAACACTACACAGAGCTCACAAATTTGAGCTCATTTAATCCCTGTAAAATCCTGGGAGGCAGCTACTATTGTTATCCTTATCTTGGTTTTTTAGTGGCTAATGAGACTGAGAGCCAGAGAGGTCAGGAGCAGGGTTTGGAGCCAGGCTCAGAGTCCATGAGCTCACCCGTGTATGCTATACTCTTAGCCTTCTCACAGACTGTTGGGTAACAGTCTCACAACCGAATTGGGTAAATCCTGGTGACCCTTTAGAGCAAGATCTTACAGCATAGAGAACAAACACAGGGAAGCCCAATTCTTTAGAGAACATGGCCCTATGGCTCATTTCTGTCCGAGAATGTTATAGGTAACAAGGGGTTTTACTGCATGGTTTGACCATCTCTGCCTGTTAGCTATTGATTTTTCGTAATTTAATTTGAAATATGGTATTTAAAGACAACCAAACAATACACAAAGCCGCAATGGAGATTTTCCACACAGAGTGTTAGGAAGAGGATGTTGCATACATGCACTGTTGTGTTTCCAAAGAACGCTAATTCTTAGCCTCATAGGAGTATTTAGAGGAAAGCGTTGTGAAGAGCAATGAAATGTACATTCTGGAGGTTTTAGGCACAAAGGAACCCCCTAAGAAGATGTCTGAGGACTCAGGTAAGTTCCATTGCTTTCCTCCCTGGCCTCTCCCGGCGTGAGTGGGCATGAAACACAGTTCCCCACCCATGGAAGGGGGTCTCTGAGACTGGCCACAGAGGGGCTGCCTGCACATGCTTGGGACTGGCTGCCCCAGAACTTACCACATGCTCCAGGGCATCTGAGGGACAGCCTCACAGCTGGGCCAGAGAGCTTTCCGTCAAACCACATCTTGGCAAGGCTAAATCATGAAAAGCCATGTTAATGAATTTCTTCACAAAAATACCAATTCCTACTTGTCTTCGTCCCACTTCAGTGGCCTCCTCTTTGGTTCCTCATGAGGGTCACCATCTCTCAGGCGCTCTGGACAGCATGATCTTAATAGAAAGGATTCTTCCCAGTCTCTGGCTACAGATACAATGGAGAATGTGTCTGATTTCTGGCCTGAAAGGACACGATATTATCATTTCAAAACTACAAAGATGATTAATTACACAACTTTTGTTAGACCGTGAAAAATATAGAAAATTAGGTGGATGTTCAATTGAGGGGATTGCAACAGCCCAGTTTGACACTGAGTGTGGATAAACAATAGAGCCATTGATTCATGGTTCAGAGGCATTGCTTAATTCTGTTCTCATCTTGGCCACCTTTTACACACATATGCTCACACTCATGCAACACACGCACAGGCACACACCTGCACATACATGTGCACACAAGCACACATTTGCACATGCATGCGTGCACATGTGGTGTTGATTGTTTAGTATGCTTCTGGCTCAGGACAGATGGCATGAGCCAAAATGCACTAAACAATCACTATGTGCCTAAGGCTTGGTTGAGCGTGTCATATTTACAATTCCGCTCAATCCTCATTACAGCCCTTTGATCTTGTAGTAGCATTATACACTACACTATAACAGGACCACCAAAACGGGGATTTTGCAACAGGTATATACAATGCTCAGGCTATGCGCCAACCCGGATCTGCTCTCCGTCATCCCCAAAGGCCTCAATCACTTTCCTTGACTCCTCTTCTAAGTGGCCTTAGTAATGGTTTACCCCATGCCCGTGGTCATGAGACCCAGCCACGGTTATCCCTGCCAGGGCAGACAGAAGACTCCAGTGTCCTCAGAGACATCCCTGCCAGGTGAATCTTTAGAGGCTCTGGCCTGGAAATGCAGCAAAGTTCTGATTTTTTTCCCAGGACAACTTTATCACTGTTCTTTGATAAAAAAAAAAAAACATTAAAATCTTTCAAATAAAATGTTTTTCTCTTTCATTTTCTTCTTTTTGCTGTCCATGTTTTAGGAGTCCTACGGGTGGCCTTCCCTGACTATACCCACCAGCACACTGAGGGAGCCACCTCTGTGAGTGCAAGGGGTCCTCTGTGTGACGTGAGGGTCAGAGCCCTGCCACCTGTGAGACACACAGCTGCCTGTCCCACAGCCTTCCCTCACCCTCTGCCTTCTTCCCTCTTTGGCTCTTATGAATGACAGAAAAAGTGTTCGCTCTCCTACTGCCAGGCCAGTCTGCACTCACAATTTGTTTTTAGCTCTACCATCTGTACTCACTGCTTACCAACAGAAAGCCCTGATCTATGATTTCAATCACCCCTCCTGCCCTTGCAGTCATCTAGGGAAGAGGAGTTCAGAGCAAAGATGCAGGTGGGAGCATCCCAGCTGGCACTCAGCCCACCGCTGTGGAAGCCAAGTCACAACCTGCCCCCGGGGAGAGCAAGGAGCCAGAGTGTGCGGGCAGCATGGCTGGATGTGAGAGCCCCCAGTTCCCCCGAAGTCAGACATCTGAGCCGCCAGCCCCTCCCACTGCCTTTGATGCCCAGCCTGCTGGGTCAGCCCTTCTGCCCTATCAAGCAGCTCCACTAACTCTTGACCACCTGACCATGTCTTTTTTCTTCCCCATTAAAAATCTCTCCTCTCAGGAGGACGGGATAGTGGTCATTTTCACATTAGTGTGAAATGCACAGCAAGTTGTTTTCATTTCCAGGACATTCGTGTTTTAGTCAAGTCTTGGAAAAGAAAGCTGTCCCGTGCAATGAAATTTCAGATAATAAAGCCCCCCTAGCCGGTGTTAGTTCCTGCTGTGCGTCACAAAAAAAGATATGCTAACGAAAAAGGAAACCATAGCCAGGACCATCAGAGAAACCTGCTAATGGCCAAAGGCAAAATCTCAGAAGCTTCCTGAGAAAAAAAAAAGGGAGGCTTTCAAAGGAGCAGGAAAAGCACTGGTAGATTGACTTCTCAGAAAGCTGGAAGAGGAAATGGTAAGAGAGAAGAGCATATGGCTCAAGTAAATATGCTATCACTCAAGAACGGAGAAGAAATTTGGCACTTTGCACAAGAAATCACTAGGCAACCTGCCTTTAAAGGTCAAGAGGAGCCATTACATCATGCAGCAATGGACTTGGCATTGACACCAAAAGTTAGTTCATACCCAGGAGGTACGAAGAAGAGAAGTCCCTGTTCGTAGCATCTGCCCAGCGAGAAATAAGTGCTTATCAATAAGCAAAAGATAATTTAACTGGTAACAAAGAACTCTGTCCTGGTGAATTGGGAAAGAATTTCGCCTTTCTAAGAGTTAATATTTCTGAGAAACAAGTTACCTCTGACCTACGAGCGGAAGGTGGCAGGGATGCGGGGGGGGGGGCACCCAGCTGCATGCAAAGGGCTGAAGGGGGATGTCAGTGCAAATGGCAGACCTTCCAATGAGCTGGAGGTTTGGTTAATATATTGTGCCCCTCTAAGCTCTGTTCTTCATAATTCTACCATGTTTAGGTGAGATCTGAACACTAGGGGAAGGGAATGAAGCTTTGTAAACACACTCTTTGGCCTATTTTTGCATCTCTTCTCTAAGTCTAAAATGATCTCATCACAAGGGTTTGTGGTTTGGGGTTTTCTGGAGGTACATCTAAGGATAGCTGGTTTCTAGGGTCTGACGTGCAGTGTTGCCTTACAGATTCCCTGTCCTGCTCACAGGGCATCCTTCCTGATGCCCCCAGCACTTGTACAGTCTCAAGAAATAACCAAACACACACGCTGTAACAAAAGAAAAACATTACACAGAGAACAACACGGCAGAGACGGAAACACAGTGCACAGGTCTGGGAGTGATGCCGGGCCCCTGTTCACAACCTGTTCTCCACACCCAGATGGTCCCCCAGGCTACAGGCTTCTAAGGGTGAGAAGCAGGCAAACACATTCTTGGTCTCCTTGTTGGGGCCCCACAGGACTCCTCAAAGGGCTCCTGGCCTCCCCAGGCTCCTGTCCTGCCAAGGCGGGGCTTTAAGCCAGAGCCACCTTCCTGTTTCCTGTCTCCCTTACTGGTATCTAGAAAGGGGACAGCCAGATGCTGACCTCCTGCCTCACTTTGCCCACAGAGGCACACACAAGCAGCAATGCCTGCATGCATCTCAAAACTGCTTCCACAATTTTGTGCTCTTGGCAAAGATGGTCCTTACAGGAAATTGAGTTGTCAATTTCAGGACCACTCCATCTGTTCCTTTTGTCATGAGTCATATGAACTGTATATGTTCTACTAGGTGGTTCGGGCTGGGACTTGGCCTTGAGGAAGAGGAAGGACAGAGGTTCCAAGTTTCAGTGTCTATCAAAACAGAAGTGAACTATCCTCAAGAATCCCACACGTAAGGCTCTCCATCCTCTCTGGCACGCACAGTGACGATCCAGCCTGCTCTTAGAGTTTTGTTTTTGTTTAATATTTTTTTTTATTATATTATGTTAGTCACCATACAGTACATCCCTGGTTTCTGATGTAAAGTTCGATGATTCATTAGTTGCGTATAACACCCAGTGCACCATGCAATACGTGCCCTCCTTACTACCCATCACCGGTCTATCCCATTCCCCCACCCTCCTCCCCTCTGAAGCCCTCAGTTTGTTTCCTAGAGTCCATAGTCTCTCATGCTTCATTCCCCCTTCTGATAGTTTTAGTTTGTGTTGCAGCCCCCAGCATTTCCAGCATTTCTGAGTTGAAGTGAAGGATTGAAAACTCCATGTCTTTCGGATAAAGAAAGGGGGGGGTTATCAGAAGGGGGAATGAAGCATGAGAGACTATGGACTCTGAGAAACAAACTGAGGGCTTCAGAGGGGAGGGAAGTGGGGAAATGGGATAGACCGGTGATGGGTAGTAAGGAGGGCACGTATTGCATGGTGCACTGGGTGTTATACGCAACTAATGAATCATCGAACTTTACATCAGAAACCAGGGATGTACTGTATGGTGAATAACATAATATAATAAAAATTTTATTATGAAAAAAATGAAACAAAATAAAAAATAAATAAAAGCTTTTATATTAAAAAAAAAGAAAAGAAAAGAAAACTCCATGTCTGAGTCTGCTCACATGGGTCTCAACCTGCATCCCGTACCTCCTTCCAACACAACTCACCACGCGATAACTCTGTGTATATCAACCATTCCGTGAACATAGTTTCCCTCCCTCCCTACTGACAGCTCCTCCCAACACAATACCCCATGTTAGGGAGAGAGGATAACAGCAGACCCATGGCAACTACCCTCAGATTCTTCTGGTCTGTGTAAAACGAGGTTATACCTCCTCTCTACCACATGCCCAGAACTCACTCTTGCATCAGGGAGTCAGTATCCACCAGAGCTCTGTGGTACAGCTCAGGTGGCCAAGCAAGGCTGCAGGGGGAGGGAGAAGCATGATAGGACAAAGCTGAATTCCCACACACCTAGATTCAAGGAGGAGATACCCTCAAAGAGAGAACCTTATGATGTACTCTTCACAGGGTAGGAAAAGCCAAACTTCCTGGTTTAACTGACACCAAGCACATGGATAGGAGTTCTGAGGATTTGGGGAGGGAGGAGAATATTTTGAGTACATAGTGATGAAAACAAAACAAAGACTCTGAATTTTTTGGTGAATCCAAGAATGAAACCAGAAGGTCACAGTCTAGAGACCGTCTCTTCCTCCTTTCCACTGTGCATGTACCATCTCTCTGAAACACTGGAGTGAATGCGATAGAGGGAATGGGCTCTGAGGCAAGAGCTCAACATAATTTGGTAGAATGAATGAAAAGAGACAGTGTGAAAGATTCAACATGCATCCTCTGACCCTCTTACCCGTTTCTCTATTCTGTGGAATCATATCATCCTCAGTGGAAACGATTAGTAGGTTTGAGATAATTTGCAGACCTGACCAATTACAGAGCAAGAGTTTCTTTTTGTTTGTTTAAGAAACAGTCCTACTGTATATAAAAATATCCAGGCCCTTTCTGGCACTTACTGAGCTCCATTTATTATCCATTTAAAAAAGGAATTAGACCAAGATATTTCTTTCCAGGTCTCTTCCTGTTCAAACCTTCTGGTTAAAGCTGTCATTTCCTGGTGTAGTGGACCTTTGTCTGGTTTTTGAAAGTAAGTCTTCTATCCTAGTATTTTGTCCTAGAAAGGACACAGCTCTTGGAGTTCAAGACACTTGACTTCTGGTTCCAGCACAACTGTCTCCTCATTCAGTGGCTACTGAGCAAGTTATAGACGAAAATAACATCACCTTCCCAGAGTCACAGTGAGGGTTAAATTGGACTCAGCAGGTGAGTATTCCTTGCACAGAGCCTGGAACACAGGCCCTCCTCCTTGGCCCATTTCCTACAGAGTAGGGGCCATTCTTTGTAGTTGGTATTTATAGAAGCAGAACTTTCAGTACAGCTAAGTAGATGATGAAGAAGAAAAACAACTTAAAGATTATAAGTTTGTTTAATAATGTGCACAGAGGGATATGTGGAAAATACAATTTTAAACTGAGTAAGGATGTTGGTGTTTCGTGTAAATATGATAATTGTTATTTTTTTCTAATTTTTTTATAAGATTCTCTTCCTAGGGTATGGTGGTAGCAAACGGAACAAAATATTACTGCACATCAGTCCTAGATACAACATCTAAATAATCTCTCCTTGATTAAGACAGTGCTGGGCAATACTGGGGTTCAGCAGTCCTTGTTCTCCTTTCTGCTCTATGTATGTAGGAGACCACACTTCATGTCATCCTTGCAGTTAGATGGAGCCACACGTCTAGATCTGACCAATTAAATGGAGCACGAGAGGCTTGTGTCACTTCTGGGCTGAGGCAGAAAGCCCCAGCATGAGCCTGCAGTCTCTTCCTTCCTTTCCTTCAGTCATAGGTGTCCCAGACGGCAGAGTCTCTGCCAACCTCAATCCCTGTTTGCCCATGTGGAGCAGAGAATCCCCTGTACCAAGCTGGACATGAATGAGAAATAAGCCTACGGTGTGATGTCACTGAAACTTCACAGTTCCTTTGTTATTACAGTATAACCTGGTTTGTCCTGAATAATACAAAAGAGCTAATGAATAGCAACAGGTTAAAAAAAAAAAAAAGAAAGGTCATCACCAAATCACTTGATAGCATTTGTGGCCATTGGGTCCTGCTAATAAATAAGGAAAGAGTCAGAAGTAGTGAGAGTCCTGACACACCGTAAAACAACTTACAGACAATAACCACTGCTCCAAAATCCTTCTCACTTAAAGGATTCCACACTTCTCTGTTGCCGACTTATCTAAGTTGTTGAAATGAAAATAAGTATAGGTTATTTATTCCTTCAACAAATATTTGTATGCCAGATTAACCATAATGTGATAGGAAATAGTCAGCCAAAGAAGACAAACACACAAAATCTATCATGTGAAAGGTGGTGATAACCACTACCTTAAAAAGGAAAATGTGAGGAAAGAGGGTAGAGAGTATTGGGTGGGAATGCAATTTTAAATAGGGTTGCAGAGAATATCTCACTTAAAAGGTGAGGGAGTGAACTATGCTGATATCTGAAGACAAAGCAATCCAGGCAGAAGGAACAGGAAGTGCAAATGGGCTGAGGTAGAAATGAGTCTGGTATGTTTGAGGAATAACGAGGAGGTCCGAGTGGCTGAAAAGAGCAGGCAAGAGAGGGGGCAGTGGGAGATGAGGACAGTTATCTTTGGGTGGGGATGGAGCAAATTACATGGGACTCTGTAGGTACTGTAGATAAGACTGATTTTACTGAGTCCGAGCAGGGGGAAGCCAGAGGAGGAGTGCTGTGCCAAAGGAGTGCTGTGCTCTGGCTATTCTGAGAAAAGTCAGAATGAGCAAGGCAAGGGCAGAATAAGGGAGACCAATTAGGAAACCATTGCAACAGTCCAGGGGAGGAAAGTCTTTGGCCAGGGTGGGGCAGCAGTAAAGGTAAACTGCAAAACACAGGTAGAGCTGCAGGAATTGCTGATGGATATGAGGTATGAGAGTCAACAGTGTGCTAAGGGTTTGGGCCTGAGGAAACACATATTGAACACCTTACCTGGAATCATCGTGTCCATGTGTCAGTAGAAGCACCACTGAAAATAACACTTGGAGAAATGCAAACCCAGAGAGATGGAATCTCCAAGATTATCAATATGGAAGTCCAGGATAAGAACACACCCCCATCTGATCGCAAAACCCATGCTTCCAATCATTCCTCATGACCCTGCTCCTTGTGAAGGGCATTAGAAACAGAATAGAAAGCAAGAAGTTTATACGCAAACAATGAATCATAGACCACTACATCAAAAACTAAGGATGTACTGTATGGTGACTACCATAATGTAATAAAAAATTATAAAATACATAAATAAATAAATAAACAAACAAATAAATAAATAAATAAAATAAGTAAGTAAGTAAATAAACAAACAAACAAATAAATAAATAAATAAAAAGAAGTTTAGATAGAACATGGTAACCAAGAGAAATCCAAGCCAGATGTCTCATTCTTTGTTAAAGCACACATACCACCCAAGTGGCTTCTGAAATACAGAGGATCTAAAAGGAGTGTTTCCTTTTGTCATTTGCAAAAGAAAAAAGGGTCATTTCCAAAGGTTTTCTTCATACATCCTCTTAGAATCTACCACTGTTTTATGTTTTAGTGTGAGGCCCAAAGTATCGGAGGCCTTTCTGGGGGCTGCTATTGGAAAGAATGCTTCATTGTGTAACCATGGACATTGGTTATTGCAAGGAGTTCTTGAGTTCTCTACAAATCTCAGCATGTTTTCTGACCACCCTGAAAGGAGAGAGCAGCAATTGGAACTTGGCCTATGTACCTTACTTCAGCTCTGACACACATGCAGTGGCCACAGGGAGCTCTGGAAGGAGTGAATATGCTCAAGAGAACCATTTTCCTCTTCTTTATCATTTTGTTAAAATATTTACCTAATCCTTCCTTGCGTCCTTTACAATGTTTTCTTGGGACTTAGAAAGGCACTATTTTCTTTCATGTAGCAGAGAAAAGTTTTTCCAAAGTTTGAGCTTGGCTATGTGAACTTGGGTTGTTTTTCTCAAAATGAATGAAGAAGGCTCTAGAACCCCACCCTACTTACACTAAATTGAAATATTTGGGGTGAGACCTGAAACACCTGTGTTTTGAATAAGCTCTCCAGATTATTTTGATATACGCTAAATCTGAGTGAGCTATGAGCTCAGAGAACCCAAAGCTATGAGCTTAAGAACCCAAAAACCCAAAGTTCTAGCCTTGAGAGAGACTCACTATTTGCTACATTACCCTGGGCATGTAATTCTTGTTCCCTTGAGCCCGTTTCCTTAACAAGAAAATAAGGAAAATGAGTACGATATTCACTGAATCCCCTTCTAGCTCTTATATTTTATGAATATTCATGTCCTTCCTGGATGCTGGCCAGCGATTTTCCATCACATGTTGGTTATTCCTTTGAAAGAAGGATTCAGCCACTTCATGGACTCAAGACCATCGCTCATACGGCAGGCCCTCCAGAAGTCACCCTGTTCCCACCTTCCCTGCTGTCAGTGTCTGCTCTCCCCAGCAAGGCTGTCAGAGCTGCGGGGCCAGGCTGCCCCACAGGCTTCTGCTAAATGCTGTGTCACAGCCTGGCTGCAAGTGTCTGGGCTCAGAAGTGGGCTTGCCTCCCCTAGCCTGAGTAGGAAGCAGTGATGAACGGCCCCACCTGTACAGGCAGTAATTCTCTGTCCTGACTCAGCTCCCCTTCTCATGCTGACTGAGGCCTTCCTCAGGACTGCAGTGAGCCCAGAGCAGAGGACAATTGTCAGCTCAAATGACACAGAAGGACTTGGCTTCGAAGTGAACACAAGGCACGCTTCTGCCCATGGGTAAGGGCTTAGAACTGATCTTTGAAGGGTATTCTCCTTTCCCTTCATCTAAACAAATCCTTTCATCTTTTCCCATCCAGCTTAGGGCCTGGATCTCTTTCTTGACCACCTCAGCTCATACTGCTGTCCCCTTTTTTGGAGTCTCATGGCGCTCGCTGTGGCCATGGGCCCTGGCTTCTTACCCTGTCTTGCCTTTTCCACAGCGGATCGATGCTGGTTGATGTGGTGCTGTGGAAATGGTGCAGACTTGGAGCCAGCAGATGGAGTGTGGGTTTCAGCTGTGCAGTGGAGTGTCCACCTCTGAGTCTCAGGTCTCTACTTCGAGGTGATGAGCCCACACAGTGTGATGCAAGGATCCAATCAGATAACAGATGGAAACTCCTGACACATGATGAGAATCATCATTCCGTCCTGCAAAACTTCGTGAGTTTAAACTATAGTAGATACAACCCTTCTTTCCGTTCCTAGAAGGTTTGGCAGTAGCTGACCTTTCCTGAGTACTTGCTACCTGTCAGGCACTGTGCTAAGTTCTTCCATGCAAGAACCATTCAGACATCGCAGCCACCCTGCCAGGTAGGTCCTATTATTATACCCATTTTAAAGATGGGTATAATAAAGGTACATGATGGGATCAGGGACCAAGCCCAGATCTACCTGGTTCCAGAGTCCACCGGCCACAAGTGTCTGACCGTGACTTGGTTAACATGCATTGTGTGATCCTAGGTTTCTGGATGTTTCTATGTCACTTGGTTATGAATAACACAGCTACCAAATTATTTTTCTTCTAAAGTACACTGGCATAATAGTAACAATAATGCTCATGGTAATAATAAATAATGTTGAGTGTAATTTTTCTTTCCCTTTGTTTCATGATGGCAAATAATGTGAGAGTGAAGACTAGCTGAGGATAAAGCTCGGTGTGCTGGTGGCTGCTACTCCACAGCATGATATCTGTTGGGGATGTGGGTCCTGCCACCGTCGGGAGCACGGTCATTGTGGAAGGGCTGCAGCCTTGTATCTGCTCCTCAACAGGGGGGACAGGACAAGATTCTAACCATGGGAACCAAGCTGAAGCCTCGGGTTCATTGTTACCAGCTTTGTGACTGAAACATTCATAAGCTCCTCTGCTTTTCTACCCAGGCTCACACCGCCTGCCTCCTCGGGTTCTTGGAGACTAAAATGAGGCCATACCCTGTAACAAGCTTTGCAGCCCTCTCTTGCTCACAAGCCAGAGGTGTTGTTAAACAGTTCTGAATTGAAGAGGTGCTTAGTAAGCATTTACTGTTCAGTTTTAATTTGAATTAAATTTTTATTTTTATTTTTTAAGGTTTATTTATTTGAGGGAGAGAGTGCATGAGTGAGAGAGAGCACAAGCAGAGGGAGGGGGAGAGGGAGAAGCAGACTCTCCGCTGAGCAGGGAGCTACCCAGGCACCCTGAGTAAATTTTTAAATCTTAAGTTATTGAATTTTATATACTTTCAGAAGGCAGATATTTAATTCATTAGAAGTTCATTACTTGTAGCGTTCCATACTCTTTTGGACTAAGTAATCAAGGCAATAAGGCAGCAAAGGCCACCGCAGAAGATAAATACGACACAACCACGCTCATCTTAGACTCTAAGTCAGCAATATTTTCCAGTGGTCTTCCAACAGTCAGTTCATACAAACTTCACATTTAGTTAGCACGGCATTCTTTGAGGTGAGGACATGGAGGAAAACTGATCCATTTCATATAAGCTGGATTAGAATTTGTCCCACACAAAATAGGAGAGCATTAGCATCCTTAAAGGCTATGTTCCAGAAGCTCGTTTCTTTCCCACCCTTCCATCTCCAGGAACTGTGTGGCATCATCTTGCTGTTCCATTTGCTCTTTTCTTGAATGGATAAGTGTGATAACATAATTGCTAACTCCGTTAACCAGTCATTGCTAATACAAGAGTAGGAATTGTTTTATTGGTGGTAAATTCGCAAGAGTGAAGCACAGAAAATTGATTTGAGCTATATCTAAAAATATTCCTTTTAAAACATTTCTCTTAACTTTTTGGTAATTATGTGGAGGTTTTCTATTATCAGGATATAAAAATTAATTTCTTTTATAGACTAAAAATTGCTTTGCTGTTTATTTTCACCTGTGTCTTAGCCTAACTCAAATGCACAAAATTTACCTGTAATTGTGTTTGAATTTTGAACCTATTTTAAAATATTGGTGGTGATATAACCCTTAGTAGATAGTATGGTGTGTATCAACCCAAATTTAGTCACAGACAAGTGGACTACCTAAATTCTCTGCTGTGGACTTTTACATGTATTACGATTGTAATAAATATCAAAAAGAGAAGAAGATTAAATATTATATACGTAAATTATGCTATATAAACAAAAATTCCAAAAGTCAAAGAAAATTAAAACATTTTAATGAATTTTATCAGCAAAATAAAAGTAAGTGTACATTAATAGTGTATACTTAAAATTACATAGATGTTATGCAAATTATGTATAATACTGAGCCTTGTTAAAGTAAGATAAATAATATGATTAATGTTTATTCTGGCTCACAAATCTTTCTTGCTACATATGTGACTCTAGCATGCACTGCCCAATTAGGGTAGTACTAATTTCTTGGATTTAATTTTCAAGGAAAACTATATTATTTTAAACGAATTAAAAATTACTATAATATTACATCTGTTGATAATTCTTAAAGTGTTTTCCTTCAGTGATTATGCAGTTATTATTTCGTGAACCACAAACGAATTAGTAATTTTCAGATTTCTAAAACTGCAGTCTTCTTGCGAAATTGTTATTGACAAATTACTTTGAAAGAGTCAGAAAAAAAATAATAAATGCTTTCTCATTCTCTCTTTTAAAGTAGGCTCCACACCCAGTGTGGAACCCAACACAGGTCTTGAACTAACTACCCTGAGATTAAGACTTCAGCTGAGATTAAGAGTCAGATACTTAATCAACTAAGCCACCCAGGTGCCCCCTCATTCTCTTTTTTCAAAGAGAAATGTTACATTTGTGATGTCACACATAGGCATGGAGACTACTTAAAAAACAAAACAAAACAACAACAAAAAACCAAGAGAGTGAAAAAGCATTTATTATTTCATGTCCAATAAAGGTGGTTTACTTGGAAAGAAGAATTTCAAGAGATTGTTCAATTATAGCCTTAAATTGAGAATTCCTAAAAATAAAAGTTTGGCTAAGTATCTTAAAAGAATGTATCACAAAGCTTTCATAGCTTTTACTTATGCATGAGCTGAGTCTTTAAACATACTAACTTATCTTCAATTTTTGTAATAAAACTGACATATTTAGGTTTAAATGTTTTTGAAATACACATAAAAGATTAACTATGAAATGTCTTCCTCATTATTCAAATTGCCAACCTCACTGGGTTAGAATGAAAATACAGCGGAATTTTTTTCTGAATGCTTCAAATGCTTTATTATTATTTTTTTAATGTAAGAGTGACTGTCTTATTACCATCTTAGGTAAACATGGAATGACCAAGGGAACAGTCAACACAGACGAACAGACTCCCTAATGTTCTAAATTGATCTTTTGCTGCGAAAGACACACTCTTTGAAAGTGACTTGGGACTTTAATTTTTATTCTATTCTTTATGTCTGGCCGCCTCATACGGCAGCTGGTTTCCCCCTTAGGCATATATTGTAGCTTAATGTGCCATTTTTCTTCACTAAATGTTAAAATACTTTTGACAGCCAATTGTCTCTTTAAGATTATATGATTTCCATTAGAGTTTATTTCTGAGAAGATTGTGAATACGGCTGACAAAACCTTGCTTCCAGCTAAAAGACTGGGATTTTTAAGGTGAATAGAATAAGTTCATCCCCATTCCTACTACACACTAAAAATTCATGGAAAAAATTGAGAATAATTTAAACCAAAATGAATAAAGCTAATACTGATTAAAGACAGAACCCTGAATTCCAGCATTGACTGTGGTCATGGAGAAAGTATTTTAACGGCCTGAGCCTGGTCTGGCTTTCCAGATAAAAGCAGTGGGAACAATACTTCGGCTCTGAGCCCTTGGTCATTTCATGTTTACCTCTAAGATGATAGTAAGACAGTCACTCTTACAGCTTCCTAACGAATTACTCTTAAAAGTACACAACAAAAAGCAGAATCCTAACTGTGCTGCCAACTGGGGCTAGCTGTGAATATCAGAGAACTTCCCCTATCCCTTCGACCAAATGTCTGGATACATTTCTTCTTCATCAAGATGGGAGAAAAGAAGGCCAAATGAAATGTACAGAGCCACACAGGAGGAGCTGGTGACACTCAATGAAGGGCATATCAGGACAAACATTTTACTATGAGAAATACTAGGAAGTTTTAGAAAACACCTGAGAAGCTTGGTAAATCTCAACAAAATGTGAACTTCATGAACAAAGAGATAAAGGCTGAAATCCAAGACGAGATGGAAAGCATGTTAGTAGCAGTAACTAAATAGATGATGGGAAAACTTTAGAAAACCCACAAGGGGCTCAGGTTCAAGGTGAAGTCTGAGCATATATTTACCTTTCCTTCTAGCCCAAATTCTATGGCAATGAGCCAGACTTTTTAAGAAGAGAATAAATCGCTAGTAGGAATGGAAAACAAGTGTGATGCTACTGGTAGAATTTTTTGAGGATGTTTCAAGGCAGGAGAGGTGGAATTGTTGGAGAAACCAACCTCTGCCTTGGTCTCAGTCTTCTAACCTAGGAGATGCAGGGGCCAGCAAGACAACTCTGATGTTTCCAGCTGAGAGAAGGATGCTGGGGTTGGTCTCGTGTGGAGACACCATTGCTGGGGAAAGACTCTTTTTTTTTTTTTTAAGATTTTTTATTTATTTATTCGACAGAGATAGAGACAGTCAGCGAGAGAGGGAACACAAGCAGGGGGAGTGGGAGAGGAAGAAGCAGGCTCATAGCTGAGGAGCCTGATGTGGGGCTCGATCCCAAAGGCAGATGCTTAACTGCTGTGCCACCCAGGCGCCCCATCTGGGGAAAGACTCTTAATGAATAATTGATATGGTGGGTCTGAGTGCTAGAGAGAGACCCAAAGGATTTCCTTTATTAATGTCTGGTTGCCACAGGAGAGACTGAAGAATAGAATGACTATTGCCACGCTCTTAATGACGGCAGAAAAAAACCACACAGGTGTCTCTTCATGCAGGCAGCGAGGCCATGGAATGCCCTCTGTTAGGCTCTCCTGGGCTTACCCCCTGCCCTTGGAGACCAAACTAAGTAGACTGGCTGCTCCCAGGCTCGGGCCTGGGTCCTGGGTGAGGAGCTTGAGACACTCCCTGCTGGCATAAAATTTAAGGGAAGCATCCATAATCAAGAGAGGTCATATTTCAATGCCATCTTTTGAAAAGTCATAAAATTAGTGCAAAAAAATGTCACAATGGATAGAATATTGAAATTTTAAATAAAGATGGGGTCTGCTTGTCAGGTCCAGAAAGCTCCACCACACCCCCAGCCCCAGCTGCTCCTTGCTGTGGGAGATAAGCAGTGAAAAAAGGGACTGGGGAGGAGGAGTCAGGAAGAGAAGAGGGAGACTTCTTCAGTGTAGGGGTCAAGATGTTAGTCCCACAAGAGGAATTTGTAACACTCTCTTGCAGGATATGTCTTGCAGAAAGAACTCAGAGGTAAAGACCTACAGCACAACTCTTGGGGATCTGGAATTTGAGAGTGAGGAGTTCAGAAGTGAGAATCATAGGATCATGTGAGTGGAATATTTGGACAGAGAGCCTGAATTGAAGGGAATGGGACTGTTATATCCGAGTATTCACAATAAAGGAAAACTGCTTCAACTGAAATCCTAAAGAAGACAATGAGACATTCACTGCGAACATTTTGGAAGTACTTAGGGTGTGCCCTCTGCCCGCCCTCCCACCCCCCACACACAGTGGTGGTCTTGACAGGTACAAGAGCCCATTTCCTGACCTTGAAGGGTTCCCAGCTGGAAGAGGCAAACCACCCCAGCAAGGAGTGTCTGGGGATCTGTGACAGAAGCAGGTGCGGGGCTCACATGTGGGAATGCAGAGACAGATGCGGCGTGTCCTGCCAAGGGTGATGGTTTGAAAAAGCTCTGTAGACCAAGGAGGGCCGGTAAACAAATTTCAACTGCCATCCCTCATCATCAGTTAAGACCTCTAGCCAGCCGTCTGTACTGTTTAGTTTTGCTACATACAAGAAGTGTGCATGAACATTTTCATACTGTTACTCCCAAATCTGTCCTCCTGCCTCTATTTCCACTCGCCCGTAAGCCTCCAATTCTTCTGTCTTGGTGGGTTTCAGAAATCGAACCTCAGGTTCCGGAGAGAACATATTCACCTTACAACACTGTAAGGCTGAGTCAGAAGCTGGTATAAACATAGATCCAATTAGTACTCCTGGAAGCCCGTCCTAACAAGCCACTCTGGATATTTTAGGATAGGTTTGTGGGGGCCGGTAGGGCCTGTCACTGATCTCTAACAACGGTTTGGTCAATCACTGTGTGAATCATGCCATCTCTTATGTATATACTATTTGTGCCACTTAGTCAGCCTCAGAAGGGCCTGTGTGAGAAAATGAAAACAAAGAAGGGGAAATAGAAATGGTCGTAGTTGAGGTGGTCAGACAGGGGGTATTCACCTCTGCTCCTGTCCGTGACCTTCACTGGTCCCGATGTGGGGCAGTCCGCCTGGTGCCCACGCGCCCTGGAGCTGACTGCAACCAGACCACAGCAAGAGGAATGAATGATTTTGGCGAATTGTGGTCAGGGCTCAATGAACTTGTATCTACCCCATAAAAAATGTCAGCTGTTTATTTATTGACTGCCTTCCCACTGCATGGTGCACCTTGGAGGCCGTGTCTGCTTGATCCTCCAGGGCACGCCCGGTGTGAGCAGAGTGCTACTGCAGACAGTGTATGAGAAATACTTGTTAAAAGTCTGGGTTTCAGTTTTACAAACAATGTCTTTCATATCACATGGTTTACAGCAAAAATGTGAAAGCGTCATTTCTTGGTTTCCTCATTTGGATACTCTATTTTTATACTGGTTCCCCAGTTATGCTCCCTGAGACATGGAAAGGGACCCAGGCCTGCATGGGCACCATGAATCTTGAGTTTGAGGAGTTTAGATTTATGGCTCAATTTCGAAAGGCAGAGCAGCCCACTGTCTGCCTGTACTGTTCACTTATCTATTGCTTTCTCACTGGGCAGACCCTTCACAGACGTTCTACGCATTCAGCTCACAGGAAAGATGGCAGGGGTGACTCCACCCGCATCTGAACATAGCTCTTCAAAGGGGAGTTTGTGTTTCTGGCCCTATCTCTGCCATGGGTTGGTCTTTCCGGCTTTTCTCTTCCCTTGGCTTCTGCCTTTGAGTTCAGTTTCCTTATCCCTGAAAGGAAAGTGTTGGGCTGCCTTCTTGAGGTTGGACAGGGCTGGAGGGAGTGAGGGGGGAAGGGGAGGTGGGTGGCATCCTTTGGGACCCTCCTCCTGCCCCCGGGGCAAAGTTGCTCCCCACACCTGCTGTACACCTTGAACTTGCACATTGGAAAGAAATGTGCTTCTGCTAAAATTTTTTAAAAATCACTTCACCAAATAACTGTCAAAGTCTTTTTTTGGCTTGGATATATTTTGACTCAATCCACTTCTATTTTAGAAGCTTATATATCTTTATTATAATTTCAAAAATATGATCAGAGGGAAATAAGTTCAAGATACAGATAAATAGGAGTAATGAAGCAGCAAAATAAAGGGTGACTTGCCAGTTACTAGTAACAGGTACATTCATGGATGTTCCTTTCCCTCCTGACCCGTCCGTCCCATTGTTCATCCTGCATTGATTGTCTAGTTTCAGGTAACATGTCATCCCCAGCAGATCTCCCCAGCTAGAGCTGGGGGTCATTTTTATTTCTCTCCTTCTTTCTCCCTCTCTCCCCTTCCTCCCACTCTCCTTCCACTTCCTCCTGCTTCTCTCCCCCTCCTCCTGCTTCCCTCCCTCCTCCCCCTCTCCACCTCTCTCTACCTTCTTCTCCCCCTCTCTCCCTCCCCTCTGTGTTCCCCTCCCCCTCCCCTTGTCTCCCACCCTCCCCCTCTTCTCATCCTCCCCTCCCCCTCCCCTACTTCTTTTCCCTCCCCCTCCACCTCTTCCTCCCTCTCACTCTCTCTAACTCCCTCTCCCTCTTACCTCTCTCTCCCCCCTCCCTTCCCTCCACCTTCCACTCCTCCTCCTACTTTCTCCCTCCCTCCCCCTCCTCCTACCCCTCTGCTTTCTCCTCTTACTCCCCCTCCTCTTCTCGCTCCCTCTCCTTTCTCTCTCTCCTTCTCCCTGTCTTTCCTTCTCCTCTGCCTTCCTCTGTCTGCAATCCCTCCTTCCCCTCCTCCTGGCCCTCTGCCTCCCCCTCTTCCTCTGCCTCTCCTTCTTACCACAGCAGTTCACTCTGGATTGAAATTCTCTCAACTTTGCTACTTGTTTGTGAATATGCCAAATTCCTACCTGCCTTCATAACCCTATATGCATATTCTTTCCTCCTGCGAAAGTTCTTTCCCTCTTGTTTACCTGTGGAACATTCAGATATCCCATACTCTGATCTCTGGAACTTACCTCTTTTGTAGCCTACATCATATTTAAGTATGGTTACTTAAGTGTCTATGTTTGTTCCTAAACTATGAGCTCCTCCAGGGCCATGATCATGTCTTAATAACCTATTCTTAGCACTAAGTGGGCACCTGATATTTCGCAAGTGCTCCATAAATGTCTGATGAATACCGAGTGAATAGATGCAGTAACATATATTAATTATAGCTCTTAAGGTAGCTGTCTAGTATCTGTTTTGGTAGTCTCAAACTGAAGGGAGAAGACTTTGATGAGGATAGCTTCATGGGATATGTTTATTGAACATAGTGGTGCAGGAATTAGGAGGCACCTGATCAAGGAGATAAACCTCATTAGTGATTCTAGGCATGGCTTGGAGAACAGTGTGGAAGGAAGCTCAGAAGAACACCCACCTTCTTTTTAGTGTCCCAGCAAAGGAAACAGAAATCAAATATAAGAATTACCATGGTGGGTGAGAAGTTTAGCCAGGGAAAAGAAATATTTAAGGGCTTTGTACTAGCGATTTTCAGATATTTGGATGGCAATTCTGTAAACAGGAAGGTAGACTTGTTCTAAATTTCTCCATCTTGCAGAACAAGGACAGTAGATTTAGGCATAGTGTAAAGAAGAACCTTTAAGAATTACGTTGTCTTACAGTGAAGCAGCTTGCCTCTAAAGCACACCGTTCTACCTATGAACAGGAAAGGTCCTTGCCTGGGACACAGGGCCACCGTTGGGGTGTTGGAGTGGACACTCCACCTTCCAAAGCTGGTTAGATCAGACACGCTTTTGTCCCTTCTAGCATTCAGGATTTCTGGTCTGACAATTTGGGAGAAGACAAATACTGAGCAAAGATTTCCAATGTAAGAGGATACTTTTGGGATTTTTGTTACTTGCAAATGATATTAAATCTCCCACCCCCTAATGTTAAACTGTGCTTTGTTGCCAAAGATAGAAACAATGTGTGAATAAGACTTTGTCAGAAGATGAACTTTCTGCTCCCTAAGCTCATTTGAGCCCTGACCCTCACTCCATGCGATGGCCGGCCATTGTATCTCTCCTCACTGCTTGGTGGAGGAGTCAGAATTAGTAATGGGGCAGTATCCCTTTCTGGCCCATTTTCAATTATCAGAAGATTTAACGGGCTTTTGGGGGGAACTTGCTCATCTTTGCTGCCCTGCGACCTCCTGAGTTAGCCCCTTTTATCTCTTTCTGGATGTCCCACATCCTGGCATGCCACACTGCCCTGGCTAAATAAACCCGTAAATCTAGCTTTTGTGTCTTGCTAATCCTTTTATTTCCTAAATCTTAGTTAATCCGAAAGGCTTCCTTTCATCTCTTTAACTGTCCACAGGGTCACCCTGGCCTCCTATCAGCAGTCCCTGCAAACCCGGGATAGAGTTGAAAGGCTTCCCAGAGTCTCCCCGTTTCTCATTAGATCCCCAGCAGATCAGGCAACACCTGCCAGATGCCAGTATTAGAGGCAGGTCCCCATGGGCAGCGCCTGTGTGCCTGGTGACAGCCCGGGCGCCACCCTACCCGGGGAAGCCAGCTGCTCTCCTCCATGGAACTTTGGGCCACTAAAGCTGTGCTCTGATCTTGGAAACATGCAGCCACAGGCCAATGACACAGCAAATTGGGCTCAGAGAAACACAGGAGGGCCAATGCATGCTAAATACATTTTAGTCTTTAAAATATAATAATGATAAACAAGCAAACAAACAAACAAATAAATAAATTTTATTCTTGTCTAACTCAAATGAAGATGAGTTTCGGGTTTGAAGAAAAAGAAGAGTAATTAAGACAATGTTCCTGGTGAAAGGAACCCAACAGACCACTCCATACTCGATTCAAAACCAACGTTTCCATTTCACCTTCTTCTAGGTGCTCATTTGGAAAAAGGGATGTAATAGGATCATGAACCTGGCAGTAGTCACATTTATGATTTTTCTCATCAGAGTCTCTCTGCCGACCTCTGCTCTATGGTTTTACGCTCCTGCGCATGCTCCCAGCCTTCCGGGGTCGCTGCTCCCTCGCTGTAGACACTGGCGCTCACGGCCCTGGTCATGTGTTGTCTGGATTGATCCTTTCTGTTCTCATGAAAGTAGCTGGCAACCCCTACACTAGGAGTTAGGAGGGTTGGGTGTTTTACCTCACTTTGATTTAGACTTTTACCACCAGCTAAGCTGCGGCACCTACCAGAATTCCCCTTTTCTCAAAGGTAAACGAACAAAATCAGATCAACATTACAGAATTGGGCAAGGATCCGACAAAAAATGCAAAGCCGCTGAAGAGAGTGACACGTAGTAGGTTAGAGGCAGATGTTAGTTTCCGCTGTCTACAGCGTTTGTTCGAGAATTCATGAGATAATGCATGTGCAAGACATCCGTAGTCTCTACAGACAGTAAGAGTGTAAGGGATGTTTCCATATACACCGTTTACTCAACTAGGTCATAAAAGGACATGAATGATAAGAATATCAATGAGGTGTCCCGCGTCCCCTGCCTTGCCCAGAACCTGAAAATAATCATACCAATACATAAGTGGAGGAAGAAAATATCTCCAAGGCCAATGTAACTAGCAGCTGGATTCTAGTTTAATTAACCAACAAATGGGACATTCTAAAGAAAGACTCTCTTATCAGATGAGCCAATGGGGTGGAGAAGATGAGGGAGATGGAGAGGCAAGATGGCCCTGGTGGCCCAGCTCTCCGGGAAGGGACATGCAGTCTCTGGAGGACACAGGCTTTCTGACCAACAGCAGTAGAGTTCATCCAGCTCCTCTATCAACTGGTTGCAATATGCCTCAAGACAATCTGCTTCTCCTTTCTTCAAACCAGCCATCACCAAGCAGCCCTCTGACCCTCCATTCTCTCTTGTGGGCACCTTGGAAGGTGCACCCTGGATGGATGACAGTCCAGTCTGTGGAGAATTCTTCCTCACAGTAAATTACTTTGCTGGTCTGGGCCACACAGCAGCCTCTCCAGAGGTGGGTCAGTGTGAGTCCACTGTGGACATTCTGATTTTTGCTCAGGGGCACCATCAGCCACTGTGTCTATGGCTGACAGACTGAGGACCAGCCCCCAGATGGCTGTAGCTCACCAGGGTGCTGCCTCAGTGGCAGTTCTTTGCATAATGCCAGCTCTGGTCTGAAGAGCGCTCCGTGGACTTCAGTCCAAGCACTTGGAGATTTGAGACCTTGTTTAGATTTCTTTGTATTTCCCACCAAGAGTGCAGCCTAGTGCCCCACATATAGCAGGGGCTCAAAAATCCATGATGTCGAGGAGGAGAGCCACTGCTGTGTAATATTTTCAGAGCACCTTCCAGATGCCGTGCTGCCCTGAAGCGTGGACCTCAGCTGGGCATCTTCTTGAGTAATGACTTTCCCAGCTCATTTCTTAGTCCAGCTGTGCTCAGCACGGGGCTGTGGTTCCTGTGTGTGTGACACTCACAGGCCTCACGACCACCCACCCCACCCCCAGGCATCCTTCCTCCTTGTTTATGTTCCTAAAACATCTTGATGTTACCTCTTAGGTAGAACTTATTTTGTACTTTCTTTCTTTGTAACTCGCTTTTAAAAAATACACTTGTAGCTCCCCTAGATTTTCTGATTCTTGATAAGGTTCATGTTATATTCTATCTTAGAAGCACTGTGCAGGGGTGCCTGGGTGGTGCATTCAGTTAAGTCTCTGACTCTTGGTTTCTGCTCAGGACCTAATCTCAGGGTCTTGAGATCAAGCCCCATTTTGGGCTCTGTGCTCAGCACTGAGTGTGGAGTTTGCTTAAGACTCTCTCTCCCTCTGTCCCTACCCCCCCCCCCATAAATTTAAAAAATAAAAAAATAAAAGCTCTGTGAAACAATAGAGGCATATGTTAAGAGCTCAATACATATTTTTTGAAAAGAATGATACCACCTCTTGAATGTAGTTCCCTTGGGTTTCTCTGGCCTTAGTGTCAGCTTATGGGACATTAAAGCTGGCTGTGGGGCGCCTGGGTGGCGCAGTCGTTAAGCGTCAGCCTTCGGCTCAGGGCGTGATCCCGGCGTTGTGGGATCGAGCCCCACGTCAGGCTCCTCTGCTATGAGCCTGCTTCTTCCTCTCCCACTCCCCCTGCTTGTGTTCCCTCTCTCGCTGTCTCTGTCAACTAAATAAATAAAATCTTAAAAAAAAAAAAGCTGGCTGTAATTTGTTTGGTGGAATGTCAACCTAAATCTTCAGGGGGGGGACATATTTTTAACCTGTAGACTTCCATAAGAAATACTTGAAGTAGGCTTGAAAGTAAAAAATGTCACTAATACGACCCAGTAACAGTGGGTTCTGTTATTTCCAATGAAAAAAAGTATCTAAGCCTTGGTCGTTAGGGATGATGAGCAGAATGATAGCAATGGTAAACTCTGGGGTCCTCTTCACATTTCAGCCCTTGGAAAGTACAGAGAATGGACTGTTTCTCCAGCTATCTGCCTATCTGATGGGAAGAGACCTACCCTATCCCTTGAACCACCTGCGTGACTGATCAAATTATTATTTCTAGGGAGTTTTTTGAATGTCCAAGTTTTTAATACTTTGAAGGTTTTAATGATTTTTCCCCTAGGAAATGATAGATTTGTTTTTGTTTAATAGTGTATCAAGCCAACATTTAACTCTCATGTTATGAAGTTTGTTAACAATTAAAAAGAGAAAAATGAGACCAGTCTTTAAGGAACTGACTGCCTCAAAAAGGAAAAAAACCATGTAAACACAAATAAAATGTATAAAAACTTACTGACAGCAACCTGAAAACATATACCTAAATATGACAGCTTAGGGGAGATGGGTACATAAGTGTTAAGAAGTTTTCTCCAGGGATATGAACAATTGGAAACTTTTCCCAGATTCCAGAACACATTCATTTGAGCAAATCAACCCTTCCAGTCTGGCAACAAGAAAAGCCAGATGTGGTGTGGGAACCAGTTAGAGAGAGGACTCTTTGTCCTTGAGTGTCCTCTCCTGTGACCTAATAAAAGGTCCCCACTTTGGCCTCTATGCTCTAGGTGCTGGCTTGTGAGCTCTGTGCCCACAGGACCCACCTGGTGCTTTCTTGTTGGCACAGGTGACAACAACACACAGGTGCACGTGGCACATCACCTATCTGGAGGGTGAGAATGTGGGTATACAGAGGGCTCGGAGTCTTTGCAAGTCTCCCAAGCCCAACTCTCAGGGGATGGTCCTTGAGTGGCCTCAAAATACTAATCAAAAGATAGGCCTGAGACTTTAAGAATAAAGCATTTCTATCACCAGGGTGATCCAGTCTTGCTAAAGTGTCCTAACCAAGTGCTTAAATGTGAATAACGTATGGACCCTCCTTGAAGGGAAGAACATTCCTTTGCATCCTTAGAGTTGACTTAAACCTATTTTGTTATAGGGTCACTTAAATATCCACAGACCCTATATTATATAGAGAGTCCTTGTACTGTTAATCAACGCTAAACCCTGGAGGCAACAAGATTCAAGTTTCTAGCGTCAGGCAGGATGGGGGCTCAAGATAAAAGTATTAGAGATACAGGGTTGCATTTTTGTACATGTGTTTATGTGATTTAGAAAAACGTACCTGCTACAATATATTCAAATGTATACACAACCTTTAAAATTTAAAAATCATTTCAGGTACCAACCATAGTGGTGTCATTTGCTAGGAAATTCTACTTTGTTGTTGGAAATTCAAGCATTGTTGTCCACAGAGAGAGAAAGAAAACACACTTGGTGGAAATAACACATTTACCCAAACTCTCTGGGTTTCTCAAGCTGTGGAACTATTCAGGCTGAATATTTTTTTGTTCTGTGAGAAATTTTTTTAAGTCTGTTTTCATTTCAGTGTTAATCTAGAAAAATTATTTTCATTAGATTAAAAAAAAAATCTGAGGAGCGCCTGGCTGGCTCAGTCAGCAGAGCGTGTGACTCTTGATCTCGGGGTTGTAAGTTCGAGCCCCACATTGGTTGGGTGTGGAGATTACTTAAAAATAAAATCTTTTTTTTTTTTTTAAATCTGAAGTCTCCCTTTAACAAATGAGGAACAGTGCCTTCTAGGAGGAAGGAACAGGACGGGCAGCCCCTCAAACCACCTCAGTGACTCTGGGTTTGAAGAATCTTGAGTGGGAACCACGAGGGCCGAATGCCACGGCCCTCTGCCCAGCCTGGCTGGTGCCCCGTGGGAAGATGCACATGACCCACTTCCAGAGGCCACGACAGCTGCCTCAAGGCTCATGTAGCTCCGTACTTCCGGGGTGGAGGATTTTGTCTTGTGAATATGTAGACCAGTGAAAAAAGCATGAATTTGGAGACAAAGGTTTGTATTTCTTTTTGCCTATCTATCACCCAAAGCCCTGTTACTGTCAAACTGGATGTCCCAACTCAAGACGTTCTAGCTGCCAGGTCCCAGGAGGACTCCAGAGCACAGAGGGGAACAGAATGAGGCCAACAGCTTAAAGAGCAGATGAACAAAACACAGAACAAACAGATACATATTTACGTGTAAAGCGTGACAAACGAATGGGTCCTGTAATGTGGCTCAAAACAGCCTCTTCAAGGATATTTTGAGGGCAAAGGTTTCCTTCTTGGAAACTTTTCAGGGAAAGAGTTGGCCATATATATTGGTGGATTGTGTAATTACAATTGGTAGAATCTGAGGGGTATCAAAAAGGGTTCTCCTCACTCTAAAGTATTTTCTTAACTCCCAGTATCCCCAGATCAGATATTTCAGCTTGGTTCTCCCTGGCGGGGTCACAAGGTTGGCAGGGAGCTCCTAGAGAGAAGGTCAAAATCCACAGAGAGACGGCAGTTGCTTCACCCACAGCTCACTGGCACGGTAGGGCCCTGTGTGCTTGTGGAGTCAGGCACGGTGTTCGGGGAAAGTAGCAGGTGGAGACCCAGTGGTGCGTAGCCAGGTAGATATTCCACCTGAACCAAGGTGAGAACTCACTGAGGCCTGGATTAGGTAAGTAGCCGTGAGGATGTGAAGAAAGAAACTGATGTCTACTTGCTCAAGTAGAATCCGTAAGACTGGTCTCCCCTTGAGTTCCCGCTCCATGACTTTCCTCTGCAGGGTGTAGTCCATGGAAACTTGTGTTTTACCGAACTCGTGGACAGATAAATGGTCAGCTCATTTTTCTTAGGGCTATTTCCCACCATTTGTATCTGGTCCTAAGCTGGCACAGTTACCGCAGAAAAAATAGCAGAGTTCAAGTCCATTGTTGCTGTTATGCCTTTAGGAGATTCTTGCTTCTTTCTCCCACTCAGAGTCTTTCCTCGGCAGGTGACTGTTTGACCAATGGTAGTGGCAGGAAATGGGAGGCAATGGAGAGCAGGACTTCTGTAGTGATAACATCCCAGGGATGGGCTTCCTTCTGGTTATGTATGGTTATTCCTCGAAAAGCAGTGTGGGGTGACAGGAAATCACAAACTCTTAGACTGAAATGGGTCCAAATCCTGGCTTTGTCTCCTGGGCAAAATACTAATTCTCCCCTCCCTTCAATATCCTCGTTTGTAAAGTAGGGCTAGTAGGGCTGATATGATACATGTTCCCTGACACACAGTAGGCTCTCCATAAAGGCCGTTTTCAACTCCCTGTTCAATTTTTCTGATTAGAAGTGCTCAGTCCACTGAAAGGATGTTTAGGAAGAATTCCCGTTCCACACCATGCCTCTTCTCCCCTGCCTCCTAGGCGGTCAATGGCATGGTCATGCCTCATGCACTAGGACAGATGTAGGAAGAGCATGGTTGGGGACCGGACCAGCTGGAGTGCAGAGCCAGGCCCCCAAGTGAGCTAACACTGGAGTCCGTGGACACCGTGCAGTGAGGACCCACAAGGAAAGGCCAGGCATCGACGAGCAGGACAGAGAGAAGGTGTGTGACGAGGCAGAAGAACAAGAACTCGTGCACGGGGCTGGTGTTTGGTCAGGTGTGTGTGGATTCCCACGGTGACAATCGATGGCTAAATAAAAGTAAAGTGTACTAAGCACATCTTAGAGTTCAAGCACTTTGTATACACAGTCACTGGCCCCCACAACACCCCTGAAAGTCCTTCTCAGATGCGGGTCCTCAGGAGTTCAGTAACGTGCCAGGGTCATAGAGCCATGAGGTAGCAGATGGTGGATTTGAGATCAGGGCCGTGACAAAAAGCTGGTGCTTGCCCCACGACCTGACACTGTCCTTCTGCACGACAGTCTCATCTCTCTTCCTTAGTTGAGAAGTTTCTCGTTCCTCACCGTATTTCTAGTTGCCCTGTCCCTGTCCTGTGTCTGCGCAGGAGGCTTTCGGGGAAGGAGTTAAGGTACACACTGAGCACCCGGAGGGGCTGTGACCGATGGGAGCCCCTTGGGGACTGTTCACGCGGGTGGCTGTGCAGTCGAATCCTCCTCCGTGCAGCGTCCCGCTCGCCTCAGGATCTGTGGTGGGGCAGAACCAGCCTGCCTGCCTCGGGACGAGCCTTTAGAGAAGGCCTCGCCAGCCTGGTAGTGTAGATAAGCACGTGAGGTATGAAGTGAAGGGGGTGAGGGTCTGCTCAGAAAGGAGGATTTTTCTTTTTCAGCTCGGCAGCCCATGAACTGCCTTTGTTCAGGGACCTGGAGCCAAGGCTCTTCTCCTTTCCTTCCGTAGGTGGTGGCAGTGGCAGCACCTCTAGTGACCTGGTGCGGAGGACACGACCCAGTCCGCGCTGGTGAGGAAGCCCAGCCCGGCTCCCTGTCCTCGGGTGGGAACGAGGGTGAAGAAATAATAAAGAAAATGCCAAGAAAATCAGCCCCATCAGCCAGAAAGCCTGGGGCCTTCGCTCACAAGCCACAACAGAAGAGTGCCAGGTATTTGGAAAGACCCAGAAGGCCCAGGAAGGCAGCGTGAGGCGGGCCTGAAGCCTCGGAGGAGCTGCCTTCCTTGTGGCCTGGGGTTTCTCAGGGTCACCTCCGTCCGCATCTTAGGTGTGGAAGGAAAGTGCAGTGACGGCAAGAGAGCTCAGCGACAAGGTCTGGAAGGAGGAGCCCACCACTGTCAAGGACCTCTAACCCCAGGTGCCCCTGGGGGCCGTGCCGGTCCTTAGATAACACACTGATACAGGACCAGGGGCTTCCCAACAGCAGTGGGGGGGGGGTCAGTCCTGCAGAGGGAATATGTGGAGTTACCCCAAACCAGAGGAACCCAGATGAGGGCTGCAGGGGGTGCCGGGGCCTGAGTCACAGCCACAGGAAGATACTTCAGCACCTCCTTGTTGATCTGTTGTCCTAAATTTCTTCTTTTCTCTGTATTTCCAGAACCACAGCCTGGCATCTCTGGAGCTGCCCTTCCCTTTCTCTCCCCAGATCTGACCTGCTCCCCCTCTGTCCTGACCACTGTCCCCAACATGGTCCCCACCTAATCCCCTTGGCTTCAGCCGCTGTTTGTATGTTCCAAGTCCTAAACTCCTCGCACGGGCCCAGACCCTTCTCTTGAACCAGCCCTCTGTTCCCAGTAGCTAGTTGCACCCCCACTTGGCTCACAAGCATCGCCAAGGCGCTGGCCCACATAGAACTGGTTGCCTCTCCTCCCAGACGCCTCTTCTCTAACTTCCTTCTCACCAGAGGCCACGATCTCACCCTCAGTTGTCCCAACAAGTCTGTGGAGTCATGTTTCGTGCCTTTCCTGCATCCCCCACCCCTTTCATCAGCATCCCGGAAGCAAGCCAGCCCCAGGCATTCCTTCTCTGTGCCTCCCGCAGAGGGTTCCCAGCCCTATCCTCACTCTCACTTTTTCCTGATGAATTATCCCAAGGGCATGCTTCTCAGCCGAGCTGTGGCCTCTGCTGGAATGGAGTCCAGCGCAGGGTACCTTCTTCCTCACCTTTAGTTGTTTCGGGAGGCCTAAGTCATGTCTCCATCCCCACGCCTGCCGCATATGCCCCTCTCTGGACCAGACCCCGACACCCTTGGGCTGGAACTGTCTGTGTACATCGCTGCCTCCCCAGAGACTGGAAACTCCTCCAGAGCCAGGATCAGGCCCCGCACAGCCAGGCCAGCAAGCATAGCAAGTGCTCAGTAAACGTGTGTCGATTGAGAGCAGATGAATGGGTAAGTGGGTCATTTTCAAAGAAATAGACACAGGATGTAAAAATGAACACGAGAGTTCACATCCCAACTGATTATTATAATTAGGAGTCTTCCAATTTCTTATCCATCCTGGAACATTTCTGAGTGCTTTGATCCGCCGGGCTCTCTTTCAGGCACTGCTGTTACAGTGATAGCAGCACAGACAGAAATAAATCCTAGCCCTGGTGAGACTTGCAATTTAGTAATAAATAAAATAACTAAGTATGGTAAAACTATGTGAAATAATAGTCAGGGCTGGGGCGGCGGGGAGGAGCTGGGAGCGGGGGGTGGGGGGGGCTATGTGCTGGCCCCAGTGAAGAGGGAAGGAAGGCAGGCGAGATCCTGAGGTCCTGTGTGCCTGTGGTCTTCCTGGAGCAGCAAGTTCTAGAAAAAAGGTCCACTTGTCATAGAAGCTGTTGCAGTCCATCAGGGATAAAGTGAATATAAAAATGAACCCATTCAACCTGGTTCTCGGAAAAAGAAAATGTTTGGGATGAGGGAGGGCATGGTGAGGGAAAGACAGGGAGACAGTAACGCTCCGAGTGACCGCTGGGGAGCTGCAATTTCCCTCCTCTTACCCTCATTACCGGCTGTGGCAGCATCCCTGGGGCTGGGGCGACCACATCACTGGGGATTTCGCAGGAGCCTGACCTCCTCTTCCAACCAGGCTGGCCGGGCCAGCGCCCAGCGGGCGAGATGCCGTTCAATCGCTGTCTGTGTGCATCCGCAGGGGCCTGGACAAGGGGGCTTTAGAAAAGGAGTTGGCCACTAGCCCCACTGTGGCAAAAAGAATTCGAAGGAGGGAGGGTGGATTATTTCCAGGAAGAGAAAGCAGTGGCTGAAATGGTGAGTGCAGATGGAGCTGGCCTCTGGGAGGTGTCTGAAGCCAGGATGAGCCGCTCAGGCTCTGCAGGCCTCCCCTCTGCCCTTTGAACCCTGGCCTTGGCCTCGGATGAGAAGAGGGAATGTCTCCTTGTTGGGGTGCTCCGCGAAGCACAGCCCCAGAGCAGGTTCTTGGGCTTGCTCTGTACACATGTGCAGTGGACAGAGATGGCAGGACCCCGCTGGGTGCCTGGCACCCGAGGCCCCCCACCCGAGTCCCACCAAATCTCATTCACAGCAAGCCCACCCTTTCGTCCTCTGCTCACTCTCTGCTCCTTGCTGCCCACTCCCGACTCTTTTAAAGTGGTACTAACTACTGAACACTTGGGAGTAAACTCCCCAAAGCCCATCTGTTCCCCACAGTGTAGTGTGAATTCATTAATCAGATTCCTCTGGCCACCCTCCCCTGAGGCCGTGTGTACTCTTCCGGAGAGGAGGAACGGGAAATGCTTGAGCTGGGGAAGCTGGAGGCCGTGGGCCCAGAGCAGGATTCTAGCAGAGGGGATGCGTGCTCGCCGAGGCCGCCCTGCGCCCAGCTTTTCCAGACAGGGAACAGCAGTGTGGGTCTGGGGTGGTTCTGTCAGATTTGCAACTATGCCCGGCCCCATGAGGAAGGAAAACAGGGCCATCACATGCTGGTATTTTATGTATTGAAGATGATGAAAACATGCTGCCAGTTAAACTATAATATGCCATCGATAAGAGGTTTGCATCCTGAATTCAGGGATCAGAATGTTGGGGGTATATTTAAGAATGAGAGAGCTATGCTGTGTCCTTTGGTCTAAGCTAGATACCGCCTACGTTACATTTAACAGTGATGGCAGGCACAGAAGTTTTGAAAAAGTATAAAACACTTCAGTGAAGAACATTGCCTCCGTTAAATTCTCCTGTGAACGTGAGGACTTCTCCCTCTATTAAATTTTATGAACAGCAGTGGGAACAGCACAATCGGATGGGAACAGGCAGCCTCTCCAGGGAATGAGCTGTTGGGTCTCGTGAGGTCACCAGTGCTGTTTAGTCTTGGGCAGGAGTCTGTGTGACTGGAAGTGACAGTGACGTTGAGACCATCAGAGATGAGGCAGGGCTCGGGGCTCCAGGGGCCTCTGGCATCAAGGTGTGCTTAGCTCCAGCTGCGGGGGGCAGGGCCAGGGAGACCCTATCTCCAGGCACCAGGCACATAACTGGGTAAACTCAGGCACGATGCCTGTCAGCAACCAGATGGTGGAAAACTCTGGAAAATTTTGTTTTCTAGATCTTCATAATTGTAGGGTGTTCACAGAGCATACACACACCCCACAAACTCCCACACTCTTATATGCACAAATACCCACACACACACTCACAAACCCACTTACACACGCTCAAGTGCCTGCCTTTACTGATATCCCAGAACACAATGATCCATTCGAAAAGAAGAAAGGTGTTTTGACATCTGAAGATGCGAGAGTCTCATAAGAAAGAATCATCCTGAAGCCTCCTTGTTTTCCATAACTCAAGCAGAACAAATCCTGGGGTTTTTTTTCCCTATGAAAAAAGAAAGAAAACGCTGTTGATAGTCTAAGTTGTTGATGGGTTGTGGAAGGTGGGGGGGGGGTAGAAAGTATCTTTGGAATTACACACCTCTCTCTCTCTCTCACACACACACACACACACACACACACACACACACACACACACACTCACTGACGAATTTGCAATCTGAGAGTGCCTTCAGATTTCTTTCTCTCGATAAAGACCCAACTGTTTTTTTCTGGATGCCTAAACCTAGAAGCAGGATGGATGTTAGCTAATGATCAATTCCAGTTCAAGTTCTTTTCCCCTTTGACTGTAATATTACAAGAAAACTTATGTTGAAATATAACCCATATTTCAAGGAATGCCCATGCTCACATTTTTCACATTAGCAAACAGCTTATGTTTACCTGTTTTCTGCATTTACACCTGGGGATAAAAATTTCTCTCCAAGACCAAGCTGGAGACAAGTTAAGCCCTTGAAAATGTATTCCTGGTGAGACCTCATCTGTGTGCAGAAAGACCCCAGAATGACCTGGGTGAGAGCCAAGCTGGTACAGAGGAAAGCCATTCTGGAAAAATAAACCTTGGGGAGGAAGTAGACCTGGCTTTAGAATAGCCACGCTTAGGAAAAGTGCAGTAAAGTAGGTTTGCAGGCTTAGGGTGAGGGCACCAAGTTTTTACACATGAATGCTCTCTATCCGTATTGATGAAATCTCAGGACCTGGGGCTCCCAAATCTTTGGAATTGAGCTCATGGTTGGGTGGTGCTGGGGCCCTGGCTGAGGAATAGGGCAGCCTCTGGGCAGTGGTTTCTGGACTATTTTGACTGCAGCTTGGCAGTCACCTGGTCAACCCGTGTCTTCCCCAGAAAGGAAGTGTCCTACTGTAGGGGAGGTGGTTGGTGGGGTCATGTGCCCTTCAGGTGGCAATGCTCTCACCATTGCTTCCATTCTGGGGTCAGAACTTTCTGTGTACACTTGAAGCACCCAGGGGAGGGAAGATAAATTCCTAGACATTGCCTCAAGTGCTTTTGCTTCAGTAAGTCTCACATTTTTAATAGAGACCATACATAATTCTGATAGAGTTTAATTCCCCAATTTGAAAACTTTCTTTACACATTAGGAACCCCTTAAGGGAACAAGAAAAGAAAGAGAGAACCCAGATCAGTCAACGTTTCTCCTTGTTAGCATATGTGCAAAGGCACACTGATATGTCTAACTATGGGTTTCAACTTCTAATGATCCCCCCCCATCCACCTCCAGCTAATGCATCTGTATTAAATTTGTCCTCTTTTATGTTGTTTATCTATATGTCTCTATTGGGCCTCATTTCAGGAAGGATTTAAAAGCCTCTTACAAACTGCATCATATGAAAGCTGAGATAAAATTTATGATAAAGGATTGGGAAAATACAGGCCAAAAGGCAAAGCTACTAAAGTTGAATACAGAAATAAGTAAACACATTTCAACCTAACTCTAATACTTATTACTTCATAAAAATAGAGATCATGGGTACCCTTTATCATCATTTCATAGCATCATCAATAATACTTAAATGTTCTAGAAACTTCTAAAATTAAAAAAAAACCCACTTTTGATAGAGAACTAACACATTGTCAGTGTAGAAAGTTGGAAAATAAAGATAAGTATAACTGATTGAAGGCAATCAACTTCAATATTTAGGTGTGCTTCCTTTAGTTTGGAGATATATAGGAATATGCATCTGCATGTCCATAGGGACAGATTGGATACGTCATCACTGGGATGACGCTGCAATAATTTTTGTCAATTCCACTTTATATGAAATGTTCAGATGAGGCAAATTTATGGAGAAATAAAGTAGATTAGTGTTTGAGGAGTGGGGAGATGAGGTGCGAGGAGATGGGAAGTGTGTGCTAACAGGTAAAAATGCTCTCAAATTATTGTGATGATTGAGCAACACTATAAAATTATTCAAAACCATTGAATTGTACACACAAATTGAGTGAACTTTATGGTGTGTGAATTATGTATTAATAAAGCTGTTAAAACATTGCAGTTAGCTATATACCAAGATTTCACAGCATAAAATCCACTTTTTGTTTGCAGTTTTCTTCATTCACCTTACATTAAAATAAATATCAGTTTATATTAGTCTGTTACACAAACTGTGAGTTTTTAAGGGTGATCACTTTGCTTGAGATTGAAACTTCACAAAGCACTTTGGTGAAATGATGTGTGTCCTTCCAGAAAAGAGAAGCCTGAATTAATACACCTAGTAACAATAAATAGGGACACAGCCATCCATCCATCCATCCATCCGTCCATCCGTCCATCCGTCCATACGTCCATCTGTTCATCCATCCATTCATTCACTCAGTAGCCATTGCATGCCTGCCATTTGCCCTCCCTTGTCTAGCTGCTGAGAATCCAGCGGTGAGCAGAAGAGACTATGGCCCTGCCTTCACCACACCATTCTCTCACCCGCCACAGCCTGCATAGCTCACATGAGGCACACAGGAGCCTGTTCCTTGAGCTCCCCTTCTACCAATCACAAGAGTGATTTGTTAAATAAAATATGAAAGGCACTTTTGAAAGGAAATGCTGGAGGCAGGTAGAGACTCATAGAATTTCAAAACTTTAAAGGTCCATAGCTATTTTATGGACCTGAGAATTGACCCATGGGAGTTCAGGGATTTGATAGAGGGAGTAGGTATGTAGCAAAATGAAAACATCTAAACCCCACAAACTCATGTCTACAGCATAGCAAAAAAAAAAAAATCATTCTTCTCTCTTGAGGCATATTTATAAGGCAAATTTTCTGGGGGAGTCCCAATTATAAGTGCTTTTTTCTTTTTCAAAGGCCATTTAAAATGTATAAGTCTATAGATTTATTTTTATTCCTTTGTTAAGGCTTATAAAAAAATTCCTAAGTCAAAAGTGGAGTTTTTTAAAGCATGTTTTTGATTCCTTTGTCAGGCCGTATTTTTGGTTTATAAAATACAGTCACCATAGCCACATTTTTCTCAAAAAGAGTAGGTGGTTGTGGCTTTGGAGTTCCCTGTCCTCTACGCCTGCCAATATCATTAACTCGCTAAACCTGAACTTCTGCTTGACTCAAAATCTTTAATTACTCCCTGCTTCTCTCAACCCTTTCATTATTATAAGCAATTAAATTGCAGAAGTAACATCATCTTTTTCACATCTGGAAGATATTACCACTCATCTCCTTTCTCTTCAACCAAGCCCCCATCCAGGGCTGAGAGGGAACTCCACGTCAATGTCAATGAGGGGAGGACGCCCAGGCAGGGGTCAGCACAGTGAGCTGGTGGCCTGGTGTTGCCAACTCACTCCATGACTGAGGATGGTCACCCAACCTTGGGGCCTTGGTCCCTTACCTGTGAAATGAGATGCTGCTTTATCTGTATTCCTCAGTCCCAGAAACTCAAGCTGGGGACACATGAAGACACAAAGGAATATGTCGATTATTCTTCCTGGAAAATCATTATTTGATGGAAACTGAAAAACATTACTTTCATTAAAGCAATCAGATTTATAACAGAGCAGAATATCAAATTTACAAAAGCATTAAAGCTAACATATGAGTTCTCAAAAAAAGAAAAGAAAGGAAAAGGAAAGAAAAGAAAAGAAATGTCCCAGAGTCAGCAAATCTTCTGGTTAGTGCAGAACCTTCTGGCACCCAGGGCCCTTGGGTGGATCACTGTGAAAACACAGTGATGGCTAGCATCATTTTCAGCTCTAAAGCCTGAAGATTCCACAAAGCAAGCATAAGACTTGTCCAGAGGCACTAAAGAAAGTCTTCTCTTCACTAAAGAACAACCCATCCCAGAGAGCCTAACAGGAATTAGTAGCCCTTTTATTAAACTGAGGTCTAGGTTTCCATCCAAGGGAGAAGCCCCTCCTGGCTAAGGGTGAACACCACCTCCCTGCTCCCAGGCTTCTCTCCAGTCCCAGTACTTGGACTCCAGGGTCCTCTGCTCCAGGCTGTGCCTCCTCACAAGCAGAGCCTCCAGGAGGCTAGAGCACCCTGGAGAGGCCTGGGGCATGCCATGGGCACCTGCCCCTGGGCATTCCCTCAGGCTGGTGGCTCTTAGCTCAAGCTGCATGGTGTGGGCAGTTGGCTACAGACTGCTGAAGTGTGCGTGGGTGGGGGGGGTGTACTTCTATCAGAGAGGAGAGCAACACTGCAACCACAACAACCCATCAAGCCTCAAAGCTGATGGCTGTCGTAGGGAGGGTGATGGAGAAAACCGGAAAGGTGAGAGAGGACCTGGCAGGAAGAGGAGAATCAAGGAAAGGTGTGGAGAATCAGCCCAGCCCTCTGGAATGCCAGCAGGTCCTCCCGGGAAGAGGATGAAGGCGACCCACACCTGCAAGATGCCATCCCCTGAGGCAGTCTCCAAGGGGCGGTGTCAAAGCCGCCTCTGCCCTGGACAGTTGCCTGGTGCTGTGAGTCCTGGGAGCACCTGCAAGGCCCCGCTCCAACAGTTCCTCTTGTATTTATTTTTATCCTTTCATTTCGTGCTTCAGTCTACTTGTGGTTTCTTGGGTTCTAAACTCTATGATGATAGTACAGATCATGATTCTCCTCTTTTTCATGAGGCTTTTTTTATATCGGTGGCAAATATTTTGTGAATATTATTTTCAGTCCCTGAATCATATACCATCGCAGGTTGTGTATTTTTTCCCAAAGCCATTCACAACAATTTCTCCCATGCTCTTTTGCGGTGAGACTTGGCCTCCCCTTCAAGACGGGGTACCTGTTTCTCTGTTTCCCTTGAATTTGGGCTGCCTTATGAGGGACCTGGTCAACAGAATGTGGTGGACATGATGTTGGGAGGCCCCCTGGGCTGGGCCTCAAGAAACTCTGCAGTTTCTGTCCCCTTTCCCCCTCTGGTGGGTCCTGAGACGGTGGCATGGGGAGGCGAGCCTCCTGAGGGTGACAGCAGCACCCCACCCCGCAGCCAGCCCTGACAGCCAGGCATGTGAGTGGGGTCACCTTGCACCTTCCAGTTCATCTAACCCCCTAGCTGAATAGAGCCCCACGAGGCTGAGAAGCCACTCAGACAGCCCACACCGCTGTAAGAAATCCTAAATAGCTGTTGTTTTAAGTCACCAGTTTTGGGGTGCTTCGGGGGTACAATGAAGGCTAACTGTACCTAATGTGGAAATGGTGAATTTGACCGATTTCCAATCCCACCCTACTGAAAGCTAGGAAGCATTTGTCTCTAGTGTTCATCTGAGCCCAGGGGTTAATCTGATATTGGCAAATGGGTGACAGAGCAGGGAGGGAAGACTGTGAGAGGTGAGTTCTCATGATAGAGACACTTAGAAAATGATCATCTCTTTGCAAAATAAGAAAAAAGACACTCGCAGATGTGAAACAATATAGGGGGTGTCCAAGGGCATGGGCATTGTCAATGGGCAGACATGAGTTTGACTTCTACCTTGTCACTTAGTTAGCTGTGTGACCTCTTAATCTCACAATCTGCTTATCTGTAAGACAGAAACAACAATATCAAGCTGTAATGTTGTCGTGAGGGTTAAATGAAAGAGTGTAGATAGAATACCTAGCCTGGTTCCTGGCGCACAGCCCTCACTCTCTAAGTGAGAGCTGCTAAGCATCTTGCTGGGTCCCAGAGGACTAAGAGGAGAACTGGCATTGCCCTGTTCCCTGTCCAACTCCAAAGTCCACGCTCTTTCTAGTGTATTTCACTTTTTATCCCTGACATTCATCCTGGAAAACAATGAAGAACAGATCTTATTTCATGTGTTGGCTCATACTCATTTATTCAATGCATTTTAATTGAGGGCCTACTAAGCACCAGGTATCAAGCTCTACTTCAGGACAATGTGACATGGTAATGCGGCGTGAAGGTCTTTTGGGGGAGACAGATGATAACAGCACTGATGAATGAATCTGTGATTACAAAATACAGTCAGTGCTGGGAAGAACAGGACTGAGTCCCAGGGAGGAGAGGAGCGGGGAACTTTAACCTAGAGTAGAAACAGGGGCTGATCCAGGGAAGGTTCCTGAGGAAGTAAAGTCTTAGCTGAGATCTCAAGAATAAATGGCAGTTAACTAGGTAATGAGGGTGTGCTGGGATCAGCAGGGACTGTTCTAGTCAGAGGACCAGCAAGTTTGAAGATCCTAAAGCTATAGGGAATACAGGACTTTGGGGGAGTTGGAGTACAGAGGGTAAGGATGAAGCTGGCCCCAAGGCCGGAGTCAAGAGGACACAGGGGAATGTCACGTAGGGCTGTGGGGTATAGACTTTGGTTTTCACTTACAATGAGGGAAGCCGTGAAAAATTCTAAGTAGAGAAGTGATATGAAAACATGGACACCATCTGGGATGGTTGCCTGAGTCTTGGTTCTTCAAGAAACAGCAGAATGAGCTCTTAGGGATGTTGGCCAGGATCTCGGGAAGCTGCGTCATTCTGCTCCAGCACACATTAGGCACAGAGTAAGAACCTATTGAACAGATGAATGAATAAATGAATGATTCTTCAGTGGTAAACTTTCAAGCACTTTGAAGGGCTAGCCAGGAAGGAATGCTGGTGGTGGTGGTGGTGGTGGTGGTGATGGTGGTGGTGATGGTGGTGGTGGTTGTGGCTCTGAGCTTGATTTCTCAAATTATATCAATAAGGGACAATTCATACAGCCTACAGTTATAGGACTGGCATGGCAGAGGCAGAGAAGCGTGGGTATCTTGTGGCCAGAGTCCCCAAAAGATGTATGGGAACTCTTACCTTTTTTTTAAAAAGTCCGTCTGCTTTTGTCTAGTGTCCCTATTTTGTAAATTTTAAATCTTGATAAGGTTCTTAGAAATTCTGAGATGAAAATCATCCCAGAGACCCTGTAAGCTGTTGCTTCTCCTCCTCTTTGTTTGATGTTCTCCTTTCATTCTCCTTCTAGCCCCTTACCCAACCCTTTTGAGTGGGGATCACTGTCATTTAAAAGAGCCATTTACTGCTTAAAAAATAAAAGGAGTCAAACTAGCTTCTTTGGGAGCCAATTCTCCTAAACAGAAGTCACTGCTGGAAATGAAGGAAGGGGAGGTTTTCAAACATTTTTTGCATGTTCTTCTTAAAGAAGCCCACTCTTCCTTGCTTCCCAGATGTGATCAAGGGTACAGCAGGGAAACATGCAGATAGACATTATGGGGAGAAACCCACTAAAAATAAACATGTCCCAGTCTAGTATATATTTTTAAAGATTCATCCATGTAATTCAAGATCAGTCATTTAGAAGCAGCTCCACTCAATGCCACATAGCATTACAACCCAGCCACTATGAAGTGAGTCATCCTATAAGAGCAGGTTGGACTGAAGGCTATGTCAGAAGACACTTACATTCCTTCTCTGAAATCCATTCTTTTGATAATGAAAGGGGTGAAGAGTTTAAAGTCACCACTTATGATGTTCTGGAATGTTTTCTTAAAAGAGAAAAGACCCTTGGAAAATGCACCCAGGGGTTCAAAGACATAAGTGTAGGTTCAGGAATACTAAGAAATTGCCTCTTCTGGGATAACAAGGAGTTGAGCAGCATTCTCCTTTACTTGGTAACTTAACCTAAGAGGAAAAAAAAAAGGCTTCATTTCAGCATTAGGCATATGGTTGGCATTCGCCAAGTGTTTATTAATAATAATGACTTATGGATGCCAAACCCCCGTTAGAGCAAATTGTCCCAGATCCAAATTCCACAACGAACCAAAGGATTTCAATGTCCTGGCAGGAGGCTTGAAAGATTTGGAACAATTCACACATAGTACAACTCCTGCTCACACCACAATGCATTTTCTCCCTCCCACTCCCCACCTCGACTCACCCCCACATCTAGTGGGGTGGCCCACTGGAGGCCCTCTACCACATGTCCCTAGTTAATCAAGGGTTGTTGCTTTTTCTCACCTACACCAGGCTTTCTGCATTTTCTTCACAAGATAAACAAGGTTCTAACGTGGTTCTTCCTCCCAAGAGTGTGAACAAAGATAGCCTTCATGAAAGGGAAAAACCCAGCAGTGGTGGGCCGATGACAAGATGGTGGTAAGTAGGGTGCGTTATTTCCCTGGGTCCATTCACCTCTGCAAGGGTGCTCAGGATCCCCTCATCAGGCCATTTCCCATCATTCTTCTCTGAAGTAAACAGAAAATTCACCTGCTTCCAGCCCTGATTATCTTGGTAAGTGTCCAGCACTTTGGGATAACACAACCACCCATTTTTCCAAGCTTGCAGGTGAACAAACCAAGGCCACAGATTTCTCCATCACTCTGTCTGTCAAAGATAAATACGAAGTAATGAGCACCTGGCTCGGTGAGGATGAAGTGGATAAAACTTCATCCTGCGTTTGTCTGAGCTCAAACTCCTCCCCACTCTTCCCTTAAGCAGCAGCAAGACTCACTTTCTCATCCAAAAGGAGTGGAATAAGATTCTTATCATCACTTGGCTTGCCAGACAATAATGGATCTTGCCAACCTCAGTGCATTTTCTTCCCCAAACATATCTGCCCTCACAAACACACACAGCTAGCTGTTCACACGGTCCTGACTCTAAGCCCTTCCAGTTGCCAACAGTTGTCAGAGTGGGAGGGGCCCTGACAGCTTTGTTCATAGGTACAATAGAGAGAGCGAGGTTGTTTTGTTTTTGAATTTACTTTCAATTACAGTAATTTTACTGAGCTCTGTTGTGTATTAACATACATGGGAGAAGTATATTAGTAACAGCCAAAGAGAAAGGAATTTCATTTTTTACAGATGTGATTCAAGTTCTTTCCAATAAGAGCATGGCTCCATCTCCTCAATATCAGTTAAAAAACGTATTTAATACATTATGTCCCTCACATGGGTCAGGCATTCTGCTGGAACCTAGAGACACAAAAATGAGCAACAGAGATGCAGTCCTGTCCTCACTGAGCTTTCCATCAGCCTAACATCAGAGAGAGACAAGTGAAATATAAATGAAATGCCATTTCAGTGTTCTCTGTCTTGATCTGGGAGTTGGCTACATAAGTGTGTTCAATCAGTGAAAATGCAAGGAATTGTACACTTTTCTCTCTCTGTGTGTAGTGTGTGTGTGTGTGTGTGTGTGTGTATTTCATTAAAAAGCTAAAAACTTCTTTGAAAATCTAATGACTACAACCCAACATATGATTATATAGAAGGAAAATAGCCACTTTTCCATACTCTGAAAATCATTCCCCTAAAACAACCTGCCATCTGGGGCAGGGCCTGCTGAACAAACAGGAAAGAGAAAATGCACAAGATGAAGGGCCTCATGTGGAAAAACATGAAGGTTGAGATTTCCTATGTGATGTTTTCAGGTGCCTCAGAGATCCCAGTCACTTGAATGGCCTTAAAAGGAGTGCACCTGGAAGCAAGCCATTCTGGACCTTTAGGAATCCAAAATATGGAGGGGGTGCCCAATGCTGGATGAGTTCTGCTTACTGAGACAAAGGGTTGGGTTGCATCTTATCTCGTGCAGAATGGTGTGGACTGATGACCAGGGGAGCCCAAGCAAGGCGTTGGGAATCCTGCTACGGTTCAGGGAAGGATCAGAGCCCCAAGGTTCAAGCAAAGGCTGGAACAGTACGGTGACAAGTTCCTGAGTGGCTCAGGAAATGGGTGCTACAATGTTGTTTGCAGGAGCACTTTCTGCTTATGACAGGATCCCAACCAGAGATTTCGGGGTAAGGGATGTCTGACTGCGACTAGGGACAGAGGGTAGTGAAGGGGGATACAAAGGTCTAAGTCAGAAGACTGAGGAAGTGAGAAAGAGGGATGGACGCAAAGCAAACAGGCACTTCAGGAATGATGATTAACCCAAAAACTCACTCTGGGAGGCTGAGACTACCTTCTAGTCAAGATAGGGTGGCAAGGCGGGATTTACACTCCCACCAAAAAAAGCTAAAACACTGAGGAAAACATTTGAAATGACAGTTTTCAGACTGAGAGGTGAGAGGTGAAATATACAGACTACATATAAAAATAGCAGTCTGACCATAGCCTATGGCACCCAGCCCAGGATGGTCACCCACTCTCCGCAGTAACCAGCCCAGGAAGTGAGACTCTATCTCAAGCAACCTTTCAGGAAGTCAAACAATGCCCCTGTGACAGTCATCTCCGAAAAGCGAGGACTTGATTAACAACTGATAGTTTACCTAATTTTTGCCTCTATGTCCAACTTAGGAACAACTGGAGAAAGGTGAATATGTATCCCTAACCAATCAAAAGGGTGACCCAATTCTGGTTAGCCCACCCAAAACTTCCCAAGCTAGCAGCCTTCAACAGCACATTTGCTTGTTCTCATTTGGGTGGTCTTCATTAATTTCCACAAAGGGGATCAATGAGGTGAGCCCATGACCACCCCAGCACACGGCCCAAGTCACAGTACAGGGAGGGCACCACAGTGAAGATCCCTGGGTCTGAGCCAGAGAGGGACAGGCAGAGCGAGAGTCAGGGGAGGACAGGCTGGCTGGACGTAATGGAGCAGAATCTTGCAGAGGAGAGACACACACAGAGATCAATTCTGGGGGGGGGAGCAGGATCAACCAGTGAGTCTGGGGGCAACTAGAGATCAGTGCCCTGGGGATATTTGGGGGACAGTATAGAGCATACCTCAGAGGTACCCTGGCCAGAAGGGCAAGGAATCTCGGGAGTTTATCCTTCCTCTCCCCAACCATCAGGGGCCACAAAAAAGCCAGAGCGCGAGTGAAGGTCGGACATGTGTGAGGCACCAACAATGACTACATCACCTTCCCATTCCTGACTTGAAGAGTCATTATTTTTTTCTCATGAACTGGCAATGAACTTTATTAAACGTGTTTCACACATCTACTGATGTGATCATGACTTTTTCTCCTTTTTTCTGTTGATGTAGTGAATTACACGGATTCATTGTGCAGTGTTAAACCAACCCTGCTTCATAGAATAAACCCCACTTGTTTCTGATAGATGACCATTTTATATATTGCTGGTATTCACTGTATACTTCAAAGCGTATGATATTCCAGAAAGCACATATGATGTAAAGTATTCACTAACACTCTATGTAGGCTTTGTATCTCTGCTTACGACGGCGAATGGTCTGAACTTATGTGTCTTTGACAGGTTTTGCTGTTAGTTATCCTGGACTCATAACATGAGCTAGGAAGGAGACTCTTCTTTTTCATTTTCTGGAAAAGTTTATGTATGATTGGTAAGAAGAATCTGCCAGCAAATTCTTCTGGGCCTAGAGATTTGGGGAATGTGTTTAATTACAAATTCAAGTTCTTTACTAAAAATAGTACTATTCTGGTTTTCTACTTGTTCCTAAATCTGCTTTTAGCAACTTGTGTTTTTCAAGTAATTTTATCTAAATTGAAAAATATGTGTAGAGTGAAGGTTGGCAGAATATCAAAGATAACTGAATTTAATTATTATTCCATGTGCCCGAGTGAAATGTTGATGGCTGGTGATGTTCAGGAGAATGAAACAATAAAGATCTATGTAATTAATAAATTATTATCTATTTATTTGTGAAATTTATTTTCTTGTCTTCCTTTCAATGGAGTCATAAGTGGTGCTTTCATAATTCAAATTTTTACATAATTCATATTCGGTTGTCACCAATGTCAAATGAAGCAAACTTTTTTGAGTCATTGTAGTTATTACATTGAATTTAATTAATTTGAATTTAGAGAAAATATTCTGCCAAAAGAATAGCAACTGGGATGTCAATAAAAATGTTAAAAGAAAAAATTTTTTATTTTATCATATAAATTTAATTTATTTATAATCATAATTTAAAGTTATCATATCATTTATATGGTGATTTCACCATCTATATCCACACAGTATTTCATTTTTTCTTCTTCCAAATTTTTAAATTTGGGGTTATTATAAAGAAAGTTGAAGGTAGCAGTTATATTGCTCAATTTATTTAAATCTCTCTTTTTTTTTTTGGCTTTTGTCTATTTACTTTTATTGTATTCTGTCACTTTCTTCTAATGTGTTTTTTGTTCCTCAGTTTTGAAATCTTTCTTTTTTTATTATTATTATTTTTTATAATTCCAGTATAGTTAACGTACAGTAGTTTCAGGTGTACAGTATAGTGATTCAGCACTTTCATACATCACCCGGTGCTCATCACAACAAGCACCCTCCTTAACCCCACCTCCCCTCTGGTAACCATCTGTTTGTTCTCTATAGTTAAGAGTCTGTTTGTCTCTCTCTCCTTTTTTTTTTCCTTTGCTCTTTTGTTTTATTTCTTAAATTCGACCTATGGGAGGAATCATATGGTATTTGTCTTTCTCCAACTGGCTTATTTTGCTTAGCATTATACTCTCCAGCTCCATCCATGATGTTGCAAATGGCAAGAGTTCATTCTTTTTTATGGCTGAATAATATTCCATTGTACCAACTCTTCTTTATCCATTCATCAGTCAATGGACACTTGGACTGTTTCCATAGCTTGGCTATTTTAAATAAGTTGCTATAAACACAGGAGTGCATGTTTCCCTTTGAATTAGTGTTTTGGTGTGGTGGGAGTAAATACCCAGCAGGGCGATTACTGGATCATAGGATAATTCCATTTTTAACTTTTTGAGGAACTTCCAAGAGGCTCCACCAGTTTGCAGAATGGCTGCACCAGTTTGCATTCCCACCAACAGTACACGAGGGTTCCTATTTCTCTACATCCTTGCCAGCACCTGTTGTTTCCTGTGTTGTTGATTTTAGCCATTCTGACAGGTATGAGGTGATATTGCCTGTATAGTTGTGATTTGCATTTCCCTGATGATGAGTGATGTTGAGCATCTTTTTATGTGTCTGTTGGTCATCTGGATCTCTCCTTTTTATTAAGATTATATTATAGCTGAGTACTTAATGGCCAAAAAATAGTCTCTATATAGAAATGAGTTTGGGGATCCTTTATGTGTGAATCTCTTCCTTTCCAGTCATATGAACATTTTCATTTAAAAATTCTTTTATAGTTTTTTGGAATGTCACTCATTGCAAATTTCACATGTGATTTCTTCCCCCCCCCCAACATTTTATCATAAATATTTTCAGAGACAGCAAAGTTGGAAGATTTTTCAGTGGACACCTATATACCCACCACTTAGTTTCTCCCTTTAGCATTTTACTACAGTTTCTTTATTATCTATATCTCTCCATTTGTTCATCAACTTACACATTCATCAATTCATCATGGTTTTGATGCATTATAAAGTAAATTACAGATATCAAAGCACTTCTGCTCAATACTTTATACCATGAAATTTCCTTTGACTTTAAGAATATAGTTTCTTTACAAATCAATAGTTTTAATACTTTTGAAAGTGAAATAGCTAAAACTAAATCTGTTAAGATAACATTACATTAATAGTCAACAACAGTTCAAGTTCATTATAACTGTGACTAGCACAATTTAAAGTTCAATTTATTTTACCTAAAGGCCACAATGAGCTTTTTATTTGATGATATTCTATTGCTTTTCTTAACTCTTCTAGTGCATGTCATATCTTTCTAAATTAAATCCAATTTTTAAAGCATTTCATTGGCTTTTTTGTCATGTATTCAAAAGTGACCACAAGGCCATATTTTCTGTGTTTCTTAGAGATGTTCTTTTTGAGCAAATGCAAAGAAATATCACAGATATTTCTCACTGAGAAGTTCTGAAAAATGTCATCAATACCCACATGTCTCTTTGGTAACAAATTCAAACTAGACATTGTCAATGACACAAGAATACTTTTGTATTTCTGGTCCAAATTCTGGCAGCACCTTTTCCTTTGCTCACCTGTGACTACATTTTCATAGGCTCCTCTCAAAAGACTTTCAAATCAGGTCTTCATGTTAAAATGTATTTTTTTAGTTCTTGATTTAAGTCACACCTGTGCTTATAACAGGTATAAAACCAGGAGCTGCACACAAATCCCAGTTTTCTTGTTTTTATTTTGCTTGTAGTTCAACATACATAATAAATATTACTTGTTCAACTTGACTTTTTTCCCTGCTATAATCCAGTTGAAATAAATGATACTTAAATGTTAAATGTTATGCATGATTTTTTTTCATTTTATCACTCCTTAAAATACTAATCTCATTTTGAGTTCTCCATCCTAGAGATTAGCATTTACTTTATTTATTTTATCTGACTTTTGTGTTTATCCTTCTAGAATCAAATTATGAAATTATTTCTAGTAAATCTACAAATGTCCCATAATTTTCTTTAAATAACATGCTGTTGATGCCTTGAAGATCAACGTTGTGCTTAGTGAGATACTAGACACATTACTTCATAAGAATAACACACCAATGGTCACCAATAGTGTTTACCGTCACTGTTGAATACTATTTATTGTTTACCCTTTAATCAGCTTTGTTTAAAAATTATACTTAAAGCATGTGCCACTTCTTGTATTATACAAATGACGTTTTATACTATTTTAATCAAGAAACCAAGTTTTCCCAGGAACAAATGTGATCATTAACCTGAAAACTGGTTGTAAAAAATTTTGGCTGTAGTAACAAAATGCTTTCTTTGGACCTAGCATACAAAAGGTGCATTTCTTCCTCCATTTAAAAGATTTTGGCATAAAATGAAATCTCAAAATTTCTGCCACTTCAACCACTGGAAGACTGTAAATTTTAATGCATTGTAGTTTGCTGGAAACATCTTCATACAATCAGTTGGATATGATGGCCATTTTCCAGGATCATTATTCAATAAACATCACACAGGTTTCATTTTTCTATTCAAATTTGCCAATTTTACCCCAATGGACAGGTCAGAGTTATAATTAGTGCATTCAGGTTGACTTTTATCTGTCATTTTCAAAATCAGTAATTCAATCTTCATTTAGTAAAGATTATGAAATTTCAGGGATTTCATAAGACTTTATCAGCTTGTGAATTTGATGAAGATAATTTACTGTTCATTTTTTGTTTTAATAAAGGATTAAATATTTATAAATAAAATGTCTAATGTTTTGCTTACATTTTATGTTGCCTTTAACAGAAATCTGCTAATTTTTAACTTTTTCCAGTTTTTAAACATTTAAGAAGACCACATTTTGGAAAATGTCCTTAATTATTTTCTTAAATTTTTTTTTTGAGTCTCTACTTTTCCTTTTTTTTTTTCCATTTTGACCTCTACTTGTACTCCTTTTCTTTTACCTAACATAAAGTGCTAAAATGTAATTGTTTTTAGTATAAGTGTATTTTCCTCAATCTATGTGTATACAGAAATTAAGGTAAATGAAAAACAAAACATTTAAAATTATTGCATGTTTTCCAAAAATTTATTTTTTTGAAAGTATTCAAAATTATCCATTAAAATCCAAAAGCAAAATACACATTGAACTCACTATATTTAGTAAATATTAACATTCTAAATAAAAATGTATTGTTTTTATTTTATGAAATCTAAATAAATGTTATGAAACAGTTTTATGAATCCAACATTTAACATGATATACTTGCTAGTCTTATGGTTAGATCACCATATTTATAAATTTAAGAGTACTATCAATATTTTTTATATTACAGAATGTTCCTTGGTTTTTATGTCCAACCTCTGGAACACAAACTAGAAACCAAGAAAATCAAACCAAAGTAAATGATGCTCCATGCTACTGGGGATGCTACCTTGTCACGTGAGCATCTATTGCCCTGTGCTCTCTGAGAGGAAGGATTTGACAAGCTAATTCATTTTTATTTTCTCTTACCTATGTTCTTCCACTGCTGAAATCCTTCCCAGCACTCCAAAAGCAATGTCCTTCTCCAAGGTCAGCAATAGCACAACCCACAAGCCTTCATGACATTTTGAAATAGTTGCCTTTTATGTGAAGAGCATAGCACAAGAGATGTGGACAAGTATTTTCCTCCGGCCTGAACAGAGTAAGTCATGAGTGAAAGCTTGGTTTACTAATTTCACTTTTGTGCATTTGTGACACACAAGGGCCTCAAAAGTGTGGGGATCTAGGAGAGAGAATCCCTTGCAAGGGTTGTACTGGTCATGAAAATACTACTTAATGATACAGTCTTGAAATGGAGTATCAACCAATAGGACCAAAGTGAGAAATACATAGCTCAACACCTGCAGTTGGAGTTTTTGATATATTTCAACCTGATATATCAAACTCGATCCCAATCATTAAAATGTACATTTTTTTGAGTATACATGGAACATTTACCAAAATAATTCATTACACAGGCCACAATATTTAACATTATCCAGATTCTATTTTCTGAAAATAATATAACGAAAACAGAATTCAGCAATGGCAAGGTGGCTAACATAATTGTGTATGACTAAAAATTAAATTTAAAAAGTTACTAGGTAGGAATGCCTGAGTGGCTCAGCTGGTTAAGCGGCTGCCTTCAGCTCAGGTCATGATCCCAGAGTCCTAGGATCGAGTCCCACATCAGGCTCCTTGCTCAGCTGGAAGCCTGCTCCTCTCTCTCCCTCTGCTGCTCTCTCAAATAAATAAATAAAATCTTTAAAAAAATAAAAATAAAAAAATAAAAAGTTACTAGGTAATCCAGATTAAAAGGGAAACTGTAAGAGTTATAAAATATTCATAATCTGTGGGACTGACTTAGAAATTAATAATTATGAATACATATATTTAAAACAAATAAAAATTCAAAATAAATGAGCTAAAAATTCAACTGAAGATACTATAAAAAAAGTAACAGTGAACCCAAAGAAAACTTAATGAAGAAAATATACAACAAGAAATTTATAAAACCAAGAACAAGAAAAAAAATAGGGTAAAGTAACAAAAGCTGATTCTTCGAAAAGCTGGTAATTTAGATCTCTGGGAAAAAATGGTCATGAAGAAAAGAAAAAGCACACAAATAAACCAAATTAAAAATGGCTATGGGGAACTAACCGTAGTTATAACAACCATTTTTTTTAATCATGGAAAAACATTACAAACAAACGTACTCCAATATATCTGAAAACCTAGATAAAATGAATTTCTAGAAAAATGCAAGAGGGGAAATAGAAACCCCAAGTAGGCTAATTGCCATTAAATTAACTAAAATGGTAAACAAAAACCTGTTTAACCTTAACTAGATAAATAAAATTCAACAAGTGCCTGGTGTTGGCTTTACAAATAAAGTCTATCAAACTTTCAAGGAGTTGACAGGCCCCATGCAAACCTAAAAGATGTTGCTCTGAAGATGGGAAATTAATTTTATGACGTTAGTATCTTGATATCACAATCCAACAAAGACCACAAAATAAAAGAAAATTATAGGCTAACTTCATTTATGAACCCACATGCAATAATCACAAATGAAATGTTACAATGTTAACAGTTCAAATTGCATATAATCACTGAGTTCCAGGCAGATTGAATGAGAAAAGGAAGCATACACCTAGGCATATCTTACTTCGAGGAAAAATAGAAAAAGAAGGCTAAGTTTTCTTATTGCAAACCAGACATTTCCAGATTGTACTAAAACAACAAAGCCCAGTTAAATGCTGAAAATTAGAAAATCACTTAAAGTAACAAGAGGGATTTAAAATAAAGGGATAAACAAGAGGGTATGAAAATGCAAAGAAAATGAGAGCAGTGGTGGACTGTACTTTATAGGTTCTTGAACAACTTTATAGGAGCTGCTTTAAAGTCCCTGCTTGCTAATTTCACATTAGTTTATCCTGGAGTCAGTATTTATTGACTTTTTTCTTGGCTAGGGTCACATGTTTTGTTTCTTTGTATGGCTAGTAAATTTTTATTGTATAGTGAATATTGCGAATGGATTTAGTTATGTTCCTCTGAGAAGTGTCAAGTTTTGTTCTAGCAGGTCTCCAAATGGCCTCTCCTGTGGTGTCCAGCAGGTAAAATCTCTCAGTTCTTTAGCTCCCAGCTGCTTTGTTGCCAGCCCTCTTGAAGTCTCCCATGCACACTCTTGGTTCAATAGTTACAAGAGTGTATTATTCAGGAAGAGTTTATATGCCAAGTTATGGGCTCACTCTCACTGCAGTTTCTTTCTTTCTGGTATTCTCCTAATCTTCTAGTTATCTTGTCAGAGATATCTGACTCCTTAAACTTGAATAAGACTGTCTATTCTTGCAGTTAAAATTGGGGAGTGCCATTAGGCATTTAAATTTCACTGTGGTAGGCAGAGTTCTGAGATGGTTCCCAAGATTCCCATTGCTAGGGCACATGCCTTGGAAAATCTCCACCCCTGGGTATGGGGGAGAGTTGTGAATAGGATGGGATTTCACTCGTGTGATTAGGTTAATTATGTGAGAAAGATGAAGGGATTTTTCAGACATAATTAAGGTTTCCAATCAGTTGACATGGAATTCACCAAAGGGAAGATTATCCTAGGTGGGTCTGACCTAATCAGGTGAACCCTTACAAGAAGTCAGAGAGATAAGAGCAGCAGATGCTGTCCTATTGGCCCTGAAGAAGCAACCTCTGTGTAGTGGAGTGAACCATGTGGCAGGGCACAGTATGTGGCCTCTAGGACCTGAGCACTTCAGTCCCATAGCAACAAGCAACTGACTTTTGCCAACAATCTGTGATCTGTAAGAAGACACCAGGCCTTAGACAAGATTGCAGCCCTGGCTGTCATCTTGACTACATCTGGTAAGATCCTGAAAAGAAGATCCAGCTACAATGTCTGCAGATGTCTCACCTACAGTAACTATGAGAAAATACGTTTGTATTGTTTTAAGCCAATAACTTTGAAATGATTTTATTGTGCAGCGATAGAAAACTCATACATTTACTCAGTTCAATTCTCATCTTTCAAGGTCCACTTTTCTTCAGTTTCTTCTTGCTTTCGTCGCTCTCCAGTGGATTCTGGCTGTGACATTTTTGCATGTGTGAGCATTTTTGCAGATTTTATAAATGCAATCTGGAGGCGTGTTCATCTAGCCAAACTTCTATTTGCTACTAGAAGACAAAACTGTCTTTAACTTTCAATGAGTTCATATTTATCTGGGTTCTAGAATGAATCTCTTCAAAGAAAAAAAAAAGTCCTACTGAAAATAAGGTAAAACTAAGTAATTGTTTTTAGACTTATTGACCTCCCTTGTATAAGAGAATTAGTGCCCTAGAGATACCCCTCAGAAAGGAACAGAGAGAGAGTCCCAGAGAACTGGGCCCACATCCTAATTCTGCTTGAATGCTGCCCTTGGACATTTGATTTTGCTCCAAGAGAATAAACAGTTAACATTGGTGAGAGTTGCCATCTACTCAGCTGAGACTTCCCTCCTTACCATTTTTCTCCTACTTCCCATAAACCCTCCCCTGAGAACCATTTAGCAGGGACATCAATCAGAGTGTTCTAGAAATGGCTTGGTTTGTGAAGCACTAAGGAAACTTGGTTTCCCGACAACCTGTTAGGAATAAATAAGTCAAATGTAATTTTTATTTGTGATACTGTTTTGCAGGGGAGAAATCATGGTTGCCCATGTTTTAACTGGTTAAAAGAACAAATAAGACTGCACACAGATCGGCCCTAAGGGGTTTTATAGGCATACATACACGCCAGATGGTAAGACACTGGAGCAAATGTGCAGCAGGAAGAGAGTCTTTATGAAGCAGGCAGAAGATTCCCGAAGACTTGTCAGTGTTTGGCTCCATGTTACTATCTGTGTGCAGTAGTACCGCTCGCCGGCATCTGCTGGGGAGCTTCTCCCTCAATCTCTTCCCATCGTGCACCATTTAATGAGTTTTCAAAGAGCAAATGACTTCCATTTCGGCATGTGGAGCATTTGTTTATAGCTGGGTTTGCAAAAAAGAATCTGGAATTATTTATTGGTAATTCGCACATTACTAAATAACAGATGGTCTGCAAAAGTGGTTGGATTTCAAATGCCTAATGTGGAAGGAGTCTCATGTTTTATAAAAAGTTCAAGGGACACCAAACTGCCAAGGCCGGGCAAATATCTTGAAGATCACAACAAAGAGCCCTTTGCAAACCGGGAGATTCTCTCTCCCTCTCCGGGAAGTGGGGGCAGCCCTCATGCATTGCTGTTGGTGGGAGGGCTTGCAGAGTCTCCTGGTGCCAGGTAAGACCAGCGACACCGGCGAGGCCCTCAGGCTGGAACTCATCGCTGCATTTCTCCAAAACAATGGAGTAACAATAATCAGAACAGCTACAATTTAATTCTGTGGATGTGCCGGACCTAATGTCCTAACACAAGAAAGAGATGGGAAGATGAGGGGAGATACAGCAGAGGGGGAAGAAGAGGGAGCAGAAGAGAAGAGAACAAAACAAAACAGCAAAACGGGACAGGCAGACCCTGTTTTGTTTTCCCCGAATAGCTGCCTGAACTCTCTTGGTGGATGTGTTATTTCCAACAACTTTTATGTGCAGATGTTGTTTGAAGTGCTGAATGCCTTTGATTCTCAGGGACCGCAGTGTTCTCTCAGGAAGCCCCTACGCTGTGCGGGGTCATCTGCCTTCTCCCTTAGGAGGAAGCGCGAGGGCATGGTGATTCCAGGCCACAGGCCATTTGCACCTGTGGCCCTGGAACATGGGGCTCTGAGAAGGGATTACTGGGAAGGTTAGAGACCAACCGGAGGAGGTGCCTCAACCCTAACAGAGTACTCAGTGTACTAGGGCATACTAGGACGGCTGCCTAGTGCACCTCTGTTGGCCTAGGACATGGCCAAAAGCTCTTTTCTTTCTCCGGTGAGGAGTGCTTTCTCCCCCTCAGCTGCTTCGGGGAGTAGGTGGTGCTGTCTTCCTCCTCCTTCTGCCTCGTCCACGGGCTCTCGGACTGGACTGGACTGACGTGAGGGGTGTTGGAAGATGGGGAGGATCATCGAGGGGGACTGGGGAAGGGCTGGGCTCATTTTCTGTCCTCAGAGTGAGGCTAACAGAGCAGGGCGAGTTGACTTCTTGAACTAGGAACTCTTTAAGGGCTTAGCAGTTAACTAGTAGGCTGGATTTTTCTCTTTCCAGAAGAAAGACAGGGGCAATCCTGACTTAAGAGCCTAAAATTATTGACAGCTGGCAAAAGGCCCATTGAGGCTCCTTTTTAGGCTAAATCTTTTCAGATACCGAAGGGAAAATAACTTGAGGTGGTTACAAATGTCCTTCTATAGCTGTTCAGGAGATCTACTTTCTAGAAGGAAATGTATGAAAATGAATCCTGTTGAAACTACATGGAATTTGAAGCCCAGTCTGACCTTTGTACCTCCTGTGCCCCCAGAAGATTCCAGTTCTTTAATAACAGCTCACCGACTTATATTGGTTGAGTATTAGTGTCTAAAAGGCTTTCCTATCTACTGTTTTATTGTACTTATTTCATTTCATCTTTAAAAATTTTTTCCAGAACACATTTATAAAATTATTACCAAATGGAACAGAGCTGAAAAGCACTAGAATATCAATAGAATGCTGGAAGTTTCTTCCAGAGCTACTTCCACAAAGAAAAACAGAAGAAAAGCAAAAATGTATAGGAAAGGGGGAGGGAAGGAAGGAGGGAGAAAGAGAGAGAGAAGTAAAGAAATCCCTTAAGATGTGTTCTCAGGGTTTGTTTATTAAATAGAAAGGATAAGTGGCTCTAGTCTGTGTCAGTGGTGAGATGAAGAGAGATGGCTACTTTTATTCCCATTTTACAGATGAGAAGTAAAATGACGTCCCAAACTCCTTAGTGACACAGCTGGGCTAGAGCCCAGACCTACAGACCTAGAGCTGCTTCTACTCTTTGGGGGACGTGTCCCCAAGCAAAATGACCTAGAAAGGTCAGAAAAAGCAGGTGAAGTCATCTCAGAAGGGGGTTTGCCAGGCAAAGGGTATCTTGGGACCTGGCCCAGGGAGGCTCTGTGTCTGGAAATGTGAAGAAAGCCATTTGCTACCGAGCATTGGTGTTGGGGCTATGGTTCCATTGAAAATGCAGTGACACACTGAGGAGACTGCTAGTTGGGAGTTGGTTTTGTCATGGCCAGTACTGCGGTTCTAATCTAGTGGGTGTCCAAGACAGGAAGAGCAGGAGAGAGATCTCTGTCTCAACACCGGGCGGCTCGCAGCTTGTTCATGTTCTCAGCTTCTTTGCCCTTCTTTGCTTCTCCCTGAGGCCATGTTTAGCATCTCTGGACTGGGTTGGAGGTCCCATCTCACCGCCCCCCCAGCCTAGGATAACCAGAGCAGCCCCCACGCTGCCCCTCACCACCCTGCTGGCTGTGCTCAATACCTACCCACCCCCCTCACCCCCACCCCCACCCCAGGCGGGTCTGGCTCCCGACAGCTCCTCATTATGCGACATGGTGGCCCGTGCCACGGGGGTGGGGCCAGGCAGTCCTCTTTCCGCACCCCACCCCGCTCCAGGGTGGGGCTCCTGTAGATTTGCCCACAGTAAGGATGACCTCAGCCCAAACCCTGTTTCCATCCACATGCACAGGAAGGAGGTTGAAGTGAGATTGGTTTATTTTGTCCCTCATTATCAACTCTGGTAAACAAAAAACGGCTTGACTTGGCATCGAAGGAATTTAAACTATTAGCTCAAATGGAGGTTTGGGGATTATCTGTGGATTTCCTTTATTTGTTCTCTTTCCGCTTTTGCCATGGCTAATCCAAATTTGATGGGAAGTGAGGCATCAGCTATTCCAGAAACCTCACAGCGTCCTTTGTGTTGTGGGATCCCCGCCTGGCTCTGGGTTTATTTTTGTCACTTCTTGCCTTCACATCCCAAGCCTGTGGCCCTGTGTCTCCCTGCATTGTGCTCCAGCGCTTCCTGAAGCTGGCACCCGCAGCCTCGGGGTTCGGGGTTTGCCTCCTGGGCCTCCTGGAGCAAGACGTGGGCGCAGCCCTGCTTCCAGGTTGGTGCCCCTTCGTGTCGGCGAGCTCCTGGGATAAAGCCTGTTCTTTCTACAGACTCTGTTCCTCACCCACACACGTTTCTGTTGGCCCTTGAGGAAGAAAAAGTGATCCCAGTGTCCATGTCCTCTTGCTGGGACGGAGGCCTGTCAGCGTGGGGAGGGGGTCTCGGTCTTCCAGCAGCCATGCGGCGCCTCGTCCTGAGCTGCACCACGCCCTGCCCCAGAGGGCCACGAAATCTTGACAACTCCGGTTGAAAAACCACAACAACCTTAGAAAAATGTTTGCATGGAGGCAAAAGATAAAGCACACTGACATATTTTTCTTAAACTGCTAAAATCCTGCAGGTTGGTCTGATATTTCTAAGCGTGATTCCCACAAGGCTTTGATCAATTATCAAATATAAAATCATCTACAGAAAAGACTTTTCCTTTGGAGTGGGTCTTATAGTCCTTTAAGCACTATCTGGACTGCTATTATTTATATTTGAATTTTCCTTTAAATTACCAGGAGGTCAAAGGCAAGTTTTAAATTAAAAAAAAAAAAAAGACATTCTATTAGAAATTAGAAAGTTAGGTCTGTGTCTTCAAGAATAAAACTCTATACCTGCACTAATCCCACGATATATTTGAGGGCTGATTTAAGTGAGTCAGCCAAAAAAAGAGATAAAAAGGAATTATTCCTCTCCTAACAAATGAAAATCAACTGTGGATAAAATAAACCAATCAGTTAAACTCTAGAGTTCCCTGGGTCAGGCATGGGGGAGTGAAGGCAGCGGGGCCTGTGGCGTGTGTCCCACCCAGTGCTAGGAAGGATCTAGGCTCAAGGTACTGAGCTCCAGGCAACTTTTAAAAAATATCTGGGGCTCTCAAATTCTAAGAATGAAAGTTCTGTTACACGACTGATTTTGAAACCAACTCTTCGGAACTTAAAAAAAAAAGTTAAGGAAAGTGGTGAGATTTTTAACTCTAGTTACAAATTTGTCCTCAAACGTTTGTGACTGAAGATCCCATTCATGGATTTAGAAGAGTTGCAGCCTACGGGAGTGTGTCTGTGACTATATGTGAGACACAAACAAATACAGGCACATCTCCTCAGTTCACTTTGCAAATGAGTGAATGCACTTTATGCTCTCAATACATGGATTTCCTTTTTTTTTTTTTTTTTTGGAACAATATGAAGTGAAGTTATCTGAGAAATAATTTAGGCAGCAGTAAAGACTCTCTAGCAGCCAGTGAAGAATTTGCCATGAAATGTCAGCAGGGGCACCTGGGTGGCTCAGTCAGTTAAGTATCTGTCTTCAGCTCAGGTCATGATCTCAGGGTCCTGGGATCAAGTCCAGCATCGGACTCCTTGCTCAGTGGAGAGCCTACTTCTCCCTCAGCCTGCTGCCTCTCCTGCTTCTGCTCTTTCTCTCTCTCTCAAATAAATGAATAAAATCTTTTTAAAAACTTAAAAAAAAAGAAAAGACAAAAGTTCAAGAGGTACTGGGGCTCCTGGTGGCTCAGTTGGTTGGTTAAGCATCTGACTTCAGCTCAGGTCATGATCCCGGGATCCTGAGATCGAGTCCTGCATCGGGTTCTCTGCTTGGGGTGGGTGGAGTCTGCTTCTCCTTCTCCCTCTGCTGCTCCCCCTGCTTGTGCTCTCTATCTCTCAAATAAATAAATACAATATCTTGAGAAAAAAAAAAAGAAATGCCATCATAACATGTTACGTATTCCAGCTTATAGAACTTGTCTCCACCGTGCTGAGATGATTCTTTACCTGCCCACCGTGCACGGTTAACGTTCAACACCTTTGCTAATTCCCACTTATTCTGCAGAGGCCATTTTGAGTCATTTAAAGAAGGAACATGTATCGATTTTAATTGCGGACCTAATACGGTTTGTCAGCCTGGCATGTAAGTACACATTTTGAGGAATTGCTCGGGCTGCACTTTGCAGTGATTGCCAATGGCAATTAGACAGGAGCTGCTATGCATATCACAGCTGGGTCCCAACCTCTTGATACAAGACTCCAAGGAAGGACCCAGAACATTTTCTGTAACTTGCAGAAACAAACGAAATCACTGCTTATTATTTCCTGCCTCCCCACCCACAAATACCAGGACATTGGGCCATTTAGTTCAGCAGTGGGAAAAGGATTGCAGTGCCTGAGGGGATGGGCGCTGGACCACATAGTTAAAGAGGAAATCCAGTGCACTGCTGTTTCTCTGAATGGAAAATCAGAATTGGCATCGAGATTTCAGCCAACATGAGCAGTCGTTTGGAGCTGAGTCTGGTTCCTAGATACGATCGACCCTAGTTTCACATAATGCCACCCCGATTTTAACCACCCTTCAATTTGGCAGAAAGTAAAAAGGAACTGAATTCTCAATAATGTTAAAGTGGGACATAACTTGGCTAGAAAAGGAAGATGGTTATTAGGAATTTTTAGAGACAGAAATATCTAGAGCTCCAATCTTAAACTTCTTTCAAACATGGGCCTTATGAATCAGCCACTAGTCATCACAGACTCAGAGAATCTCAGAGTGAAGGAGAACATAAAGGTAATTTCTTCTCGTGAAACTGCTGTCACAAAGTTTGAGTTGCCTTCTAGACAGCAAATTCCAACAGACACTTTTGGTGTCTTTTTTTTTTAAAGATTTTATTTATTTATTTGACAGAGAGAGACAGCGAGAGAGGGAACACAAGCAAAGGGAGTGTGAGAGGGAGAAGCAGGCTTCCCGCTGAGCAGGGAGCCCGATGTGGGGCTCGATTCCAGGACACTGGGATCATGACCTCAGCCAAAGGCAGATGCTCAATGGCTGAGCCACCCAGGCACCCCGAGTCCTTACTTTTTAACACTATCTACAGCATTTGACGCTCTCAGATATCCTTAATTTGACATTCTGACTTCCCTTGAGTCCCTCTCAGCTCTGGTCTTGAGTCTGTTCTTCCCTGCTCGCAGCTCCCTAGCCTGCTTCATGGGCTCCCCTTCCTGTGTCCACATCATGAATGTTAGAATTCATTATGGCATTATCTACAGCCTTCTTTCCTCATACCCTCTGATCTTCCCAGTGATTTCGTTCAACTCAAAGGCTTCTGCCACCACCTGAAAGCTGGTTACTCTCTCTGGTCTTGAAATGCATTACCCAGTGCTTACTGGATGCCTGTTCCTGGATGTCTCCCAAGCACTTCAAACCAAACACGTCAGAAACTGAGCACACCTTCTCCTTCCAAAAGAGGCTTCCCGTTCATTTTCCCTCTTACAGATACTACCACTGTGCTCCCCCATTGACCTAAGCCTGGCCTAGGAGTTTTCTCTCTCCTTTGCCCTCATCATCCAACTGGTCCACAGACGCCATCGACTGTTTTTCCCTAAGTGGCCATAAAATCTACTTCCCTTCTCCAGTTCCACTGCCTTGGTTTAAATGGCCGTCTTTCCTCTGCTGGATGATTCAAGTGGTTTTCTAACTGATCTCCCTGACTTGATCGTTCCTCTCAACCCATCACCACTCCACTGCCCAACTAATACTTCTAAGATGTAAATTAGTCCCCATTAATCCAGTGCATTAAGCCTTCCAATAACTCTCCATGATTTTTAAGATCTTTGCTTATCTGGCCCCATCCCACCTGCCCAATCTTGACACCTTGACCAGCATGTTGAGAATATTCCACCAGCAGATCAGAGCTGTTTCATGGCACCTGTCATGCTTCTTTTTGTATGGCTCCACACGGTGTGTAGCAGGTGTGAACTGCCTAGGTAGACAGTGTGGCTGCCACACCTGAAGAGAAAGGCGATCCAATAGAAAAGATAAAAATGCATTTCATTATTACTTTATTAGCTGAGATAAAATCATACCTGTTTATGACTAATGAAACATTCTTGAGAGACAAAGAGGAAAAAACGCATGATCTCTTCCATCGCATATGTCGGTTGCATATTATACTTTAAAACTATCTCTGCTTTTTGCTTTCAGTAGGTTAGGAAGAGTCAGTAATACTGTAGTATCTGCTTGTGAAAGGTGGTGGCTGCAGATTTTAAAAAGTTGCATGTATCAGCACTGAAAGCATTTGGATAATGAAATGATGGGAGTGGCTGAGTGTCTGCAGGGGACACTGGGCCCCTAGCAAGGATGCTGCTAAGCTGCTGGACTGCCCTACACTGGAACTGGAGGACCAGCCCAGTGAGCTTTGGGATTTTACAGCAATCAGATACAGTCTGCTAAATGCCTCCCTGACTGATGAGTGCAAGTTGCTAATCTTGGAGGGTCTAATCTTATCTACGTGTGGGCCTTTAGAGTTTTTAAAATGCTGGTACAGATATGATTAGAGAAGGGAACCAAGTCTCAGGAATTGAAATGTCTTGTCTAAATTAACAAGGCCAACAAATGGGGAAATGGAGACCAGGGTTTCAGAATCTGACTTATAACACATGCGAGTATCTGATTGCACTGCATCACATGGGAGAGAAGAATCTAGGAAATGAACAATTCAGTGTATGCTTTGTGCCTTGTTAATGCGAGATCGCGAGCTAAGGGGAGGACAATCCTCAAGTTCGCTGGTCCGGGTTCTGGTGGCGCAGGGATGGGCAGGGCGGAAGTGGCCTGGAGGAAAAGAGCGCTCTCTCCAGGTGGAGAACCCTTTAGAGAAGCCAGGTGGGAGATGCCAGTGCTTGTGTTCTGAGGGGAAGGGGGGGGGCATGTCATCCAGGGTCAGGAAGGGCACCTGACTGGTTTTGTGGGTGCAACTCCGGGGATGCTGTGACAGCACATGCGACAATCACCTTGGCTCCTCCCCTCTTACATAGTCTCATTATCAGGGAATGACGTGAGACCCCAGCACACATCTGAGCTTCATAAACATGGCGCAGGGGCCCGCAGAAGGCACTGTCTTCTACTAGGATTTTCCACTCATGAGTGGAAACAGTCCATGCTGGTCCTTTTAATCTTGTCCTGACTACTTATTTTCCTGTTTGTTCTGGTGAGAGAGCCTAAGGCAGAGTGCAATTCAGAGGGAGCTGGTGGCCGGCTGGGGCTTCACAGGACAGCCAGGGCCAGAGGGGACTATCTCTTTCCAGGAGAGTGAGGGGTGCCAGTTGATAGCTAAGGACTTGCTTCTGGAGCCAGGCATCAAGGCATTTGAATTTTGCCTCCCCTTATGGAGTAAATTTGAAAAAGTTGCTTATCCTCTCTGAACCTCAGTTTCCCCCTCTGCAGCGTGGAGGTAATAATAGCACTTATATGTATATATTATCTTTCCTTGTCTGCCATTACTTCACTAAAGTCTGGCTGCAGCACCTACTCACACACGCATGTACACGCACACAGGAATGCACACACACATACACACCACACACACATGTGCATAGGAACACACGCATGCATGCAATGCACACTCGGAGTCCATTTGCTTGATCCCAAGAGAACTGCAAATAAAGGGTCAGGAGTTGGGCAGGCTTGTCTAACACATTCCAAAGTAAGTTGGGCATTTGCTTGAGGTTTATCTGTTTTTATGTAGGGAGGCATTCAGCGGCAGGAATAAAGGCAACAGGACCTAAGAAATATCCACACTCCTCCACAGACTTTTTGGCTTCCTAACCACTTGCAGAATTTTACAGGTTTGAATATAAGCCCTGACGTTCATATCAGGGGTTGGCAAGCTCTGGCCCACTGCCCGTTTTTGTACAGCTTGTGAGGTAACAATGGTTTTTTACTATGGTTGGAAAAAAAATAAGAATATTGTTAGTGACATGTGAAAATTATATGAAATTCAGTTTCACGTTCACAGGTATGTGTGTGTTGGTGCATGCTCATTCTTTGGGGTGCTGTCTTCTGGTTGCTTTCACACCCCACCGGCAGAGCTGAGTTGTAACGGAAGGTGCCCTAGGCCTGCAAAGCCTAACCTGGTTACCAGCTGCCAACAGGTCTGCCAGCCCCCAATGCTTAACACGATTAAGTTACTTGATCTCTCCAGGTCTCAGTGTTCCCATCTGTAGAGTGGGGAAGACGATTCCCAGCTCATAGGATTATGGAAGGAGTGGATGGAACTGTAACACAGTCACTAGGGCACAGTAGGCACGGGATGTATCTGGGTCCCTCCCTCCACCTCCTCCAACGAAGACATGATGTCACATCCCCATCCTGGGGGAGGCCACGCCAGTCTCCCCCTGCTGTGATGGGCAGGCTGACTGCAGTGTTACGATCATGTTTATATTCTACTGTCTTCTGGCTGTCTGAAGGCCGAGGCAGGCCCACGTGTTTATAATTGTGAGGGAGGCAAACTTGGCCTTGATATTTCTCAGCCTTCTCTATTCTGGGCCCTTCTCCGATTTATCAGCTCTCCATGATCACAATACCACCACCCAACAAACAACCCCAGACCATGAGTGGCACACAACAATACACATTTATTTAGTCCCTGAGCCTCAGGCATTCAAGTGATCTGGGCAGTTCCCTCATATTTCTGGGACTGGGCTGGCTTTTGGCTGCCCGAGGGTGATGCTGGCTGGGCTTGCTGGTGCCCTGCAGCTTTGATCCGTGTGTCTCTAAGCTTCCCACAGGCTAACTCAGGCATGTTCTCAGGACAATGCAAAGGTGCAAAAGCAATCAAGTCCGATGGCCCAAGTGCCTTCCAAGCCTTTCATCTGTCCCAGTAGCCAAGACAAGACATAAGGCCAAGCTCAGAGTCCAGGAGTTGCAAATAGACTCCAGCTCTCCATGGGACAAGCTGCAGAGTCACATGGGAAGGAGCTGTGCCCAGGGACTTCGAAGAGGGCTGATGCGCCACCGCCACCCACAAGGGCTCCTTAACCAGGGCATTTCTACTCTCCTCTTTCCCTGTTTTTCAAAACAGGTGCTAAGGCCCATTCATAAGCAGAAATCAGTTTGAAAAGAGTAACAAAAGTTTAAAATACTGCCTTTGGGGTAAGATTTGAATTTTAACTGGGAGCCAAGTGTGAGTTAGGGCATGTCACTCTAACGGTGGAATGTCAGGCAGCTAGGGACAGTAGGCAAACTGTAGAAGAGAGAACCTGCCTCCCCATTTCCTTGGGGGGTATACAACCTAGGTGGTCCCCCACTTGGCCAGCTGGCAGCCAGAGTGGAAATGGGAGCTATTTACTCAGGGAACTCTGACCACACGACTATAAAAATCCTTGGAAACCCTGACAGCGCTCCGCTCGCTACCATTAAAATGGCTTGAGCTCCCTTGCCAGCTGGTGGGCCTGGGAGTGACCCTTTTTACCCACCTCTTCCTACTTCAGAATTCTGCCAAAAAATACATTTGTTCTCCAATTGTCATAGAATTCACTGAACTTAGAAAACCCTCCAGTCAATTCACCCACAATCTCTTTGTGTGGCAGAAGCAGTGTTCAAGCTAAAATTTGTTTATCTGCAATGTCTCTTTCTCTGTATATGTTCTTCATGTATTGGAGTAATACTGCCGCTTTTTTGCATATTCATGTCCAGTAGTGGGAATAGCAGTAATTGGGTCTAGGAATTCTGTGAGTATGACTGGGAAATCATGTGCATATCGTTAAATAATTTTTCTTACTCGCGTGGCTGAGAGGTACCCTGGACCTATTCTTATGCGTTTTCTATCCCACTCTGAGCATTCAGTCATTCACTTTTTTTGTCCATTAAAATCAAGCACTCTTTTCTTGTGCAGCTAGCATAGTTGGCCTGTTCTGTGCTGTTGATCCAGAGACAGAAAAAGTGTAATTTTTTTCCTAAAAACACAGCCCGCTGAGCACAGCCAACAAAAGAGAAGTTTCTAGACAATGTTTGTGGCCAATAGCTCTCCATCTTTCTGGTGTTGCGAGATGCTTACCCAAGTGAAATCATAGCCTCGCCTCGGTTAAGACTAAGGAAACTGAAGAGGTGGTCCATTTCTTTTCCTCTCCTCCTGGGGAAGATGGAGCCTCTTTTGAGTGTCACAGGTCCTCCTGTAAATGTAATGTCTCTCTGTTTCAGTTTCTATACAGTTATCTATCCAGTTCCCTTTCTCGGCTTCTTCGAGAGGATTAAAAACTCCACCCCTGTGTCCAAACTCAGCCAGAGAGCAGCTTCAGTCCAGCAAGTGAAGACTCTTGTGCTAGGTGCTGGGTCCACATGCTCAAGACATGCTCCTCATTGTCACAAAGGCCAGAATCCGTGAGGGAGACCCAGGGTGCTTCAGTAAGTTCGGCGCTATGTACGTGCATAAAGTCCTGTGGAGGGACATAGTTGAGGGAGGGATTGGTGCAGATGGAGAATTAAGGACTTAGTGAAGTTCCACAAAGCCTTTGGAACCAGCTCTGATTGTTTCCTTTAGTGAAACTCACTCAAACATGCAAGCATTTATATAAACATCAGCGTTTCAGCGATTCTGTGGGATTTCTAAAATGTGCATCTATTTAGTCTAAGATGAAATGCTCGTTATAGGATGAAAAAAATTAAACATGCATTCCTCAGTGCTCGGACCTCAACCGCAAACTGAACTCCCAAAAAGAGTCATTAAATCACAATGTGTGCTTAAAATAACAAATTTGAAAGAAAAATGTTCCAAGACATCAAACTTCAAAATGATCTCCAACTGTAATCCCTTCTGCTCGCGAGTCTGGACATCATTTAGGCCCCCTTTAAACATCAAGGGAGAGATTGGCAGGGGGTCCTGGGAGGGAACACACACGGGTCGTGCAGAGTGGGAACATAAGCAGTTGGGCACTTGGTGTTCCCATGGGATACAGCATTCCTAACAGTTTGTGTGTGGACATCAGAGTCCAGAATCAGCTTCCAAATTCACAGACAACTTTTTTTTTGTTCTTTCCTGAAGATTCTGAGAAAGTGGTTCAGTGGATATAAGTAGGTTCACTCTGGTGGTGAGAAGGATTCCTCTGTGGAACCCACGAGGGACAAATCAGTTGTCTTTCCTCCAAGGGCAGAACAATCTTTGGGTCAGGAGTTCTCAGTCCTCAAAAGGGACATGCACGTATCAAGGCCACTTGGAAGCCTTCTGTGAATGTCTTCTGGCCTCCATCCCCCTAAGGGAACGGGCTTTCCAGCTGCTCCCTCACCTTACTTCACTTCACCTCCACCCCAGGGTAATGCCTGCTGAGTCCATTCACACTACCTTCGCAGAAGGAGAAGTGATAGCAACTAAATCATATAAGATTTCAGGACACACATCTCTACCCAACTACTGATTAGCCAGAAGATCAGAAGCACTTCCATGACCTTCTACTGATAATATTATGTCCAAAAACAATTACTTTCTGACTTTCATTGGTGGCTATGTATTTACCATCTATCAGAAGAGATTCGAGGTGAAGTGGTGCCCTTGTCTCTGGACCAGGCCACACCCAAGGGCAGGCCAGGGTGCCCAGATTGTGCAAGAACTAGAAGCCACGTCTTAGAAGAATTGCTTAAAGAACTAAATGTTTACTAGAGACAAAAACAAAGGGTGGATGACAAAGCTTCCTTCAAATGTTTGAAGCACTAATGTCTGGAGGAGGAAAAGCTTTGTTTTGCTTGACTCCAGATGATGGAATGAGAACAGATAGTAAGAGGTTATAAGGATCCAGACTTTGCAAATATGTAAAAAGAACATTCTACCAGAATTGTCTAGAAAAGCAATAATCTTTCTCTAAGGAGGAAGGGAGTCTGTCTTTGAACTTGTTCAGGAAGAGCTAGAGAAGCACCTGTCAAGGATGCTGGAGGACACACCTCCAATTTGGGACAGCCAGAGCTCCTTGTAAGAGGCAAATTCAATGTTTATAAATTGCCCCAAAGAGCTGCAGCTACTTTCCAGGCTAATATGCAGGGGGAGGGGAGGAGGTTGATTCATCTGTTTGTCTGCAGGGTAAGTCCTTTCTGAGTTGGCAAATGGGGATGTTGTAAACATTTTCCTACTCTGTTCCATGTTTGTACAAACAAATGTGTTTTTACTGAAACTAATGTAAGTATGTGCTTACTAATGAATGCACTTGCCCCAAGCACTGACTAACCAAACAGACCTCTTTCTTCAACCCAAATATCTGAGCCCAGTTGTTTTAAACATTAACCAATTAAAAGAACAGAGTCCAGATTTGTCTTAATTCTTAACTACAGAAATTACTGTTAACAAATCCAAAGCCATAGCGCCTTCCAGGTAAGCAAGAGGGTAGATAAAGTCAGAAGAGTAATGGTGTCTCATGAGCATATAGTACAAATGAAGCCCAGCATTTAATAGAGAACTTCCACGTGGCACAATCCCACAGCATAAACACGGTTGGCTCGTTCCTCTGAGAAGCACAAAGATGCTCAAAAGTCTAGGTCATTGTTAATCCTCTAGCACACCCGTCACCAGGGAGCCCAAGGTGTCATAAGGGTTATTTTTACCAAATGACACCCCAGTGTCCAAGAGAAAATAGAGTAAAAGACCATTTGTCCAATAGTGTAAACACCAGAAGCATCCACACACTAGAACAATTCTATGAGAATTTAAAAAATGAACAGCAGTTTAAAAATTTGTATCACCCTAGTAATGGAAGAACAATGTGCCATGGTTTATGACCCATGGTGATGGCATAATCCATAGGTTGTAAATGACTAGTGTTCACACCCAGATAAATCTGTCTAAGTGCCATAATAGAGACCCGGTGAGGTGCCTCACAGCAGACCAAAAGTGGCTCCATCAAAGACTGCCTCATGTGTTGAGAATTTCATGCATTTCACCCAGCAACGATTATTTCCTACTGAACTGACAAGACTCCAGATTCACACAGAAAAACAGAAATTTGAAATGGGAAGTTGTAGCAAAAGCAAGCAGATGATATTGGCAGATCTTTTCTGTAAAGAAGTTTAACCATTTTCCACAAACATTTTACCACAGATCGTGATGGTAAGTGATTTTTGCCAAATCCTTCCCTGCTCATCACAAAGATATCCTAGTGAATAATATTTCCAAGCATCTTATATTATTGCATGATGTTTCAGGGCCACATTTCAGAAATAAGTGAGCATTGCAAAGTATGATTTTCAGAGTGGAAATACAAATTAACCTTGTCTGTTGACTTGGCCTGAGAGAAAGTGTGTACACCGGTTTAGAAAGAACTCTGGACTGGAAGGCCGTCGATGTGGGTTCAAGGTTAGTGCCCCAGTTTGGTAGGTGAGGGGAACCTCGTCAAATTCCTCACCTATTAAGTGGGAGAGTAACATCTAACCTACCCACATCTGCAGGGTTGCCTGAAGCAATACTGCGTGTAACGCGAAAGCACACATGAGACCCCGTAAACAAAAGGAGTGCTGAACACAGAGCCATGACACTCCCCAGGCTGGAGTCCTCCCGCTGGTCGCTTACTCACTCCTGCCAGTTCCATTAATGAGATTTAGGATTTCAACTTGAAATATGAAGATTATAATCTCTAACTCTATGTGCATTAAATAAGGTAATTTTTAGGTGCTCCCAGCAAGGTGACTTGAAAACAGAAGGTTCTAAACACCAACAATATATTAGCTCACATTTATGAAGGACTTACTGTATTCCAGGTACCATGCTAAGGGCTCTCCATGTGTCCTGATGTTTAATCATCAAGACAACCTTGTGAGTAGGTAGTAGACATTGAGTAATAGAAGAGCTTTAGAGCTCATTAAGTGTTATTTCCCGTTTTAAGGAAACACATCAGGAATTCTTCAGGTGAGGATAGGTACTTTAGGAGTTAGTGAATGTATTTTAACAATTTACCTCTGTTCTTCTTTGGGAAATATCATTGACACTGGGATATTAATCACACACACAAAATTTGTCTTATTACTTGATACTTCTCTCTCTCTCTCTCTCTCTCTTTTTTTGCCGAAAATGTTATCACCCAGATCGCTCCCCTACCTTTATCACTAGACTGCTCAAAATGATTTTATTTTATATTACAAGTCTAGACACTCTAAGAAAGATTTGCCAGTGCTTTAGGCATTCCACAGAACCTACATTAGGGTCTAAAGATTTCTCCACAGAAGAAGATTTGAGCAATGGAAGTGTGACTAGAATAAGCATTTAGGCCTTCCAAGGTGATTTTGGTTCCAAAAATCTGATTTATTCTCTTAAAAATCACACATTACATTTTTTAGTATTGGGGCCTCCCATGTTCTCTGCATGATGCTCTCAGTGACTCCTCCTCTGGGACTGGGCATCTTGTCTTCCCTTCCATTTGTGGCTCTTGGCAGGAGTCATTTCAAATCTTGATATGAAACTTCTGCTTTGAGCACTATGGATGTTCTTGAGTTAACTACTGTCCTTTCCTAGCATGTTCCATTGCTTGGTAGCTTTCTCTTAGATTCCTATTGTATGGTGTTCATATTGTCCTTTAGGGTGTCTGTTCTCAGCCATCCTTAATTTCAGTATTGTTGCCCAATTGCTTATACCCCCTTAGGCCCTCATTTATTATTTATTCACCTATTTCATACTGTCAATTTCTTATCATATGGGGCATGAGCAGGGAGGGGCAGAAGGAGAGGGAGAGAGTGAATCCCAAGCTGTCTCCACGCCCAGCATGGAACCTGACATGGGGCTCCACGTCACGACCCTGAGATCATGACCTGAGGAGAAATCGAGAATCAAACACCTATCTGACAGAGCCATTCGTGTGCCCCTCATTTTCATTTTAAACGATATAGACCATTTCATCATAATTCCAAGCGAGATTAAACATTTAGCTTCAAGGAAACTCATTTCTGAGGTTAGGTAAAATTATCTTCATTTTCCAGCTGGAAACCTGAGTCTCAGGTTAAGTGATTACACGGGGTCACACAGCTTCCAATTGCAGATTCAGAGTAAACCCCTTTCAAAGCCTGAAGAAGAGCCCTGGAGATTCAGTATTCATAATTTTGTATTCTTCTCATTAGAAAGTCTCTCAAACTTGGATTGGAACGTGAGCAGACTGCTTTCCTTTACTTCTCCTACCCAGAGCTGAGTACTTCCAGCCCCCAGGATGTGTGCAAATTCATCACACACTGGAGAGCTAGGATGCGTCTTCTACACTACAGCTGTACCTCTTCTTTGCATGGGGGTTTTCATTTACAGAACTCAATAGTGTTGCCTCATTTCATCCTCCCACCAATTCTGCAAAGTAGATTTAACAGACATCAGAATCACAGAAGAGATTTAGGAGAGACCAAGTGGTTCAGTGTTTAAGAGCCGGGCATGGAATTATTCAGACAACTGTGGGTCCCTTGTCTTGCTTGGCCTCCCTTCCATCTCTGGGCCTTACTATTTTTCTGAAGAAAACAGGGACACCAATGGCACCAAGTGCAAAGTCTGTGTAGATTCATTGACATACAGCTCAGAGAGACAGAGTAAATTTTCTAGGACACCCAGATGTTGACTGGCAATTCTTCTGGTGCCCTTCAGCAGCATCCTGCTGGCAATTCTTCTGGTGCCCTTCAGCAGCATCCTGCTCTCTCTTCTGTCATGCCCGCTTCTTTCAGGAAGGAGGAAGTGAAGGAAGACACAGGAGGAGGAAGCGACTTGTTCAGGTCGTGAGCAGGCATGAAGAACATTTACCTCGACTCACATGAACGAGAGGTGGCGTTAAGTGGTGGCATCCTGCAGCTCTCGGTCAGTCTCCAGGGTTCACCACAGCTCACCCTGGACTGGACTTTGGATGAATTACAAATTCCACCTCAGCTTCCTCATATAGGGACAATAAAAATGCTCACCCCCCAGGACTGTTAGGAGCATTAAATGAGTTATGGCTTGTGGGACAATTACAATAGTCTCTGGCATAGAGCATCTAGGACATGTTAGCTATTATTACTGATCACAGTTTCACCTACACCTGGGGCCACTGCCTGCTGGCTCTATGGGATGGCTTTTATAACCCAAGGACCCAAAGTCTGTCAACAAGGAGCTTTTATCTGAATCTTTCTCCAATCTACCTCTTTTTTTTTTTAGTTTTTTAAAATTTTATGGCAATCACTTTACGATCTTCCAGAATCCTGGGGGTGGGGTACATAAAATATAGTTATAAAATTGAAGGGGAGTAACTTATCCTAATTCATCATACTTAAAATATTTGTCACAAACATGGTCAACAGCACTCATATAGCAACTATGGTCATTATTGGGGGAGGCTAGTGTTAGAGGACTTGGTGGCCATCAGTCACAACCCTACACCCTAGTGTAGCCCAGCCCAGCCTCATGATTCTGTCTCTGCTGGAGTTAGTGAGGCCTGGGCACAGTGAATGTGCTCTGGTCCACTGGGACCCTGTCCAGTTTTCCTCAGACTCTAGTTGTGAAGGGTTTAGGCTCTCAGCACCCCACTGCCTGTAGTCACATGCCACTCCTTACCCAGGGCTATCTCCTGGCCCCAAGTTGTGGTACTGGGCAGAGAGCAAACCTGTGGCCAAATGAAGCAAGAGCCAACAGGCCGGGAATTTTGGCTCCAGTTGTTTCAGGGGAGTCTTCTGGACCCCTGTCCAAGGGGCCCAGTCTCATGGAGATCATCCCAGGTAGCTGAATCCCCTCTTAAAGCCATCTCTTGTCTTCCATAAATAGACATGTAAATGTCAATTAAGTGAACCAGCCTTAACTTAGATTAAGATATTAATACTCATTTTCTGTGACAAATTTTAACATATGTAATTTATTGCTATTTTTCATATTTAGGGGAGTAGGTGTGCCTAGGTTAAAGGTGTGCTTTTTTCTCTTATTTATTTATTTTTCTACTTTAAATGCACTCCCATGAAGAGATTGTTAGACACAGCCCTATAAAGAATTCCCACATATTTTCTTCATGTGGATGATAATACAACTTCTTCAAGTATACCTTCCTTATCATGTTGGAAGTCTTTTCTCTAACTACTTAAGGAAACAAATAGCACAAGCCATGTTTCTTCCACATTAGCATAGCTCTCATTTCTCTTAAGGCTACTGTGTTAGTCTGCTCAGGCTGCTCTAATAAATTACCATAGACTGGCTGGCTCAAACAAGAGACATTTACTTCTCACAGCTCTGGAGGCTAGGAAGTCCAAGATCAAGGTGCTAGCAGATCTGCTGTCTGATGAGAACCGTTTGTGGTTTGCAGATGGCCATCTTCTTGCTCACATGGTAGAGAAAGAGAGGGAGGGAGAGAGGGAGAGAGAGAGACAGAAAGAGAGAGTGCTCCTGTCTCCTTATCTGAACACCAATTCCATCATGAGGGATTTTGACCTAATTACCTCCCCAAAGCCTCACCTCCTAATACCATCCCACTGGGGATTAAAGCTTCAACATATAAATTTGGCGGGGGGACACAGACGTGCATCCATAACAGATGGCAAATACCACACAATATGCTTTTGTAGAGTCAGGTCTAAATAAGTGTGTGCAGGCATCCTGCTAGACACTGGAGAGACAACTAGGCCACTTTAGGTCTTTCAGGCACTGACAAGGGCTCTGTATTCTCTTCTTGCTTTCAGGGGCCTGAAATCCCCAGAACTGGAATTGGTCATAATTAGAACACAAAGACCTCCTTCCTTTGCTCTTTAAAGAGATACACAGAAGAGATAACACTTTTATTCTGAGAAGGCTCTCAAACTCTGACAGTCTGACAAATATAATCTAACATGTTAGAAGAGGTCAAATATTTGCAAAATTACTTGGAAGCAGGTCCTGTCCCCAGAGCAGATTTTAAAATGTGTGTGGGTTGGGTTGCAGGTGAGGGAAAGAGTAGGAAAGGGACAGAAGGATACAGACAAACCAGAACCATGAAGACTTGATACTGGAAGAAGGAGAGAGTTATAGATAAAGCTTCCAACAAAGTCAGGAGACCCAATACCCCTTTGCCAGTGTCCTTATTGGAATACAAGGTTGATGGTGAAGTATGTGGATCCACCTTCCCTGACTCACCTCCCGTGTGCTTGGACTCATTTTTCCAATAATTAAATCTCTTTAGATCTGTTCCCCCATTTGTCTCCAGGGAACCCTCCATCTATAATCACTACTTTCTGCAGTATCCAAATAATTAGCCTCCTATGTGATTTCTTTGGTCTCTCTCCATTTCATTTATGTTTTCATATGTACAATAATCTGAAACCAATTTTGCAATCATCTCATCTCTAGCAACTATTCTACTCCTGCATTATTCATTGGGGTCAAAACCATTGTCCTTTTTAATGGCATGATTAGAAATTCCAAACAGAAGGTTTCAACCAATGAGCTCTTCCAAAGAAAATCATGATTGGCTCCATTGCTAAACATTTGAAGGTTACACTATAATCCCTAACAGCTGAATCATGGCATAAATACCCACCATGTAATATCCAAGGTCTCTATCCAGGTAATATCCTATAAGGTGCAGGTGAGGTCCCTTCTGAATCTGAGCCTGATAAGTCTTGTACCAGGTGGCAAGAGCCGATTGTTGAACATTAAGAAATTTTCCAAGTTGGTTGTTAAATTATTGGTAGTTTGAAATTGGCTACAGTGGGAGTATTAATACCATGGGAATCAGCAAATGCTATAAAGTGAGTCTTTTTTTTCCCTTGGAGAACTGGTTGGCCAGTATATCACTGAGGTCATCTACTTAATCATCCTTTCTCCAGCGATCTGTTCCCAAATACACAGGGATCTCTCTGAGAGCTCTATGCCATTTCATTGGCCTTTTATCTTTTCTTGACTAGTACCACACTGTTTTTAGTACTGTGACTTTGAAGCTTACGTTAATAGCTTGTAGAGCAAGATCCTACTCTGTGCACCGCTTTTTCAAAGTTGATTAACTCTTCATAGACCATTAAATATTAGAATATTATGCCACATACATTTTAGAATAAGTTTACTAACTGCCTGAAAACTATATATATGACATTTGATTGAGGTAGTTTTGACATTATAGAACACTGTTGGGAGAATTAATATCCTCAAAAAATTAGTCATTCCAAGAACAGAATTAATTCTCTATTTATTCAGATTATATTTTACAAAATTTAATTAAATTTTAACATTTTTCTGAACAACTTCTATTCATGTTTTTTTAATTCCTAATGCTTTATAGATATTGTTACAATTTTGAATTTCTCTTTTTTCTAATATTTTCTAATTGGTTGTTGATCAGCTTGAAAAAATTGTATTGATTTTTGAAATTTGACCTTACTAAGCTCTCTTATTGTTTTTATTTGGTTTCATTGACTTTTCTATGATCATAGCATCTGAAATAATCACAGGTTTATTTCTTCCTTTTTAATCATCATGCTGCTTTTCCCCCCTTTCTTTCTTGATAATGATAGTCAGCACCTACAGTACCAGGTTAAGCTGTAGCAAGGATAATAAGCAGTCAACAGACCTAGACCCAAAAATGACCCACATATTGAAACTATAGGGGAGATCCTAAATATTTAAATAAATAAATATTTAATTAAATAAATATTTAAATAAAGATGTTAAATATGTTGCAAAATCTAGTACAGCAGGTGAACAACATGCATGAACAGAAGGGGAACTTGGGAAGAAAGATATAAACCATAAAAAGAGTCAACTATGAATGCTAGTAATAAGAAACATGATGTCAGAGATGAAGAAATCCTTCAATGGGTTTATTAGCAAAATGGACATAACAGAATAAAAAAAAAATCAGTGAAGACATATAGGTAAATAGAAATTAAACAAAATGAAACACAAAAGGCAAAGAAAAAAAATAATAGAACAAAACATGAAAGTTGCATGACAATATCAAATACATATAATTGTATAGACAGAGAATGAATGGGCAGAAGAAATATTTGAAGAGACAACGGCTTTTTAAATTAATAAGGGTCAACAAACAAGAATCTCAGGAAAACTGAAGCAAAATTTTTAAAAAAATGAACCCAAGTGCATCAAAATCAAATTTCAGAAAAATAGGTTTAAAAAAAGACCTTGAAGGCAGCCAGAGAATAAAGAAAACTTACACAGAGGGAAAAAAAATAAGAATTAGAGCCAACTTCTCATCAGAAATTAATCAAACCTAAAGATGATTGAGAGACATTTTAAAGTATTGAAAGAAAAATTAATCAACCCAACACTCTATGTTCAGAGAGAATATCTTAAAGAAATTAAGGTAGAACAAAGAGTTTTAGACAAAAAAAGGTGAGGGAATTCACTGCCAACAAATACTGAAGAAAGTTTTTCAGGAAGAAAGAGTAGGATAGCAGATGGAAATTTGGATGTACACAAAGAAAAGAAGGATGATGGATATAATAAAAAATGATATTAAATACAACACTTTAAATATCTTTAAAAATAATTGAATATCTAAAGTAAAAATATTAACAATGTGGGACTTACATGTAGAAATAAATTGAATGACAATAATAACATCACACACACACACGCACACACACACATTTGCTCTAACAGAAGGCTTAAATAAGATCCAGAATCTTATAATATAATGCCCAAAATGTCCAGGATATAGTTGAAAGTCACTCATCATATCATGAACACAGAAAATCTCATTTGACTAAGAAAAAGAAATTAACAGAGGCCAACACTGAGGTCATGCAGATGTTGATATTAAGGACTTACAACAGCCATCATAAAAATGCTTCATTGGGCAATTATGAACATGTTTGAAACAAATTAAAAATACAGAGTTTCAGCAAAGAAATAGAAAAAAATACCAAGAAATAAAGAGGAAACAAATGGAAATTTTAGAACTTAAGTATATAACACCTGGAATTAAAAACTCTATGGATAGGTTCAGCAGAAGAATAGAGAGGAGAAAAAAAGCAATCAATGACCTTGAAGATAGAACAATACAAATTACCCAATTCTAACAATAGAGAAAAACCTTTTGTTTTGAAAAACCAAATAAACAGGGCCTCAGGGATTTGTGGTAGTATGACAAAAAATCAAATACTTGTGTCATGAAAGTCTCAGAAGAAGAAAATAAAGAAAGTAGGGCTGAAAGGCATTCAAAGAAGTAATTACTAAAATTTTTCGTGTTTGGCAAAAGACATAAACCTAAAGATTTAAGAAGCAGAATGAACTCCAAACAATAAAAACCCAAAGAAATTAATGTCAAGACACAATATAATCAAACTTCTGCAAACTAAAAACAAAGAAAATATCTTGAGAGCAGCAAAAGAGAAATAACACCTTAGCTGTAAGGAAAACAAATTGAATGACAATGGACGTCTCATCTGAAGTCTTGGAGGCCAGAAGGAAGCGTCACAGATTTTTCAAGTGCCAAAAGAACAGAACTGTCAATCCAGAACCCTATATTTGGCAAAAATATCCTTCAGGAATGTAAAGGAAACCAACACATATTCAAATAAAGAAAACGAAGAGAATTTGTCACCAGTAGACATGCCCTAAGTAACAGCTAATGAAAGTTCTTGAAACTGAAAGGAAATGATTAAAAAAAAAGGATGAAAGGTCATGGAAAAAGCAAAAAATATGGGTAAATAGACTCTCCTTTTCCTTCAGTTTTCTAAATTGTGTTTGATTTTGAAGCAGAAATTACAACATTTTCTGGTGTGGCTCTCAACATACATAGAGGAAATACTTCAGTCAATTTTATTACAAATGAGGGATGGTAAAAGGACTGAAAGGGAGTAAGGTTCCTACACATCACTCAAATTGATAAAAGGTCAACATCAATAGACTGTGCTAAGTTATACATGTATAATATAATACTTAGAACCACTAAAAATCTATATGAAGAGAAACACCCAAAAACTCTATAGATAAGAGAGAAAAACAGGAAGCAATGAGAAAACAAAAAATAAAATGGAAGATTTAAAGTTTAACATATTAATAATTACACTAAATGTAAATGGTTTAAATATACCAACTAATGCAGATATTGACAAAGAAGATTTAAAAGAAAGAAGAAACATGTCCCAACCACACACACACACACACACACATACACACACACACAGTCTGGAAAAAATTATCTTCAAATACATATACGTAGGTTAAAAATAAAAGTATGGGATACCTCTCTCAACAACTGTTAGAACAACTAGACAGAAAATCAGAAGGGATACAGAAAATCAGAAAGGATCAGTAATGCCATTAATCAACAGGATATAATCAACATTTATGGAATACTTCACCCAGTGACAGCAGAAGATATATTCTTTTCAAGTGTTCACAAAGCCCTTACCAAGACAAATCATATCTTGGGCTATAAAACAAACCTCAACAAACATTAAAGTTCTGAAACCATACAGAGTGTGTTCTCTGACCACAATAGAATCAAACTAGAAACCAATAATAGAAAAATAACAGGAAAACCTTGAAACACTTGGAAACTGGACAACATACTTCGTAATCCATGGGCCAAGAAAAAAGTCGCAAGGAAAAAAATTTTAAAAATACATTGAACTGAATAAAAATAAAAATAAAACATACCAAAATGTGTGGGACACAGCTAAAGCAGTTCTGAGAGAGAAAGTAATAGCACTAAAATTTACATTAGAAAATAACAATTCACCACTAAATGGTTCTTGGAAAATCTTCCAAAAATGAGAACAAGCTGGTATTTCAAGCTTGTGCAATTCTCATTCTTTCAAGCCCCACATATCTGAGAGATATTATTCTATCAAATGTTCCTGCTCAATAATTTCTTTGTTTGAATTTAGAAAGCAAGGAGCCTGATGTGGGGCTCAACCCTGGGATCATGACCTGAGCTGAAGACAGTCGCTTAACCAGCTGAGCCACCCAGGTGCCCCATAAGGGAGCACTTTTAATGAACTTACATCTTTAAACAAATGTAATGAATAAAAGTTAGGACATGTCTCAGTAAAAGCATGGTGAAAGGAAAACATACATACAATTGTAGAAATAAGTACAAATGTACCCAGTAATCACATGAACTATAAATTAGTTTAACTCACATGATTACATTTTAAAATTCAGCTACATACTGATTATATAAATGAAAATAGATTTTGAAAATGTAATGCTGAGTTTAAAAAATGAAACAAAATTTAAAGATTTTATTTATTTCTATATCTGAGAGAGAGAGAGAACACACAAGCGGGGGGGGGGGGCAAAGGGAGAGGGAGAAACAAGACTCCCTGCTGAGCAGGGAGCTCAATGTGGGACTGGATCCCAGGACCCTGGGATCATGACCTGAGCTGAAGGCTGACACTTAACAAACTGAGCCACCCAGGCACCCCTAAAAAATGAAATTGTTTTCTAGGATGATAGATATAATGTAATTTTAAAACACAAAGAACAGTACTGCATATTGTTTATGAGCATATATGTAATGAAAATGTAGGAGATAGAAACTAGGCTTGCCAAATTTGTAAGAGTGGTTCTCTGTAGAGTAGATGAACAGGTTTGTACCTGGGTGTCAAAGCCAGATGCAACTTTTATCATCTACTACATATTCCATTTTAATAAAATCCAGAACCAAAAAAAAAAAAGAAAATGACTAAATGTTAACTTTTTTTGTCTTTTAAAGTGAGTATTTGGGTGTTTGTATATTCTGCTTTAAAAAATCAAAAAGTGAGCAAAAAGACCCCAAGCATGCAGGTACTTGTGTACTGCCAGGATAAAGGATGTCTACTCCATTGCAGCGATGATCTCAGTAATGGTGAGAATTGTGAAGATGGCCTTCTAGAATCTCACCTAAAAATCGTCATAAGTTTGCCCTGTTATTGCTCCAGACATTAATACAACTGTGTACTGTGTACAAAAGAGCACTGTGCTCCCTAGGAATAAAATGTATGCAAGAAAAATGTAGTCAGGGTCCTGCCAAGTTTAAAATTTCACATCAAGGTATAACACACACTACAGTAAAGATCGTGTGATTCAAACAAAAGGCACTCACCACTGCGGAACCTTGGGAAACTCAATAACCATCCCAAGATACTTTTGTCATCAAAACAGTAATATCACTCATTTATGGAACGTAAGAAGTAGGAAGATCAGTAGGAGAAGAAAGGGAAGAAGGAAGGGGGGTGGTAAACAGAAGGGGGAGTGAAGCATGAGAGACTGTGGACTCTGAGAAACAAACTGAGGGCTTCAGAGGGGAGGGGGCTGGGGGATTGGGATAGACTGGATGGGTATTAAGGAGGGCACGTATTGCATGGTGCACTGGGTGTTATATGCAAGTAATGAATCATCGAACTTTACATCAAAAACTTGGGATGTACTGTATGGTGACTATAATAACATAATAAAAAATTATTATAAAAAACAAAAAAAAAAACAGTAACAGCAATAGTTTGTAGGGTTATATGAGGACTAGGTGACATATTTACAGTTTTCTTCATTTTATAAACTAACGTGTAGGTGAACACTCTGACTGTGGTTGCTAAGGGTTAAGAAGAACATGGTGATATAATAACCAAGTCCCTGATTTCATTGATATTCTTTTCTTTAAAAAAAAAAGATGTTTTTTATTTATTTGAGAGAGAGAGATTTAGCATGAGTGGGGGTAGGGGCAGAGGGAGGGGGGAGAAGCAGGCTCCCTCCTGAGCAGGGAGCCCAGCATGGGGCTGGATCCCAGGACTCCAGGATCAAGACCTGAGCGGAAGGCAGACACTTAACCTACTGAACCACCCAGGTGCCCCGCATTGATTTTGTTTTCATCTGATAATTTGAAATTATGGCCTTGAAGAAAGTTATAAAGCATAGAAAAACTGGTATTTGGTTGGTTGGTATGGAGTACCTACAGTTAATAAGGAAATCATTTTTAATTCAATTATTGGGCAAGCCACTGGTATTTCTGTGTTCCTAAAAAAATGCAGTTGGAAAATCATATGTAAATGAGAACTCAGGGAAAACTGCTTTTCACTTCGGAGCCAACTTTTCCTGGTTGGATGATTTTTTAGAATCACATTAAAGCCTATTCATTATTTTGATATTGAAGGCCAACTTCTCACAGACTCATCCACCCTGGGAGTCCTCCCATCAGCTGTGAGAGCTAGAAGGACCACGGAGCTCTGAAAATTGCTGAGAATCAGTATAATTATCCCTGGCAAAGCATGACTGTGGATACCATCTGTCTCCTTAGGGCAGGAGAGGTAATGAAGAATGCCAAGTGAAGATGTACCAGGGGGTGAGAGTGCAACTAAAGGGCCAGCTCCTGCTATGTGGCTCTTCAGACACACACTCACACACACACACACACACACACACACACACACACACACACTCACCTGTTCACACACTTCCAAATGTCCAAGTGTACAGCAGAATTATCCAAATTGCCTTGTGTGTCTCTGCTTACATGTTTGTTCTCATAATTTGGTTAAATAACATCAACTTCTATGATCATTTCTTAATTAATGAAACCTTTTCATTTTCATGAACAGGTTGGAAGGTTATAAAGGTTGGAATGTTATAAAGCTTGTATTTTACATGAAAAAGTCAAGGTCACAAAATAGCTTCACCTGTATCCTCTGAAATAGGGACCGGAGGTCTCTTCCCCACTGTTGGAGGCACAATGAATGAATATGTGGGCTTCAGAAAAGATGACAGGGCCTCCTCCCTTCCCCCATGCCCTGAGCACAGTAAGAAGTCAGTGTACTTTTCTCAACTTGGGCTGCTCATGCCAATAAGAAACACATAGCACAAAAATCACTCAGATCGGTAGCCAGTGCAAAAAACAATTTACATTTAGCTATGAACTTAATTGAAGGACACCCATTCCATTTCTTAGTGACAAGCTCTTCGCATCTAAGAAAACAGGATGTATCAATGGATATTGGACTTCATCTATGTAAGAATGCTCAGAAATGAAGATCTTGTGATCTGGAAACCTTTACCTTTTCTAGACTTCAGCTGGGCTAGTTTCTCTTTCTCCTCTCCTTTATCTACTAAACTAGCAAATCTGGTTTAGGAAGAAAGTGCCTTAGCGTCAACCTCTCTGCCCTCTAATTGCTCCTAGATTGGGGGAGGGAGGTAGATTCCATCTCCCCTCTCCAGTCTCAATTCCCAACAGCATTATCTTTTTTTTAAGGTTTGATTTATTTATTTGAGAGAGGGGGAGCACGAGCAGAGTGGAGAAGCAGAGGGAAAAGCAGATTTCCTGCTGAGCAGGGAGCCCGATGCGGGACTTGACCCCAGGAACCCAAGATGATGTCCTGAGCTGAAGGTAGGAGCTTAACCTACTGAGCCACCCAGGCAACCCCCAAAAGCATTTTCTTTGAGACCAACTTGGGAGTGGAGGTAGCATCTCTGACATAGGATCAAAGCTGATGCCTGGGAGGGCTGCTAAGATACCAGAAAGTGGACCACAGTACTCTGAGCAAACACATATCGCCAACAATCTGTGACTCTCCAAGACTTTCTGCAACTAGTGTTATTTTTAGTGGCTGACTTTTTAATATGTTCTGCTTGTCAATATAACGTTATACATTATGTCCAGGACACAGCAGTGCACACTGCACTAGCAGTCGGGGGAAATCAAGATACTGATTTTCTATCTATAACTTGCTGGTGTCGCCCACACCAGGCAGAGCAGTCCAAACTCCTTACGCTGGCATTCAAGGCCCTCCATAATCTGGCTCCATCCTGGCTCTCTAGTCTCATGTGCTACCTCATGGGACCTGTGGCCCTGTCATATGGACATGATCCGTTTCCAAACAAGCCACAGACCAGGAAAGTTTTGTGTCTTCGCTTGGCCATTCCTTCAGATGAGAATGCCATTCCCTCCCTCTGTCAATGGGACTCATGCTCACTCCTGACCCACACTGCTAAGTGCTCCGGTCCTGGTAACAACCCGAGGGATGCATGTACTTCTAATGCCAACCTCAGAAATGGTTAGGAAAAAATGCATCTTGAACATGAGAAGAAACAATCTCACTCCTAGTAAGAGAAATGCTAAATAAAGCCCTGTTAAGATGCAATTTCTAACTTAGCAGTTTGACAAAAATAAAGGTTGATACAACACCTATGATAAGGCTGTGGCATAAAGAGCATTTTCATATAGAATGGCAGGTGTATCAATATATACAACGACTGGGAATTGCTACTTGGGAATATCTAGTAAATTATACATACATCCATTCTTGACCCAGAAATTTAACTTCCAGGAATGTATCCTACATATATGTTGTTGGTATCCATGTGAGAGAAAAAAATATATATAGTTATGTAATATATCATTGTAACTGCAAAAGAGTGTAAAGAATCTGAATGTCCATTAGTAGAAGGTTGGTGTATTCATCAATTATATTAAATATATTCCTGTGCATGCATTCAATGCAATAATACACAACTGCCAAAACAATAAGGGAGCTCTATATGTGTTGATGGGGAAAAGTCTGTGAGATATATTGTTACGTTAGGGTACAGACATATAGGGCACATTCCCAAAGGGGAGGGTGTATATCCGTATTTGCTTATGGAAGGGTGAAGAAAATCTCTAAGAGGATATACAAGAGGCCAGTAATTATGGTTACTTGTTGCTTTGTTCTAATTTGGTAAAGGAGAGAATTGGGTAGATGTGGAATGCTGGGAAGAAGGTATTGGCCATAACTTTTTATATTTTTGGATGTTTAAACACGTTAATGTGTTACCTAATCGAAAATTAAAGAATAAATTTTCAATTATTAAAGTGGATTTGCCATTTTGGAGGCTAGGTCGAAACCCTGGAAATAGCGGCCTGAAGGGGAGGGAGGAGAGGGTGGGGGAGGGGAGAGAGTGGAAAGGAGAGGAGGTGAAGGAGGGTATGAGAGGAGAGGGAGGGGGACTGGAGGGGAAGGGAGGAAACATAGCATTTGCTTTCCTGATAAAGGTTTCTTTTAGGCTGAAATTGCTCTTGAAATAATAAATTAGATAAATTTATTATCATCTGTTTTTCCTTTTATTTCACCAAAAATGACCCATTTCCTAGCACCCAATGGTATTACTTCATCAGAGTGTTTGGTCATTTGAGAAACAAATACCCACCAATCCCTTTACTTCACAATGGTAATAACATGGCCAATAAAAGGGAGGAAGAATGCTGAATTCCCGCACAACTGTGGCGAGCCTCTGTTGTGTTGGTCACTTCAACCATCTGAGTCTTCAGTTACGTTATGAAAATTGAGTCAAGCTATACTGGTCTTGTTCTTCCTCCCAGGAAGATGTCAGATTCCACTATAGAGCAGCCGCTGGAGAACTCCGTACTCCCGGCATCACCCCCCAAAGCAGCAGTGCCTTCGGTATAGACGGGCGCAGTCCCCATGAGGGGTGCTGTTCCTAGCATCATGTTCTTCCAGACCACGGTCAGCTTTCAGTCTGTCTGCCAGTCTGCCTTCCACAGGACAGCAGAAAATGGGCTGATGACTTCCAGAAGCACATCTATAGTAATTCCTAAGGCCAGGAGCTCAGAGCTCATCATCTCAGAAGAACACTGTTCCCCAAGGCATTACTGTGGACTTTGCACACAAACACTCATTTGCCATATTCTCGGTTTCAGGAGTAGCCCTTTGGTCAGCCTTGGTCTCTTCAACAGATATAGGTTCATAAACAGGAGCAGCCACTACACAGCCTTTAAAACCAAACTTCGAAACACCCATGGTCAGGCACGTAAGTCTCTGGCCACCTTGATGTGTTACTTCACGGACATGCTGTTAGGGACTTCACAGTTGACAAAGCACGTAGAGAAGTGCACCCTTGTATCCCAACCACTATTATCTTCAGAGAAGTTCAAGGCTCTCCGAATGCCTCTCTGGAGTGAATGCCACTGGTAAGATTTAACATCTTCCTGACATTCAAAACTGCATTCTTATCTACAGAAAAAAAAAAAGCAGTAGTAATGATTAAATTAAATGATTAAATCATTTAATTGATTAAATGATTAAATCATTTAAATGATTAAAAGCTAACAAAGACTTTACACTTGGCTTTGGAATACATCTCACAGACACATTATATATATTTTATTATTCTTCCGACTTGTACTTGATATGTTGGCCTTCCCAGTGGATAAGCCCCTTGAGTTAAAAGAAACCAAACTGGCCAGAGGTGAACTGGTGAATAAAATGAACCCATTGAACATTCTTCAGAGGAACCCATGTGTCTGGAGAGAATGGACAGTCCCACCTGGTGCACCAGGCATCCTTTATTCCTCTAAGACAACACAAACTCCCTCTTCCCTGGGGTGTCACAGGCGGTAGGCACCACGGAGGGCAGCAGCCCATGGTTCCTCACAGAGAGATCCCACCCTGGTGGGATCCTGAGGGAATGTTATCATGTACCCTGGGTTCTGAAATGTCAGAAGCTTAACAGTGATATTTCCATAGGAGAACGTTCTGCCATCAAGAGAAAGAAAATGTCCCTTCATTCCAGCATGACGCCCTCCTCTGGTGGTGGGGTCACTGGGTACACAATTTTGATTTTCAGATTAAAAGGTCCTGATGCTTTTGTGACTGGCTGGGTAATCCTTTGCCACACAGATGCATTGTCCCACTTGAACTCGCCACAAATGGAGAATAAGCTGCTTCCAAGAGCTCCTTAATTTCCGCAGAGGCTGAAAAATCTCCCTAGCAACTCCCAGGGGCAGCTTTGCATCTAGGCGGCGGAGGGGGGGGGCGGGGGGGGCGGGAAGAGGTTTGCTAGGCCGGCCCCACCCCCACTGTCCCCCAGCACACAAAAAGCCTTCTATTTTTTTTTCTGGAATTACATGGAGGGCAGAGAAAAGAGCAGCTGAAACACGTGACACAGGGCGGAGTGTGAATAGCTGGGCCAAAGCTGGCGCTTTGAGTCTGTGGCTAATTTACTGCATGGGTTTCCTTTCCCGAGGCTTTGAAGGAGTGGGTTGCGCTCCACCCATCAAAAATCATAATAACGCTGCATATCCTTGAATGCTCAGAGTGCCCTTCACGCAAGGAACTCAAAAGCACTTTGACTTATTAGGAATAAAATAAAAGGGAGATTCAGAGAAACCCTTATCCCAAAAGTCCACTGTGTCAAGCCAAGGTTTCAGACAGGGCCTTTTAAGAATATCATCTTATTCCAGCCCTTAGAGCAGCTTCCGCACGAATGCTTTGACCGCGTACTCAGCCACCCCGGGCTGGCCCAGCTCATGCAGCCCAGGGACTCGCCTGCCACAGCCCGACTCTGTCTGCACACATCGCCCCCCCCCCCCGCCCCGTGCCCCAAAGCCCACCATGCCTTGCTGCTGCGCACGGAGTCCGAGCAGGATAACCAGCCCCGCCTGGCCTTCCTGCCAATTGATGTGATCGCAGCCAATTCCTTCCTCTGTTCCCAGAGGTTCAGGGCAACCCGAGAGAATGGGAGCCTAAGAGGATTAAACGTCCACTGAAGAGAAAGGCCGAAAACAAACGGCAGGCGTTGGAGAGAGGGACACGGCATGGGGGGCTCACCCATGTCGAAAGCTGTATATTTTTGTTAAATCATCTCATCTCCCATTCTAGCGGCAAATGAGCAAGACAGAGGCGCTGTGCTGTAAGTCGTTCTAACATCGTGCATGGGGACCGGAGTCCCTAACTCCTCCCTTTGCTCCCTGATGTGATAACTAGGAAAAATGGCTTAAAAACCTGCCAGGTTTTCAGAGTAACTTAAAATATAGTATTTATCTGTAGACGCCATCAGTTTTCAAATTGGCCGTTTAGGTCCTGAAGCAAAGCCGGACTACATACTATTGCTTGGGAGTTGCAACTAGAATGAGTCCCAGAAGCCTTGTACCTGACATGTGTGGTCACCTCACACTGTCCTCTGGCTCGGAAATGGATTTTAAATATTACATGGCTTATCATTTATTAAAGAAATATGAATTTGGAAGCGAAAGACAACCAATTTTGCATTGATATGAACAGCCATGTAGTTACCACCTGTGCGATTTCATTCCGTTCTCCACATCTGTGAACAGGCCAGCATCTGTCAGCTCTGGGGCTATAATTTTGACAAAAATGAGCCCTCCAGCAGTGTCATAGAAACGGTGCCTGGAATTATTGTTTTTTTAAGTAGGAGATAAGATTCGACAGCACGGCGGTAGAACTTCACATACACTGTTGATCATTCCCTTCCTTTCCACCTCATCCCGTATTTTGAATGTAGATTCTGGAAAACAGAGCATGGCCTGAGAGTCTTAGTTACGTGAGTCATGGGGTCCCGGGGCCTCCAGCCTCATTCAGTTCTTCCGACAACCGCCTACATCTGGAAAACATTAAATAGCCTCATCCTTTATGTGGATCCATTATGTTCTATCAAATTCATTATCAATTATCAACTGATGGTGAAGAATGTTTGAAATCAAAATGAAGAGGAAATAATTAAGGAGGAAGAAAGGGATCTACAATGAAAGCTGAAGCTCTCCCGGTGATATGATAAGGAGACAGAGCTGTGTGTTCCCTTAAACGCAATGGCTTTTGGTATACTTTTTTAAACCAGAAGATAAGAAATTTGGCTCCATTTTATGTGACAAGAAGCAAAGCCAAGGTCTAACTAAGTTGATGTATATCTTAAACAGTACTCAGAAGGTTTGTGTCATGGCCACAAAGCCAGGTTTTTGGCATATTGTTATCTACAAAGGGAAAACTTAAGAACAACTTCTCTCAGAATGGGACTCCCAAAGCAGTAGGGACTCCCAAGGAAAATCTTTCCCACAGACACTGCCCATGGCACCCAACTCTCCTTACAAACCACCGATCTAAGGGCTGGGACCCTGTCAACCCGGGATGGATACCGACCTTGAGCTGGTCAGAAAGGCAAGATTGAAGTGCTTGCATCTTTCATGTCCAGGAATGTAAATTGTCAGAGAAAGAGAAAGAGAAAGAGAAAGGGAGGGCCTGGGGGCGGGAGGGAGGGAGGGAGAGAGCGCTGAGCTCATTATCAAGAGGTCTTTCTTCTCCAGCCAGCTTCAGAGAACCATCTGTCGATGTGGCCAGGAAATGCTGGCTGGGAGCTCCACAAAGGAGCTGAGAGGCGCTGGCAGCCTGGCACCTGTGTAAATGTCTGTCGCAGCAAGAGTGACCCCATAATCACCTCAACCTTGTTTAAGCAGAAGTTCCCCCTCAACCTGAGACTGGATTTTAGTGCAGTCGACGAAGCCCCCTCCCCAGAGGAAGCCAGCCCCACAGCCCTGCCATGGAAGCTTCAGCTCCTCCACTTGGTCCTGACATCAAGGACTTTACTGGAAGTACCACAGCTGGGTGCTTTCTTCTGATTCATCAGCACTTTCAGCCAGGATGCTTGAGATCCATTGTTTGTAGAGTAAACTCAGAATCCAAGTTTAAACATCAGAGGAAAGGAGGGTGGGAAGCACCTCTGGACTCCAAGCAGTTCTCAAAAGCTCCCATTCCAATACTCCCACCTGCCCTGCGTCCCCTTTCCTGCTTCCTCAATCCCCCATTGATGGGATGTGTTGTTCTCAACTGGTATGAGAAGTAATTGTTATGCACTGAACCTATGCGAGAAGCCACTTCCATTAAGTCAGTCGATTACCAGGGATGTATAAGCACTCACAAAATCACTTAACGCCTGGGTTACCTCTTGTGTTTTAGCTTTCCTGTAGCCCAAAGTCCAAAACTCTGTTTAAGCATAACGTAACCTATATGGAGATAAGGTGCATGCTACCATACAAATTGACATTTCTAGTTTAAAGTTCTGTAATGTTATTTAAGTAAGTACACAACAAAATGATTTCGAAAAGTAAAGACATCACCCTACAAGTCCACACTAACCATATCACTGACAATAAAGGAAATGCTAACTACAGCCATTCTAAGACATCACTGTAATCATTATAAACCTAACAAAAACTAAGACACATCAAATCTAGCCTGTGTAGGATAGTGAGTAAACCTTTCCATTTTCTGTGGCAATGTGAATGGCTCCAATATTTCTGGCACTTTATTTCTGAAGAGTAAACCTGACTGTTCAGACTTAGCCTTCATCATTCTAAATATCAGCCCCCCCCCCCAAATCCAGAAATAACCTCAGAAAACATTAAGTGACTTGTGAAAAAGTAGAGGAAAATTAAAATCAACTTAAATGCATTCCAGACCATATTTGTACATAATCATTTGCATCCTTCACACTGTTTGAATGAGGGTAATGTCATGGAGCTTTCAAAGTAATGACAGAGTGCAGGTTCAAGCATGAGGACATGGTTGTACAGTGGAGTGTCCGGGTGAAATCAGGAGCTGAGGTGGGAAGTGTCTATTTGCAAAAGGAGCTCTGCTTTCCCCAGCTGGCTAGGCCCTTCAAGCTGTTGGAAATAATGCTTAACCCACAGTGCCCGAATTGGGAAGGACTCACCTGCTGGGGAAGATAAACTAGGAAACGTGGGAAGGGGTTAAGAGCACAGACTCGAATTGGGGTTGCACTTGCTGTCTGTGTGATTGTGGGCAATGACCTATCTTCTTTGTGCCTCAGTTTTTCCCATCTGTAAAATAACAGTATGAATCTTGCCTGCCTCCTTATATCTTGTGTGGATTAAATGAGTTAATATTTGTGAAGCTCCTAAAAAATTCCCAAGCTTCTGTTATGAGCTGTTATGAGTTTGTTAAAAAATGTTCATGCAATAAATACGCCCTATTAAGGTACAAGCTGGAATTTTCCCGGTCTCCTCGTGCTGGCCAGGAACTGGGGCAGCCTCTAGTAAGTTGTGAGTGGTCTCTAGCTCACAGCTAGCCACAAAACAGGGACCTCAGTCCTACAACATGAGGAACTGGGTTCTGCCACAAAGCTGAATGAGCTTGGAAGATGACCCTGGGCTCCAACGAAGAACTGTGGGTTTGGCTGAAACCCTGACTGCAGTCTTGTGAGATCCTGAGCAAAGGATCCAATCAAGGTATGCCCTGACCACTGTGTACAGAAATGCAAGGCAATAAATGGGTTTTGCTTTCAGCCATCAGATTTTTGGTAATTTGTTACACAGCAGTAGATAGCTCATACAGAGAAGAAATGACCTTTGAGTTCCCTCAAGGGGTATTGATTTTTCTTTTCCATCCAGGGTGAAAGCTGGCAGCTTTAGTGACCGAATACACTCCATGACGAGATGCGCACTTAACTGTTTTCTTCCTTGGAAATACAACTTACCAGCATGAAGGTACACAGACTTTGGATGAGTCCCCCAATAATAGGGGGTTTTGCAAATGACACATCGATTCCTATTTCTTCTTCCCATAGAATATGAGGAAAAGAGAAAACAAGAAAATCCGGGGAAGCTAATCAGGAAAGCAGAACCATTTGGGAACCCATGTCTGTAGGATGCAAGCTTATATATACACATTTGTTTAAGACGGACATGCATGAAGTTTAACAGGAAGTAAGAGCAAATAATCACTGAATTCTATTTTCATCAGTTCCACTTCCGTCTTACTTTTATCAATGCCCAGCCATGTATTCCTGCTTCCTGCACTCTGGCTACATACTATATGTAAAGTTTGCTTTTTTAATTAATGTTATTTCACATGCATATGCTATTCCGTATCTCATTATGACCCACTGAGGAATACCTAAAGAACATGGATTCTGGGTCATAAAACTTGGCTTCACAGATGTTTCCTGATGGTTGTGATCTTTTTAAGCTGGTAATTTAACTGCTCTGAGCTCCCTTATTCTGAGCAGTAAATAAATAGGGGCCTCAGTAATACCCACTCAGAGGCATGAATGTCAAGTCAAATGTGGACATAATGTATCTCCAGCCTTGTGAACTGGTAAGAAGTTTGCAAAGTTTGATTCCAGCTCTCCTTACTCTGACAGGCTTGCAATTACACTCAAGCAGGACCAGAATAAGTTCAGCCAACCACTGCAGCCTCCGGGCAGCTTTGCACACGTTCCCCACAGTTTGAGGAATGAAGAGAGTGACTGGCCAGCCCACCGAGAGGCAGGGCAGCAGTTCCTGGTGCAGGGCCATGGCGCTGTAGGGTGCATCCAGTGCTGAAGGCCAACTGAGTGCAGCTGGTATGGCAGCCGCTGGACACAGGGCAGGGAGCCCATACTCATCAGCAGTGTAGAGACTGTCTTTCTTTTCAGGGCGAATTCAACAATTCTGGCCAACAAAAACAGCAAAATCCCAGCCCCCAGAGGAATTCCTCCTCTCCTCTCCAGAGGGTCCATAGGGTGAAGGGGAGAATGCTATGATTCTGTATAAGGAGATAGCTAGGGCTGCAAGTCTCAGTCCTGCCCCTCTGTGACCATGCCCTGTCCTGGTCCATTACACCTATCCAATACTTCCCCACATTCCATGTACCCACATCCCCAGGCTGGTGGCACGGGCTCCTGGCCCATCCCCTGCCCCCAACCAAGTGCAGGAAGATGTGGGATCTAGGGGTAACCATGACATCACTCTAACTTACTTTAAGAAACATGTAACTTGTAAAGTTTGATGAAATCCAGCTTTGACATCAGAAATCAGATACCGAAGTTCCCGTTGCCAGCTCCCCACCCCTGGCTACCTGTGCTGGATAAACTTTATTCTCCTCATGCCTCCATTTCCTCCACAGTAAGGGGGGAAATGGATGGTACTGGCTTTGCCTCAGCTCTCTGTCTGGTACCGAAGCTGACATTAACCAAGCAACTGATAGAGGCTAAGAAGGATGTAGGTGATGGTTTGCACAGGTGCAAACAAAGAAACCCGAATTCTTGGTCAGTGCACCCCACCTCGCTAATGGAAGCCTTTCGGACTCGTTCACACCTCAGTTGTCACCCCTCGGAACAACAAATCCCGCCCGTGACATTGGTAATGAGATAACCTTGACAGCATCACTAGCAAGGCTGCACGTCCATCATCATCTTGGCTCTAGGATGGCCTGTAGGTCCGCACCCACACCGTCAACAGAATCAGCCCTTTGCCAGAGGAAGGCCATGCTACCGCTCAGGACTTTTTAGGGTGGCAGGGTCATATTTTGGAGCAAGCCTCCTCTTGGCTGGTTGTGCATTCTTATTCTGCCCAAGTACTTACTCTGCGTCTCCAGTGCTCCACGATGGGACAGCTGACGGATGGCGCTAGCAGGGGTCCTGCTACTCGGGGGGGGGGGGAGCGCTCACAGCACTGGCTGTTACTTCCATAGCACCTACTATGTGCTGGACACTGCTCTAAGCATGTCACACACTGATTCATTACTCCTAATACAACATTTTCAAGAAGAGGGAAGTAACTTGCTCATGGTCACACAGTAAGTGGCAGAGCCCTGGGCCATCAAAGGCTCAATAGCCTTTCCATTGTTGGATAGGACAGGAAAGAGTCTACTTTTTACTGTTTACCGGGTGTGGAGTGCTTTCGATGCATGTATTTTCATTCAGTCTGAAAACGTTGGGAGGTAGAGATTTTTACTATGAACACACACGTAACCATATCCCCCCCTTTATGTTCTGCCTCTGTTTTTTGCTCACATTATGCTTTTCACTATACAGCATAGTGAATATTTTACTTTGTTCCTCATTCTTTCTCCCGATTAGAATGCAAGTGGTGGAATTTTGTCCCCCTTTGTCCCCCACTCTGGGGTTTCCCATACCTAGAACATGGCATGTAATTGGTGCTCAATAAGAAACTGTTGAAAAAATACCCATTTTCCAGATGGGAAAATAAACTCAGCAGTTGTCTAACTTACTCATGGTGGCGGAGCTGGTTAGTCACAGGCCTGGGATTTGAGCTCTGGGCTTCGTCACCTGGAGCCCACATTCTTCGCTGTTCTTATCACCAGAAAACACACATATTGAGAGGCACCTTTTCTCTGGTATTTCCACTTATCATCCCAGGCACCATTCATTGATTTAAAACAAACAAACAAATAAAAAACACGAGTCTCATCTCCGTTCTCCTTAACAGTCCTCCACATTTGCAAACAGTAATTGTTCCGTCTTATCCACCCCCGGGTCTTCGCACAGAGCAACTTTTCCACCTCTCTCTCCCCCCGACATGTTTTCATCTGTCCTTCTAAAAGCATGCTTCAGATCTCACCTCGGGGTGCAGAGAAGTAGAAGAGCAAGCCAGGTGCTTGCCCAGGGGCACTCGCTCCTACTCCCCTCACTGTCCCCTGCCACCCGTGCCCCAACAAGGGTTCCGGCCAACTCTTCTTCATCCTCCCAACTGACAGGGCAGATTCAAAGTCGCAAGGGTGTGTCGCCGTCCTCCGCAAGGCGCCTTTATGGGGTCAGAGGGCAGAAGAGCCACCGGCAGCCTGGCTATCCCATCTGTGAGACGGAGAAAGGCGGCCAACCTCCTCCAGCTCCTCCAGAGGCTGAAGTCAAGACTGAGCAGGCCTGCACCCTGAGCGGGACATCCCATCCTGTGTTCAGACTTGGTGCTATCACATTCCACACGTAATTTCCCGTCCTTGTGCCTGCAAGGCACCACCGCTGTGTGGGAAGGGCACCTTTGCCTAATGAGCTTGGCTAAATCCAGCATCTCGTGGTGGTGTGAGTGCCCCTTGGCCCCAGGGCTCCCGTGAACGGGGGGGGGGGGGGGGGAGGGGGGGGCGTGGCTGGAACGGAGTAAACCCAAGCAAGGAGGTGGGGAACCACTCAGCCAAGTCCCAACCCGGGGAAACCCCGCATCACATCTGTCTTTCTGATTTACTAAAAAACAAACAAACAAACAAAACAAAACAGGCTGAGAAATCTTTCCTTCACCTCTGTCTCAGGGTGGCCTGGTAGATTTTGCTGGTGACAGGATCCCCACTTAAGCTATCTGCAACACCTAGTAGGCAAGGCTGCCTGGACACACCTCACGAAAGCACATGTATCCCTGAGTTCAGACCCTCCTATCAACCCTGTTATCACCACCATTCTGGAGACAATCACACCCATACGTACACAGCGCTGGGCTCTCCTTACCCAAATCAAGAATTGCTTAGTTCCTCCTCCATCACCAACAGTGAGCCAGCTGGAGCAAAGCTGAGTGAAATGGGACATATCATGACAAAGGACTTCTCGTGATGCTAGTGTTTATCTTTGAGCCTTGCCTCTTTTAGAGGTGGTCTTCATGACATTAGTAAGTTCTGGCTCTTAGAGATCTTTCCTCTGGAAGCCTCCAGAATGTTCGGGACACTGTCATGCCCCATGGAATGGTGGCTTGGCAGACATTAAAATACCCATTTTTCAAATGGGGGAAGTAGGTTCTTTGAAGGTAACAGCATTCAGAAGCATCTTGGAAATGACACCAAAGCAAGTATTTGAAGTACAAATGGCTGTTTTGATCTTGGGACTCCCCTGTGCAGGCCCCGACAGCAGCTCCACTGACAACCTGGTAGTTGGACACAAACAAGTAATCACCTCAGGCCTGCCCCAGGCTCCCGCATGGCCATGGCAGCTCTGTGCTCCAACCCAGATGTCTGCTGCTGTGGGGATATTGCCTGTCCCTTTACTAAGTGGCTGGTGCACTGGACATTCTCAAATTTTCCCTAAGAGGTGTTGTTCTTCCAGTACCAGATAGTTTGAATTATGGATAATAAAACACTTTGGAGTCTATGGAGAAGAATCCCAATGGTGTCCACAGAAGGCAAGCATAACTTCCACTACCTGGCCAAGAAAGGAGACTGTGGCTACCGACAACATGGAGTGAGGGGCAGGTACCCTCCCAGAGGCTGCCCAAACTTCTTTCTTTGCCGCTTGGGCTGGTCTCTCTCCCCAGTGTGGCTTCTCCCCAAGCCCTTTTCCATCCAGTGGCCAGAGTCACTTTCTTGACATTTGTTTTCTCACGCCCCTTTTTGCTTTAGCCCGCAAAGGCTTCTTGCTCCTTTCAGAACACAATTCAGACTCTGCCCCGATGCAGAGTCCTGCAGGCTGTGACCCTGCCACACCTGCCCGGCCCTCAGGGCTCCTCCTCTTGCCCGCTTTGCCCTGGCACACAGGCCTGCTCTCTTTGCTCTTGAACCTGCCAAGCGTATTCTCACCTCAGAGCTTTAACTCACTCTTCCCTTAGCCTGCAGTGCTCTTCTCCCTGGTTTTACTTATTTTAAATGTATTTAATCAACACTAACAGAGCAAGGGATGTGGGGCCACAATTCACAAATACTTATTCATCTTCCCTGATCTTTGAGTAATTGTTCTTCTTGCTTTCCTTTCCTTTCCTTTTTTCTTACTATAAAGATTTATTTATTTATTTGAGAGAGAAAGCGCAAGAGATGAGCAAGTAGGGGAAGGATAGAAGAAGGAGAGGGATTCCTCCAGCAGACTTCATTCTGAGCATGGAGCCTGACCCTGAGATCATGAACTGAACTGAAACCAAGAGTCAGACACTTAACCAACTGTGCCACCCACGTGCCCATCTCAGCTGATACATGAGAGGCCCTTCTGGATCGTCCACACTGGCGCTGGACCAGCCACCCAGTCCCTAAAAGTCTGTTTTCATTCTTTGCCTTGCACTCACTGCTGCTTGCTATTTACTTTCTTACTGTCTATCTCTCCCACTGGGATGTAAGCTCCATGAGGACAGGTCAGTTGTGTCCTTAGAGTTTAGGACATTCCTGGGGGATATTGATATCTCAATCACTTCTTTTTGAAGAATGAATGAATGTATAGGACGCTGTGAGAAATCTCCCCCCCCCCCGCCAAATTTCAGCACCCGTAAGACTCTCAACATAAGCACACTTATTTCTTCACAAACGTGTAGGAATGTGATGCTCTTCTGGTCACACATGGGAACGAAATTTAGTTGCATAATATAAACGACCATTTGAACCCAGAAAGGGAAAAATATGTTCCAAGAACACAATCATAAGAACAATGTTTTTGCCTTCAATGTTTGCTTAACACCACTGTTCTATTCCTTTGGGTCTCCTACTGGGTACCCAATTCCTCTGACATTTAAAAACAAAACATGCTTCTATGACAAAAATATATCCCATTCCCCACGTCACTCATCTTTGGAGATCCAAAAGGTATCTTGGTCATATATATATTGATAACTAAAGAAAAAGTCATTTTTAGGTCTTATCATTGAACATATAACCAGAACTCGAAGGAAACTTGGGATTGTTTATTTAGCTCGGAGGCTTTCTAATCCTTTTTTCCTTAACCAAGACCCACAGTATGAATTACATTTTCTATCAGAACTAGTACTCATACTCATACATAGCGGAAACATCCATACCCTAACTACAACAAACATCCATACTCATACATAGCGGAACAATCCATACCCTAACTACAAAAATGGTCTCCTATATTTCTAGTCTATTCGATTCGATCCTATCCCATCCCATCCCATTCTTCAAAAGGCTGGCTCTACTCAGTAAATTGATTTCACAACCCACCAAGTTTATAACCTAGAATTTGAAAACGCTGATTCTAATGCCAACCTTTTTTTTTTTTTTGCACAGAAGAAAACACAGCCCAGAAGGTTGTGAATTGCTCAGGGCCCAATAGCTAGTAGAGAATTGGGATAGAGCCCGGCACCTGATTTATGATTCCTATTTGAACAATTGCTTCAAATCACCAGTGTGAAGCTCTGATCACCTGGGAAGAAACTCCATTGGTTAAAGCTTTGTCTTTTGTAACCTTTGAAATCTAAACAGTGTTCAGCAACTAGCAGTTCATGGACAAGGTCCAGTTGTTGACACCACATCACATTTAGGATGCCCTTTCCACTCCAGTGTGATCAGTCTATCCGCTGACCCAGTAGGCCAACCCCCCTCAGAGTTAATGACACTTCCCAAAGGCAGACCCTCAGCCTAGCAACATATGTATGTATGTACAGACTACTGTGCCCCAGAGGGCTAATTACATTGCAAAACAATTTGTTTTCTCACATGTTTCTCAAAGAGAAATGACCTGCTGATCTAAGATCTCATACATAGACGGAAGGCATTTCATGAGATGATAATTCCAAAGAATTCCAAGCTCAAAGTTAAATGGCTAGATACACACTGGAATTAATATATTCATTTGTTCTTAATATGAGGTAAGCCCTAGAACTCAAAAGGAAAGGTTTTAAGCATTCCGAGAAGGAACCTGGACCAATAATGTATGGTATTGGGGGGGGGGTTAAGGAAAAGAATAAGAAATACCAGGCTTTACATGTACACTCTTGGTGGGTGGTTTGAGAAGGAGTACCCAGACCCTCTGAGGGACAGAGGTTACCCCTGATTTATCAGTAAGTATGCACCGAGCGAGGTAGGAGCTGCACCTATATCTGTGACAACTTTGCACACAGTATATAAAGAGTACATTAGAAAGTACAAGCAGCTAGCAACAGAAACACTTCCAAAGGAAAAGTCAACCAGGACAGCCAGGCAGCAGCAAAATCCCAACCAACGAATGGAATGAATTTGGCCCAGACAGTGGTGGTCAGTTCATCTGGTCATTTGGAGGTGTCTTTGTGCCTTTATTTTTGGCTACTGGACTCTTCCAGGGTCCCAGACGATGAGCCATCAAGCTCAGGGTCACAAAGCCTGCTTGCCCTGACTCAGGAAGTGTGGGGTAGACTCCCGTTTGTTCAGCCCATAAGTTATGTCGCTCACTGTCTGAGCCTTCCTCCCACACAGCAGAACCTGGGGCGCTGCACCTGAGCTCGGGTGGGTGGGGTCCACGTGCCAAGACTGGGTGTGGCAGTTTAGGTAGAACTTGCCCCTGGGCTCTGATGCTTAGAGACAAGGGAACCAAGCAAGAGAAAACACCTCATGTAGAAACCAGAATCAAGAGCGAGGCAGTCCTTCCAGTGAGGATCAGACTGAAGAAGCCAGGCACAAGGGACATCAGCTTTGGGGCAATAGGACAGAAGTGTGGCAAGTGGTTAAATTTGGAGGAATGCCTTGAGCTGTTCCAAGGCCAGCTTTTTAAAGGATAGGATAGGATAGGATAGGATAGGATAGGATAGGATAAGATAAGATAGGATAAGATAAGATAAGATAAGATGATAAGATAAGATGAGATAAGATGAGATAGCGTGGAAGAATATTTTATGTAGTAAGAGTATGGCTTGTTCCGTGAAACATCATTTCAGTTAAGTATATGGGTACCAGGTTATGATGGCAACTACAGCTCCTCCTGGAGGTCTTGGTTAAGGAAACGGACTTTGGTTACCCACTGCTGCGTGCTTGGAAAGTTGCTAGGGGACACAGTTCCACTAATGGCATGTCCCCAAGAGGTGACCCAAGTTTGGCTAACACAACACTCCACACAGCCCCAGGGGCCTTTGCTTGGTGTCGGCTGCATCGCCTCCTGTACCTTGAAGGGCACTTTTCTAGGTTGGCCTGGCCTGAACAAAATGTGCTCAGCCCCTTAGACCTTGCCCTGCGCCCACCATCCCACCCCAACCCCACTTGGCTACTTTTTCTCAAAATAGGAGCTATGAAATTAGCCAGGAACGGTGACTTGACAATAAAGAACAGGGAGAGATGGTGCCTGGAGCCCTCAAAGCACATTCATTGATGGACAAGAGATCAGTAAATAAATACCTCTCTCTCTCCATTATTCTCAATCTTTGTTGATAAATCGCTATACCACTTATGGACCCGTGAATTTTATAATATGTATTTAAGTCAAGTTGTACAGTTAGGGACCTCACACAAAATATTGGGTCAGAGCCCTTCAAACCCTGAAGTCAGCCCTAGTGAAGAGGATGGTCACCCGATCTTGGCCTTAATCTTGTATTTACTCTTTCTCCTTGGTGGCCTCCACAGTGCCTGCATGGGGGTAGACTTATAAGCAGTCCTCAATAAATATCTTCAGAAAAAAAGAGAGAGTTGGTAACACTAATGTTTCATTTTTGACCTTCTCAAAAGCAGTGTGCAATAAGGGAATTACCCCAAACAATGAAATAATAAAAGTACTTCCAGAAGGTGAATGTGAAGGCCAGATTTTAGGCAGATTCCAAACTGAAGTTCGGTCTCAGATAAAAGGAAGGTTCTCAGAGTAGAGCTCAGCATAGAGCCACTCAGAGACGACGCGGTAAGGCAGAGGCCCTGGGGGCCAAATGTGGGCAGTGGGACATGGGAGCTTTCTCTGTGACCTCGCCAGGTGGCCGACTCTACTACAGATTAGCAAACGCGCAGAAAACCACACAGACAGCCACTTCGGCTAAGAAGGGACACGCTCTCAAATGGTAAACCCACAAATGAACATACAAGCTCAGGATTCATACATGTTCCAGAAAAGACAGCACAGTTTAAAAGCAGTATGCATTTCATTATGAAGCAAATTTACTGATTTGTTTCAGTTTTATGTCACTGGAAGGATATATCTTGGCAGGATTTCCACGTTCAGATCACTCCCTGCTGCTGCTTTTGATTTTTTCCTTCCTTAGTTGTGACCTCTACCAGAACTCTTGACACTGCGCTACGATGTTCTCGGACGTGCAGCAATGCCAAGCCGAGGCAGTTAATCAAACAATTGCAGTTGAAATTTCTGATCTCTTTTGTTCTTGAAATTTGGGTTGAAAATGAGGTTTGAGGGCAAAGTACTCTTTATAAGCAGAAGCCTAACCAGCACCAGTTTAAATTGCTGAAATGGCCATTCTGCTAAAAATCAACATTTATAAACACGTGTGGGGACAAAAACACGACTAGAGCTACTGTCACATTCCTCCTTACAGTCTGATTGTATTTCTGAGGATCCTGTCTCCCTTTGTCTCCTCTCGTCTCAAATCCTGGGAAACACTTGGCTTCTTAGAATTAAAGGACTGAGTATCTCTTATTAGACACACTTTCTTCCCAACTTAGGAAAATGGTGATGCAGGCTATTGCCTTTGCCAGATTGGGAAATGGCAGTAAAAGTATCCCCAGTGTTTAACAGCCCCAACACCCACAACCACCACTGAGCTCTGCTCCTTGAGGCTACAAATATCCGCTGTACCTGGCCCCTGACGGTTTTCCTCTGCAGTGACCAAGGAGGTGACCACATGCCCTTTGTTGGATGAATTAATACATGCATAAAGGCTACAATAGGCAACTCTCTGGCCTCTGGGGACAGACTCTATGAACTACTGTTGCACGACCCAGTAGGTACACTCAGAACAGAGGGGGAGTGGGTGAGGAAGTCCCATGCATACGGAAGAGCAAACTGCAGCAGCCTTGACTTTCAGAGATTCCTGGAGGAAAGAGCTTACCCCTCTGACCCTGTCCTTCCTCCTCCATGTGAGGCCACTGCGATACATGTCGCCCAGCTTTCTCCTTTGGTTTTCATAAGAGGCAGCAAAATGTTCTCTAAAGTAGGGGTGCCAGAAGATTGTTTTCTCCCAAAGAGAGTCACCCACTGGCGTAGAAGAGTCACGGTGATAACAAGGCAAGAGGCAGGCACAGCAACACAAGTATCCCAAATGAGTGAAAGAAAGGGTGTCATTCTGGGGCCCAGTTCCATTTCGGCTCTGCCTGGGAACTGTGGTTTTTCATGAGCTCAAGAATCATGGAATCTTAAAGCTGGAAGAGATGTTAAGATCATCTACTCCAACATTCAATCAGTCCAGGAATTTTCTGTAAAGTATCCCTGGCAGGATGTACAAAACCTTTGCAAGGATGAGTGACTTTCCAGCTGAAGAGGTATCCAGTTCATGACCATAAAGAGCCTTTACAAAACTAGTAGCTTCCAGGGCACCTGGGTGGCTCAGTGGATTAAGCGTCTGTCGTTAGCTCAAGGTCATGATCTCAGGGTCTTGGGATCAAGCCCTGCATGAGGCTCCCCACTCAGCAGGGGGTTGACTTCTCCTCTTCCTTCTATCCTCCCCCTTGCTCATGCTCTCCCTCTGTCTCTCTCAAATGAATAAATAAAAAAATCTTAAAAAAAAAAACCTAGTAGCTTCCACTTGTTGAGAGCACACGAGGCATCATGCGTCATATTAAGTGTCTCACCTGCATATTCTCAGTCTTTGTAACAACCTTTTTAGATAGGAACTGCCAATGGCCCCATTTTTTAGGTAAGGAAACTGGGTACTAGACATGCTCATTAATTTGCCCTTGGTCACACAACCGATAACTGGCACAGTCAGGATTCAAAAACAGGTCTGGCTGATATCAGAGCTAAACAGGTAACATAAACCATCCTTTCTCTGTGGCTTCCTATGTCATATAACAAAGTGCTAACTTCCTCTTTAGGTCAAGAGGAGCCTTTAAAGGCTTGGAGAGCAAGGATATATTTCTTTCCCAAAGATGCTTCAAAATGCCAAGAAACTTGCCAGAATGAGCTGCTCAGAACTCGCTGTCATTCTAACTATATGGTATCCCATGGAACTGTTACTTTCTTTGTTTAAGAAATACTCATACGTAAGTCTCGAATAACTTGCTGTTGAGTTTTGCCATCAAACTTTCTCCCTTCTTTTGAAAGTTGGGGCCGTTTCCCCATCTCTAAACTTTTGGCACTTCTTATATGTTTTTGTAGGGTATTATCAGTAATATTAACAGTACGGATGTCAAAATCTTATTTTCAATTCTTATATTTTATGAATAGTGTTATTAGAATCATGAGGGAAAACAAGCTTCAAAGATGATTGTCTCTCCCTGTCAGACATATAAGACACTTCTAGTAGATTTTAACAAGCTTCCCATCCTGCCAATAAATAAGGGCAGACAAATTGCACTCATGAGTGAACCAGTTCTTTTCAGTTACATATTTTGTTTGGTTGTTGTTTGTTTTTGTGGGTTTTTTAAAAGTTAAATATCAATTTATTAACATATAATGTCTTATTTGTTTCAGGGGTACAGGCCTGTGATTCATCAGTCTTACACAACACATAGCACTGACCACAATACATACCCTCCCCAATGTCCATCACTCAGCTACCCTATCCCCTCACCTCCCTCCCCTCCAGCAACTCCCAGTTTGTTTCCTAAGCTGAAGATATTTTAAAACATATTTTACTGAAAATTTTATTCAGGAAATGTGTTGTAAACCAACTTCATTTGTGTCAGCTTGGCTTCACCAGGGCTTAAGTGGGGCATTTACATTTAAGTAGGGACCATGGTAATGGAACCCACAATTTCTGTCCCAAGACAATGCCCCCATCTATACCATTGGCGTCCCTCTTATCTGCAGCATGGAGCAGAATGGTTGATGTTTTGGAGTTTACCATTCATCCTCAGGAACCTGCACTTCTTTCCAATTTGTAGTATGGACAGAACCTCAGCAAACATCAGGTCTAATCAATGGAGCCACCGAAACCAGCTCAGGTGATAAAAGCCTCCTCTGGGGAAAAGGGGGAGCACAGGGGAATTCTAGGGCAGTGTAACTATTCTGTATAATACTGTAATGGTGGATACCGTCAAAACCCATAGAATGTACAACACAAAGAGAGAACCCTAATGTAAACCAGGGACTTTAGTTACGAATTAGATATCAATATTGGCTCACCAATTGTAACAAATGTACCCCACGCCAGTGCAAGACGTTAGTAATGGGAAATTGGGGCACAGAGTGAGGACGTATGTGGGAACTCTATACTTTCCCTTAATTTTTCCTATAAACTTTAAACTGATTTTTTAAAAAGTGTTTTAATTAAGAAAAAAAAGCCTCCTCTTAGTATACAAGTATGCTGCAACAAAATAATAAGAAGAGAGGAGAGAAAGGGGGGAGAAAGAAACAGAGAGAGGGGTGGGGAGAGAGGGAAGCAGGGAGGGAGGGGAGGAAAGAAAGAAGCATTACATGACAAGGGACCCAATTAAGAAACACACATAACTTAAGAAATGAAAGAAATTTAAATATAACTTAAAGGAACAGAAGAAATTCCTCAAGTGCTTTACATCACGGGAATTTTGAAAACACATGTTAACAAATGACTATAGAGTGGCAATGATCTAGCCAAAATAGATAAATAAATAATCCCGAATCTGACAAAGCCGTAGAGAGGTTCACTGAACCTATCATGTCACAGAATAAATGGACAGTGACATCAGCACAGTGAGCAATTCCATTTTCCCAAGTGGGAGATGGACACTGAACAGGAGAGCAGAACTGGACACCTGAACAGTGAGCACAGGGGGGGCTGGCTGTAAAACTAAATCCCACCTAAAAGTGAGGGTTTGGGGTCCCCTGCTGACCTAAAGCCATCAGAGAGGTGGAGCATATCCATCTGTGGTCTGGGGCCACCAGTCAAACTTGAGCATGTAACGTGCCTTCGCACAAATTAGAAGAGGGCACGAGCAATAGAACACGTTGATGAATAAAAAAGTGCCCTTCTGGCTGGACCAGGGAGAAAAAAGCAAGGGGCACCTGGCTGTCTCAGTGGGTAGAGCACAGGACTCTTGATCTTGGGATTTGTGAGACCATGTCCCCTGTTGGGGGTAGAGATTACTAAAAATTAAAACAAACAAATAAAAAAACAAAACAAAATAAAACAAGAAAAAGGCAAGCCCCCTGGGCAGAACAATTGGCAAACTCCCTTCCTCCAGGCACACACCCTTGCTGGGGCCCGAGTTTCGCAGAGTGCAGGCTGGATTTCAACTTCCAGAGTGCTCACTTGAAGATACCCTGGTGCTGCGCACAACCTGCACAACTGTGCCCAACTTCTGTGCTGGGATAAACTCATCCTGCAAGTGTCCACCCAGCTCCTGCCTCCTCTCTCGGATCCCTGGTTGACAAGCAACAACACTGATGCCTAGAATGTTTTGGTTCTGGAAACCCCAGGCCACATGAAGAGGCAAAACTCCTCCTCTTTGAATATGTTGTTGAATATGGAAATATATCAATACATGGGGCTTTGAGATATAAGTTATAGAGATAAAGTAATTCAAACTTATATGATTAATTTCTGTGCAAAGTTTATATTTATAAATAGAACAGATAGATTTGTGGATTAAACTTGAAGTCGAAATTGTATTTTAACATTTGCAATTTTAGTCAAATATTCATTTTAAGCCAAATAACTCATAAATAATCCTTTCTGTACATAAACTCACCGCCTTAACATTAAAAAGAACTCCAGAGAATAGGCAACATAGCATTTGGAAAAAATGCAGATTGAGGTGTATAGAATTGCGGAACTGAAGAAATATATTGCGCATGGAAATAATACCATTCCAGAAGCAATAAGTAGATTAGAAATAACAGGAAACAAAATAGTTAAAGTCAGAAGTCAATTACTCACATAAAATGACAGATTCAAATAATCAAAGTAAATGGAGAGGAAAAAAACAAATCACAATAAAGAGAATGCAATAGATAAAAGTTAGTACCCTTAAAGGAAAAAACTCAGCAAATGAAAACTAAAAGTATTCAAAGATACATCAAGAAATGAATTTTCCTAAAATATAGGGACAAGGGAACTTCCTAACCATGGGGACACGTTTTCTGGAAAATTGATGCAAAAATTATGACTGTTAAGACTTATCCTGGTTGTTATTAACCTTCCAAGTAAAAATCAAGAGTTCTTCAGTCATCCAAATTAGAAGCTTCTAGAGAATATCTGAGGCCTCAGACTTGTCCACAACAACATTCACAGCCAAAATACATTGGAGCAATGTTATAAGGGAAAGAAAGCATGATGCAGGAATGTTACACCCAACCAAGGTGTCATTCAAGTACAAAAAGTCCCAAACATGAAAGAACTCAAGAAATACAGCACCCTAGAGTCCTTCTTGAAGAACTATGTATTGATGTAACCAAGGGATAAATGGAGAAACCGAGGACTAATATTTAATGCCAGAAAATAGTGAAGCAATGTTTGTAAGATGCTACAGGAAAGTGATCCAGGAATATGATATCTGGCCAAGTTTTCCTTTCAAGCATTTAAGAAGGAAATCCAGCCATTTAAGTGATAAATCAAAGTAAAGAAACAAGGAATAGAAAAACGACAGTACAAGAACTGATGGTGTGTAAGGGATCATTTACAAAGAGAACTATGGTTACAAAATGAAATATCGATGTTACAAAACTTAAACTCACGTAGGACCTAAGAGAGGACACAGGAAGAAGAATAAAAGCACACAAATACCCCACTTTTCACGAGATTTTACCCCGTCCAAAAGTGAAAAGGACTTTAAAACAGCCAACGCCTCCTGCCATTTAATGTTTTCTGGATCTCTTTCATCAATGAATCTCTTCAGGAAAGACTTTCATGGAGAAAAAAAAAATGAACCGAATTCCTGAAATCCCTTTATTTTACATGTTTCTGCTTAATTTAAGAACGATGATTTTTAATTATTTTTTGAAAAAATAGAATGGATAGCATGATGTCATGTCTATAAGATGATGTTGTGAGTCTGTTTTTATTTGCAAATATTCCTGGAAAGATCGCTGGAAATTTGTTCCATAGTGCTAATAATACTTAATTCTTGGTGATGATGTTTAGGATGATTTTTTTTCCTTTCTTTATATTTTTCTGCATTGCTTAGATTTTTATATCAAATATGAACCATTTTTACAAGAAGTATACAGTAGTCATTCTTTGAGGAAAATAAATTGGCCTCAGGGGGTGAAAGATTAGTGGATCTGGAGAGAGAGGGCTATGTACACCAATAATCAGTTTAAAAGGAGCTCCCATGGACACAGAATTCACCTTAAAGACAAGCAGAGAAGGCACTTGCCTATGTTGTGTGCTTTGAAGGACACGGAAAGACACCAGCCCATCGAAAATTATCAGTCCTTTGAATTATCAACTGTGGTTACATCCACATGAATTCATTTATCAGATCTCATGTCAACCTGCTGGTAGGTGAGAGACAGAAACCCGAAGGGATAATAATGGATGTATGCTGGAACCTGAACTGAGCGAGGACAAGCAATACCTAAGGTCAGCAGCAGGTGCCTGGGGAAATGAGGATGGAAGAAAGCAGAGCTGGTGGGCAGAAAGCAAAACTGACCAAGCAACAGGCATCTGTAAAGCAGAGACTCCAAAGACCGAATATGTCCGCAAAGGAGGGCAGTTTGAGAAACAAAGTCAAATGAGGAACTAAGGGACAGATAGGTTGGAAGAATAAATTTGAGATGGGGACACTATGAGAAATTTCCTTTGGGCAAGAGTTGTTTGCCAGACACTTCTTTGAGAGGCATGGTCTGAATTGGACTGACTTGGGCACGGTCCCCCAGTAGCCTGGGAGTGGCAGAAGACGTCCGAGTCTCCATTGCAATTGGGGCAGCACATAGCCTTGAAAGGAGGGGTGTTTGTAGAGAAGGGCGATATGTAATCATGCCCCGAAGATCAACCTCCTACTCTTCAGACATTCCCCTGTCTTCAGCTAGCCTTGCCCCTGTTGAAACTGTAGGACACACCCCTCGAAATAAGCCAAGGCATAGATGCCTAAGAGCTACCAGAAAAAGTCTGTTTAGGTAGCAAGTGCTGGTCTCCTTTTGATCAGGGGAGGGAATATATCCAGGCTGGTCACTCTGTACACACAGCCGTTTCCAAGACCTTCACCTGTTTCTAGATTTTAAACTGGTTAACCCTAGCCAAAGGCAAAAAGCCTGCTTGGCCTCTGTTTGCACAGCAGTGGTATAGAAATGGCCCCGAGCTCCTATTAAGCTAGCTGACTCACGCTGAAACTGGGGATTTATTTCCAATTAGCAGTGATGTTAAGTAGAAGGTGCTCCTCAGACAGCCTTGAAACACTCCCACTGTGTCAACATGGTTCACAAAGCTTGGGTTTGGAAGCATTATTACCCAGCGGGCCAAAATGGATAAGGGATTAATTCGGAGCAATAGAAATTCATTTAAAAACCAATATTAGTCACTTTAGGGTACACCCAAAAGCCGACAAAGCCTGAGTCTGCACGCCGCCTCCCTGATGGGAAACTTGGAACAAAGATTAGAACGAACCAGCACGCACAGGGTCAGAGTGGGGGTAAAAAAGCCACAAACGAAGTAGAATAAAGGGTGTTTCCTGAAGGGGCAAGATGCCTCCCTTAAAGGAAGTCGAGGCGTAGAGAGTGTTCTGGGCACAAGTGCTGAAACAGCTTCGCGCTTCCTCCCCCATCCTAGTGCTCTATGAAGGACAGAAGAAGGCTATTGTCACCCCCCACCACCACCACCCCTGGCCTAGGAGGATGTCAAAGTCACTGCATAAGCACGCACAGTGAACAAAGAGGTAGACTACTGTGGTAGCAAATGCGTGCTGTCGGGAAATATCCAGTTCTAGCTCCTTCCCCAGTGGACATGGTAACCTGGGCCACTCGTTCAAATGTTCACAGTCTCCTATCTCCACCCGTGAAAGGATGCACTGTTTATCAGCACCGTCCACTCAGCCCCCAAGCTCAAAACTGGGAGCCCAGGGCAGCAGGTCCAGTAATGCCATGGCTAGCTACCGTATTTGGCCTCCTTCCCCGTTCCCAGTCACCACTCAGGCAACCTTGCCTCAGGTCATGCTGGCTCCCCCTGGGTCCCTGAATTCACCCAGCAGCTAACTCCCCGCTTGCCTTCCATTGCTCCCTCTTTAAATCGAGACCATCCACGGGACTTTTGAAGTGATTTTCCTAAAACATAAATGTTATTAAGATTCTCTGCTAAAGGTCCTTTTATGGCTGCCGTGGCTTCCCAGTTGGAGTTGAAGCCCTATGACTTGGCTCCAGGGCAGACTGGGGTGTGAATTATGCCTCCCTGTCTGGCTTCATCCCCTGTTGTTCCCAAGTGAACAACCATCTAGGTTCACCCAAGTTGTCCTGGTTTTAGTCTTGTATCCTGGGAACCTCCCAGTTATTGAACAACCAGCCCTTCGCTAGCCCTAAGGGCTATTTATAGCTCCCCAGAGGCTCCCTATCGGGGCCCTCACCCTTGGCGTTCTGTAAGCCTAGAATGATCCTCTTTTTCTCCTACAAAAACCCAGGAAAGGACCTCATCATCTGGGGCAGCAGTTCTCAAAGGTTGGGCTCCTAACCAGCAGGTTCAGCATCCCCTGTGAACATGTCAGAAATGCATAGCCTTGGGCCCCACCCCAGAGCTACTGAATCAGAACTCTGGGGTGGAGCCTGGCAGTCTGTGTTATAACAAGTCCTTGAGGGGATTCTGATGCTCCCTGAAGTATGAGAACCGTTAGTCCAGAAACCTTCCCTGAGCAAGGGCCCCTCCCCCAGCAGCCTTGCCAACTCCCTGCTCTGTATTACCAGGAGGCCAGTTCACATTTGTATCACTGGACTTCCACACTAAACTGCAATTATTTGCACATAGCTACCTCCGCAGTAGGACTACAAAGTTCTTTGAAGGTAGCCTCACCAATTTCTGTTGCTTTCCAGGTAATATCAGTCTGTTAATAAATTTGGGGCGGTTTTATTAACTCTTTTATGAAGGAAGCAGACTTACTAAATTATATTTAGTTCCCTAAGTCAAACCATGTTGTAGAGAAGTGTGTAATCCTAGGAGAAAGAATGTCAAAGAATGACAAAGAAGCAGGTGTTCGCGTGCTGCCTGGAAGCATCTGTAGGAGTAGATTTTGCCCTAATTCTCATTAAAAGCCACAATTCGTGGCTACCCTCATTTAATTGTAATGATAGGCATTCTTTTCCTACTCAAAGGATTATCACTACTTTTCAAAATGTCTTATTCCTTGAGCTCTAAGTCTGCACACTAAATTTTTAGGCATTAAAAAAAAACCCTCCGGGGGACTAAAAATTGATTTTGAAGATTTCACAGCCTCTGAGTTTGCACCGTCTTTGTGCTATGAAGAACCCACACTTTTGGTCTCAATTAAAAACATTGCCACATGTCTGCTATTAATAATGACAGCAATTTACTTCTGTTGAAATTAAAAGCCTTCAATTCTCTTTGAAAAACCTAAATGCAATTCACATGGTTTACAGACATGTTTCAAAGCTTTCTTCCCCTTTATAGTTCTTTTTTTTTCTTGGTTTTGTTTTTTAAAATAGACTTAATCTCCAAAGTTTATGATTGCCATTTGGTGTCTGAAGATACAGATCTAAGCAGACACATAAGCATATGTGTGTGCGCGTTTACCCTGATACAGATATTTGTATGTTGTGGTCAAATAGTCTGCCTTCTGAGGCAACTTGTTATTTGTTCATGTGAATATAATTTAACTGATTTTTTTCCTAGCATTTTTACTTGACATTTTAAGAGTGAAACTATGAAGAAAAAAAAGGAAGAAAAGAAGAAAGAAAAACCTTTCAATGAAGAAACATAATTGTTTTCAGCAAACCACATGTGACATTTCAGATGTATGTTTTATATGGTATTGTCTTGAAAGAGTATACATTAGGGGAGATTTTTTTAAAAGTAAATCATTAGAAGAAAACCTAAAACAACTAATTAACATTCATCAAATACATGAGAAGAAGAGATGCAATTTGGACCACATCAAATGTCCAAGTCTTAATGGTCCCGTTTCATATACTGAACATTGGAAAAACAGATTCTGATTCAAAAGGATTATTCCCTCCCCCAAACAAGTGCATATGTTCCAGAGTTGCTGGTATGGGTTAGGGAGAGACATCTGGAAGTAATTGGGGCAGGACTTCCCCAATACTCCATAGGAAGCAAATGCTATGCCAGGGCCCTGGATTTCTGAAGGAGTCAGAAAATTTAGGGTCATAATTAAGTGGAAAGCTTTTAAGTCAATAATACGAAAAATTCATTTAAAAATTATCTTAAAGTTACCACTTGCAATGGTTGAGATTTTGTTTGACCTTTGTACAGCTTGACCCATGGTCATTGATATTTGTTGAAAGGGCTTATCTGTCCCATTTTGCTGAAGAGACACAAAATAAACTCATATACAATCATGTCATTACCTACAATAGAGTTCATACAGAAAATGTTCTATTTTTATGATAGCTCAAATGGGCATTTTGGGTTTTTTTTGTTGTTGTTTCTTCCCTGTTTATTTATTTATTCATTTATTTTCCTCTCAAGATTTTATTTAAATTCAAGGTAGTTAACATGTAGTGATGTATTAGTTCCAGGTCAAATGAGCATTTTGCCTTACTTGTTTATTTGCTCGTTGCTGAAACTGGTTGATTCATTACGGATCCTGGATAGATTGGATATTTTAGTAATTGTTCAATCATTACTGTAAATTCCTAACAGATATTATCTTGTACTATATTGCCTTTTTAACTTAACTTTGTGTGTACGAGTTGAACAGGCCAGATATTTCAGGGTCATCCAGTTTGGCTATATTCGGGGACATAATATGAAAAGAGCATATAGATATATAGATGTGGGTGGTGATTAAGGAGAAACTAGTTGGAAGTGACAATGTTTTAATGAATCAAAAGCAAGCAGGTAAATAGACCAAAAACCCAAATGCTGCTGTTACTAGCTCCACAGGATTCTGTAATTAAAGTCAAGTCAAATGCTAATCATGAAGAGCTAAATGGACATAACTAGATTTCACTGAACCTGTTGAACATATAAATCTTTTTGATCAAGTCAATGTGGCATAAACATTCCCCAAACTTCCGCTTTAGAGCATAGTATTTATGCTCTAAAAACCCTTTAAAAAAAAAGTTCTGATATTTAGCAAACCATTATCTAAAATGTATCAAAATTAGAAGCTGAAAATAAGTATTTTAAGATAAATAGAAATTAAACAGGCTAAAATTCTTCTTACTATATTCAATTGGCCAATTATGTCTTTCTTATAATTTTCAATCAACTACAACCAGCTATTTTCGACCCTCCCTTATTCAGGCAGTATTTTAAAAAATTTAATAACATATGTATAAATAGTTCAACATGTAAAATTATACACATTTTCTCAAGTTAATACGCTAAACTTTGTCCTCAACTTTTTGAGACACAAAATTACACCCCTCGAGGTTTTAAATTTAGCTTTATATGGTATATGCCTCTAACGGATGGGGAGAAGACCATCTTCCACTTGCCTTTTCTTCTAGGATGGGATCCAATTTCTGCCAGTTTTATTAAGCATCTAGAGCTGAGATTTCTTAACATTTTGATCCTACATCCCAACAGTTTTTAAAAAAAAAAGCAACACTATACTATATCCTCGAGAAAACCTACATAAAGACGATTTTTAAAAGGATGAAATAAAGTTAAACTAAACAGTATCTTAAACATTACTAATGGTGTTAAACAATATCTTTTTGTCTTATGATTGACTGTGCTTTTTTTTTTTTGACCATACTGTTTTTGAAAAATCTTTGAAAATCTTGCTTTAATATTTTGTGATAAAGAGAGTTAAATGGTTGTCTTCATTCTTAGCTATAAGAGCTCTGGCTGCTGAAGCAGGCAATACTCAGTTACATCTCTCCAAATGGAAGAAACTTTGTATTGGTTGGGTGTTCTAAATTATGACATTCATTTTTCAATCCTATCTACCAATTTTATCAAAGTTTCCATTGAAATTGGCTAAAAAATTTCCATTCTCTTATATCAATCAAGACTTTGAACAGTTCTGGGGCGCCTCGGTGTCTCGTTGAGCGTCTGCCTTCAGCTCAGGTCATGATCCCAGGGTCCTGGGATCAAGCCCCGCATCGGGCTCCCTGCTCAGCAGGAAGCCTGCTTCTCCCTCTCCCACTCCCCCTGCTTGTGTTCCCTCTCTCGCTGTCTCTCTCTGTGTCAAGTAAATAAATAAAATCTAAGAAAAAAAAAAGACTTTGAACAGTTCTGTTTCATTGTAAACTAATCAGGAAGTTTTGCACTTTAATATTTGGGCATTTAATTGGATAGTTTAGGAAGTTTTCTTTCCAAGTGTTTCAGTGGTAGACATACGAGGGTGTTTATACTATGTTATCAACAAAATCATATAGTGATCACAACAATTGCAAGGATGTATTTTCAGTATTTGGGGGTAGAATAGTCTCTTTTGAAAACCAGTTTCTTCCTCATTTATTATTTTTAAAGTCACCTTTGCTTGTAGGGTAATAAGTAACTGCTGATTACTTATTTTTGAGCCTTGCTTTTTCAAGAGATTACTTCCCTCATCTGCCCCTTCCCCATCTGTCCCCCCCAAAACCCCTGCTAGGTAGCTTTCCACGGACATGGACTTATGGTTAAAGAAAAGGTCAGAGTTTCTCAAGTGTGTTGTCCCTTATTAATAAGAAAAAAGATACTACTTATTTTGTAGTAGATAACTCTCCTAAGAACGTTCCCATAAGACTAACACTCAGCCTCAGAGTGGTACGAAAGATATGTTCACTCACAATCTCCCCAAAGAGTTTTATGAACATTCCCCATCTGAAGTTCTTAGTTTGTGAAAACAGCAAATCAAAGACTCCTGGGACGTGCACAGCTGTGCCCCAGCGGGCTGTAGCCAGTACCTGTGAGGGTCCTGCCAGGGCTGCGCTTTTGAGCCCTGAGACCCCCTGACACACAGACCAAATGAGGGTGATGGGTCAGTCTCTGTATGAAAAGTTAGGAAACCTTCATCTTTTTTCTTATTTTTGACACAAGAATAAAAGTAAGTACAAATGCTGCTATCTTCTTCCACCCCCCTCATGAGGCAGGAAGTGCACACGGACCACTTTGGAAATCACTCTCTTGTGGCTTTCCCAGTCATGTTTGTGTATTCCATCCTCCCATCTCCAATCTAAGGTTGGGACTACGCAAAAGTATAACTATGTCATATGATGTTAAATCAACCCCTGCCAGTTATATCTGGAGAACGCTGATGGTGGCAACTCTTTCCTCTCCTCATAATGGACCTGGGAGTAGGGAAAGCATTGGTGATCTTTCATGGATTTTCCTGACTTAAGTAGGAGTAAAAGTTCCATGAGCACCCAGTAGGGGCACACGGAGCTTCTTCAACCCTCATCATACACAGGGTTGGGACAATCCATGCTGGAGCCATGCAACAAGGCATAAACTGTTCTGCGCTGACCTCCCTGCAGCCCAGGTGCTCTCCCCCTGCACCAGTGATATGCTGGGGATTTTGAGCCTGTTCCCTCGGCTGACTTCCCTCCTCAAAATCCAGTGATGTCCTCTTCTATATTGATATTCCCACACATTGCTTTCTACTCCCACCATATTTTCTGTCATTTAACCCCCTAGGTGTCTTCTGCAAGGAGACCCATGAGTTCCCACTTTCTAAGCCTCAGGGAAGACTGTGACCATTACAGATGGGTGGGCTGAAACATCCAGAGCCCAGCCACCATCCAGTCCTCAAATAACCCTTCTTGAGCCACAGTTTCCAGGCGCTGGAATGAACTTGATCCCCACTGCAGAATTAGGCAGCCCCCAGGGGCAGTAGTGCAGAACACCTGAATAAGAAGAGCCTATCCTTCCAAAGAGTGACTTCAAGGGATTCCAAGGGTGCCAATCCAACTCACCCACCCCAGGTTTGTAGTTGGAGCTCATGGTGACAAAAAGGGTCCTCTAGGAATCCATTCTGATGTGGGTGAAGCCAGCAGGTGAAGTTAGTCACCACTTTCAAGGGGATGGGGCAGTAGGTCTAGTGGTCATTCCTAGGGTTCAGTGTCAGTGGTGTCCACAGGGCAATCTTCATGGCCTGGTCTAGTGACAGCCGTGGCTGTGTCTTTACCAGATCAGCTGTGTGCTTTCAGTTTAAATGAACTAAAGTTGGTCTGTGTTGCTTTACAGCCAAGAACCCTAGCTTGTACAATTAGTGATTCAAACAGATTGCAAGGAAGATGTGAAGAGCTGCCATGGGCTCTCAGACTGGCTGCTGGCACGAGCTAGCACCATTAGGAACTCATCTTCCCAGCTTATCTCAAAGGCTGCTCAGCTCTTCCCACTAAACACTCATTTATTGGCATCTGCTAGGCGCCAGGCACGGGGCACAGAGCTTTTTGTGTCATCTCAGCTAATCCTCACACCATGCTATGAGATCCTCACTGCTGTCTTTGCCATTTGACAAACAAGAAAACAAGGTTTTCGAGAGATTGAATTATGTGCCAAAGCCCTACAGCTATAGTAAAGATTTGAAGCTGGGCCCCTCACACACCCAAGTCCACGCACTGACCTCCAGTCCTGCCTTCTCTTTCCCCCAGATGTGTAGTTTTCTACCACCATGCAGACCAACACCACATTCCTGACCCTGACTGGACCTCACAATTTGATCCGGTATGAACTAGTTTTAAAACTGGGAGCAGTTTTCAACCTAGACATTCAGAGCTTTGCTGCCACAATGCAGGTTTGAGAAACAGCTGTCAACTTGGCCAGTTCCGGTCACTGTAGCTGTGGCCATGACTTTCAGCGTCACTGAAAAAAAAAATTGCCTAAGCCGTGGTTGACTCCATAGCCTTAAGTAGCCGAAGAGAAACCTGTCTCCACCTCACAGTGGTCTGTGGTTCTCTCTGCTAGGACAGATCACTCCGGCAGGGCCAGATCAATGAATCAGTGGTTGAGTGATCTTATCTGACCGAACACTTACCAGGAGACTTACTAGCATTTTTCCTAAACATCCAATCAGCAGCCTTCCTGCCTTGTCTGAAGCAGTCCCAATGACATTGGTGCTACTTAATCGGACATCTCTTTCGTCATCTGTCTTGAGGCTGAGCAATGCCATCACTGACGTTGGGACAATAGAAAATCAGTGCACTGAATGCTCATTCATTGCAGATACTAGCCCCGGTCAGGCCGCCCCGTGCACGGGTCTTGCTGAGCAGATGGTTTAGTTTACTTTTACAAAGATGTGTTGTCTAATCTAGTGACACCATCTACACTTCATACACTTCATAAAAGGAGTTGGTTCTCTTAGCCATGGTTTTAATATTGTCCCTCTTTGTATGAATGTTAGTGCTAAAATGCTCACAGGAGATTGTCAACTGGCTGGCATATTAACTTCGTCCAGTCCTGTTTTGTTTTTCTCCAGTTTATTCATATTACCATGTGTATTCCGTGAGTGTATGAAGCAGGCGCCCCCCACCCTCACACCCACACAAAGCTTGATTGTTTGGCAGCTGCCTGAAGATCGCTTCATTGTGTAGTAAGATACAATGTAGTTTAATGTGATTATTACTTTTCTTTGTGTGTGTAATTTCAGGCTAGCTTTTAGCCATGCTGTATATATTTTATGTATTATAAGTAAAACTGAGCCCCCAAAAGCAAATGAGTTGAAGCTAAACTACTCCATTTCTCCTTTGTAACAACTTCAATTTCCACTGGAAATTACCTGAATACATTGAAGATACTACATTTTCAGATTACTAGAAGAAGTTGCTCTACTTTGAAAGAAGAAAGTAAACAAGAGGGAAATTTTAAATAAACATGGACAGCCCACCTCTCAGTAGGACAAAAAAAAAATACATACCACTTTTCTTTGCATTTCCTATCTCATAAAGAATCACAAGGCTTACTGCAATCCAGAGAAATGTTTTTTTGTTTTACTGTTTGTTTCCTGTCTTCTTATTTCTATTTATTTTAACTTCAAAGAGCTTTGCATCCAAAAGGAATAGAAATTGTAAAAAGTTATTTTGGAACTCTGATACAAAAATGTCTCTGCTTTCATCCTCAAAAGGGCAAACCTCTTTCCAAACAAAAGAAGTGATAGTAAGTTGTTTGCTAGAGTCTGTCCTGTTTATTTATTTATTTAAACCAGGTACACTAATTTTTATAATGAGTTATAAATAAATTTGTTATAGCTGACATTTATCATACCAAGTCCCACAGGTGAAAATAGACTCTTAAATTTTCCTTAGTTAATACTGAAATAGCAGAGTAATTGTCTTAGGTCTCGGGACAGGCAAACCCCAGCCCCAGGCCACCATAATCACTTTCAGGGTCTTTGACCCACCTTGAGAGTCTTCTGGAGCCTGCAATCCATCCTGACACAAAGTGCTTCTTCCAGGGGTCATCCACATTTTCCCATTTCATAAAATGCTCTTGGACAACAGGGAAGACCATCAGCATATTCAATGATGGGACCACCAACCAGCTATTGAAATGTACCAACTTCCCTATCTATTACAGGAGAACTCATCCGTGATGTCACTGGCCAGCAGAGAACAGGAGCCAGGAATCTCCATCCCAGCCTGCTGATGATGGGGAAACCGCCACTGGGAAACCTAAGATAACAGCAATCTGAGCAAAACAGAGAATGAAAACCAGGTAGAGCTTCCGGTCATGCTGTGCATTCCAAGCCTTTCCCCAGTAATACTTTAGAGAAGATAGTGGCTAGCCAAGGGATAGTAAAAGGAGAGGAGAGGACAGAACCTTCTCACATGTGAGAAGCAAATGATCCTACAAATCTGACTAAATATGGGGGAGCCTGAGTGGCTCAGTCAGTTAAGCGTCTGCCTTCAGCCCAGGTCATGATCTCAGGGTCCTGGGATGGAGCCCTGCCACAGACTCGCGGCTCAGTGGGGAGTCTGCTTCTCACTTTGCCCTTCCCCTGCTCGTGTTCTCTCTCTCTCTCTCAAATAAATAAATAAAATCTTTAAAAAAACAACAAATCTAACTAAATTCGTATGGCAACTATCTGTAGCCATGTCTCATATTCCTCTCTGCTTTCACGTGGGAAAGGGAAGGGTTTTGCAACCCAATTAATGGTTCAGGTAATCTAGATACTGAAGTTATATTACATAAAGTGGAAAACAGAATAGAACGAGATAACATTTACAAGTTAGAACAAAACCAGAAGACAACACTCCAGTGGTGTCACCAAATTCTCCACCTCCAGCGAGAAATAAAACATAAAACAACCACAGCCATAATGTAAACGAAAGAGAAATCTGGCTTCCCCAGAGTTCAAAATAAACACAGCAAAGCCAAGTCTCCACCACTCCCTCACTCACACACCCACAAGGGAGTGAGCAGCCTCTTAAATACAAGCACAGAGGCTCACAGGCAACGTGAGTGCTTTGAGAAGTTGAGATGTCCTCTGATCTGGTGGTTACTCAAAAGGGTGCTTGGATGTCCTTCTTCTTCCAACTGAGATGCTGTGAGGTTGGGGTGGTCACTCAAGATAGTACTTGGATCTCTTTCTACTTCCAACTGAGATGCTCTGGGGTCAGGGTGGTTACTCAAGATAGTGCTTGGATAGCCATCTACTTCCAACTGATTCCTGAAATTCCACCTCTTCAGTTTCATTCTGGGTCAGGGTTCCATCTGCTGTTTAAATGCTAACACTTCAGACTTATTAATTATTTGCATTTTAGTATGAATGGTTTTTATGCAGTTCTTGTTTTGTTAGGGAATAAGGGCAGAGGAAATAAGGGTACTCTGGTATATCTGGGGAGGACAGGGTAAAGGAAAGAAGGAGGCCAAGTCAGATGAGTGCTGAACATGACCCAGGGCAGCACCAGGGAGACGGGGATCTTTCTAAGACTCCTTCGTCTAATCCTGACCCTTCTGTGTTTTTCTGATGAAAATAGTGGTGCACTTATGTAAACAGCATCTGAAATACAGTGGCTGCTAAGTAAATGTTTATCGAATGAATGCATGATTTAAAGAAGACCCCGAAGGCTGTTAGGCTGTTCGAGCAATGTTATAATAGGAGGCCCAGGACACGGGAGGGCATAAAAGGAGGAAGCCCAAGCTGCAGCCCCTTGCACCCACCCCTTTTGATTCCTAGAGAAACATCAGTGAGGCTCCTCTGGGGACCAGGCACTGTGCTATACATAATTCACATCCCTCATCCACCCACCAGCCCCCAAAAGTAGCTGTTTCACTATTATGAGCATTTCCCAAATGAGAAGCCTGAGACTCAGTTTGCACAAGGGCTCACAGGTGGTAGAGTCGGAACTGTAATCAGTAGGCCAGGACCCAAAGCCCACTATGCTGCCTCCATTGTTGTAGAAAAAGTGAAAATATGCCATCACGTGTATCAGTATGGTTCCTTCCACTCTTATCCTACGTGTTTGGAAAGGGCCTAGATATGATGTAGTAGATCTTCAGGGGAAATTTTAGAAAACCAATGGCTTTCAAACCAGGAGTGTTTCTGCTGGTAGTGATTCCCCCACATGTGTAACTATACTTGCAACGCAGGTTTTAATTTTCAAAAATATTCTCAAAAATATTCAAAAATAGTCTGTGCGGGATGGTCTGAGGCCCAGGAAGGCTTCCAGGAGGAAGCGGCCTCTGAATTCAGATCTGAGGGATGTGTAAGAGGAGAAATAAGACTCAATAAATATTTGTTGAACAAAGAAAAAAAGGTTTTGAATGTTTTCCTTTCTCTGTGTTTGGCTTTCTGTATATGGCAGCTTTATTCTAAGATTGTTCAGTAATGTTTCTTTTCCTTCTCCTTTATTCTTAGATTGTCCCTGTTCTTTGGCTTATAGGAGAGAGTTGCTATTTGTTTTCAAATTATTTTGTTATAATAGGATTTCTGTGATTGCTTGTGCAGACATCTCTGCTCAGAGACATGCTTAACCACCAACTTATCTCTTTGAGCTGAGCTGGCCAGCCATGGAACTTACTATCCAAGAGGGGGACTTTTTTGTTTTGTTTTTTTTTAATTAAGTTTTTTAATTCCAGTATCGTCAAAATACAGTGTGATATTAGTTTCAGGTGTACAATATAGTAATTCAGCACTTCCATACATCACCCGGTGTTCATCATAACAAGTGCACTCCTTAGTCCCTGTCACCTACCTAACCCATCGCCCCACCCACCTGCTCTGTGGTAACCATTAGTTTGTTCTCTGTAGTTAAGAGTCTATTTTTTGGTCTGTGTCTTTTTTTTTTCCTTTTGTTCATTTGTTTTGTCACTTAAATTCCATATATGAGTGCAATCATATGGTGTTTGTCTTTCTGTGACTGATTTCACTTAGCATCCTACTCTCTGGCTCCATCCATGTGGCTGCAAATGGCAAGATTTCATTCTTTTTGATGACTGAGTAATATTCCATTATATATATGTAATACATGGATTTCCATAATATATTCCATTATATATAATGGGTATATATATAATGGAATATATTATATATGATGGAATATATATTATATATAATGGTATGTATTTTATATAGATACGTATCTATATCTACATATATATATCACATCTTCTTTATCCATTTATCTATTGATGGACACTTGAAGGTGAAGATTTTAAGTGTTGGGCCAGACACCTGCATGTGTGGACTTGTCCCCTGGCACTCGTTGTAATAACTACTGCTGTCTGTACAGTGCTTTGTAGCTCTTCTGCTCTAGCACCCACCTCCTGCAGCCAGGCTCAGCTTGGCACAAGTGCTTGGGCTCCATGGGAAGGTCACATCTCTAGGACAGAGCAGTGGAAGTGTGTGTGGGAGGGGGGAATGGAGAGTCTTCTGTGCAAAATTGTGTCCAAGGGATTGGATTAAGATTTTAAACCTGAGTTACTGAATTGGACTATAATATGTGGGGTCAGCCGTCTTCAAATGGCCTTCTAGAAAGCCGTCCGACCTCTAAGAAGCTGTTTCACTTCGACTGTTTTGGAGTTACTCAACCCTTTTCCCATTCCAACAGGAAAGAAGTGAGTTCTGGCCTCAAGGCCGACAGCCTAACTGCTCGGCTTGACCACCTGCCCAAGTCCACCTGCAGACACTATGCTTGCGGGTGGCTGTGCAGCCGTCCTTAGTGGTGCTATTCTGCTGCACGATTGGGTGGCATCTCCACTGGTGTGGGGTCAGCCAAATGGTCCGCATTAGACTTTTACGACCAGAGACTCCTTCCTAAGCATGCTGCTTTGTTCTGGATGGATTGACTGTCTGCTGACCTCTTGTTCTACAAGCTTGCTTGGTGTGCATGACTCAGTTTCTTACCTCCTTGTCTATTTTCCAGCATGATTTGCCAGCATATTTGCTGTTTTTCATTTGACTTGATGGATCCATTACAGTAAAACATTAGATCCCATCTAATCAATTGAGTCTGTAAACAACTACTAATTTAAACACCAGGCTAACGTATATGAAAAATCGAGAGATAAAATGCGAGAAAATAAACTATATACCCTTATAGCTTTCCTAGATTAATATGATTAATTAAATTTAAAAAAGATTTTATTTATTTATTTGACAGAGACAGAGCACAAGCAGGGGAGGCAGAGAGAGAAGCAGACTCCCCACTGAGCAGGGAGCCCAATGTGGGGCTCGATCCCAGGACGCTGGAATCATGACCTGAGCCAAAGGCAGACACTTAACTGACTGAGCCACTCAGATGTCCCTGATTAATTTATTTTTAACCAAACTCTAGTGCTTTTTGAATCCTGTGTCTATATATAAAAGATTCCCCTTACTGCCTGCATAAGTATAGAGGCAGCAAGGACACCAAGTTCTGTATAAAAAATAAAACAGTTAGGCCTAAGCTAGGGCCTGCTGTGCCCTGATATAGCTAAAGTAATATTGTCAGTGCATGGAGATGCAAAATTGTGAAGTGTTCTGCGTCGTGAGATCTTAGCAGAGACATCGTAATCCTCTCTGAAATTCGAGTTGGCATCCCTACATCAGAACAGCCCTGGCGGTCCTCTGGCCTTCACCAAATTGCATGAAGATCAAAAGAGACCATGTACTTGGATGTCTTTTGAGAATTACAAAGTGTGACACAAACATGGAAGTTAAGCGTCGCTATGGACTCCGTGATGTTGCTGTTGATGGCCGGGAGGACTGTTCTGTTTAAGCGCCACACTGCTTTAGAGAGCTGCACTTCAGGGAGAGGAGATGAGAGCATATACGGTTATGCCTGCACAGCTCATCACCGTGCACATACACCACCGAAAGCACACTAACACAGGCGTGGACGTTCTGATGGGGCTGGGCACGCCCTCATGCTGAGAAGTTCGGAGACTCGCAGTAGCGGGCAGCACTTTGGTGACCTTCTGCTCAGCCCGCCTATCTTACAGACTGCAATAATCTGTTCTAGAAATTAGACTGTTTGCATATTTTACATGTAAAATAGGGAACTGCAGCAACAACCATCCAGATGACAGTTGCAAGAAATGTCCAAATATCCTCAAGGGCATTGCCTTTCTAGCTTGCATGTCTCAAAACACATCTAACTCAAAGTTTGGTTTGTTTCGTTTTGTTTTACTTCCAAGAGGTAAAAGGCATTTATTTTTGGTGGTAGGGCCATAGAGCTGAAGGTAGCACCTTCTTTGGAAGTTAGGAACCCTACCAATTCCACCCCTCGAAGATTGTATGACTTTTAGGCAAACCACTTAATCTCTTTGGCCTTAGCTTTCCCATCTGTGAAGAGAGTTAGTAATTGTTCAAGTATCTAAATCGAAGATAAACAATATTTGAATGTGATATTATGATGATGTAATCAGATGGTAGAATGCCACACCAGATGGTCAGTTGAAGTAAAACATATTTGGTTTCATATAATCAAAACATATCAAGTGAATTAAAGAAATGAAGTTATGATAAACATTTGCTATATGATTAATTATAACAGGACTAATCTTAACTTTATTCCTCTAGTACTCGTGCTCCAACTTCTCTCATTATTGGCCCCCAAGGAGGCTTTTAGACATTTATTCCTAATTGCCTCCTGCCCCCATTAAATTGTAAGTAATGTGGATATACAGTACACCTGTTTAAGCAATGTGCCCCTTTGGAGAACCACAAATCATAAGAGGTGTTTAGTATTGTTTTAGTTTAGTTTTGTTTTGTTTTTCAACACCCTCTCCCCACCAAAACTCAGTTTTCACCCTCTTGCGGGCGATTTCACCATCATTGAGAATGTATGGTCTAGTCTGAAGTCATCATTGTCAGTGAGTTATTTTTTAGGGTGCGCTTGACTCTGTGCAGATATATGCTACTCTTATCCCCATTTCACAGCCATGTTAAGTAACTTGCCCCAGGTCCTCGAGCTGCGAGACCTGAGCCTGGCAAACCTGGCTCCTTACCAAGCGCGCCACACTGCCTCCCATTTCTCATTTGACAAACATGTTTGAGCGTTGCTATGTGCGCCATAACAACACAGGGCGTGCTCAGATTGAATACCAGTGTTTTTGTGTCTTCCTGTTTCTGTAGTTGTGTGCTGCGGTGGCTTAGGGTGGTGTTGGTCTCATAAAGACTCTTTCTTGATGGTCTGATCTTATCCTGCCTCATCTATCAGCCCAACAAATGCCCATTATGGAAAGACTTGTGAAGGGACTGGGGGGAGGAGAGGCAAACATAATACCCAATTTTCTTCCTGACCTCAAAAAGCCAAGTAATCTCGTTAAGCAGATAAAGCAGTTAGACATACAGGGCAACCAGCCCAACAAGAAAGGATATTATAAGGGGCACATGAAAGTATAGACAAAAATGTTACTGAGGTCCCTTATTGCCTCCTGTTCCCGTTGATCTCATATTTTCCTTTGGCGTTAAAGGTCCCAAGTCTTGTCATCAGCCCCGCGAAGACTTGTGACACAGGATGAATGGATGGGTAAGCTGGGCCATCCTCACGCATCTCTCTCCCTGTTTTGGGATGATTCATATGTACATGTTGGATGGATGACTGGATGAATGAATGAATGAATGAATGTTAGGCTTACAAACATTTTAGTGGTTTCTTCAGATAACCGCTATGAAGATACAATGGGATGTAACCTTTAATTTCTGAAGCTCAGAAGACCATGTCACTCAGAAACATATCTATGTAAACTATACTTTGTTTTCAAAATAATTTGTTCTAACTAACATATTTTAAAAATGTAACTCGGACGTATGTCCCTTTCTAAGGACTCCTCAGGATAATGTTACTAGCTCTGCCTCTTACAGAAGCTGTATAAGATTTTTTAAATGTAATGTCTTTATCAACTATTGAAGTTCTGCTGGTGGCAAAAGACTGAAAACACCGACGCAGGTGCTCGGAGGGGTTGAGTCATGACTAGACGCCATTCCTAGCCTCCAGCCTCTCACACTCAGAGGCATTTCTACAGTGTCGCAGGCTGGGCACTGACGTCCAGCAAGTTTTGAGAAAAGTCTATTCCCAGTGACACTTCCCATCTTCTGAGGATGCAGCAATAGTAAAATAGTTTCAGTCTTAATCATAGTTAAATACATTTCAGAATTCATGCTTTCATTCCTCTGACCCTTCTTGAAACTGTCATTTTCTTTGAGAAATCTCCAAGGCTGCAAATGACTTGCATGATTCTACACCTTTCATCAGTTTTCCCAAGGACTGATTAGGAAACCAAATTTTGGCACAGGTTTTAAAGGACATTGGTCCTTGTGCCTCCTGGGATAACGATGCAGTTGAGCTGTCCACTACTCTGCTCACTAACACTTGAGACACCCTTCTAAGAAAATCAAGCCTAGGTGATCACTTGAGCTATGTGGCAAGCACAGTCCATTCCAGAAAATGTGCTCATGACTCAGAGTAACTGGGGAAGAGCAAAGTGTGGTTCTGACTCAGAGATGGAGCCAACTGCAGAGGCTCTGAGTTAGGATCAACAGTGTTTGGGGGAAAAGACCACTCCCTAAGCACACGAGAAGCCCCGTGAGCTGGTGACAGAACAATCACAGGAGTTCCAAGTGTGCCTCTGATTTGCCACGTGCCTAAGAACTCAGCCCCTTTGACTTTCCTTTTCCGCATCAACATGCCAAAAGTTAGTTATGAGTAGCTCTGACTATTGTAACACACGGGTTGATACTGCTGAGGGTATCTGGTCCAGGGGCCCCAGCCAGGGACTCTCCCATCATCACCAGGACCTAGCTACAGACGCTAGGTTCAAGGCTTGGTCCTTGCAAATGGCCTGGGGAAATTCCTTGCACAGGTTGCAGGGGCCGGCTTCTGAGCTGGAGCTCACAGCCACCTTATTACCTCCCAGAAAAGGCCCTCATCCCAATTTTATTACTCTCAGCGGATAGCCACATACTATGTAATCACTCTAAGACAAATTCCTACTGTTGTTTTCATTATTCCCTCCCAGAAGTGAGCACACTCAGGGCAAAAGTGAAAACTAATACAGAGAGTGAACCCTACAGCCAAGACAAGGCAGAAGGCGATGAGGGAATTTCTGGGAGCAGCGACTCTGGCTGGATATTATGTTGAGGGTTGAGGGTCGAGCCTTTAAATCTATGACACTACATGTAGGAAATAAACTGGCAAAACACATTTTAAACTGATGACATCATTCTGGCTATGTTTATACCACACCAGTAAAACCAGTTGGAAAAACAAAAATTGAATCAACTTGACTGTCAAGATGACACCAAATTATTGGCTGGCCTGCTGGTTTTCTTCCTCTTTTTCTTAAATAACAGAACCAAATAATTATTTAACTAAATATATTACCTAATTTTTCTGCTAACATGTGATGAATGACCTTAACATTTTTCAAGTACTATCGACCCCGTTGCTTATTCATAAACACACCATCCCTAATGTTCTCTCCTGTTGTTTGAGTCTTTCAAATATTCGCCGAGAGACTAAAAAAGCATCAAATGACTAGAAGGCATAGAAAAGCTAAACACTGCCTAGTATGTGTTCTTGGTGACAAGGCTAATGTTCTGCTTTAAGCAGCCAAGTATGCTGTTTACATCATTTCCAACTGCCCAACATTCGTGAGGAAACCAAGTTCCTGCTTTAAACACGATTGACCTTTGGGCAACATTCAAATCCAACAAGTCATAATCTGCTACCCAAAGCTCCGAACAGGGACAAGCCCGAGAGACCTGGAACAAAGTGGGCCCAGGAGAGATGCTGGAAAGCAAGCCCAGCCCAAAAGAACGCTCCTGCTCAACCTGCCCTCCTCTCACACAGCCAGAGCCTTTCATCTTGGAGACTTGCAAACATTGGCTCGGAATCCTCACAACATCCTTGTGAGCCAGGCAGGTGGTACATGTTATGATCCCTCATATTGAAGATGGAAAGATGATAATGACGGTGATAAAAATTAAAGCACATCAAACGGTATCAGCACCATCCCATCAAAAGACCCACGGCTTTCTCATGGAAAAAAAAGAAAAAAAAACCAGAAAAGTAGAAACTGTCAAATGTATTCTTATCTATTTTACTAAGTTTTACGCCCATGCTAAGGTCCCACTAGTTTTGAAAGTCTAGAGCATAAGGAGTTGAATTGTTACATTGTTCAAAGGGGCCAAGAACTCTCTTGGGAAATTAGGCATTCTTTTTAAGTGTTTTATTTATGAAAAACACTAGCAGAGTCAAGAAATGTTCTCTTGATTCCATCTGGTCCCGTGGCTGCTCCTTATCCCAGTGTGAGGAGGAGGTGACATTTAGCCTAAGAGGCTGGATAAAGCTCCTGGGAGCTGGTGAATGGCCCATGGAGGAGCTCTGCAGAGGAGAGGCCTCCAGAGAAATCCCAGGGCCCTGGCACATCAACCCTGCAGGGGAGCTGCCATGGACAGGAACAGCTTGTACCAGCACCCTGGGGAATTAAGAGAGTGGAAGCCATTCCTGCCTTTGGGTCTTAAAAGACACTGTAAAATTGACTATACTCCCAAAGGCCCACAGAACACAGATAAAATCAAGATTTGGGCTGGGAAAGAGGAGGAACCAGAGAAGGCGCCACTGTGTACTTTCTTGGGGACTGCCAGCGAGTGTTCTCGGAGATTCCTCCCGTGTTTCAACAAGTCACTTGCCTCCTGGAAGGGGAAGAAGAGCAAGGGCTCCTGTTGCCTACACCATTCCCCTCACAGGTTGGGGCCTGTGACAGGGCTCCTTGCTCACGGGGGTAGATTGTTGGTGAAGGCGCGCACTGCACCCCTGAGGGAGCAGGCGCTGCCTCATCCCCACCCTGAGCAATTTTCCAGAACTCAACTCCTCTTTGCACTATCTCCCGTCTCTCCTAGTCTCTTTTTCTCTTCTGCGCCCGGACACGCGCGCGTGGGGACGGACACACACACACACACACCCCAATCCTTGCAAGCGGACTTTTCTCAGACTCGCTCCACGAGTCCCCTAGCCCTGCAGCGCCCCCCACCCCCTTTAGGAACACCTTTCACAAGTGGTCCCCTGCGGCGGGATAAGAAAGGGTCCACAGTGCCCAGGGTGAAGGCCGGAAGGGCACTTCTTTCCTGGCCGGCGGGGGCGCGGCGGCCGAAGGGGAGAAGGGAACGGGGCGCTGAATCCGGGGCTGGGAGAGGGGGATGCTGGCGGGAGGGAGGAGGTTAAGAACTGGGAGGGGGAGGGAAGGTAGAGGGGGAGCGGAGGCGGGGAGGGAGAGGGAGGAGGAGGCGGGAGGAGGGAAAGGGGCTGGAGTGGAGGACGCGGGAGGAGGCTGGAGAGGGAGGCAGGAGAGGCGGTGCCCCTCGCGCCCTTTCAAGTCTCCGCGCCCCCTGCCCCCGGCGGCGGCCGGGGAGGCGGTGGCGCGGCGTTGCCGCCCCGACTCCTCCCCTGGCTCCTCCCCCGGCCCGCGGCCCGGCTGCCCCGCCGGCGGCGCTCGGGAAATATGAAGAGAAGCTGCAGCTGCGGCGGCGGTGGCGGCCACTGCAGCTCGGAGCGGCGCGCGGGGCGGCGGCGGCGGCGGCGGCGGCCGGGGAGGGACGCAGAGGGCCCGGGTGCGGGGAGGCCGGGAGCGCGGACAGGGCCGGGCCGGGAGCGCGGGGCTCGACGGCGCCCAGGGAGCGCGCGCCCCGCAGCCCCCGCGCCGCGCCCCCCGGGCATGGGGCGCGCCGCGGCAGCCTGACGCGCGGGGCCTGGGCCGGCCGCCCGTGTCCCCGCGCCGCCGCGCTCGCCTTGCTTGGCGCCGCCGCCTCGTCGCGTCCTCCGGGCTGGAGGCGAGGGGACAGAGCGCGCGCGGCGCCGCGGCCGTTCCCGGGGAGCGGCGTCCCTGGACCGCGGGCGGCTCGGGCGGTCCCGGAGGAGGACTGGAGATGTCCGGTCTGTGCCGCCTCCTGCTCTCGTACCTGTTCCCGGCCCTCCTGCTTCACGGTGAGTTCCTGCGCGGGCGCCGGGGAGCTGGGGCACAGTCGCTGCTCCCCCTGCCCGCCCCCGAGAGAGGGGGCTCGCGGGTCCCCCGGCGGCGCCGGGAGCTGGTTTGCGGTTGGAGCTTGCTTTCTGGAAGGGTGCAGAGCTCACACACAGACACCTTTTAGCTCCTGAATGGATTCCATCAAGTTCCAGGGAAAACTTTTATGTACCGTTGGCGTTTCAAAGTAGACTGTCATGAAATCGCGGGGTCGACGATCCCGTCTTCAGAGTGTCAGAGTGCCTGCCGGAGGGGCTCTCGATGTGGTCCAAGCTTTTGTGGGTCTGTAAAGCGAAACTGGTCATTTAAGGGGAAAAACAGCCCGCGCGCGTTTCTGTGTGCCCTCGGAGAGGACGAGTGTTTGCTGAAGGTGTGGTGATGGGGCTCTCTCCCCAAGTGGACTGGTGCAGTCTCAAGGAGCAGGGGACTCTTAATAGCCAAGGTGCAATCATGCAAACCAGTCTCCTGAGGTTCTCCGGAACTGGACACCCTGTTTCCTTCAGACTCTTGCTTGATGGTTTTGTTTCTGCGCCCCACGGGCCACATTTCCTCAGGGGCTCCAGTAAACCCCTTAGCCAGGGAACATCAGCTCTTTCAAAGAGCTCCAGGAATTGCATGCAGAAACGTAAGGCCGATTTTGTGGTGGATTGGTGTTGATCCTCGCTGCAGGCGGTGGCAGAACACGTTGTGCTGATTCAGAAATCCTGAGTGACTTTTCCCTAATGGGGGACACCTGACATCTCAGCAGAGCGTCTCCACCAGGAGCACGGCTCTCCTTCCTCCGCACTACCAAGCCTCCAAAACCCCTGCAGGTCAGATGAGCGCCCTGAAGGACACTCACTTTCTGAGCAGGACCCGCAGCTCCGTGGAGCTTTAGAATGCTTTGCTGCATCGGAGGTAGCACTGAAGACCAGGCTGCGACCCCCGCCCCCCTCCGCCGCCACCCCCCGCCCTGTGTGATCTAGGAAGGCACAGCCAGTGAATCCGGGAGCTCTGTGAGTGGCTCTCTTCTTTGTAGTCCTGCTTCAGGGCAGACAGCTCCAGCGCTGCAGGCCCAGCTAAGGTGTCTGGTGGGGCCAGACCTGCCTGATTGCCAAGGTGTGTCCACTGAGCCCCAGTGATCCCAGACTTTAAAAGTCAGGATGGAAGGCTTGCAGTTTGAGGGCCAAAGAGAGAATGTGTAATTATAGGGTTGCACTCCTAGGCCCATCTGCTTAGAATTACAGAGCAGTTTTAATCTTTGGCTGAAACATGAAACAAATCAGAGCCAATGAACAGATCAAACAGCAGCTGCCACACACACCAGAAGAAAGAGGGTGAGAGAGATGAAACAGAGAAAATTGTCCCCTTAAAAAATGTGTTGTAATATCTGCGAACAAAAATGGCAGGATGGTCGAATGATAAAATGAGAAATTACTTGAAAATTTGGCATAAAGTTTTTTTTTTGTTGTTTTTTTGTTTTTTTTTTTTTGCATTTTGGACTACAAAAGTGGTCCTTAGATGTGCAACTGGGACCGGCTTATTCTGAATGCTTTCTCCCTCCTTTCAGAGGTGGGTGTTGTAATTATACTTCCTACCCTGATAGGAACTAATAGTTGGTAATAAAAGGCCCAGTATATCCTTGTGAGTATAGCCCCAAATCTCCAAATTTGAATCTGTGTTGGCCTGAACTTCTTGGGATGAGAGATTTACCCAGACCCAGTTGTGCTGGGAGGAGAACCTTGTGGGGGAAGGGAGGAAGGAAGGGGGCAGTCTGCACTATAACCCTGAGGGAGGGAGGGGGGCATCAGACCCTGTGCATGTGTGCGTGCCTGTGCGTGTGTGTTGAAGAGGATATAAGAGAAAAAAGGCATTTGCAAATTGTAATGGGATGACATGGATACCCTGCAAAAAATTATCCAATTTCAAAGTCAATCTGCAATGGCAAAGTTATTAACGCTGAAGTTGCTCAAAGATCAACTTGGATCCTGCAGGGAGTGTTGGACTCTAGAACAAAAAATAAACAGATGGAATGGTTGTTCAATGTATAAATCCTTGGGATTTAAGAAAGGCTTGTCATAATTCGTTAGGATAATGTAAAGCACCAGGAAACAATTGAGTATTCTTCTTTTCCCCTTTTTCCTCCTGATTTTCCCTGATTGAAGTGATTTTAACTGAAAATGGGTATTAATCATCTTAACCCGAGAATGGCTTGTTGAATGTGTCCTCCTCTGTAGTCGGAGGTTTTACAAGCATTTAAAAATTCTGTAGCAACAGATAAGCTCAATCATATATTCTAATAGTTATGAGTCGAAGGAAATTACCTGAAATCTTCTTAGAATGGGTTAACGATTTTTTCCCTGATACCCAGGCATCTTATTTTACTAAACATAGGACACTATTTGTCTGTTTATGGTAGCGATTGTTAAGTAACAAGAGATTATCTGGGGTTAGGAGTGTATTTGTGACAAACTTCAGTAAGTGTAGTTTCAGACATCATTTATAGATTGTTACACTAGCAAGTCGCATTAATACAATTAAACAGTACACACGGCTTTCATGAAGATTCTGTGTAAAGATGACATAGAAACTATGATGTTTGGCCTCCAGTCTTTGCTCAGTTTGTTGGTTACTTTTATTTCAAGTCATTGCAAGTCATTAATCACTCCTGTGCCCTACTGGTTAGTAAATTAGGCTCTGGCTAGACTTGAGCCTGTTGTTTGTTTTTGCTGTTTTTTAAACTGTAAATGTAGGGCAGGACTGAAGTTCAGAATTTAATGGCATAAAAGTATACATGTCAATTTCACTTTCCTCTCCTTCAACTTCTGAAAACAATTGAATTTCTTAATCCAAATAAAACCTATTGAATGTCACAGAGGTATGCAGCTGGAAGATGTCCATTGTCACTGTTTTCTTTGCTTAGATGAAAAGCCACAAAAATCATTCGGCTCCAGAAACACAGATTAGCATGAGGTATTCCAGAATAAGTGGTGCTTTAATGTACAGAGAAGGGCGGACTCTCCTTGCTAATGGAAGTACTTGATTTTAAGTTTTGGAACTGATGTTGGGGGAGATGTTCTATCCCCCCATGCTGTTTACTTGTGTAGAATTCGTTGACTTTTCTGAAAGGTGAAGGCAATTTTGAGCTATTCTTTCATTCAAGCATATTCTAGCAAAATGGGGAAAAAACCCCAAAAAACAAAAAACTGTAAATTTCTAAATAGGAGCTTACCCAATAAAATCAGACAAACACTTAAATAGGGAAAAACAGGAATCTTTGAAATACTGTTTTATTGAAGAAGACAGTTTTTGTAACCAAGAAAACATTGTGTTTCCTGCACCCTTTCCCCCTTGGTCATAAAATGAAATCTTGAAAAGAAATATGACTCATTGGTACATAACAGGGAGCAAGGGTCTTAGATGTTAAATATTCTCTTGCGAAATCAATTGACTTGCCTCAAACGTGTGGCTAGGCAGATCTATAATAGCCATGTTCATTCTTTTTCTCCCCAAATGAGAAGAGAGCTAAACCTTTAGTGGATGATATGACTGTGTAATTACATACTGTTCAGCGACAGACTGATGACAACTTGATATAATCAATTAAAGTGAAGCATAAAACATTTAAGACTAGAAAGATGAAAAGCTGTGTTAGTGATTGTATACATCTGCTGAAAGCTCACACAGCAGGACATGTCTTCGATAGACCCTGCCATCATTGTCCACACATGCCTTCTTACTGTCAAGATTTTACGTTTACGGGTCCTTGTTTAGTTCTAATTTGGGAATAGAATTATTCTGGAAAGTCACATGATGGGTATCAAGGTTAAAGAAATGATACAGTGTCATCCTAAAATTATTAAGGATATTCTGTTCTGTAAGGATTTTCCAGTTTCATTCATTCAGCAAGTACATTTATGAGGCCCTACTGTGTGCTAGGTACCACTGCATGCCAGGGACAGGAGCTGTGAGGAGCCGCATACTCCCTTTCCTGCAGAGCCCCAGAGAATATCTAGGGGGTGAGGAAAGAAAGCTTGTTGCAGAGCCCCAGAGCTGGGAGGATGGCATGCTCTGGGTGAGTGTAGTACTTTACCTGCTGAGAATCCCACCAAACAGCACCAAACGTGCATATACCCCACGCACACCACGCACACACAGGCCACACGTGCCCGCACATGCGCACAACCGTGCTGAAGAGCGTGGGTGCGGCAGCAGCAGTCAGCTACGGATGCAACATGCAAATGGTGCAGTCTGTGGTTCAACCCCAGTGTCTAGCCTGGGGACCGTGGCATTAGATGAAAATGACATAGAAAATTACCTCGTTTTCAGCTACGGTTGAATGGAGCCAGGAATTTGAAATCTTGACTTTATTATATTTCTCATAAAGGGAAAAATACTTTTAGATAAAAAGCTTTAAAGATTGGCAAGAGCAGCTCTTTCAGCTTTTATCTCAAAAAACAATTTGGAAATAAAAATAAGAGCTTGGTAGGTATAGCTACGCACATGGTAGTAAAATCCGGTTTGTCTGCAATGCATACAGGCTTTTATTCCAACACATGGAAAGCTGTGCTGAAGTTTATCTAGCAGAATCCATGGTAAAGCATACATTTACAGTAATGACTGCTTATTTGATTGGGCAGGGCAATTTCATGGCTAAGTAATTACCTGCATTTAATCTAATCAGTCACATTTTATCTGCTTTGGGTTCTTACATATCACACCAGTTCTAACTTGAGAATACTTTCTCACTCTGCTTATCCAAGTAATACATGTCACATTATTTAAAACAGAAGCATGCAAAATGAGCAAGAAAAGAATCACTCAGAACCCCTCCCCAGAGACAAACCATTGTTAATATTTTTACATATGCTTATTTAGCCTTTTAAATTTTTTTAAAAACATTGAACTACATATTATAGAGACTGACCTGATCAAAGATTAGTTCAGTCCCAAGTGTGCTTGAAAATTGTTTTCTTCCCCACTGATTTTACATTTTATTACACGTGAAATGGTTTGGAACTTTTGGTTCTCCATCTCGATTGGCAGGTGAGAAACTCTGGCATATATTTAGATAGTTCAAATTTTTTAAAATGTTATTGAAAAATTGGGGATTTGGACATGGGGTATACTTTCCTTCTATTTCACTTTTCCTTTCATTTAAAAACAACAGCCTGTGTGTAAGAGAGAACCTCACAAGTAGTAGGCACTTCAGCTATTTGGTGAATGAATGAATACTGACTTTCAAAAGGCAAATAGTCTGTTGGAGAGGATGTGGAGAAAGGGGATCCCTCCTACATTGTTGGTGGGAATGCAAGTTAGTACAGCCACTCTGGAAAACAGTGTGGAGGTCCTTTAAAAAGTTAAAAATTGAGCTACCCTATGATCCAGCCATTGCACTACTGGGTATTTACCGCAAAGATACAGACGTAGTGAAGAGAAGGGCCATATGCACCCCAATGTTCATAGCAGCAATGTCCACAATAGCTAAATCGTGGAAGGAGCCAAGATGCCCTTCAACAGATGACTGGATTAAGAAGTTGTGGTCCATATATACAATGGAATATTACTCAGCTATCAGAAAGAACGAGTTCTCAACATTTGCTACAACATGGACGGCACTGGAGGAGATAATGCTAAGTGAAATAAGTCAAGCAGAGAAAGACAACTATCATATGATTTCTCTCATCTATGGAACATAAGAACTAGGATGATCGGTAGGGGAAGAAAGGGATAAAGAAAGGGGGGTAATCAGAAGGGGGAATGAAACATGAGAGACTATGGACTATGAGAAACAAACTGAGGACCTCAGAGGGGAGGGGGGTGGGGGAATGGGATAGGCTGGTGATGGGTAGTAAGGAGGGCACGTATTGCATGGTGCACTGGGTGTTATACACAACTAATGAATCATTGAGCCTTACATCGGAAACCGGGGATGTACTGTATGGTGACTAACATAATATAATAAAAAAATCATTAAAATAAAATAAAAAAAAAGGCAAATAGTCACTCACTGGTTGCTCCCCTGGTGCCCCACCCTTCACTGTTCCGTTTAGTCCCTCCCTGTCCCTGGACTGGCTGCTTCCTGAAAACACCATGGGTTTAGGAGCAAGCTTTGCTGCCGATGACCATAGCAGAAGTAGTATGTTCATTCCCTTTGACAACTATGTTAAGGACTGCCTTCTGAATGAGTAATCTGGTGAATTCAGTGGGGGAAATAGTCACCTCATCACGGGGGCTTTGTATTTAGGGTGTCAATCTCTGCATAAATGCTCAACCCTCTGCTTCCTTTCATTTTGGGAAATCTGTTTTTTTTTTATTGATATCATTGAGAGTTTTCAGTCTCTGAATGGTAGACTATTACAATTATAATAGTAGTTAAGGTCATTCTGCAGTCATTTTGGATTACTGCTACAAAATGATTTATTCCCTGGGAGTAAATCACTCGTGCACACGCACGCACGCACACATGCACACGCACACGCATGCAGGTGTGTGAATAAACCGTCCAGAGCTCCAGGATCTCGTTTAGTTCTCTAGAAGTGGTAGTCTGTACAATTATACCCTCAAGCCTTCAGGAATTAATTTTTTTTCAACAGGTGAATAATTTCCTTCCGAAGTCTACTATTTTCTCTCACACTTACTTGAAAGAAAGACCCACTTGTTATCATAATTTTATCTGAGCCCAGGCCCTGGCACCCCTAGTCTTGGAGACCATGGGGAAGTCCTTTTCCAGATTCAGAGCTCTGCTGGACAGGGAACAGTGCTGTGGAGAGCTTCCAGCTTAGTCTGTGTCATGGACTGGCAGTTTATAGAACCCTTCCCATTAAAGAGTGGTTCTCTGCTTACAACTTTCTGTACCTTGGTAGTAACTGGCATTTGATAAATGAGATAGCATATACACAAAGTAAATTGTTAAGTGTTACACAAACTTTAGTTATTATTACCATTCATATAATTTTTACTTTCATACAAGTAAAAGGCACATATTAGATGACCTACCCAAAGCCACCTTGAAGACTACATTCACAGGCACTCTTTTACTGTATGGTGGTCAAGTTTCATTCTTTTGCATGAAGCTGTCCAATTTTCCCAGCACCATTTATTGAAGAGACTGTCTTTTTTCTACTGGATGTGATGTTTTTTCCTGCTTTGTCAAAGATTAGTTGCCCAAAGAGCCGAGGGTCCATTTCTGGGTTCTCTATTCTGTTCCATTGGTCTATGTGTCTGTTTTTGTGCCAGTACCATGCTGTCTTTGTGATCACAGCTTTGTAGTACAGCTTGAAATCTGGCAATGTGATGCCCCCAGCTTTGTTTTTCCTTTTCAACAATTACTTGGTGATTCGGGGCCTTTTCTGGTTCCACACAAATTTAAGGGCTGTTTGTTCCAATTCTTTGAAAAATGTCATTGCTATTTTGATTCATTGGCATTGAAAGTGTAGATTGCTCTGGGTAGCATAGACATTTTAACTATGTTTATTCTTCCAATCCATGAGCGTGGAATATTTTTCCATCTTTTTGTGTCTTCTTCATGTCTTTCAAAAGGGATTTGTAGTTTCTAGAATATAGATCCTTTACGTCTCTGGGTAAGTTAATTCTGAGATAACGTATGATTTTTGGTGCTATTGTAAATGGAATGGATACCCTAATTTCTCTTTCTTCAGTCTCATTGTTCGTGTATAGAAATGCAACTGATTTCTGAGCATTGATTTTGTATCCCGCCACATTACTGAATTGCTCTCTAAGTTCTAGTAGTTTAGGGGTGGAGTCTTTTGGGTTTTCCATAGGAGGCAGCCCACGGAATGGGAGCAGATATTTGCAAATGACACCACAGATAAAAGACTAGTATCCAAGATCTATGAAGAACTTCTCAAACTCAATACATGGGAAACAAATAATCAAATCAAAAAATGGGCAGAAGATATGAACAGACACTTTTCCAATGAAGACATACAAATGGCTAACAGACACATGAAAAAATGTTCAAAATCATTAGCCATCAGGGAAATTCAAATCAAAACCACATTGAGATACCACCTTATGCCAGTTAGAATGACAAGAATGGACAAGGCAGGAAACAACAAATGTTGGAGAGGATGTGGAGAAAGGGGATCCCTCTTACACTGTTGGTGGGAATGCAAGTTGGTACAGCCACTCTGGAAAACAGTGTGGAGGTCCCTTAAAAAGTTAAAAATTGAGGGGGCACCTGGGTGGCACAGCGGTTAAACGTCTGCCTTCAGCTCAGGGCGTGATCCCAGCGTTATGGGATAGAGCCCCACATCAGACTCTTCTGCTATGAGCCTGCTTCTTTCTCTCCCACTCCCCGTGCTTGTGTTCCCTCTCTCACTGGCCGTCTCTATCTCTGTCGAATAAATAAATAAAATCTTTAAAAAAAAAAAGTTAAAAATTGAGCTACCCTATGGTCCAGCAATTGCACTACTGGGTATTTACCCAAAGATACAGACGTAGTGAAGAGAAGGGCCATATGCACCCCAATGTTCATAGCAGCATTGTCCACAATAGCTAAATTGTGGAAGGAACCGAGATGCCCTTCAACAGATGACTGGATTAAGAAGATGTGGTCCATATATACAATGGAATATTACTCAGCCATCAGAAAGACTGATTACACAACATTTGCAGCAACATGGACGGGACTGGAGGAGATTATGCTAAGTGAGATAAGTCAAGCAGAGAAAGACAATTATCCTATGGTTTCACTCATTTATGGAACATAAGAAATAGCAGGAAGATTAGTAGGGAGGGGAAGAGAAGAATGAAGGGGGGGGTAAACAGAAGGGGGAATGAACCATGAGAGACTGTAGACTCTGGGAGACAGTACTGGGGGCTTCAGAGGGGAGGGGGGTGGGGGATTGGGATAGGCCAGTGATGGGTTTTAGGGAGGGCACGTATTGCATGGAGCACTGGGTGTTATACGCAAATAATGAATCATGGAACATTACATCAAAAACTAAGGATATACTGTGTGGTGACTAATATAACATAATAAAAAATTATTATAAAAAATAAAAAATAAAAATTTTAAACTAAAAAGAAAAATGCCCTTGAGCCACTTTGGGAACCTGAATCGTCAAAGAACGAATGATCATAAATGTCTACTGCATTCCACATACAATGGCAGAATTTTCAACAGCCAGCTGTTGTGATTAGTCAACATTTCCAGTAACATAGGTAGTCCAATTAAATGGGGTTTTTAAAAAGTTATTATATATAACAAGCAGATTTATTATAAATAATAGGGATACTCAGCAGCTATTCTAAAAGTTGCCACCCCTGAGTACTGCATTGCTAAGTATCAGGATGACGGATTTACACAATTTAAGATTAAAGTGTGACATATAAATATTTTGCACAAGTTTCTTTTCAGATGTAGTGCTAAATTAGTATTTGTTCCTACTTTCCTCTCTCCCTCCCTTCCTCTCTCTTTCCTCTCTTTGACTCTAACTTCTTATATACCTTCTGCACAACATGCAAAAGATGTACTGGACAAAAAACTCGGAGACTAGGAAAGAGATTTACTGCTATTTGTCCAGAGTGGTTCCCATCTCTTATCTTTTTCATTTATTCAGGCTAAAATGATATGCTGAGCCATCATCATAGAAGCTTCAGAATGGATCTTCCTGTTTCCCATCTGCTTCCCATACTTCCGAAAATGGGAAAAGTGATCTTCCCAAAATGGAATTCCTATTGTGCTGTTCCATCGCTTAACACCTTTTGGTTTCTCTTCACCTTTCCAGTGAAATTCACACTCAGTATGCTATGAGGCACTCTTGATCATGGCCCTGCCTCTCTTCTTCTGCTCTTTTGTTGTGGGCCACCCTGTGGTCACCCCACCCTGAGCCCGGCCCTCGTTCCTCCTATGTGAACCCTTCCTGTCTACCTCTTTATGTTTGGATATGCTGTATACTCTGCCCAGATCACTTCCATTCAGCATTGAAGGCATGGTTGCCCCTCCATGAACCCTCCAAGGATGAATTCAGAGTCTGCTCTCTCTGTCTTATGAGTCCCTCTACAAGCCCACTTAGGGTGGTTTCTGTTCCAGCTGAGACTCTCTCAGGGCATAATGTTTGTAGCTTCCATACCTAGACAAAGCCTGGCCCTTCAGAACCTTTCTGATGGTTTGGATAAATGAGTTGCTAGTTTCAGTCCCAAATTGGAGTTGACATAATCTGAGCAACACAGTGAACACAGGTGTCCCTGGGTTGACCAGAAGCCTAAGGCTGGTTTCCCTGGAGGTCACACCATGGGTGATCCTAAGATGGAAGGGTGGGGGATAAGGAAAGCTGTTAACCTTGACCTCTTCTGCAGCTAGACTTGGTGCTTCAAATGACCTTTTAATTCTGAAAACCATTTCATAGAAGTAGCACTCATGAGAAGGCCGACCAGAGTTTCCACACCAGACAAACCAAGTAAATATTGGAGACCACTGTTGGCAATTGACTGCAGACCTAAGAGACAAGTTTCTCCAACTGTACAGCAGCTCCGGCTTTCACTTGATGCATTTAATTTTGTTCCCGCCAAGGTAATGGGTACTCGAAGGACAAAGATAGAAAGAGAACCAATCCCATTTTTTTTCTATCCTAAAAATATAGTTATCGGCCTTAAGTGCAAACCCTAAACTCACTGTACGCTGAAGAGCTGTGCTAGCTGTGGAGTTCTTCTCCACCTGGCTGCTCGTGCTGCCACTCTTCTGCCCTGACAGCCTTGCCATGTCTGTGGCCTTTGCTTGTTGTGTGATAAGAGCGATGGCCAAGTGGAGATTTGTCTCTAGAAACCCGAGTGACATAGTGATCTTTTGCCTGCTTTTGAATGATTGGCATATTGGTGGTTCTGGGATTTTTTTTCTTCCACCCCTGGTTAAAAAGCATCACTGTAGGCTCCCTTCCTGTGTGACTGGCCTTATGAACGACCCATGCAAATTTTGACCACCACTCCCTCTTCCTCTGCCTTTGAACTCCCAGCTGCCTTCCCAGAACCCTCCTTCATCATCTCCACCCTTGTTCTTTGACATTCAGGCCAATGAGTCCTTGAGAGCCTCAAGGTCAGAAAAACTTTTCTTCATTCTTCTTCATGCTTCCAGCTCCTAAAATATACAAAGTAAGAGTGAATAGGTATTTGTTAAACTGAGTAGAACTTGTCAACAACCACAGAGTCCAGCGCTTTGGGTCCCACCCTCTTCTGCATCAGGGTCACCAGTTAACTTTGTCGGGGAGCTCTGTGTCTTTCTGTATTCTGAGCTCTCTGTCATTCTCAGAGCAAAGAGTGAGCCTGGCTCTGGCTGACTTTTACCGTTATTTTAACTCTGCTGTTAGTTAGGAAGGACTTTTTGAGGGCAGTCTAAAAGCCTATCATTATTTAAAATGATAACACCCTTAATGAGAACTGTGTCTGTGCTAAGGGAGACAGTCTCAGTGAATCCTGACACCAACCCTAAGAGACGGGTCATGTTATCCCCTCCTTACAGTTGAGTAGACTGAAGCTTGGAGAGGTTAAGTCATTTGTTTCAGGTCACTACACTAATGGTGTGTTTCATCGATTGAAAGATACACATTTTTCCCCCATTTTAAGATCTCTGCAGTGGATGTGTATCTTATGATCGATGGGGGTCCAAGTCCCTGTTAACTTGCAGGCACCAGTCGTATGGGGTGATGCAGGCTATGCCTGTGTGAATCTGGATGCGCAGCTCATACCGTCATCACATCACTTCCTTTATGTGGCCACTTGTTATTCTATGTCTGTGGATTAATTGCAAATAGGTCGGTTTTGAAAATAGAGTACATGTTTGAGCCACGCGTGCTTACTTATTTTCCCCATAACTCTCATAAATTTCACTCTTCAAAATCAGCATGTCCTCATAACAGAGCAGTGGAGTGTGAGTTTGACATCAGTAAGGCAGATATTTATCACTGGAAGAATAAACTGCAATTCTGTATTTTCTCACATAGCAACAGTCAATTACATGGAAAGGAAGATACCCACAAAAAGATGTGGCTGTGTTTGTGTTTTGCTGTTGAGATACATGCAAAGCAAACACATTACCTGTCACACATGAAGCGTTGCAACTGAAGGCAAGAAACAGTCACATCTCTTTGAACAGATAAAAGCAATGTCAGAGCAGTGGGGCGCTGCTGTGCAGGATTCAGGGGGACCGCAGGACCATTGTGCAGGCATGGTGTCATCATCGAACTGCAAGTGTTTTTGTCACTGGGAGTAAAATAATGATGCATCTTAACAACCCTTGAAGGCTTGGATTCAATGAAATCCTTTAAGTGGCAGATCCAATTTCAGACTCATGCAGCCTAGCTCCAGAGACTTCTCCCATATCTACTATCTTCCCGGCTTTTATTATCTTTACGGAAAAGCAGTTGCAGGGTGTAAAGGGGTTTACAAATCAATTTTTAGAACATAGCTTGGTTGATAGGGAGGTGATGGTTCTTTACCACAAGCTCAGTGTCACATTTAAAGCAGACTCTTCCCCAACTCCCAATGCTTCATAACTTGAATTAAAATCTGTTTTAAGTTAGCCACATTATAACTGATCACACTGGCAGTTGACCCACCAGACAGCAAGCTGTAGTGTCTTTCATTTCTTGATGGCATTCAGGAACTGCTTCCCATCATCAAGATAGTTACAACTCTTGGGATTGGTAGAGGTCCATAGTACCCCCTCTCCCTCCTCTAGTTCACAGCCAACCGAGAGATCAACAGAGGTCTTAGACAAATGGGGATGAAAACATGAGAACTGTGATAAATACTCAATCAGAAGCCACAGTATAGACAGATATCCATGGTAGGATTGCTAACAGGTCACCCCTGAATTTTTCAGCCTTTCCACCTGGCCTAGTGCCACAGCCAAACAACTGGAGAGTCGAGCGCTTACTACATGGCAGGGGTAGGCACTGATCACAATGCATGTGCACTTGGCCCTTGAACAACACAGCTTTGAACTGTGCGGCTCCTCTTACATGTGGATTTTTTTTTTTCGATAGAGTACAGTACTGTAAGTGTATTTTCTGTTCCTTACAATTTTCTTGATAACATTTTCTTTTCTCTAGCTTACTTTATTGTAAGAATACAGTATATAACACATATAACATGTTGTTCAAGGGTGAACTGTATTTTGTAAAGAGGCCAGTTTGGCAGACAGAGACGAATAGTGTAGTCACACACACACACCTGTTTTCATCCTGCACATAGCTTCACTGGGGAGGGTTGAATGAGGAATGGGGAGAGAATACCCAGAAGTAAACTCTTCCTTCCTCCGTGGAAGCAGGGGCCACTGGTAGGAAGGGCCTCACTGAACCACCATGAGCCCATGAACACTGACACCACCAGACGTGGATTTCGGAGTTTCAGTGTTTTTCTCATTCTTGCTGGGATCCGAATCACCTGGTTGGGCTAAGCAGGGTTGGTGGTGAGGTTGCATTTCATTTGAACGCAGCACCATCATCTCATTTTAGAATCTCTTTTCACGCTTTTTATTTAGTTGAATGATACCCATAGATGTCTCTGCCTCACTGCCTTTCGCTTTATCTAAGATCCATAGGAGCAGTCCAAGGTTGCAGCTCTAGCCTGAGGCCAGCATTTGCTCAGAGGAAAAGCCCAGAGTTCCCACATGTCTTCTCAGTACCAAAGACTTTCAACAAAAGATTAGTTCAGCCCTCTGAGTCATGGCAAATATCTGAATAGTTTACAAATACCTGAATGTTAGCAACATATGGGTCTGCAGTTTCTCCAGTAGATTTTCATTATGTTGTTCTAAGTCACCATGTTCTGGGTCTAACTTTTTATTCTTAGACGATCCCTCATAAGCCCTGGTTTCTCTATAAAGTTTTATATATTTCTCTATACATATATTTACATATTTTTTATATATTTATATAAAATATATAAATATATATATTTCTCTCTATAAAGTATATATATTTGCCTCTTCATACTATAGTTCTGATGGGTGCACTTTATTTTGTGTATATTTTTATTTTATTGTCTATTTGTCTAGGGTTTTTTGTTTTTATTTTATTTTTTTATTTTTTATTTTTTTGGTTAACAGTGCTGAATACTTAGTAGGTCCACAATAAAGACGTATTGATGTGTTAATTACTTCAGGAGTGAACCTCGAAAAGAAAGAGTAGGCTTTCAGATTATAACTCAGCTGGCCATGCTTTATTCTGAACAGGGGCTGGAGGGTTATTTTGCATGTTTAAGTGTCTGCCAACCTAAACTGATTATACTGAAGATGAACTTAGTCCTAATATACCTTTACCTGTGAAAAATAAAAATACGTAGTCTTCCTGTAGTTATTCTTAATTTAGAACCCTATATTAGCACAGCCTTTGTGGGTGTGAGGGGCTAGAGTGGGAACGTTATTGGGGGAAAATGTCCCCCACTTCCCCCACCAAAGGGGGATCTATGACTTGTGCCCTACTGATGGACAGCCCTGTAGACTGTGTCCATCCAAGAAATGGAGAGAACCCAAAGATGCATGGCTTGGTGGGAACAGCTGGGAGCCAAGCCAGGGAGCAGGTGTCAGGAGCCCTCTGAGTTATTCCTGGGCCTTTCTCCACTCCATCAGAATTCCCCTTCCACTGAGGCTGGTCTCCATGTTCTTCCCCCTCCTCACCTCAATGTGTCACTGCATGAGTCCACCCTTCTGCTGACCCCTTTCTTACCCCTCCCTTGGGTGGCTTTGGAACATATTCACTTCTCTCTTCAGCCCCTGTTACGTTCACTTGTCTGCACTGTAAGCTGCTCACTTAGATGGACCATTTTATTTGCCGTTGCCCAGATGCACGGATTTGAGCTCAGGCTTTGCCAGGAACTAGCTAAGAGACCTCCCAAGAGTCCGTGTTGTCTCTGTGGGCCTCCGCTCTCCCAGCTTTCCCACCCGGGAAATGGTCTCCCAGGACGCATCTGCCTTTGAAATGTGAACTCCAGGAGAGCAGAGACAGTGATAAGCCTGGTGGGGTAGGAGTGCATTTCCTACTTGCAGTGATTTCTTTTTTTTTTTTTAATAATTTTTAAAAGATTTTATTTATTTGAGAGAGAGGGGGAGAGAGAGAGAGAACAGGAGCAGAGGGGAGGGGCTGAGCGAGGAGCCTGAGATCATGACCTGAGCCAAAGACACTTAACCAACCGAGCCACCCAGGTGCCCCCCATTTGCAGTGATTTCTTGCCGAAGAGGCAGTTCCTCAGCCTGACTCCTGTCTGCTGCGAGCTCTCCTTTCAGCAAACTTCCCCTTTTCTTCCAGGGCTGGGAGAGGGTTCTGCCCTCCTTCATCCAGACAGCAGATCCCATCCCAGGTCCTTAGAGAAAAGTGCCTGGAGGGCTTTCAAGGAATCACAGTGCCATCACATGCTCAAACATCTCCACAATGGTGCAAGGATCACCGTGCAGATGCCACCAGCGATCGAAGGCCACTGGGTGTCCACTGGGTAAGAGGGTCGGGGGCTGGACCTAGGGGGGGAGGTGGGAGGGAACCAGAGAGCACGCGGCTGTGAAGGCCTTCCTTGGGGCTTCTCAGATGCATAGAGACTACCCTATCTGCAATGATGCACGTGTTATCTAAGTTCTAACTAAAAACCAAGCAACACTTTGAAACTCTGGTCAGTAAAGAACCAGAGCTAAGGACTGTAGGAATGTTAGCTAAAGCAGAGATGATGTACCACTGTTAACCACAGGCTGTGAGTGAATGGGTCCTTGTTTACCGACTCTGTGGGACCACGCATGTATAAAAAGAAACCATTAGCAAGTGAAATTAGGAGTCTGTGTTTCACCGACCCTGAAACATGACTTGCAAGCTTCTGAGGGTCTAAATATTCTAGCCATATTCTGGTAATTTAATATATGGCTTCAGGGTTGTAAGAGTAAGTGAAAGGTACTTAAACTACCTCTGCTAGCCAGGGCGTAGTTCTTGGACTGTTTTCCAGGCTACAGAGCTGAGATTTATCCCAGTTTGAGCTCTGGCTTATCTTCCATTAGAGCTTTTAAAAATAGCCGAGAGGCAGACCTGCAATTTTTCCCCTACCGATTAAATTGTTGAGAATTAACAAGGCTCACTCTGGGATCTGATCACTTTTCCCTTGCAGCCTCCAGGTACCTTGGGGAGGGATCAAATGCACACAGAGAAGAGAAAAAAGGAATTTTTATAAGATGATGAAGACCCAGAGGTGGTGTTTTTTTTTTCCCCTAAAGATGGGGTTTCTTAAAATAACCACATGATAAATATTTGCACAATCTTAATGTGGTGTACTTTTAAATAATTTATCATTTTATTTAAACACATATTTATTGAGTGTACAAATATTTACTGTGTGCCCAGCACTATTCTAGATTTTGTGTATATAGCTGTGAACAAAACAAGACATAGTCCCTGTCTTCAGGAATTTTACAAATAAACATACAAAGAAGTAGTATGAAGAGGGAAAAAAACAACAGGTGCTAAAGGAGAATACCAGGGGCCTTATTTTAGGACAGGGGTGGGGTCAGGAAAGGCTACCAGAGGAAAGGACACTTGAGCTGGGATGTCCTTAGCTGTGCAAAGACCCAGGGAAGTGCTTTCCATCTGGAAGAACTAGCAAAGACTGGGTTGGAGAAGCAACTGACCTGGAGTCCTTGTAGCAGGGAAGTAGTAAACCTGGGCATAGGTACCTTGGGGCGGGGGGGCACAGCTTCAGATGAGGCTGCCGGGGAGGGCGGGACCAGCTCCAGGACAGGTCTGGCCAGATTGGGGTTAAAGTTAAGAGAACTGGACCGTCATTGGTCACTGAAGAGTTTGCAGCAAGGACCATGTTTAAGACATGATCCAGCTTTCACAGGAGGAACTCGGGCTGCAGTGTGGCAAATGGGTGGTAGAAAAAGTGAGAGGAGGATGATCAATGAAAAGATGGTTGCAACAGGTGCATCCAGAGGTGACGAGGCCTAGGTGAGGGGGTGGCGGGACTTGGGATGCATTGAGCCCTGAGGCCAGGCAGCACACCATCAGTGCCCTTATAAACAGACCTCAATCACTGCTCACGCGGCATAGGGCCTTCTTCGCAGGGGGAGGACCTTTGCGGCTCCTCTCAAGCCTTCTCTGCAGAGCACTGGGCTCAGAGTTCCACTGAGTGCGTTGTGTGCATGCGCCCTCACTGGACTTCCGCTGACAGCCTTTCCCAGAGGCAGGTGCCTGCTTGGAGTGATGTTTACCTTTCATCAGTGTGTTAACTGAAAACCGGAAGTGTTAGCAGTTTTGAGAAGAACAGGTCTTTGGGATTTCCGTTCCACTGTTTGATTTAGCCAGCCTGAGTCTGCTCAAACCATAATTATTGTAAATTATACATAGTAAATATGATATATATATATATATATATAAAACATACAATGTATGTATATATGATATATTGAGTTTTGATATTATATTGTTATATAATATCACAGACTTGAGCAGAGTTATGGGCCAAGCCTGATGGGTGTAAGTCATGATGTAACTGAGATTCTGTTCTAGTGGGCACTTACAGAGGTCGGATTCTTCGGCGGATATGCTGAGGAAGCCCTCCAGCATTTCCCTGGTGTGGGCTGGGCTGCAGAGATAGGAACTGGCCACAGGTGGGGCAGTGATCAGTTCCTACCAGCCACGTGAGCCCTGTGGGCCTAGTCCAAGTATTTCTGGCCAAGAAATCTAGCATTGATTTAAAGCCACAGCCAAAAACCATTTTGTCATTGTCGTTTTGTCAGTCAGCACAAACAAAAGGAACCCTTACTTCTGTTCCGTTAGCTTTGCTTTCACTAATGGACCCTTTTCCCCAGTAGAGGGAAGATTAATTTTCACTGGACGGGAGGGTGAATTTCCACTTGCCCCTAAGTGATTTCTCCCCAGACTAGATTCCATTTCAGGACGACAGACACCCAACGCCTGCCTGCTATAGACAGGGTCCATACAACAGAAGTGCTCAGGGACCCACTGTTTTGGGCTCGCATAAGGAGACTTCCTTTACAGGCCGGCACTACTCTCTCCCTTCTTCCCACCGGAAGGATGCTTCTCTGTAGTTAGGCCCCCGTGGAAGTGAGAACGGCAGGTCTGGGCGCTCTTAGCTTGTTCATAGAACGAATAAAGACTGGAGTAGAGAGATAGGAACACAGCCTGGAGCCAGACTGCCCAGATTCAAGGTCTGGCTTTTCTGGCTGGTTCTGTGGCCTGGGGGCACTTTCCCTAATCTCTCATGCCTTGGTTTCTCTAGCTGTAAAACAGAAACAATACCTCCTTCACTCCTGGGTTGTTGTAAGGATTCAATACCTTGGTTTCTATGAAGGCACAGAACAGCGTCTGGCCCAGAATAAACTTTTGTTATTATTACCATAATTTCTTGACACTGTAACGAATCTGCTCCTCAGTGCCTTTGGGCTTGAAAATGTCTTCCTTCCCCATTTCTCCTTCAGCTGTGAAGTGAGGTCAGGCCCAGAGTTCATCACAAGGTCCTACAGATTCTACCACAATAACACCTTCAAGGCCTACCAGTTCTATTATGGTGGCAACCGGTGCACGAGCCCCACCTACACCCTCGTCATCCGGGGCAAGGTGCGCCTGCGCCAGGCCTCCTGGATCATCCGCGGGGGCACTGAGGCTGACTACCAGCTGCACAACGTGCAGGTCGTCTGCCACACAGAGGCTGTCGCTGAGAGGCTCAGCCAGCTGGTGAACCGCACGTGCCCGGGCTTCGTGCCTGCTGCGGGCCCCTGGGTGCAGGACGTGCCCTACGACCTGTGGCGGGAAGAAAATGGCTGCGAGTGCACCAAGGCCGTGAACTTCGCCATGCACGAGCTGCAGCTCATCCGTGTGGAGAAGCAGTACCTCCAGCACAACCTGGACCGCCTGGTGGAGGAGCTCTTCCTCGGGGACATCCACACTGACGCCTCACAGAGGATGTTTTACCGGCCGTCCAGTTACCAGCCCCCCCTGCAGAATGCCAAGGTAACACCCCCTCCCCCCACGCACACACATGCAGCTGACTGTACTCAGGGCCTGCGGGCTGTTCTTTATTAAGTAAGATAAGCGACCCGTAGGGAGGCAGTGGGGTCCAAAGGGACCCAGTGTCATGGAGGATGTGGTGGAGGGCTGCCCACGGAGGGACACACAGCAGAGTCAGGACACCTGGCTGGGCCACCAATTTGCTCTGCAATGAGGGGGTATGGTTTTCCTCATGACATGGGTGATGGCAGGACGCTTGTTGGTGTGCTAGGGGCCCTGGGGTGGTGGTTCTCGAATATTCTTAAGGCTCTTCTCAGCTCTAACACTCCATGAACATCTTTGATTTGGAGAGGAAAGAATAAAGGACGTTCGGAGATGTTAGAACCACACTTGGGACAGATGCCGGACCAGGAGTGATCCCAACCCTGGAGGAGAGGGAGAGGTGCCTGAGGGGAACGGGGAACGTGACAGTGCTATTGTAGGCTGTGCCTATTGTCTCCCACCCACACTACTGCTTTCAGTCTTCACAACGACCCCCTGAGTCAGATATTGCCACCCTCTTGGACAGAAAGGAGAGGTAGCGGAGACTCAAGGGGCTGTCTTTTGCCCAAGGTCACCCAGGTAGTGAGGTTCTGCATTGGAACTTGAACTCAGACCTCCTTCTGCAGACCCCACATTCTTTCCATTCAAGTAAGTGAAATGTAAAGTCACTGTGATCACAAGGGAGGACGGAGGGGGGCAGGAAACAATTAAAACCTTATAATGGTCTTCTCTTGAATGATAGTCCAGTAATTATATTTGGAATTCACAAAGCATTTCCTTCCCATGGGCTCAGAATCCGTGTCAGCCTGTAACACGATCTTCCACCGCAGAAGCTGGGGAAGCTTGAGGCAGGGAGGGGCGTGCAGGGAGGTGGTCAAGGGAGATTTCTCCAGTGCCTCCCCCCACTGGCATCAGATTGGCTTCTGTGGAATCCTCTCTAGAAAAATAACTCTAAATGAGGGGCCCCATTTGACTTTTATTTGACAGTTTATTCATTTTTTTAATCCTTTTTTTTCTTAGTCCTTTGAGCTTATTTATGACTTGTGGAGATATCCCAGAGTACTTCCCCTGCCAAAGACCACTCGGTGTTATCTTCTGTTTATCTGTGTTATTGTGAGCTCCTGTAATGAAAGTCGCCTTTATTATAATTGTGGGAAATCTGCTGAGGAAGCCCACTTGGCCGAGGCTGCTTCCTCTAGATGCGCCTCACCAGGGACGGTCCCCATGTGTGAGGCGAAGCCAGGCTGAGGGCCCTGGGCCCCAGACCCAGCCCTCCCTGGGCTCACAGAATGACTCCGAGCGCCAAACGGGAGTCAGCCCCCCCTTATCCCGCCCTGAGGTTCCAGGTGCGTGGAGGAGGAAGAGGGGGTTAGGGCAGTGAGGGAGAGGGTGGCCTTTCTTGCTTGCCTCCATCCCAGTGTCTGCCTGGGATTCCCCAGGCTTTCTCAGGAGAGGGGAGAGCAGAGGAGCTGAAGCTCCACCCATTCCACACATCATACAAAGGCATCAAGAGGACAATGGGCCATAGGTGGCATCTAGGCAACGGTGTGCTTTGCGGGGGGACAGATAGGAATCATGGGCTCCCCGTCCCATCGTGGGACCCTTCCAGACAGAAGCGTTGTCTAGAGTCAGTGCTGAACCCTGCAGCTGAACAACTTCTCTTGAAACCTCTGGTGTGCGAGAGCAGCAGGGTAAAGGAGCTTTTCGTCTGAACATTTGGCTGCCTCTGAGTACAGTCTAGCCAACTTTCAAATTATCTCTGGTAATGGGAGGTAAGAATGTCATGAATAAAACTGGCCCACAGATAATCCAGAAACTTTATGTCAGCCAAGAGCGCCAACCCTGTCCCACCCTGAACCTTTAGGAAGATCTGCTCAGCACGCAGTCCTTTTTGTGCCCACTTGCCCTCGTGCAGAGACACTAATAGACAGCGAACAGCCAAGAGACAAGAGCAGTGAGGCAGGGATCTGAGTGAGAAGGAGGCAGTCCGAGGGAGGAGGCTGAATTTCTGCAGGAGAGCGCAGGTGCAGTCCCGGAGCTGCCTGGGCTGGAGTCTGACCACTCTCCCATCCACACCTGACCTTGGGCTGGGTTTTTGCACACACTCAGGTTCAGATTCCTTTTCCTCAACTGCAGATGCCCACGGAGGCAGGTTTTAGGACTGAAAAGAAAAAAGAATTAACCATGACATCTTTCTTTCCTCAGCTCCGTTCCCTCACTCTTAGCTTACTGCTGTTACTTCTGGTGGCACACCCCATCAGGAGGCCCGATAGGTAAAATCAGTATTCGTAGACCTGCAGCTCTGGAAGATTCTCTCCCACTCCCTCCCCGGGCCTATAGGAGGCATTTCTCCTGCTGTCAGTCCATTCACTGAACAGAGCCTGTCTGTTGGGAGAGCAAAGGCACACACTTGTGGTTCCTGGAGGAAAAATGTCTTGACTGTGAGTTGTTACCATTGGCGTGAGGACTAAGGATGATAGTTGTAAGGCTGACCTTAGAATTTTTATGAACAAAAAAGTGGGAGATGTGGTTTTTTTATTTTTTAATTTTTTTTCTTTTTAACACTGTCTGGATAAATTGGCGAGAATATGGACTTTGGAGGTGGTATCCAATCCTGGAATCCACTTCTGTGGCCATCAGCTGTGTGTGTTGGTGGTGTCATCTGACCTCTGGGAGCCTTGATTTTTCTTCTATAAAGTGGTAAGAATATAAAAATCGACTGGATTAGTGCCTGCCATCTGGAAAGGACCCTTCACCAAAGTTCCCTTCTCCTCACCCATGGAGTAGGTAGCCCTTCTGGGCACGTGTCTCCTGGAGGGATGACAATGACAGTGACATTGACCGGGAATAGCATAAAGAGTATGATACCATTGTGTGAAACTCAGAATGAAAGAAGAATAAGACGAACTTACAAAGACAGTATTTCTGGAAGGGTACACGGGATACGTAACAATTGCCTCTGAGGAAGGGAACAATTGGGGGACAGTTGACCGACGCTTATCACTGTATACCTTTTTTGTACCTTTTGCACCTTGTGCCATGATCTTGTATTATCCAAACAGAGTAACCATGCAAAATTAAAATAAATTTCGGAAGCTAGGGCTCTGAGGCTCAGAGGAGTGCCGCAGCCACTGCTGGAGCTGGTGGCAGGGCTGGGAGGAGGACCCAGGCGGGCGTCCAGGGCCGGTGTGCACTGCCCTCCGCTTCCGCTGCCAGCCCGCATGGCCACGGGCGTCCTTCGAAGGCCAGTGAGGTCTGCGTGGCTCTGGGAGCTGAAAGGGCCCGTTCTTCTCTTGTTGTCCCTGGCATTGAACGTCTTGGCCCGCAGCATGCCGCCGGGTCCTCAGGAAGCTTTTAGATCCTTCCCCAGGACAGCTATGAGAAGGAAGAAGCAGGCTTCACCATTGGTGCCTTTCCAGACTGGGCGCAGGCAGAGCCCCAGGTGCTCCCTGCCCGCTGGCCAGTGGCAGGTCGCCTCACCCGCTGGGAATGGGAAGGAGGAAGGAGGAGGGCTGGGAGCACATCCGGAGAGACCACACTCCCCCCTGCCACCCGCCTCTTTGAACTCTTTGCCTCCCCTAATTGCCGGTCCATAGAGACCTGGCTGAAAATTAGTTTAAATGCTAAATTGAGTTTGAAACCACTAGTCTCAGCCCCTCTGGAAACGCGACACCATGTAAAAATAGAAACTTTAAATCAACTTGTTTTTCTAAGCTTTATACAGCTTTGCCGTGAGGTTCAGAGTCCTTTGGCAAATATATCGCGTTTGAAGAGAATCAGGTGTGCTGGGAGGATTCTTTCAGGATGAAATTGGCTGCTATTCACTGCGAAAAATCAAGACCACATAAAATACCCCTGAAAGAAGATGCTTTCCCTCAATTGAGTTTAACATCAGGGCAGCCATCACCCTCTGCCTAGATTTTTGTGCAGTTGAAGGGTTAGTGAGCTGAATTCTTTCAGTGGTAGAATCAAATAGTAATTAAAAGCAAATGATCACCCGGGTTGTTGGAAATGCCAGAGCCTCAGGATCAGACTTGTAAGCAAATGGAATTGGTCTTTCTCCAAAATCCTGCACCGATTTAGCCACAGGGTCATAAATCAAAGGGGTTGTCTAAAACCAGACAACTTTCCCCAAGCCGTGCATCTCAAATATTCTGCCCCAGCGCATTCACGGCACATCTGAGGAAGACAGGCACCGAAGTGTTTTCAAGAGTAGCTGAGCACTGAAAATGAAGAAGGTGATACTCATGTGCTTTCTCTCTTAAATTCTGTAGAAATCGCTAGACTGTGAACGAGCATTTCTTTCTGAGGAAGCTGGCCTTTCGGAGCCTTTTCACAGTCTGTGAGAAATACAGATGAACTTTGAGACTCTCTGACATCTGTGACATCCAAGGGACTGTGGACCAGGTGGCCACGGGCAGCACATTTTTCAGCCCAGCCCCAGGAGGTGGCTCTGCCACACGGAGGGGGCCCTGCCTCAGGCATGTGCTTGGCGGGGCTCCCAGGTGGCTGGGTGAGTGGGTGTCACAGGACTAACGGCAGAAGGAGCTGGGAAAGGAAGGTGGTTGTGGAAGAATTCGCCTTCCTTCTCTTTCTGCTGCTGGAGGGAAAGGAGGTTTGTGGAGGTGACAGGGAATGGAAGAGGTGGGAGAGGACCGGGGAGTTCAAGGAGTCATGACCTAAAAAGCCCATCTTACATCAAGGATGAATCCTAAAGAAAAGTGTGACCCTGCTTGCCCGGTCTGGGTGTTTACTATAGAGCAGCAAATGGTACACATTGGATGATGGGGTCTTGACCTGGAAAGGATTGCCCGCATGGACCTCTGATTGGGCCAGAGTGTGAAGTGTCTTGCAGTCGATTGCTGACAGCCACTTTTTTTGCAGGAACAGTTGGTTATATTTCTTGATTCCAGAGTATTTCAGCAGATAAACAGACATGCAAGGTTGCTTTATTTAAGGAGTTAGCCGACCAGGAAATACTTGTTGTCAGGGACAGTATAAGTGGTAAACAGTTCATCCCTTAAAAGGCAAGAGAGCCCAAGGACGGAGTGAGAGCCTGGGCGTGCCGGAAATCAACTGTTCAGAAAGTCTGGAGCAGACCCGTAGTGTGCAGGGGTGCTGGGTCAGCATTGGGGGGAGCGTGGAGGAGGGGGAGAGGGCCAGACCTGGGGGGCTTCCGGATTTACAGCAGAGTTAATGTCATTATTAAAATGAATCTACTTTATTGAAATGAATTTAAATTGATAGGAGTGGAAGAAACAATCAAACAAGTAAAAACATCAATCAGAAATTTTTTTCCATAACCATTCTTGAAGTCCTTTGTTTTAAAGAACTGGCCTCTCGTAGCCGTTCCTATCTGGCCGTTGAGTCTGTACACAGTGTGTGTACAGGCAAGGTGGAAGCAAGCTTATCTTTGTTGTGATTTACTAATGTTTTGTAAACTGGAAAGGCCTTTGTGAGCTAACTTGTTGGATTCTAAACTTCTTAGAAAACCTCTTTCTAGAAAATGAAGGGCTGCTCCCAGGGACCCCACCCCCACCCAAGTGCCCCTTTTTAACTCCAGGGCAGTGTTGAGTTGACTTTTGTGTCACTAAACGGTCAGGAGATAAATGTGAAGCCTGAGATGTTGGCAGCCCACCGTTCTTGTGTCCTTCCATCATCCTTTCATCCCCTGTCCCTTCATGGCCAGCCACCTTCAGCGGCTCCTAAAGCTAGTGTTTGAGACACACAGCAGGTGTGACCAAGGCTATTCCACTTCCTCCTGAAAGTGCAATCATCATGACCCATTGAGGTCGTCAAAATGAGCCCAAGTTCATAAACTCCTGGGACTCCAGATCTGAAAAGCACCCCGAGAGGCCCATTCCACAAGGCGGTCAGCTCTCATCATTTGCGATGACCGCTGGCCTACTATATTCATATTGTTAAATAGCCAGTGACAGCATTCTAGCAATCACTCTGCCACTGGTGAGCCTTCATCATACCTGCCGCGCTCCCCCAGACGTCATGGGAACTAGGAAAAAGGGAGCGTGCTCTGGTCTTGACCTCTAAGAGCTTGACGAAGTTCTTCCCCAGTGAAATGGAGAGGCCCCCAGAAGGCTGTATGTGTAGGAATACCTGGAGCAGAATATAATCAAATGCATGGAGAATTGCAGTGTAAAAAAAAAAAAAAAGGGTTTTCGGCTTCAGTCACTGGCAGGTTTCTTCCTGAGACACATGAATATGTTTTTTATCCCATGGAAGAAAACTCTGTGAAAGGAAGTTTCCATCATCTGTTCCCATTTCTCCTCCTCCTCGGGCAAAACTTTTAGCCCAAGAAATGTTGCATTCATGTTGCTTCTCTAGTTGGTCTCTTCACGGCAAGATGATATCAAGTAATTTCTTCCATTCTGGGAAGATACTGGAAACAAGTGGATACTCTCAGCAAATGTTGTTGATGAACCACCTCTCCAGAAATAAATGTTGGCAGGGAAAGGAGAGAGCCTGAAGAATCCCTATCAGTCATCAGCCAGAGAAGACCTTTTCTAGGGACCAGAGTCCTTGATAGGGAGACATCTGTTCTCAGCCTCAGGGCCAGGCTGGGGCCAGGGGATAGCACTCAGCAAGCCCCAAGACCAAATTATGTTCCAGACTCTACCTTGGCTTGTAAGATCATCTGGGCCATGTTATTCTATCTCTCTGTGCCTTGTTGGCCTCATCTGTAAAGTGTACCCATGGTCTCTTTGAGAGGTTGTAAGCTAAGGGCATGGTGCACTTGAACTTCCTTAGACTCACATGGCTTTACGTGCAAGCTGTGGGTAGCTGACGTGTTGTCAGGGCGCCAGGCAGGAATCAGAACGCAGAGTGGGCAAAACCCCACTCTTTGCCTATAACATTGAGCACTTACGAAGTTAGAGGTTGATTTTTCATTTTTAGAATGAGTTTGATTGTTTTCTTTTAGGAAATTACATGGCGATCTTTTTTTCTCCCCTCCTCCTTCAGAATTAAAGCTTTTTATAGTTGGTGTAAAGAGTAGCAACAAGGAAACACATTCTGGTCCCTCTGCTTTAACCTTCAGATCTTCCATGTGTAGAAACTCTAACTTTAAAGTAGCCCTTTCTAAGATTCAGGGAGGGACCGAGGTAGAAGCCCAAGGGGAGAGCCCACAAAAGGATAGCTTCTTAGAATCGTGTATCAGAGCATGGACCAAAAAAGAGAGGAATTTCATAAAGCAAATGATATTTCAGAGTACACATCATTCTTAATGTCAAAAAACTCTTCCCATTTGTTCTTTTTGAAAAGCTGCTGTTTATTTTTTTTTAAGATTTTATTTATTTGAGAGAAAGCAAGAGAGAGAGAGTGCACAAGCAGGGGGAAAAGCAGGCAGAAGAAGAAGCAGACACCCTGCTGAGCAGGGAGCCTGATGTGGGCTCCATTCCAGGACTCCAGGATCATGACCTGAGCTGAAGGCAGGCACTTAACTGACTGAGCCACCCAGGCACCCCGAAAAGCTGCTGTTTAAGAAAAGCATCCCCCAAAAAAGAAACTTTAGAGCCAGTATATAGGCCTTAATTTCTGCTTCTGCATAATTGTTCCTATAGGTCTTTTGAGTTTTATTCAAGCCAAGGATGGTGGGAATTAAGAGCACAAATTAGATTTATTCAAAATCTGTCAAATATAACAGGTTTCTCCCTTATCTAACCGTGGCTAAAACTGTCCACTTGGTGACAGTATCCACAGAGAGGCCAAAAATCCCACCCATGTTTATGACATCTTGGTTTCTTCATGCCTGCTCAAGAGTTGTTATAATAGGCTACTAGGTAATTCAACAATAACAAGAAAAACAACCCTATTAAAAAATGGGCAAAGGACTTGAATAGACATGTCTCCAGAGAAGATATACAAGTAGCCCATAAGCACATGAAAAGATGCTCAATCATTAGGGAAATGCAAATCAGAGCCACAGTGTGATACCACACCATACCCATTTGATTGGCTATTATCAAAAAGAGAAAAAAATAATTGTTGGCAAGGATGTGGAAAAATCGGAACCCTTGTGCAGTGTGGGTGGGAATGTAAAATGGTGCAGCTGCTGTGGAAACCAGTATGGTGGTGGTTCCTCCAAAAGTTAAACATCGAATTATGGTGTGATCCAGAAATTTCACTTCTGAGTGTATGCCCGAAAGACCTGAAAGTGGGGTCTGAAATAGATTGTACGCCTGTCTGTGCTCGTAGCGTCGTTCTTCACAGTAGCCAAAAAAATGGAGAGTTCATCAGAGGATGAATGGATAAACAAAATGTGGTGCATACACACATGGAAATATTATTCAGCCTTGAAACGAGAGGAAATTCTGACCCAGGCTACAACATGCACGAACCTTGAGGACATTATGCTAAGTGAAATAAGCTGGTCACAAAAAGGACCGATTCTGTGTGCTTTCACTTCTGCGAGGTCCCTAGGGTAGACAACTCCATAGAGACAGAAAGTAGAATGGGCTCGATTGAAAGAATGGGGAGTTGGTGTCTATTGGGCACACAGTTTCAGTTTGGAAAGATGGAAAAAGTTCTAGAAATGGACAGTGGTGGCAGTTGCTCAACAGTGTGAATGTGCTTATTAGCACCACTGAACTATGCACTTAAAATGGTTAAGATGGTAAGTTTTACGTCACGTATATTTTACCACAATAAAAAAATGGGAATTTGGCAAGACCAGTACCTAAGGGCCAGCTTCCTCCTACTCTGTCCCTAAATTCTCACAGACCCAGCTGATGGATAGCAAGCTTCCCCTGCTTGTGGCTTGCTTTTCTCTGCTGACGAACAGAAATGATTCAGCCAGGTCCCCATCGCCAAGGTCAGGCCTCTGTGCCATTGTTCTTAACAGCATCACAGGACTCCACACACTACCATGGCACCGCTTCCTCTCACCGAGCCTGTTCCTGTTCTGACGGAAGAGCACTGGATCCCTGATGTTATGCAGCAGCTCTAGTGAGAATGAAGACCTCTATTCTCCCAGCGTCCTCTGCCCCATCCGAGAAGCTTTCTGGGAGGTTGCCGAATTGAGATTGGTATTTGAGGAGACAAATCTTGTCAGGGAAGGAGACTCCTGTCTTAGAATGGCCAGAAATGAAGTGGCCACAAATGATGTTTCTAAATCCCCAAATTACAGATAGCAAACCCATTTGTGCACTGCTGGTGGGCAGTCTCTGGCCACCTCTGCTTGTTGGAGGGTTTCTCAGCCACAGCCCCAGACAGCCAGTCGTTGTCCGGGGACCGTGGGAGTGTTCTCAAGGGGACAGTCAGGGAGACAGCCCCTGAAAGACAGAGCTGCAGCTATCTTGCACTAATTAAATGGCTTAAAGCTATAAAGCAGGAAGCAAATTAAAAGCCTATAAACCTTCTAACCTGGGGGCCGGCAGACATAAATGGATGACAGGTGTGCAGACTGTCTTTGCGGAGGCCTCCTTTATGCCCCCCTTTGAAAGGACCCCTGCTTTTCTACACAGCTCCCTTTGTCGTCCCAGCAATTGGAAGGCTGTCTTTTTTTTTTTTTTTAGTTTTGTGTGTCTCATAATTGTTTTTAAAAGTGAAAAAAAATCTAATTGTAAAATACACGTAACATTTCCATCTTAGCCGTTTGAGGTGTCCAGTTCAGTGGCATTAAGTACATTCACACTATTGTGTGACCATCTCCCCCATCCACCCACACAACTTTTTCATCTTCCTGACCTGAAGCTGTGTCCCCATTAAACAGGACCTCCCCGTCCCCCCTCCCCTAGCCCCTGGCCACCACGATTCTACTTTCTGTCTCTGAATTTGATCACTGTGGGTCCCTCATAGAAGTGGGATTGGGATCGTACCAATTGGGATTTGTCCTTTGGTGACTAATTTCACTTAGCATCATGTCGTCAGGGTTCATCTGTGTTGCAGCTCAGAATTTCTTTCCTTTTTCAAGATTGAATAATCTTTCATTGTATGTGTGGAGCACACCTTGTTTGTCCATTCACCCGTTGATGGATACGGGTTGTTGTCATCATTTGGCCGTGTGCATACACTGCTAGAAACATGGATGAGTAGCTGGCTCTTCGAGACCTTGCGTCCTCTGGACATAAACTAGAGGAGGGATTGCAGGGTCGTATGGGAGCTCTTTTCCTCAGCCCTGCACCATTTCATCTTCCCACCAGCAGTGCGCACAGGTTCCAGTCCCCCCAACCCCGTCCTTGTCCACACTGTTCTTTTCAGATTTTTTTCATAGCAGCCATCCAGCGGGTATGAGGTGATGCTAGCCTTGCCAAAGTCAAGTGTCTGGGACATGTGATAGGATTCTAAAGACAGTATACATCCCAGCTGAAATATTTAGACAAGTCCCTGATGTCAGCCAAACACACATGTGCACTTCTCAGCCCCCACTTGCACACACACACACACACACACACACCCTACCACAGTCCCATCCGTGCCCAAGGGCATAGCTCCAGGTACCTCTTGGGTCCCCAGGTAACAAGTGACGGTGCCCTTGGGGCCCTGCCCAATCCCACTGGTGAGCTTCATGTGAAGGGAGCGTATGTGCGCTGCTCTGTGATAAAGACAAAGGTCTCTCCGCGTGTGTTTCTTGTCCCCAGAACCACGACCACGCCTGCATCGCCTGCCGCATCATCCACAGGTCAGATGAGCACCGCCCGCCCCTCCTGCCCCCCAAGGCTGACCTGACCGTCGGCCTGCACGGCGAGTGGGTGAGCCAGCGCTGCGAGGTGCGGCCCGAGGTCCTCTTCCTGACGCGCCACTTCATCTTCCATGACAACAATAACACCTGGGAAGGGCATTACTACCACTACTCCGACCCTGTCTGCAAGCACCCCACCTTCTCCATCTACGCCAAGGGCCGCTACAGCCGGGGAGTGCACTCCTCCAGGGTCATGGGAGGCACGGAGTTTGTGTTCAAAGGTAGGGCTCCTGCCTCGACTCCCACAGTAACAGCCCAGTGGGTGAAAAACTGAGCGGTTTGGGGACTTTTTGTCCAGGCAGAGCCTGAGGGAAAGGGCTTTTTTTTTTTTTTTCCCCTGGGAGAGATGTTGGGGGAGAAATTAGGGACTCCTTTCTGCTTCAAGGTCATCATTCACATCAGCCTTCAAGGTTCCCCTGTGCTCAGGATGGGGCCAACAGGGGTGGCTGAGCCTGTGGGCCACAGTGCGGGAGGGCCCACACTGCTATGCACGGTGTCAGATGTAGCCAGGGAGCATGTGACGAGGGGTGAAGCCTCACGTCTGCACGTTTCCTGCTTGTGCACAGCTCAGGGTGATTCTGACCTGCCCCTGTGATAACATACATTGCACTTACTTGCTGCATTCAGTGTGCTTTCTGGAGTGGGCACTAAAGAGCAGGTGCTAGTTACAGCTCAGGTGCTCAGCATTGTCCTTTCCAGCGCTGGGTTTGTCATGCTCTCGAAAGTTGTCCTGTGCCTGGAGCTCTGGGAGATTTAGGATTTGTAATGATTACCTAACTGAGGAGCAGAAGGGCTGAAATTCACCAGTCTGGGATCAGCAAGGGAGGTCTCATGGCCTCTTTTTCTAGAAATTCTTTTTACGTTTCTGTATCTTGTTAAGATGGTGTCAGTCATGTCACAGACAAATAAAAGAGAGGTGATCCAGATGCTGGGTGTGACCCCTTCTAGGATAGCATCCCGTGGTCCAGTCTATTTAATATGAAGTATTTCTGCTAACCCAGATAAGTCCTAGGGCATCTTAATCATCCACTTAGGAAGGAAGATTTTCTCCAGGAAGGATGGACCTTTGCTAGATGTGGCCAAGAGAACAGGCATCTTGGTCTGATTCCACCCTGAGGCTGTCGTGGTGTGCATAAAGTCCCCTGGGGTCCTTCAGAAACAGCCCTCTGTACATGCTGGGATTTTTATTTAATGTATTCACTCATATTTTTCTTGCCTGCAGCTTAATTCATTTTAGATGCCTGATATATGGGCCAGTAAGAATTTGCAAGACTGCTAACTAATATAGGCGTTCAACACCAAAACTATTGAAAAGCCTCAAAACTTTTTCACAAAAACAAAATTCCAGTTTGTGTTGAATATTGTGTCAATGCCAAAGAGTCAGTGTCACCAAGGGCAACTCCTCGGAGACATTCTGTGTGACAGTTTGAGTTCACAGTGACAGGCAGTCGGCTGCAGCGTGGGCTCCGCATTTATACGCCAAGTGAGGTCTCCCTGCAGTATGTTTGGGGTGATGGCCCTGCACATCAGCACGCTGAACACTGCACTGGGGGTGCTTCTGTGCTGGCTGCGACCGGTAGGTGGCTGTGCAGCCGGAGTGTTTTGTGCACCCCACGCCCCCCACCCCCTGAGTCACCGACCTGTCCTCTCTCCTTCGCAGTGAACCACATGAAGGTCACCCCCATGGACGCGGCCACGGCCTCACTCCTCAACGTCTTCAATGGGAACGAGTGTGGGGCCGAGGGCTCCTGGCAGGTGGGCGTCCAGCAGGACGTGACACACACCAACGGCTGCGTGGCGCTGGGGATCAAACTACCTCACACCGAATATGAGATCTTCAAAATGGAGCAGGATGCCCGTGGCCGCTATCTGCTCTTCAACGGCCAGAGGCCCAGCGACGGGTCCAGTCCAGACAGGCCCGAGAAGAGAGCCACCTCCTACCAGATGCCCCTAGTCCAGTGTGCGTCCTCCGCGCCCAGAGCCGAGGACTTCTCCGAGGACCACCGAGGTCACCAGTACAGGAGCTGGGCTCCCGGGCGGAGCGCTTGTCCCCTGCTCCTTGCTGCGCTTGCCGGCCTTTTGACTCTACCGCACTGGAATGTCCTCAGATAGAAGTTTTTAAAAAGCTATATTTTTCCAAACCAGGATTCCTTACAATTGACAGATTTTCTTTACAAAAAAGAAAGGGCGCTACTTCTTGTGATGCACTTGAACGCCCCAGAACTGTGGCTCCTTTTCTGCTGCCCGGCCCCCTCCCTCCCAGCCTGAGTCCTGAGCAGCGCTGTTTGAAGTTTCTGCTTTGAACTCTGGCCAGTGGGATCCCAGGCCCGGGCGCCTGCTCAACAGTAATTGCACTTTAAGACCGCAGAGAGTGTCGAGCTAGTGTGTTTGGTAGAGGGGGCAGGGTGATGGCTAAGCCCTCTTCTGTTCTTCCTCGGAATCATTATTCTGTTTCTGAGTTTCATGTAGACAAATCAGGCTCCTGCTTTTCCTGCCACTGTTCCGCGGACGCTTCCTGTCCTCCCCTGAAGCTGTGTAGTGACCTGGAATCCAGTGCAGAGTTGGTTTGGGACTGTCATGAAGACACCTTTTCTAAGAAGAGACTTGAGTGTAGATATGTATATAGGGAAAGACACGGGCTTTAGCTTAACCATCCTGACAGCCTTAATGCAAAAGAAGGAGGGAATCACAGCTTTCAAATGTTGAGTGGAAAAGTATCTGTAATTAAAGTTTCAACATAATTTAAACTACTGTTGTTTTAACTTGTGGGGAAAGGAGACTTGGTGAAATGCTGGTTTCTGGGTGGTTGCCGAATGCACGCTGCCTGATGACTGTTCAGCTGACAAGGGTGATCGAGCAGATACCAAAAGCAGTGCACACAGGACCAGCGATGCACGGGACGGTGACAGTGCGTTAAAGGCCACCTGAGTGGTTAAAAAGTGCCTGTTCATTCCACAGTTTCCTCTTCGTGGGACCCTTGTCCTGGCTCATGCTGTGTCTGGTTAGGGGTGAGCCATGGAGCCTCGCTTGGCCACCTCAGCTACCTTCAATGATGACTATTCAGAGACCATGCTTTGCTGTTCAGGGGCCCGGCTGTTCAAAGAGAGTGTAGTGGGGGCATCCTCACCGGGGCTGCACTAGACGCTCAATATGTGTGAGACCCACGCTTTGGGAAAAGCCGCCTTATCACCGGATGTGCCGGATTGACTCAGTTTCTGTCCTGCTGTTGCCTTTGCTCTGTGGCTCACAGGGTCTCAGGGTCACCTTCTGGAGAGTCTGTGAGCTTCTTCCTCACAGACGTTGGGAGGGGGCATGAGTCATGTCTTCCCATTCCTTTGGATCATTACAGATGGTGCTATCTGAACACCAAGTGCTGTGGCCAGTAGAGCCCGACGGAGGGAAATAGCAGGTCACCGAAAGCCTGGATGGAACCAGAGTGAGCACGGAAACCACAGTCGAGGTCAAGAGTCATACTTATATTTAAAAATTAACTTTATGAAATGCTGTAGCATTCAGTGTGGTGATAAGTTATAAGGATAGCATGGAGTACCAAAGTGCTTTATCTTTAGAATATATTTTAAGTCGTGGTGCACACTGAGGGGGTTTATTCGGATGAAATACTAACTTAATGTCTGCCAAGTTTAATAAACAAAGATGTCAAAAATACTCCCACAGAATTCATTTTACCTGTGGATCTATTTAATTAGCACTAATGCTATCTTTAAAGGATATAATAAAATTATGTGAAAAACTGTGTTCACTGCTAAAGAATACGTCAGCAATTTGCTATAAAAGTGACTAGATTTATAACCATTTAATTCACAGGCACTCACCTAGGCTTAGATATTCACACTTTTTAAAAAGTACACCACACACACATACATGCACACATGTATCCAGACATATAGGTATTAACATGAATATAATGTATGTGTATGTATATGTCTTAGGACAACATGACATTCCTGGGGTCGCATCACTTTCTGACACACTATACATCATTACAGAGAATGGCCAGTGTAATTTACTCACAAATACTCAGCACAATGAGATGTATGCCTGTGGCTTGCTGTATCACGTATATCACATCTTGTCTCGGTTATGTCATATTAACGCAAATAAGGGTCCGTAAGTCAGTGGCAGGTAGCTCCCCTTGTAAATACTGGGTTTGGTGAAAGAAGTAAGTAAATAAACGATGGCTCTTCTCGACTTCCCGGCCTGGAACTAGACTTCCTCTCTTCCTGGGTAGTAGGCTGATGATGGTCAGGGTCAGAAAGTTGTTTCTTCGGCAAATCCTGTCAACTCCAGGGGGACCTGGACTCAGAAAGGAGCTTCCTGGAGCCCCCAGTCACCCAGTATGGAACAAAGGTAATTTGTGCAGACATGACAAATCTGGTCATCTGCGTGGATGCCTAGCGTCTGTGACTTCCAGGTGGTGGTGTCCCTCCTGCCATCCTGAACAGTCTGTCAAGGCATCCTGGTGCTGTGGCAGCCCACTCGGGTAACTCTCAGCAGCACCCAGCACCCAGGATCCCTGCGCGAGAGGCTAGGAGTCAGGGCATCCTCGACAGGGCTTCACACACACTTGTAAAAATGACTGGACCATAAGACCTGTGGTTCCTTGTTGAAGGGAAAGCTTTCAAAAGAATAGAAGAGATTCTCCATCCCAACTCCTTAAATAGGTCTTGAAAACACATATGATGTCCAAAGCAGTCCACACACACATTGCAATGCTTCATTTTAAAATGGTAAACCCCCCTCCCATCCATATGACTTATCAGGCGATGGCAATGGAGTGCGGCAACCAACAGATAGCATCTAACTGGGCATTTCTGGACACGTCCTCAAAGGAAAATGTGGAGCATCCCGAGGTGGCATTAGGGGAGCAGGGATGGGTGGACATACACGGAGAGGGGGCCCACTCTGAACAGAGAATTTCTCTACCTGACACAGATTTTTCTGGCCTTTTCGAGACATTTAAGCTTTTGAGTCCAAACATCTTTCATAAGGATACATCTGTATCAATAAGAAGTAAAGGTAGCTTGGATAAATGTTTCTCACTGATTTCTGGATTCTTGAGAAAAATGTGTAAGCATTCTTTACTTACAAGTAAGAGAATCGTATGTCCTAAAAGACTAATTGAATCCTTTAAATCCGTTTGATGACCCAAGAGTTTTTGGCCTGCAGGGTGAACAATCTCTGCATGTCCGTGGGGCTCTTAGTTTATCACAACCCCATTTCCCTGGGGTTTTAGTAGGTAGAAGTAACACTATCATGAGAAAAAAAAAAACGCTGGGGAGGTTATGCCCTCCCACTGCTGCATTGAGTGAGACCTGATGACCTGGACACTTGACACAATCACATTGCTCCAGGGGAGACCTAACTGATGCCAAGTGGTAGGGCACAAAGTGTGCCACACTGGGCACACCCACATCTCTACTCAAGTGCACGGCACACTGGACAGCAGGTTGTAGGATCTGACCCACAGCCTCCCGTGGTTTGCATGGATTCATTTGGGTCTCTTGGTTTCTGACATCCACTTTACAACCGCCTGTGCAACCCCTATGCCTTCTGGAACACCTGGAACACCCCCCGAGCAATTCCACGCCCCCTTCACCTAATCAGCCTTGTAGAGCTATTCTGTTAGAATCTGGAAGCCAGAGGGTTTGTGAGCACAGAGTGCACCACGTTGCGGCCCCAGGCATCCAAGCTTCGTCAACCACCAGCTGCATCTTCACCCTCCAGAGCTGGAGGGGCACCTGGCAGCTTTGTCCGCTGCTCAGGAATGGCTCCAGCCTCTTTATTCCTCATGAAGTCTCTCCATCTCAAGTGATATGAAAGGCTGAGAAAGATCCTCAGCAGGTTGAGAATTGTACGTCCTGAAAACTTTCAGCATTTGAGGCTCAGGCTTTTTCTGCAGCAGATGAGGCAGCATTTGAGAGGACCTGACCTTCAGAAAATCAAGGTTATAATAGCGAAGTGAGGGACACTGTGTGTTAAGAAAGCTCATTTGCAGAATGTCTTCCCGTTTCCCTAAACAACGCAGTCCATGTTCTCACACGCTGAGCCCAGGGTAATACGTCTGCCCTGGAATCAGTTTGAAACATTGAGATAGCTCATTGAAAATGGGAAGATATGTTGCAGTTTTATCCTCCAGCTTATTTGGGAAGAGGAGCTATATTATATCTGATTCCCAGCATCACTTACATGAAAAAGAAGAGCTAATCAGCCTTATAGTATTCTCAACTCATAGCATCTAAGTAGAGCGTTTAAAGAAAAAAAAGTCCCTAAAAGAGCGTCGTCTCAAAGCAGAAGAGAGTGTATTGCGTTGTGTTAGAAGCAAGCAGCTTGGCAGGGGAAGCTCGCATAGGCAAGAAGAGAGCTCTCTTCCACTATTGCTGCCTTCCTGTCCCTGGAAATAAAAGGCACCTTAGTAACACATAAGGCTGCTTTGCCTTAAAAGCCCTTTGCATAAATTAAGATTTTGAAATGAATTCTCTTCCCAATATCAAATGGAGAGCACGCCAATACGAGTACTATGGTCCGTTAAAAAGAAATAGCACTCACTACAGAGTTCTCTGCCACTTATGTAAAAAAAGAGCAATCAGTATCCAATTCCAGTGGACATTCGCATCCATTTTCAATGCTTTTTCCGCCCTTTGTCAATGTGAAGATCTTTCTGATTTTTAATTATATGTATATTTCGCCAGTGTACAAATCAATTCTTCTTTCCCACTACACATTCCAGATTATATCTCACTGGTTGTTAAAGTGTGTTTTAAAGTAAGGCTAGCGAATAGAGCATTGAATTCCTTGGAAGCTTTGACCGACTCTAGAGAAGACCAAAAAGGCATCACTAATTTCAGGTTCTAGATGATAAAGGTGTGCTCCCTGAAGTCAGGGATTAGGGAATCAAAGAGTTTTTATGGAGCTGTTCTTTCCATGCCCCAGAATGTCAGCCCAACTTTCTCAAGCACAGCAGCTGTGTCTGGAATGCACACTGTCTACGGCCTCATAACTGCTTCTTCACGTACTTACCTTGTTTCATCTTCACTACAACCTAGTACTTTACTGTTTTGAATTCTTGTGGGGAAATCCGGGTGTGGTTTGCAGTGTCCTTGTCCTAACTCCCCACAAACAAGCCAGTTTTTCTTTAGGGACTTTATCACCCACCCTTCCAGAACGTGCGGAGACACAGCGAAGCTGGTGAAGCATACGTTAGTCCCTGAGTTCAGGGGAGAGAGAATAGAAACTAGGGCAGCGGCGGTCTCTGCTTTTAACTTTGCGAGCGAAACTCCCAATCATTACTCCCTGAATCAGGCCTGGGAAGCCAAGGGAGCCTCCTTCGTCCCAGAAGTCTTCGGGAACCGTCCGGACAGAAGAACGCGTGCCCTCTTTGCAACAAGCGGGCATTTTCAACTTCCAAGCATCCTCAGGCTTCCGTGACCCTCAGTTCCTCAGCCAGGCCAAGATGATTCCATCCAGACCTGTCCTGGTCCAAGATCTCCAGACCAGTGAGTGAAGGGCTTCTGCACACATGAGCACACACTCGATACATCAAGCTCAACGGACAGATACTTGAGCAGCTTGCGTCAAGCTGGAGAGAGACTTAAAGCACTTGGTGAAACTCCTGAGAAGAAGCATGTTGTGCAGCATGAGGGATCTCCGGGTGGAAGTACGCGTACGAGTGTCTGCGCTCTCTGGGGCCAAAGTGTGTTTTAGCGAATTGTCAGAACAGGCTGGCGCTTATCTTGTCCCTGGCTTAGCACAACGTCTGGTCAAGCTACGTCTGCCTGTGCATGTAAATAAGCACCGCCCACGCAATCACTCACGTGAGCTCTCCATACTTGCTTTCAGGCTTTGTACCCAAGTCAAGTATTGAGCCACTGCCCCCATCCGTGCTGTGGTTGTACCCGCCAGGCCCTCACCCGGTCATTGCAGATGGGGAGGCTTGTCCACATCTTGAGGATGTAGCACTCAAAGCCACGCTCAGCAAAATAGGCCCAGAGGAGAGTGCAGGAGAGGCACCCATGGTAAGCTGGGCAGCATATTGTCTGCTGGGCTCTCCAGGTCCAGACCCGGGCTCCACCCTTCCCCATCTGGGACCCCACATGGACTGCAGCCATGCACTCCCTTGCCTCCACCATCCGACTAAATTTGGCCAACACGGGCATAGGCAGGCGGTCCCAGCCAAGGCAGGAGGAGACAAGTGGGGGAGTTAGCCCCCTGGCTCTATACCTGCTGGGTCGCTGTAGGTCAGCTGCTGGAGCCACTGCTCCTATCAGACAGTCCTCTTCAGACAGCTGCCCTCTCTGCTCTCTCTGGAAGCCCTTCCTCCCATACCCTTCATGGCTCCCCATCAGGCCTACCCCCGGAGTACTGCACTAGCCCTTGATGTTTGTCCTTAATATTTGGTACATTCCTTCATAAAGAATAGTCATTTCCCCTTTTTGGTGACCAGCTCTGTTTTTCTATCTTTGTGGCTCACCTGATCTTATTAGAGGGAACACAGAAATAGGAGTTTGAATCATTTTTTTCAGAGGACACCTTAGCGCTTCTAGGACATCTGGGCAGATTTGGTGGCAGCCTTTCCGAGGAGCTGCTTCCTTTCCTAAGCAATAAAGTCCTTCCTCACCTGACCCAATCTTGTGGCGCTTGCCCCCACACCTGGAGGCCCCTCACACACTGCAGGTGGCATTTCCAGGGAGGCAGGTTAGCTGCTGGACAGGACGAATGGACAAACGAGAAGAGGAGAGACGTGGACGAGAAGATGAACGAGAAGATGCTGAGTGAAAAATACTTTCCGTATTACACAAACTTCACTTTCCATTTAGGGGAGGGGAATAACCGATCATTTAATTCAGATCAGATTTCATGGTTTTACCCCAAGCTCTTTTCTATTTGTCTGCATTCTCTGTTAATCTTCCCATGGAGGACTTATGTAGTCACCATGATGTCGAGTCAATTGATACTTCTATTTTCAATATGAGAAGTTCAATGCCAAGACAAGCTATGTGTTAAAATATATATCTATTAATTTTTTTATTGTAGTAAGAACATTTAAAATGTCTAGCCCTTTAACAAAATTGGAAATGTATAGGACAGTATTGTGAACTAGAGGCACGATGTCATACAGCAGATCTCTAGAACTTATGTATCTCGCATAACTGGAACCTTATGCCTATTGAAGAGGAACACTGATAACCACTATTCTGATCTCTGATTCTATGAATTTGGCCATGACGTATACCTCATATAAATGGAATCCTACAGCATTTGTCCTTCCAAGTGGCTAATTGCACTTAGCATAATGCACTTCTAGCTCATTCATACTGTCACATTTTGCAGGATTTCCTTCCTTCTTAATACCAAGTAATATTTCATAGTATGCATATACAACATTTTGTTTATCCTTTGTCTGTTGATGGGCATTTAGGTTGTTTCTACTTCTTGGTTATTATAAATAATGCTGCAGTGAACATGGTACAGTTAGCTTTTGAAGGTAATGATTTTGTTTCCTTTGAATAAATACCTAGAAGTGGAATTGTTGGAGCAGATGGTAATTCTATTTTTAATTATCTGAGAAACCACAATATTATTTTCCACAGTAGCTGCACACACCATTTTACATTCTCATCATCAGTATACAAGGGTTCCAATTTCTCCACATCTTCTCTAATACTTGGTTTTGGTTTGTTGTGGGAGGTGGTGGTTTTATAATGGCCATCTAAGCAGGTATAAGGTGAAATTTCATTGTGGTCTTTATTTGCATTTCCCTGACAATTTTAGTATAGCTGTTGGCCATTTGTATATCTCTTTGGAGAAATGCCTATTTAAGTCTTTTGCCCATTTTTTAAATTCAAACTTTAAGTTTTTAGAGCGGTTTAAAGTTCACAGCAGAATTGAGGGGTAGGTACAGAGAATTCCCATATACGCGCTGGTATATACCCATACACATGCACAGCCCCCACCCCATTACCCACAGCCGGGCACCAGGATGGTACATTTGTTAGGACTGATGTACCTACATTGACATGTCATAATCACCCAAAGTCCAAAGTTTACCTTACAGTTCACTCTTGGTGTTGTACATTCTATGGGTTTGGCCAAATGCATAGTAACATGTATCCATCATTATGATATCATACAGAGTATTTTCATTGTCAAAAATCCTCTGTGTTCAGCCTATTCATTCCCCCCCCCTCCGCCATTTCATCCCACGAACCCCTGGCAACTGCTGATCATTTTACTGTCTCCATAGTTTTACATTTCCCAGAATGCCTTGTAGTTGGAATCCTACAGTATGTAGGGTTTTCAGGTTGGCTTCTTTCACATAGTGATAGGCATTTAAAATTCCTCCATGTTTTTCTCATGGCTTGATCGATCATTTCTTTCTAGCACTGAATAATATTTCATTTTCTGGATGTACCACCTTGTGTTTATCAATTCACACACTGAAAGACATCTTGTTGCTTCCAAGTTTGGGCTATTATGAATGAAATTGTTATGAACATCCACATGCAGGTTTTTGTGTAGACATGAGTTTTCAACTCCTTTGGCTATGTACCAAGGAGTGTTCTTGCTGGAGCATATGGTAAGAGTATATTTAGTTTTGAAAGAAACTACCAAACTGTCTTGCAAGTGGCTGCACCATTTTGCATTCCCACCAGCAATGAATGAGTGTCCCTGCTGCTCCACATCCTCACCAGCAATTAGCGTTGTCTGTTCTAATAAGTGTGTGGTGGTATCTCATTTTAATCTGTATTTCCCTGATGATATATGATATGGAGCATCTTTTCATATGCTTATTTTCCTTCCCAATCCATATATCTTCTTTGGTGAGGTGTCTGTTAAGGTCTTTAGCCAATTTTTTAAATTGGGTTGTTTGTTTTCTTATTGTTGGATTTTAAATGTTCTTTGTATATTTTGGCTAACAGTTCTTTATCAGTTGTTTATTTTGTAAATATCTTCCCCTAGTCCGCAGCTTGTCTATCTCATTCTCTTGACATTGTATTTCACAAAGCAGAAGTTTTTAATTTTAATGAAGTCCAGCTTATCAATTATTTTTTTTCATGGATCATGCCTTTGATGTTGTATCTAAAAAGTCATTGCCGTACCCAAGGTCATCTAGGTCTTTTCCTGTGTTATCTTTTAGGAGTTTTATGTTTTACATTTAGGTCTACAATCCGAGTTAATTTTTGTAATGGGTGAAAGGTCTGTGTCTAAATTTGTTTTTTTGCACACGGATGTCTACTTGTTCCAACATCATTTGTTGATCCATTGCATTGCCTTTGTTCTTTTGTCAAAGATCAGTTGCGTACAATAATGTGAGTCTATTTCTGGACTCTCTGTTTTGTTCCATTGATCTATTTGTCTCTTCTTTTGCCAATACTATACTGTTTAAATTACTATAGCTTTAAAGTAAATCTTGAAGTTCAGTAGTGTCAGTCCCCCACCTTTGTTCCTCTTCAGTATTGTGTTGGTTATTCTGGGTCTTTTGCCTCTCTATATAAATTGCAGACCCTGTTTGTCAATATCCACAAAAGAACTTGCTGAGATTTTGGTTGGGAATGCATTGAAACTAAGATCAGGTTGGGAAGAACTGACATCTTGAAAATATTGAGTCTTCTTATCCATGAATATGAAATGTTTCTTAATTTATTTAGTTACCTTATTTCTTTCATCAGAGGTTTGTAGTTTTCCTCATATAGATATTGTACATATTTTGTTTGATTTACAGCTAAGTATTAGTTTTTTAGGGTGCTAATGTAAATAGTATTGTGCTTTTAATTTTAAATTCCACTTATTCATTGCTGGTATGTAGGAAAGTGATTGACTTTTGTATATTAACCTTGTATCTTGCAACCTTGCTATAATCACCTATTAGTCCTTGAAGTTTTCTGGTTGATTCTCTTAGATTTTCTACATAGATGGTCATGTCAACTGTGAACACAGTTTTATTTCTTCCTTCCCAATCCATACACCTTTTATTTCCTTTTCTTTCTTTTTTGCATTAGCTAGAACGTCTAGTGTGATATTGAAAAGTGATGGTGAGAGGGGATGTGCTTGCCTTGTACTTGATTTTAGTGGGAAAGATTTCAGTTTCTTACCATAGGTTTGATGTTAGCTGCAGGTTTTTGTAAATAGTCTTTATCAAGTTGGAGATTTGATCAAGTTCTCTATTCTTAGTTTAGTGAGAATTTTTATCATGAATTGATGCTGGACTTTGTCAAGACTTTTGTCACATCTATTGATGTGATCATGTGTTTTTTCTTTTTTACCCTATTGATGTGATGGATTACATTTTTGATTTTCAAATACTGAACCAGGCCTGCATACCTGAAGTAAATTTCAATTAATCCTTGTGCATATTTCTTTTCATTATTTATTGTATAATCAGAATATTTATTTTTGTTCTTGGGTTATAAGAATTCCTTATATTTTTTAATATTAACCCCTTATCAGATATATAGTTTGCAAATATTTTCACCAATTCCATAGCTTGCTTTTCACATTAGAATGAACTTAACTAAGAAACTGAAAGACTTATACATTGAAAACTAGAAAACATTGATGAAAGAAATTAAAGAAGACATAAAAAATGGAAAGGCATCCATGTTCATGGATAAGACAAATTAATGTTGTTAAAATGTCCATACTACCCAGAGACATCTATAGATTCAATGTAATTCCTTTAAATCTCAATGGCATTTCTTGCAGAAATAGAAAAAAAAATCCTAAAATATGGAACCACAAAGGACTCTGAAGAGCCAAAGCTGTCTTGAGAAAGAAGAACAAAACTGGAGGCATCATACTCTCTGATTTCAAAATATATTATGAAGCTACAGTAATTAAAACAGTGTGACACTGGCATAAAGACACAGACCAATAGAACAGGATAGAGAGCCCAGAAATAAACTCAGATTTATACAGTCAACTGATCTTTGACAAAGGTGCTAAGAATACATGGGAAAAGTCTCTTCAACAAATGATGCTTGGAAAATTGGATATCCACACCCAAAGAGTGAAATTGGATCCTTTACCATACACAAAAATCAAATCAAAATGGGTTAAAAGCTTAAAGTCCTGAAACTATAAAATTCCTAAGGAAAAACAGAATTGCTTAATGACATTGGTCTTGGCAATGATTTCGTGACTCCAAAAGCAAGGGCAACAAAAGGAAAAATAAACAAGTGAGCCGCTATCAAACCAAAACCTTCTGCACAGCAAAATCAATAGAATGAAAAGATAACTTATAGAATGGGAAAAAATATTACAAATCATCTATCTGATAAGGGGTTAATATCTAAGAAATATAAGGCATAAGAAACTACTACAACTCAATAGCCAAACACAAAGAAAATAACTCAATTTTCAAAATGGACAAAGGACTTTTCTCCAAAAACAATATTATATTTTATATTGTTTCTTCCTTGACTTTTTCTAAAATTTCTTTTTTAATTACTTTTTTTTGCCATGGAAACAACTGAATGATGTCACAGACAGACTCCATAAACATGGAAGTTCAAACTTCACAAAAGAGTTGGTCAAAGATGAGAAATAGCTCTGATTTCCAAATACAAATTATTTCAATAGCCAAAAAAACAAAGTCCCTGGTACAATAAAATGCATTCTCTGAAGAAACGTCTTTGAGTGTGTTCCAGCACAAATGTCTATCTACAGTATTCATAGCAAACTGTAGCCAACCTCTGCATTTCCTTATTAGCTTGAAACTAAATGGCAGGAAACACCCAGGGGCACCAATAACACTTTAGAATCTTGTGCCAATTTCAAACGGGGGTAGACAGTACTATGGAGCTAGTTTCTTAATACTTTGAAAAATTCCATAGACATGAGAGATAACAAACTTGAAAGGCAAGTCCTTTTTTTGCATCAATAAATAAAACATCAAAGTGATTATTGAGCCAAAGATCCAAAAAAGTCATGTGCAATTTTCAGCATAATAAAGCAGCGAATATGAATTCAAATGAGCAGTCTGATTGAAAAAAAAAAACAGCAACAACAATACCGTCTATTTCTGGAGCAACCTTTCTTCTATGGAATGATGTAAGCACGAACATCACCATATTATGCCCAATTGTTCATTTGTGCCTAGTTTGTTTTTATCATTTTTCCAGACAACAGAGAGCCAATATGTTAACTTTCCAGTTGCAATTCACTTGAAGAGCACCAGGATGTTGGAGAAAATGATGGTAATAAAAATAATTAAAAACTCAGAGGAACTCTGCAAGCCCTAAATGTTTGTGACAATACATAAATTTAAGGAAGAGAATGTGAGGTCTCTTACCTTTATCTGACCTTTCTAATGATTGGTATGAGGTCCAGAAAGTCACTGATCTTGCCCTGGAAACTGTTTTCTCCTTTTTGCTGTTTCCTCTGAGCAGGTTGGGCAAAGCTGCCATCTTTTCCTACAGTCCTTACCTGAGTGTCTTGTGCAGGACATCCCTCGGTAAGATCACAGGCTTTAGAGCCAAACAGTTCCCTGTTCGAGTTCCCGCCCACCCACTGCCCATACCCTCTTTGGGTAAGTCCTTCAGCTTCCCTGTGTTCAGCTTCTGCTTTTATATAATGAGAATCATAACCTGGTGGAACAGAAATTTTTTATAGCAGACCTGTACTTCTCAGTAACCTGCATTCATGGACTCTCCCATTTCCTCCAGAAGATAATCTGGCTGATGCCACAGCCTGCTTTAGCACCTTGCTTCTCAGAGTGGGAACCATGAACCAGTGGCATTGCATCACTTGGGAGTTTGTTAGAAATGCACAATCCCAGGGGCACCTGCGTGGCTCAGTCAGTTAAGCATCTGCCTTTGGCTTAGGTCATGATCCCAGGGTCTGGGACGAAGCCCTGAGTCAGGCTCTCTGCTCAGCAGGGAGCCTGCTTCTCCCTCTCCCTCTGTGCTCTCCCTCTCTCTCCCCCTCTTTCTCTCTCTCAAATAAATAAATAAAATCTTTTAAAAAAAAGGAAATTCACAATCCTAGGCCCCATTCCAGACCTGCTAAATCAAAATCTGCATTTCAATAAGATCCCTGCTCTCACGTGAGCATTCAAGTTTGAGAAGTCTGACTTTAGCTTGCTCTCTAGTCTACTCTGCCCTTCTGCTGCAACCAGCTGACTTGTATACCAATTAGGAAGTTGCTTTATTCCCATGCTTATTTTATGTTTGCTCTTCTTTTTGTCGTCATTATATAAATAACTTCAAAGCTGATTTTTTAAATGATAGAAAAGAGGGACACCTGGATGGCTCAGTTGGTTAAGCGTCTGCCTTCAGCTCAGGTCATGATCCCAGGGTCCTGGATCAAGTCCTGCATCGGCCTCCCTGCTCAGTGGGGAGTCTGCCTCTCCCTTTCCTCCCTGCTTGTGTTCTCTCTCATTATCTCTGTTGCTTATCTCTGTCTCTCTCTCAAATAAATAAAGTCTTAAAAAATAAAATGATAGAAAAGAGAAAAATTAATAAACAAAATAATGATTTAAAAAATTTAAAAAGAAAATTGTTGTCTCCATGAAATTGACATTGAATGTGTTGGGAAGACAGCATGAAAAGGGAATGAAAAATGTTCCTGCTGAGTAAGGTGGAAATAAGACAAATGTACGTCACTGGCTGGGATGGTGGGACCTAACAATATAGACGGAATCTGAGCTCTAATGATTTCACAAGTATTTCGAAATTCTCCCTTCTCTTGGAGGAAACCCAAACTGGAAATTAGGAAACTGGGTCATGTGTTAAAAGTGAGCTGTAAAAAAGTCGATGAACCAATGGGCAAAGTTCCTAGTTCCTTATGAAAAGATTAATGAGTAAATGCATGTTTATATGTTTTCAGTTAAAATGTTCAAGCATAAATTTGGATCATCATCTAGAATATTTTCATTTTAACGTACTCTTGGTATCAGCTGACCAATTGTCATCCCCCCCATTCCCGTGGCATGGGTACCCGTGGTACCCACTTTGCAGAATTGTTGTGAAGATTAGAAATGATGACTGTGCTTGGTTCAGGATAGGTGCTCAAGAATTTATGTTATTACGGTGGTCATGCTGCTTGTCATCGTGCATCTTGGAGCTTTGGGGCTTTGATGCATTTGGGGGCCTCTTTCCTCCCTATGAAACATTTTACTTTAAGGATGTTGAAAGCAGCACTGTGAAAAATGCAAAGAGATTAGTACACTGACTCTGGCTTCCAAGTGTTTGCAGTTGAATATTGATAAAACAACAGAAATAACATTCATTTAAGGCAAGCTGTTATTGGTGCATTTTGATATTCACTTTCAGAAAAATGTGACACTCAATGTAGACAATGTCTATAAATTACCCTTTGAATAATAATGGTTTTTATTGTGTTTAAAGTCACATAACTTAAAATATTCCATTTTAGCTACTTAAAAGTGTACATTCGGTGGCATTCAGTACATTCACAGTGTTAGGCACCCATCACCACCATTTAGTTCCTGAGCACTCTCATCACCCCAAAGGGGCACCAACACCTTTAAGCAGTCACTCCCATTACCCACCACCCCCTGTCCCAGGCAATCACTAATCAGCTTTCTGTCTCTATGGATTTGCCTACTGTAGATACTTCATTTGAACGGAATCAGACAATATGTTGCTTTTCCTGTCTGGCTTCTTCACTCAGCATGTTTTCTGTGTTCATCTATGTTGTGACATCAGTTCTTCGTTCCTTTTTATGGATGAATAATATTCTATTGCACACCACATTTTTTAATTCATTCATTAGCTCATGAGCACTTGAGTTGTTTCCAACTTTGATTTATTGCAAATAGTGCTGTTAGGAGCATTTGTGTACAAGTTTTTGTCTGAACACCTGTTTTCAAATCTTGTGTTTTTTCCTGGGAGTAGAATTGCTAGGTCATAGAGTAACGCTTAACTGATTGCGGGACAGCTGCCTCGCTTCATGTTCCAACCAGCCACGTATAAGGGTTTCAATTTCTCTACACCCTTGCCAGCACTTGTCATTTCCCTTCTTCTGTTGTTACAGCCATCCCTGTAGTTGTGAATTTGTATCTCATTGTAGTTTTAATTTGCATTTCCCTAATGACTATTGATGTTGAGCATCTTTTCATATGCTCAGTGGCCATTTGTACATCTTCTCCAGAGAAATGTCTATTCCAGTCTTTGGCACCTTTTGAATATGGGTTATTTGTCTTTTAGTTGTTGAGTTATAAGGGTTCTTCATGTATTTTGTATCCTAGACCATGATCGAATATATGATTTACAAATATTTTCTCTTATTCTGTAGCTTTTCCTTTTTTTGTTGACTGTGTTCTTTGATGCACAAGTTTTTAACTTTGATGAAGTTCAATTTATGTTTTTTTTCTTCTTTTCTTGAATATACTCTTGATATTATATGTAAAAAATCATTGCCAAGCTAAGGGTATAAAGATTTGCTCCTACCTTTTCTTCTAGGAATTTTATAGTTTTAAACACTCTTACATTTAGGTCTTCAGACCATTTTGCATTAATTCTTGTATATGGGATGAGATAAAGGTCCAACATCCTTCTTTTATACTTGAATATCCCATTGTCTTGGCACAGTTCAATAAGGAGACTATTCTTTTTCCATTGAACAGTCTTGACAAACTTGTTGAAAAATAGATATATAGGTAATTTATAAAGTCTCGATTCTATTCCATGATCTATATGAATATGACCTCATGTATACCTTTATTTATAGCATATCCTTAGGCCAATATCACATTATTTTGATTACTGTAGTTTTGTGGTTTTAAAATTGGGAAATATAAATACTGCAATTTTGCCCTTCTTCTTCAATATTGTTTTGGCTGTGTAGGATGCTCTGCAAATCTGTATGAACTTCAGGATTGGCTTTCCCCAGTGCTGCAAAAAAAGGCTCTTGGAATTTTGATAGGAATTACATTGGATCTGTAAATTGCTTTGAGGAGTACTGCCATTTTAACAGTATTAAGTCTTTTTTTTTAAAGATGTATTTATTTGAGAGAGAGAGAGAGAGAAATGAAGAGAGAGAAGAGGGAGAGAATCTCAAGCAGACTCCAGGCTGAGTGCAGAGCCTGACTTGGGGATCTATCTCACGACCCTGAGATCGTGACCTGAGCTGAAATCAAAAGTTAGATGTTCAACCTACTGAACCACCCAGGCACCCCATCAGTATTAAGTCATCTAACCCATAGACACAAATGACTCTCCATTTACTTAGGTCTTCTTGAATTTCTTTCAACAATATTGTGTGGTTTTCAGTGTACAAATCTTGTACCTTTTCAGTTAAGTTTATTCTGAACTGTTTTATTCTTTTTAATGCTATTACAAAAATGCAATTGCTTTTTAACTCTCCTTTAGATTGTTCATTGCTGGTATATAGAAATACAACTGGTTTTGTGTGATCTAGTGTCTTGCAGCTTGCTGAATTCATCTATTAGTTCTAATCGTTTTTATAAGGACATTGCAGGATTTTATACAAGATTTTGTCATATGTGAATATGGATAGTTTTCTTTCTTTCTTTCTAATTTGGATGTCTTTTATTCCTTTTATTTTTCTTAATTGTTATGGATAAAACAATCCATAAAATTTTGAATACAAGTGGCAAAAGTAGGCATCCTTGCCTTATTCCTAATATTAGCAGGAAAGATTTCAGTTCTTCATCATTGAGTATGATGTTAGCTGTGGGGTTTTTCCTAAATGCCCATTGCCATTTTGAGAATGAGCTGAAACCAAGAGTCTGCCACTCAAGGGACTGTGCCACACAGGCGCCCCTGCTCAGTGACTTTTATAAATGAATTTTGTAAAGACTGTATTCATTGTTACTCAAGGTTACTGATGTCTCTGTTTCATTAGCTTTGTCATTAGACAGATTTCCTTAAATGCCTGGAGCAAAAGGAAAAAAAAATCCTGAGTTTGAAGGTTGGCTTTTGTTGAGACACTCTTTCCACATTTAGCCCGGCTGTTGACAAATCTGTCTTAACCTTCATTTCCCACTTATCCAGAGCATAATGGTCAGCCAGAGGAGAAAGTTCAGGGTCTTCTCAGTCTTTTCTGAACATCTATCTAGCACTGGGCATGAGCATGGCCTTCTATTCCCTGGTATACGCAGGAACTTTTTAAGTCCTTGTTTCCCTACGGTGCCCTTGGCGTCTCCTTCCTAGCCTTTTCCTTCCCTGTTTTTTTGGTCTGCTGCTTGCCCTTTGGTGGGTGGCTTCTGCTAGTGTATTTGTGTTTGAATACACTTGACAAATACTGCCTAGAAGGCCATCCAGCCCTGAGAAACCTTCAAGGTAGGAAAACAAAGGTTACCTCCACCGACCCCCACCCCAGCCTCCCCAGGGCCAAGCTTCAGGGAGCCACCAGACAGATGAAAGCCCACAAGCACAATCCTCTGATAACAAGGCCCACTCTGCTCCCACTGGTTCTAGCGAGCCGCACTGTGGATTCCTGGTTGCCGCCATGCTAGCGCACAGATGATCACAGGCAGGTAAGGAAAAATACCACCACTAATTCTTACTGAATTTCAGTAGCTTACCCCTTCTTTAATCATTCCCCAGTTGTTATGAGTTTTATAATAATAATTTTTATTATATTATGTTAGTCACCATACAGTACACCCCTAGTTTTTGATGTAAAGTTCAATGATTCATTAGTTGCGTATAACACCCAGTGCTCCATGCAATACGTGCCCTCCCACCACCCATCACCAGCCTATCCCATTCCCGCACCCCCCTTCCCTCTGAAGCCCTCAGTTTGTTTCTCAGAGTCCATAGTCTCTCATGTTTCATTCCCCCTTCGGATTACCCCCCCCCTTTCTTTATCCCTTTCTTCCCCTACCGATCCTCCTAGTTCTTATGTTCCATAGATGAGAGAAATCATATGATAATTGTCTTTCTCTGCTTGACTTATTTCACTTAGCATTATCTCCTCCAGTGCCGTCCATGTTGCAGCAAATGTTGAGAACTCGTTCTTTCTGATAGCTGAGTAATATTCCATTGTATATATGGACCACATCTTCTTAATCCAGTCATCTGTTGAAGGGCATCTCAGCTCCTTCCACGATTTGGCTATTGTGGACAATGCTGCTATGAACATTGGGGTGCATGCAGCCCTTCTCTTCACTGTGTCTGTATCTTTGGGGTAAATACCCAGTAGGGCAAGTGCTAGATTTTTAAGTTATATTCCAGAGATCCAAAGTGTTAATTCTGACAGGTTTTGCTAGCTTAATCATTGCTTTAGTGGGGAGTGTGGATGGGGGGAGGTAGTTTTGGAGTTCTCTATACTACCTTTTTCAGTCATGCAATAATGTTTTAACCTAAACTTTTCTACAACTGTTACTTATGTTTCATATTTAATAGCACAATTTATGCTGATCCCAGAAAGGATCTTTGTGCTGAAAGTCCAAGACCTTACTACACCTGTGAATCAATTTTTTTTACATATATATTTTTTAAATTTTTTATTTAAATTCAATTTAGTTAACATATTAGTGTATTAGTTTCAGAGGTAGAATTTAATAATTCATCAGTTGCATATGACACCCAGTGCTCATCACAAGTGCCCTCCTTAGTGCCCATCACCCTGTTACCCCATCTCCCCAACCACCTCCCCTCCAACAACCCTCAGTTTGTCTCCTATAGTTAAGAGTCTTTTAAGGCTTGCCTCCCTCTCTGTTTTTATCTGATTTTATTTTTCCTTCCCTTCCCCATGTTCATCTGTTTTGTTTCTTAATTCCACATAGGAGTGAAATCCTATGGTATTTGTCTTTCTCTGACTGACTTTGTTCGCTTAGCGTAATTCCCTCTAGTTCCACCCATGTTGTTGCAAATAGTAAGATTTCATTTTTTTGATGGCTGAGTAACATTCCATTGTATATGTATATACCACATCTTCTTTATCAATTCATCTGTTGATGGACATCTGGGCTCCTTCCATATTTTGACTATTGTGGATATTGCTGCTATAAATATCGAGGTGCATGTGCCCCTTCAAATCACTATGTTTGTATCCTTTGGATGAATACCTGGTAGTATAATTGGTGGGTCCTAGGGTAGCTCTATATTTAACTTTTGAGGAAACTCCATACTGTTTCCCAGAGTGGCTGCACCAGTTTGCATTCCCACCAACAGTGTAAGAGGGTTTCCCTTTCTCCACATCCTTTCCAACATCTGTTTCCTGATTTGTTAATTTTCGCCATTCTGACTGATGGGAGGTGGTATCTCATTGTGGTTTTGGTTGTATTTCCCTGATGCCAAGTGCTGTTGAGCATTTTTTTCATGTGTCTGTTGGCCATTTGTATGTCTTCTTTGGAGAAATGTCTGCTTATGTCTTCTGCCTATTTCTTGACTGGAGTTTTTGTTTTTTGGATGTTGAGTTTGATAGGTTTTCTATAGATTTTGGATACTAGCCCTTTATCTGATATCTTTACATATTGTCTTGATGGGCAATGAAATAGGGTCTATTCCATATTTTTTTTATGGAATAAAAATATAGAGGGACGCCTGGGTGGCGCAGTCGCTAAGCATCTGCCTTTGGCTCAGGGCGTGATCCCAGCATTCTGGGATCGAGCCCCACATCAGGCTCCTCCACTAGGAGCCTGCTACTTCCTCTCCCACTCCCCCTGCTTGTGTTCCCTCTCTCGCTGGCTGTCCCTGTCAAATAAATAAATAAAATCTTTTAAAAAAATATGGAAAAAAATTTATGGCAATCCTCGATTGCCTCAGAATAAAATCCATCTATTTATTGACCATGTCTTAAAAACTTAGGCCTTCTTTTCTTCTAATAAATTTTATTACCTGGTTCTTTAAAATAATATTGTCTGTGAACAAGCTGGAGACTAATACTGTTTTATCATGTTCTATCTCTCAGAATGGACTCAAGAAAAACTGTTTGGGAATGGGAACCTGGCTCTTCATAGTTATCAGATTATTTTTGGTACATTTTGGGTGACTTGTGACTTCATAGCCTTGCCCCACAATCCGTGATTCTATATAGTCTTATTACCAGGCACTCTGGCAAAATGAAAGTAGGCTCTGAGAAATCCCAGCATCTTCCTTCTTGCAAATTACATATCTTAACTGCTTTTTACTAGAAGTTATGCTACAAGAGAGTGGTGCATACAGATTAGTTAATATTAGATGCCATGACTTAAAGTAATTATTCTAAAGTTCATATATTTATTTTGATAGTTTTTCACTTATGTTTACATGACCTACATTTTGTAAGGGCTATGCCCTTCCATGATTTAGCAATAGCAAATATGTTGCAACAAATAGAGAATTTTACATCCAATGAAACTTTGAATCTATCTAGTCCTACCTCATACCCAATGCAGTGATCCTCTCAAGGCTGTAACTGATGGGGACACCCAATGTTAGTTTAAACACTTCCAGAAGCATTGCTTAAATCTCCAAGCCATGTCATTCCATTTCTAAACACTTGCAATTCTAAAAAGCTTTCTAATATTGAGTTAAAATGAATTTGCTTCCTCCCATGGCCCTAGTTTTGTTAGAATAAATTAGACTCTTCCTTCACTTGATAGGCTTCCAAACAACTATTCTTTCCAATTCTGTTCTTTGGTAGTTTCTTCACACTTTCCTAATATGACTTGGATACAGTGCCAAAAATCACTTCTCTATTCTATTTTCTTTTAGTTAGCTTCAGTCTGACAAATTAACATTTCTCTTGAAATACTGAATAAAATATCATAGTTAGTTAAGTGAATTAGACGAATGAAAATAATATTAGTACCACTTCCCCTATTCTAAACGAATTCGGGTCGTATCAGTAACTTATAGTTTTAAATCTAAGACTTGCATTTATTTTTGGCATTGTGTCCTTAAAGATTTAGAAGCTAAAGTTGTTTCTTTTATGTTGTGTGGTGTCGAAATGTAAGAACTCAGTTGCTCTAAGAACTTGAGAAGATTCAAAGTTTTTCATACAGGAATACGTTATGCATTTGTTGTGTCGACCTAGAAGCTGTTCCGATGCACCGTCAACTTCACCTTCTTCATGTCTGGCATCTAAGACATGTGCTGTATGTAATCCACAAAATAACAGGTGCGCATGACGATATTGGTTAAGATATTTTACCTTTGACAGACTCAGTGTTTATTAAAGCTCACAGACAATACTTAATTGCAATGGAGGAACAAGATCAGTCTGCAGGACAAGACACTAGGGCCTGTTTGGGAATCCCTGGAGCCAGGACCCCTAAGTTTCATTCCCATTAAGGACCACGAAGTTTTAAGAATTTGGTGTATTAATAGCTAAATCGTGGAAGGAGCTGAGATGCCCTTCAACAGATGACTGGATTAAGAAGTCCTGGTCCATATATACGATGGAATATTACCCAGCTATCAAAAAGAATGATTTCTCAACATTTGCTGCAACACGGACGGCACTGGAGGAGATAATGCTAAGTGAAATAAGTCAAGCAGAGAAAGACAACTATCATATGATTTCTCTCATCTATGGAACATAAGAACTAGGAAGATCAGTAGGGGAAAAAAGGGATAAAGAAAGGGGGGGTAATCCGAAGGGGGAATGAAGCATGAGAGACTATGGACTCTGAGAAACAAACTGAGGGCCTCAGAGGGGAGGGGGGTGGGGGAATTGGATAGACTGGTGATGGGTAGTAAGGAGGGCACGTATTGCATGGTGCCCTGGGTGTTATACGCAACTAATGAATCATTGAGCCTTACATCGGAAACCGGGGATGTACTGTATGGTGACTAACATAATATAATAAAAAATCATTAAAAAAAAAAAGAATTTGGTGTATTTTCAGGGGAAGGTAAATAGAGAACATCACCTTGGCCTGTGAGTGAACAGTTGTATTTAGAGTAGAGGAGTGGTTATAAAAATTATATTTTGCTTATCTTGGTGCATTATTGTTTGTGCTTTTGAGGGGTTGATCTCTATTCCTGGCTTTGATCTTACTGCATCACTTTAGTAGATTTAAATTGTTCGAGTTCTTTAATTTACAATCGATGTTTCTTTATTTACTTATTTATATCCCACTTTATTCTCAAAATTATTCAAGGCAGCTTACGTAAATACCTACGAGACCGAATGAAATATCAGAACAGCTGAGTGCATCTGAGCAAACAGAATGTGGGTCTACAAAAACAAGAACAACCGGACAGGACAGGGTATTCTCAAGATGTGCTGGCAAACCTCAGCCCCTCACTTCGAGGGGAGCCGTATTTAATGTCAGGCTCTCTAGAAGCCAAAGTGGCAACATGACTTCAAATTTCATATGACTTATTAAACAAATTAATTGCTTATTAAACAAATTAATTAATTAAAGAACGAATATTTGTGAAAGCAGAGAGAGATTCTTCTTTGGAAAACTTATTCAGTGAAGAAGAATCCACTTGTTTATTTCTCAGTCTAGTCCCTTCCATCGAGGAATTTGAAAGCTACACATTCTTTGCACCTCCTGAGATGGATGCCCTTTTTTTGTATTTTTGAGAAGACGCAGTAAGGCTGCCTGTGTTGCACACCCCAGGTCTGCACCACATTTAGTCCCAGTATGGAAGCTTCCACTTAAACTGAAAACCCTGGGTCCATCTGAAATTAGCCTTCAACTGGTCCAGGGATCTCTAGAAAACATAACTTCTCTTATTTGTGTGTACCTTTGATGTATGTGGCTTTCATGTTCAATTACTGTGTTAAACTCAGTGGTCTTCCTTTCCAGGGCTTTGTGTAGCAGAAGTTGACTTTCATCCTTCAGTTAAATCTAATTAGAAAATCAACTGAAGGAACTTCCCATAAAAGTGAGATGTTATTATGCGCTAATGAAAGGCAGATTGTCTCCTTGTTACCCCAGTCATAAACACGAGGCTGCATTCCCATCAAAGCATCTTAATTATCTGTCCCCAGAGCCCTCCCATAATTATGGTATGTTATTATCAGGTGTCAGTGAATGCCCAAACATGCAGTCTGTATGCAGAGTACATTCTGCGGAATAGTTGATGTGATGGTCTTTGTTGGGCTTACCCAACTTTGGAAACCTAAATTGCTCTACTTCTTCAGAGCAAAACCGTTTCTTGTATAACCTCCATGTAGAAGGGTCCTTGCTTTTTTTATGTATCCAAAGATGCTCTTGGAAAAAGTGTTTTGGAGGGAGGAGTGGGAGTAAGTGGCCATAGGGAGTTCTGCTTACTGTCCCCACTCTTGGAGTGTCTTGATGAGGCCAGCAAGTGGGTCTGCTTCTCTTTGCACCAATGTCAATGGCATCAGCCTTGCCCTCCCTCTCCCCAGCTCTCTCACCAAATGGCTGGCAGTAGAGAGTGCTTAGACAATCTACCCCAGACCAGTTATATCCAACTTTGGTGGTATTTCTTTATGATGAGTCAGCTGGATTTCAGAACCATGGCATGGAATCTGAAACACTAAGGATAGAATTTTTCTTTCCTTGGTCACAAATCATTCTCTTGTCTTGTGGGTCACAGGTGATGGGCTTTCTAGAGCTGAGTCCCTCAGATGCCCTCTGTCTAGCCTCTTACCTTGCTTTCTTCAGTTCTCCCTTATCTTCTTTCAGAGAGTTATTTTTTTAAAGTCCTCAATCCAGGCCAACCTCTTTTCAGAGAACTCTCTGCTCTCCCTAAGATAGGTATATGCATGTGCCTCTGTATGTGCCTGTGTATGTATCTATGTGTGTGTCTGTGTGTGTGTGTTTGTGCGTGTGTGTGCTTGTGCGTGTGTGTCTGTGTGTGTATGTGTGTGTCTGTGTGTGTGTCTGTGTGTGTCTGTGTGTGCATCTATGTGTATGTATATCTGTGTGTGTGCGTCTGTGTGTATGTCTGTGTGTGTGTGTCTGCATGTGTGTGCCTGTGTCTGTGTGTGCATCTATGGGTATGTGTATCTGTGTGTGTGCGTCTGTGTGTATGTCTGTGTGTGTGTGTCTGCATGTGTGTGCCTGTGTCTGTGTGTACATCTATGGGTATGTGTGTCTGTGTGTGCCTCTATGTGTGTATGTCTGTGTGTGTGTATGTGTGTGTCTGTGTGTGTGTGCCTGTGTCTGTGTGTGCATCTATGGGTATGTATATCTGTGTGTGTGCGTCTGTGTTTTGCATCACAAAGCTTTTCCTTTGTCTTACAAATCAGTGTCCTGGGCTTTAATGAGAGTTGCCTTCTGGGCTGGGTCACAGCTGCCCCCAAATAGCAGGAGAAGGCAGTGGTCGCTAAATGAGTTCAAAACGAATTAAAAAGAGACCCCTCCAAATCCTCCTGACCTTCTCCAATGGCATGAGCTGGGGCAGATTTCATCGCCAGAAGCAAGCAAGCCACCACAAGATGAGTGCTATTTTTTTTAACTGTACCATCCAACCCTTCCTTGGACTTGCTTCCAATCCAAGAGTAATCCAAATTAGACTCTTTCTTTCTTCCATTCCCTTCTCCCCACAAAACTGTTATCTCTGTTCATCTTCATACAATTATACTATCCACATATAACCAATCATTTAAAAGCGGGTCATTCTAAGGAATAACCTTCAAATGTGAAAAATACCAGAGTTACCAGAATGTTTCTTTCTCTCTACTTCTTACATTATTATTTCTCCCAAAAGTTGGGTAAGCCAACTTTTCAGTATTTGAGATGGAACCTGTAACACGCCGATGAAGCATTCCGTTGATAGGGCCTGAGTGCCTGGCTGCTCAGAGGTCCACATCCACATGCGAAGTACAGCCAGGGCTCACGGGCAAGTACCATACTCACTGTTGCAAACATGTTCCAGAAGAATAAGTGAACACTGAAGGCACGGTCTGGTTCCCCACCAACCATAAAGCCTGGCTTCATTAAAAACTGTCCCAGGAAGAATTCAAAGTCACACAATGTTACAAAATGGGAACATAAACAGATGTCATCATAGCTCTGGCAATAAAATTAGCAGAACTCTAGCCTCAAAAAATGATCTTTTGATCCAATTCAGAATGTTCAGTTCTGTATAAAACATACAGACTTTTCCCCCAAGAGGAATGTTATTCTAATTGTCAACCTAAAGCTATTGTTGGGAGCAAATTGGCTGAAAGTGCTCCTCTCTGTACAGACATCCAGTGCTTGCCTAAGACACAGGGAACCCTTTATGCCAGAGGCAGAGAAAAGAATCTTGTCCGGGAAAATTACACACAGATGGTCCCAGCTACAAGTGTGAAGATCTATGTCTTGTCTGTTCAATGTCCAGCGAGTAAGGCAGCTGAAGCTGGTCTCTGGGCACCAAGAACACCAACTCGGCCGACCTTGACCAGGACCCAGTCCAAGGCAGGGGGCCGCCTCTACTGTAAGGGCTTCTAACAACAACCGAAGAGTCTTGATACATTGATAAAGGAAGAGTTACTAAATTCATCCACTTTTATAAATTCGTATTTTTAAGAAGTAAGATATAAAAGATTATAATTCAGTAAGAGGATTGATCTGAGAGCTGACTTTGAATACCGAAAACTTACACTGTAGTTTAAACTTTAAGTTGCCTGCTGGTGGATGCTTTCCTAAATCATAGGTCCAGTCTTGGGCCAAAAAGTCAAAACCATAAGATTAAAGTCCTGCAGTGATAAATGAGACAGCTTCTGAAGGGTGACTCTGAAAATGAAGCTTTAGCAGAACCACGAGATTATTTGTTCAGGTGGGTCTTCCCATTGCGCCGAAGCAGGATCTTTCCCTGTTGGTCTGCAGGACCAGCATTGACCCCTGGATATGGAGAGAGTTTGAGCAAATCTCAGCTAATGTAGAAACGCTTCCTAGAACTCCCCACAAACACCCTGCATCCTCATAACCCTCTGTCTCTTGGTATGGGCTTCCAGCGTTAAACTCAGAGCCCAACAGGTGGAAATTGCCAGCCCCTTTGTCTTTCTGTCCCCAGTACGCTCCTTGGCAGGTAAGGAAGCAAGCAAAGGCAACAAGAAGCCACACAGGGAGTGTCCTTCCAAGGTAATGAGGCCAGTGGGGAGAACAGAAGGAGCTGGTCCTGTATGCCAGGTCAACGGAAGACACCAGGGTCAAGCCTGTGGGAATACTGGGGAGATGTGTGCTATGACCCCGAAGGAGGAACTGAAAACATGAGCTCATGTGACAAGAGAGACTGGAAACATGAGAAATAGAAGCTTTTTTTCTTTTCTTTTTCTTTTTTTTTTTTAAGTAGGCTCCACACCCAGAATGGAGCCCAATGTGGGGCTTGAACTCACAACTCTGAGATCAAGACCTGAGCTAAGAACAAGCATCAGATGTTTGATTGACTGAGCCACCAGACACCCTGAAGCTTGGTTTCTGAGTGGGGATAGAAGAGGTCACAGTGGCTGCGTGCAAGTTCTGGTGCAGAGCTGCACTCCTTGGGGAACAGAGAGGTGTGGAAGCATCAGCAGGGGAACTGAAGCGCCTGGTCCCAGTCTGCTGGGGAACACGGGAGCCTTGGCTGGAAGTCTCTCCCTTCTCAGTTTTTGCTTTTTTGCTTTGTGATTTTAGTGAATCCTGCCTTTGTTCAAGCAGTCCCAAAGCACCAATGGGGCAAGCGCATCCTCAGAACTTAGCTGTTCCAGTCCTAGTCATTTGAACCGATCTTGAGGTTCCCAGCTTAGGGTCCAGAGGTGGATTGTGAGGCAAACAAAGTCTTTAAGCAAAAGATCCTCACCTCACCTCCCGCTGAGTCCTCTGCTTCTTTCACCTCCGGGGGACGGTGTCATTCCTGCCTTTATCCTCCACTCCTCCCGACTTCCCCTCCTGTCTGGGGATGGGCATAGCATTGGCCAGAGCCATCAGTCAGAGCAGAAGGGGCAAACACAGGGCCCAGGCCGGGAAAGCTGGGCTCTCAAACCTGGAATTGCTATGTTTTCTTCTGTCCGCAGGGGACTGCTGAAGTTGCTGAAAGAGGGAGTGTGGTCATATTGTGACGCTGGTGCTTCCAGAAGGCTGCAGAGAGGATGATGGCTTCTACAGAAGTCCGAGTGGTGGTAGGATGACTGACCAGTAAGAACAGGTTGACCAGTAGTCCAGGCCAGAGAAGGGGCCAGAGGCAGCAGGGATGCGGAACAGCGGGTTCATGCAAGACAGGTTAGGAATCAGTACATGCTGTTTCTTGGGATTCTGAGTTCTCTAAGTTCGCTACATTAAGAATGCTTTATATCCTAACATTACTACTGCCTTGATGGTCCCAAGACGTCTACTGGGAGTATCCCCTAAATACTGTCACCAAAGATAAGGTCACTTGGAGGCCATGGGGAGGGTGAATGCTTGAGAGGCTCTCAGCCCGGTTGGCAAGCTCTCAACTCCTCCCTGGAGGCCAGCACCAGCAGCTGCATTTAAAGACAATCTCTTGCCACCACGCGTTCTTTAAACCCAGTTGTGTTTGGTTGCCCACTGAGTTTAAGTAGTTAAGGAGATTTAGAGGAGAAAAAAGCAAAAAGCAAGCACAGAGCTGCACTGTATGCCCTGTGGTGTCCCTGGAATGCAGGGACAGCACGTCCCACTCACCGACAGAACACGTGTTTAACGGAAGTGCCAGCAAAGGCTGGACTCAGTGGCTCTCTTGTGCCTGACTTGCTTAGACTGGGGAGGATTTGCAGCCCCGAAGCCTGTGGACTCCCAGGCGAGTCAGCTGTGAGGGATTTCATTGTCCTCTGTGAGCTCAGAGAGGATTCTCTGCCTACATTAAAAAAAAAAATGACTTATCCTATGGAAAGAAAATGCAAACAGTAAGAATGATGATGCTATTTACTGAGTGCTCACTACGTGTCAGTTCTGGGCTAGGTGCCTCAGAGGTATTTATTATTGGTAAAATTGACAACGCCTCCTCAAGATAGGTACTTAGTGGGCTTATCCACTGTGGCTTAGCAAACTATCCCAGAGCTCAGTGGCTTAAAACAACGATTTGTTATTAGTGTATCTCATGACAGTGCAGAAAGGAATTTGGATAGGTGCAGTCAGAGGGCCTCATCTCTGCCTCGTGATGTCTGGGTACTCAGCTGAAATGGCTCCCATGGCTGGGAGCCAGGAGAGCTGGCCCTACTGGGCACCTCTCCCTCCACGCACACACACAGACCCTCTCCTGGCTCACTCAAGCTTCTTCCCATCATGGTGGCCTCAGGGTAGTCATACTGTTCAGGGCTCCAAGAAAGGCAGGAAGTGGAGCGTTCTGGAACAATATCATTCCCTTCATGTTCTCTTGGTCAGAGCATCCACAGAACATCTCCCCACCCTGGGTTCAAGGTAGAGGATTTGAGTCCACCTCTCCATGGGAGGAGTGTCAGAGATTTGACTGCCATTTTGAATCCACCACAGTATTATTATCCCTATTTTATACAAGAGGAAATTGAGGCTCAAAGAAGTGAAATAATTTACATCCTATGAGGAACCCAGCTGAGATTGGAACGTGGGACTCCCTCTAAGCATTTTCTCTGTCCAGTACACGACCCTGCTCTCTCAACGTTTGAACATCTGCTATAATAAGATAAAACTTGGTGAGGGGCAAACCACCTTTCCCACTGGATATAGAGTAAAGCAGAACAAGTGATTTTGCTACCATCTTTCACCCTCTATTACTAGCTAATGGCACCCCGTCCATACACAGCTGCAGAATCCAAAGCTTCTCTCCAGTTTGAGAGGTTGTTCAAGGTAAAAGAAAAAAAATACAAATGAACAAAATCACCAATTTAAATGAGAACTACCTGGCTCAGGGTAGGTTTCTTTCCCCAGAGGATAGAAATATATTTACATTATGAAATAAGCTGGAATCCAATGGGAACCCCTTGTTATTATTAGATTTCCTCTTGAGAAGGAGTCATAAATGAAAACATAGCTTGCTATTTTAGTATTTTGTTTTTCAGGGAAGAAAAAACCCTTTGCAAAAACAAATTTAAAAGGAAAAACTTATCCATTTCAAGCACTTGTTTATTTTTTTATTTGCCATGCTAAAACCGTCTTCTTTCATCTCTGACTTTGTTGGGAGCTGGGGAGATGAGGGTGTGTTTTTTTTTTCCCCTTTTCTTTTTTTCCAAATCTGGAAGGTCTCCTTTCGAATGTGAGCATGACTAAAAACCCTTTCTTACCCCAGAGCGCGTTTCTGAGTCCACGCCCTCCTCTGGCGATGGCCGTGGGCCGAGAGCTCCCCCCAGCGGGAGGAACGAGAATGGCGGGCAGAGGGGAGCCTGGCGCCTGCAGCCCAGTTTCTCTGGGACTTCAGGGGTTCTACTGAGATCCCTGTGAACACGATTCCTCTCTGGACCTTTTATGTCTCTTTTCTAGCATGTGTCCCACCACCGCGTTATTATTCTATCTCCGCAGCGAGATAGAGAATCTTGAGAAAAAGTGTCTTGTGGCGGCTTTTGCAACCCTCGTACACTCTGTGGGTTTGAAATGTTCATGTTTGAATAAGCGTTCCATCATCGACCAGGAGTACTTCTCCACCTTCGTCATTACCATTTCTTCGTTTCTAATCACACAAGCAGACGGAGGCTGTATGTAACCAATGACATGTTCCTGAAGATTTTCAAACATAATCCAAACTTTGCCTGATCTTAGATGGGTCTTGACAAAGGAAGGTGTGTTGACTCATTTGCTAGTGGTTAGTCTCCCGTGCTCTGGTGTGGCCTGGGCCTCGCAGGTCCCTTATGTTTCCTGGAATGGGCCAGGCACAGTCTGCCTCACCAATGTGCTGCTTCACTTTATCTCTCTATGAGACACACTCCTTGTCCAGAGAGCCCATTGGCTCAAGCCGTCATGCCTGCTAATGTCTTCATTCAGCCTCACCTGCCCGGTGAGAGAACTGTCCCCACCTTGTGTGTGCATCGCCTCAGCCCTCTTCCCGTTTTGTTTTCCAAGAAGCACAGATCCCATTTAGCATTCCCACTTGTCTCCCAAGCCCCCACCCGCACCCTTCCCTCTCAGCATGTAAACTCTGGGAGCACCAGGCAGGATTTCTGACAGTGGTATCCACAGCTCTACCTCCAGAGCCCGGTACAGTGCCTGGCACAGAGAAGGCACCCCACACGTATCTCTCCTGAATGACTGTCTGCAGAGTAAATAGCATAAACCCAGTCTACAACTCTTTGTTCCTGACAGCTTCAAATTATGCAACTCTTTTTTTATATGTAGATTGCATGTATTTATTTGAAAGAGAGAGCACGAGTGGAGGGGAGGGGCAGACGCAGAAGGAGAAGCAAGCAGGGAGCCCAATGCGGGGCTCAATCTCAGGACCCCAGGATCATGACCTGAGCCAAAAGCAGACACTCAACTGACTGATCCACTCCAGTGCCCCAAAACTGTGCAATTGTTGAGGAATTTTTAATGTAGAAGATGCATGTATTTATAAAATTCCATTGATAAAGTCAGGCATTATTGATGTTGTATTATTTCAAATCTGTATAATTTATATTTGTACAAAATGTAACCACAAAATTAAATTATCACAGTTTAAAGACAAGTCTTCTTCACAGGTGTGTCTTTAGGATATAGTTTTAGAAAGAGAACATTTTCAGGATGGAAATATGTTATCTGCAAGTAGTCCAAAAAAATATACAGTAGGACTCTACGAAGCCAATTTAGTAAACTGGTTTCAACTTTTATTCAAGATAACTAGCAGAGTAAATTCTACAACTTCTCTCTTCTCGAAAGTATTATTCATCAAAACAGTTGTGCTGGTTAAAGTGGATATAAAAGATCTGTTATTAGACATATTAATAATGCTGCAGATCTTTCTAGCTTTACTGTACCCTGAACTCATGGGCAACACTGCTTAACTCTGTGTACAAAATAGTGAGCGGTATCACTTTCATGTGGAAAATTCAGTTATAAACGCGAAATGTTGCCAGAATCTGACTCTATCACCAAAAGTAGCAGTCACTGCTGTTTGGGCGGCTTGTGGCTATAAAAGCCTACGCGCGTGGCGCCACCGTGTGTTTCATAGGGAGAACTACAAGACCATAAACAAACACAGAAAATGAACTCCGCAAAGTCTCAGTAAAATATACTTACTGCCCCGGGCAGGGATGTTTTCTTCTCACGCATTTGGCAACTTACTTCAGTCATACCTAATAAATTTCCAACTCCATTTTTCAACTATTCGTGAAATTTTCAAACACTGACAGGTAGTAAAGTGCATTCTGATTTTATTTTTCAAAAAACACTTGAACTTCTATAATGGATTCATGCAAATGAGTGGGGGTATTATGTGAGTTGTTATTAAGTTACTACAAAACAGGGACCATTTTTCAGTACATTAGAGTGGCTCGACTATAGATTTTGGAGTCATACGGTCCTGGGTTCAAGTTCTGCCTTCCCGCTTACTGACTGTGTGATCTTAAGTTCCTTAGCTTCTTTGAGCCTCAGTCTCCTCAGATATGAAATGGGATCGTTATAGTGCGTCTAAGGTGGTGCACATAAAACACTTAGTAGAGGGGCGCCTGGGTGGCTCAGTCGTTAAGCGTCTGCCTTCGGCTCAGGGCGTGATCCCGGCGTTCCGGGTTCGAGCCCCACATCGGGCTCCTTGGCTGGGAGCCTGCTTCTTCCTCTCCCACTCCCCTGCTGTGTTCCCTCTCTCGCTGGCTGTCTCTCTGTCACATAAATAAATAAATAAAATCTTAAAAAAAAAAAAAAACACTTAGTAGAATTTCTAACAGACTGTAGCTGCTCTATTGAGCCATTTGTCTCATGGCTGCCAGGGAACCCCAGGATGGAGGTCTTAGCTGCTGGCTTCCATGGGGAGCCTGCAGGGTCAGTCAAGCTGGACAGGACGGGGTCCGCTCTCAGCACCACAGTCACGCACCTCCTCCCCACTGATGCAGAGGCGACTCTGGGACGGTGGTTACATTGGAAACTCTGCTCTGGCTTGAGCTCCGCTGGTCTGCACCGTCCTGTGCTGAGGGAAAAGGACTGGCACCCATGGGTGGGTCTTTCTCCATTTGCACAGCCTTGCTCTCTTGTGTGTTTCATAGGGAGAATTCTCTCTTGGGAATTCTTTTGAAAATGTAAAGAAATGAACAATGACCATTCTGTGAAAGGTTAAGACAGGAGAGACGAGGGGAACTGTGGAGAAAGCCCAGCAAATAGAAGCAAGTTGAAAGCCAGAGAAATCTCCCTGAGGAAGAGTCACACCATGGCTCTGGAGGAAGCAGCTTCTGAACGTTCTCACTCCTCTTTCTCTTCTGCTGTAAAAATTCGAGAATTTCAGGGCAGCACTGAGTGAGCTCTGTCCTTTGTGCCACACTGTACAGGGTCCCCCAGAAGTCAGGGACCCTGTCCCCTGAAGCTCACAGGTTAGTGGTGGGGCAGACACAGAAAACCATCAGACTCAGCCAGAGTAGAGCAGTGTGGCCGCAGGGTTAAGGGAACAAGTCCCCAGTTACCCCTTGTCTAGCCGTGTGTGCCCCTTAAGAGTCAGGCATCGTTCTAAACAGCAGCAAACAAACCATACATAGACATGCAGCCTCATGGGGCTTAACTTCCATGGGGAAAGATGAACAATAAACAAAAACCCTAATAAACAAGAAAGGGACATCACGGAGGATGACAGGTGCTATGGGGGCAAACAAAGTAGGACGATTCTGGAGACTGAAAGCATGGGGGAGAGAGCGGGTCACAACCTCAGTGGGGCAGGCGTCGGAGAGCAGGTGAGGTTTGACTAGATTTAGAGAAGGTGGGAGAGCCACGGAAGCTCTGGGGAGCGTGCTCCAGGAGATGGAATACTAGAACACAGGCCCTGAGGCAGGTGTGCCTGTGTGCTTGGGAACTGGCAAGGCTGGTGTGGCCGACGGGCAGACGAAAGGCCTAGGGTCTTGGAGGAGGCACTCAGGTCCTGGTAGGTCTTGTGGGCCGTGCTCAGGCCTTTGGCTTTTACTCTGAAGAAATGGGAGTTTTTGGAGGGTTTGGAGCTCCAAGTGACCTGGTCTGATATATTCTAAAAGAATCCTCTTGCTGCTGTGCTGAGAATAACCTGTGTGGACAAGGTGAGGACACGGGGCCAACGGCCACCGCAGTAACAGAAGATGGGGACTCAGACCACAGTCATAGCTGTGGACAGAGTGAGAAGTCGTTGGGTTCTGGGTATCTTTTGGAGGTAGAGTCAACCGAATTTCCTGACAGATCACACGCTGTATGTGAGAGAGAGAGGAGGCCTGGGTCACTCCATGTGCTCGGGCAATGAACAGAACAAAGTTGCCATCAAACAACGTGGGTAAGATGAGGAAGAGTAGGTTTGCAGAGCCTTAGGAGTTCAGATTTGCACAGGTTAGGTTTGAGATTTTCGACTTCCGAGTGGGACTTTTGAACATACGTTGAACATATGAACATATGAATTGAGAAATAATTCTCAATCTTGATCTCCATATTAATCTCATTAACTTCATAGATATTTGGAAATGACTTTTTAAGCAATGGATTCATTAATATTAACAAAAATATAGATCGTAACAGCATCTATCGGTTTTATCCCAACAAAAGCCAAGAATAATTTTCTAAAATCCTATTGCGAAGACAGGATCCCACCAAATTACAATAGGATTTGTCCTAAACGTTTTAATTTTTGTTTGTTTGTTTGCTTTTGTGACCCAGAATCTATTTTCCCAGGGAAATGACTTGATGACTCATGGTTAAACTCTGGGGCCAAATCTCAGAAGTATATGTAATGTAGTAATATATTTGCAAGAACAAAACCAAAAATGAGACAATTTTTTTTTTAAAAAGCAACCCTGCTGAGGTCCTGGTAATTTAATTAGCACACAAAACTTAGTGACATAGGAGCTTTTGTGCTTCCTCCTTCATGGTTTCTGAGTCAAAATAGAGTTCATGGACCAAACTCTCTCCCAAGCAATGACAAAGACCCTTCACTTCCCTGAACACTCAGCTGAGGAAGGTGGGTCCAAGAATCTTGCTTCCTGGCAGCAGAGCAAACCAGAGCAGGGGAGGTTTATGCACACGAGGGACCTGGGGACCTGGGGACCTGGGCATGGAGAACCCTCCCCAGGCTGCAGCCCACCGTAAGCGAGCCATGGGAGAGAAAGCTCTACTTCAGCCTCATTCACCCTTCGATGGAAATCCCTGTAGTCAGTTCCAAAAGCAGCAGAGCACTTGGGAATGTAAATTTTTATTGAGGCAGATCCAAAAAAAAAAAAAAAAAAAGGAACTTCTAGCATAAGAGGAGAGGATGAGCTTGATGGGGTCACTTGAGGAAGCAGTCAGCCTGGGGGATGAATGGGACATTGAACTTCCGAAGGGGCCCAGGAGAGGAGGTGAGAGACGCCCTGGAAAGGGGGGCAGGAAGCAGGAGATGTGTTGAAGGCAAAGACAACAAAGACAACCTTTGCTTGGGGGCTGGCAGCAGCTGCTGTGATAGCAAGACTTTTTTTCATGGGGTGCACCATCAGGTCTAGTTTGAAAAACTACACTCTTTTGTCTTTCCTCATTTGGTGCAAGCGTTCCACTTTTGGCTCATCCAAGCTGGTTTCCCAGTGTAAATATCCCTCCCTCCAGCCCTACTTCAACCCTAATGTAGGAAGGGATGGGGGAAAAGAAGAAAGTAGAGCTCCCCCGTCCATCCGTCCGGTCCATCCCGGAGTCACGACCCAGGGGAAGCAACCCCCAGGCGAGAGCGGCCCGACCCATGCCCGCACGGCTGTCCCTGTTCTCCCTCCTCTTGCTCCCTTTCCTGGGAAGCTGAGTTACTATGGACTTACACAGCTTCCCTGTCAAAGGTTTTGGGAACAGAGAGCCCTCAAATGCCATGGAGCTGTCAGAACTTTTTCTGTTTTCCATTCTTTCTCAGTCAATGCTTAACAAAATTAGGTTTAATATTTGTGTCCCCTCATTGACCACAAATTCCATATGAGCAGACATTATGTCCTGATAGGATTTAGAGCAGGCTACCCCAGATTATGGCACCTTGGCATATTGAAAAATTTAAGATGTAGGAATTTGAAAAACAACAGGTCTCTCTGACCACTCCCTTCTTCCCTGAAGCAGGTCATAAGACGCTGTAGGACAGGAAACAGTTTTTCTCAACTCTCTTAGGATCTCTGGCTGGGTCTGAAAATTAAACAGACAAAGATTAACAGGAGAAAAGTATACAAATATATTTCATGTAAGTTTTACATGGCATGGGAGCTTTCATAAGGAAATGAGGACCCAAAGAACCACATCTGTGTGCTTTTATGCTGGTTCAGCGAGGAGTGGGCAGGCACGGAGGAATATGACGGGTTAAGGAGCAGGAGGTAAGGGTGGTAAAGCGGGGGAAGCTCAGCAAGACCTGTGTGTTCAGAGTCTTCTGTGTCCCTCCACCTTTGGAGATAAGGATGTTGCTTTCCTCCAGTTGTAGGGAGGCAGCTCCCACGTGAGGGTTTTATGACCTGTTTCAGGGCAGAAGGGCAATGGGCAGAGGAGGTCACAGTCATCTTCCTGCTTCTGCTGTTTTCTCAAACTTCCTCTGCTTAAAATATTCAACAAGCCAAGGTGACATATTTTGGGGGAACATGTCCTGAACCCATCAGCCCTCCTTTGAGAAGTGCCCTCTCATACCTGGAAAAGAGGAACTTCCTTATCTCAGAAGATGGAGGGATACTGAGCAGACCCTGAATGAATAGTCCTTGCTAAGTTTCCTTCAGTTTACTACCCTTAACTCACACCCTTTGTCCTGTTCTGTTTCCCACAACTTTCCACCTGACATCAAATCTGTTATAACAACATTCAGGTTTAACCACTTCTGCAGGTGTTCATTTCCTTAGGAAGTCTCTGTGTCCTGTGAAACTTACATGAAATAAATCTGTATGCTTTCCTCCTGTTGATCTGTCTTTGCCAGTCTAATTTACAGGGCTGCAGTTGGAGAATCTAAGATGGGTAGAGGAAGAGAATTCTTCCTCCCCTATGTTCTCTTGCTTACAGTCGTGTCTTGTGTGTGTGTAGAACAGTGCCTTGTGCAGAACAGGTGCTCAGAAAATGTTTACTAAGTGAATGTGCGAACAAGGGAGGGTGGGGAGGAGGTTATAGACTTTTGGTGCAGATCTGTTAGAAAAACTTCTGGCACTTCCAGTGGTTTCGGAGGTTCATGGCACTGGGGGGTTGTGAAGTCTAATTTCACCTAAAAATGTAAAACTTCACTGTTTCCTGATAAAGGCCCAGGTTCTCTTCCGCTGAATCAGGCATTCCAGAGCCACGGTGAACTGGAAGTCACAGTCTTAATATGTTGCAACTCCTTTATTTCCCCACCTCTTGAGTCTGGACTTGCCTCATGACTTTATTTGACCAATAAAAGTGGCAGAAGTGATTCTGAGTTGGTTTCAAGAGGCGAATAGCTTCCACTTTCATGCTCTGGGAGTGCTGTGCTTTCATGTAGGTGAGCTCAGGCTAGACAACAGGGTGATGATGGTAAGCCTTGTGCATGGATGGTGCTCATACCTGTGAGACTCAATAAGGACGTGAGGACAGATTAGAAACACGTTCACTAGAGAAAAGGCAGACTATGTAGGAACAGATACAGGTAATTGGTAGATGGACTGTTGAGGCCAAATGCAAGATTTCTCTTCAGTTGCTATTTCCCATGAAACAAGAAGTAAGAGTCGGCAGGCAGGCGAGGAATTTCCAGGAGAAAGAGCGTGTGAACAGCCGTCCAAGTGAGTGGGTGAGTAATTTGACAGGAAAATGAAGTCCAGTTGCTCAGCAGCACCAAAGATCTCCTTGATGTTTATGATCATTAAATTGAGTAATGTCAGCATGCTAGTTTGTTTTTTCTCCAGCCACATTTACTTGCTCAAGAGCAGTTCCAGAGTAGATGGAGAGTTGGGGCTTTTCCAGACAGGGACAGAGGAGGTAGGGCTAAGGAGGAGGAGGCTTAGCTACCACAGAGTAGCTAAAATGATGGAACACGGAATCTATGCTGGGTAAAGAGGGAAGTGTGAATAAGAGCAGACGAGTAGGAAAAAGGAGAGAGTTCTGTTGAAGGTGAAGAATTGCTGACACTAGGAAGGGTGAGCTGGAATGTTAGGAGGAGGTAATTCAAGTGGGCTGCTTAAAATGCACAGAGTGGAGGGCACAAAGTTATTAGTAATTAGTAAGGTCAAGGTTGTGATCCTGGTAATGGGTGGCTGAGTTGGTGGGAGTGAGAAACCGAGAGGTTGCATAGGCATTGCAGGAATCATCTATGTGGATATTGAAATCACCATGAGTTATCAATTGAGCCAAGAGTATTACTGGCTGTTATTTCTGCTTGAACACGGCAAAAGATCTTAACTCCTTGAACTTTTCATTCAGAGCGCTCACCACAGTTTGTGTTCGTCGGGTGATTATTTGACAGTAAACGGCACTGATAGTCTGTTTTGCTTACTGCCTGACATATAGTTGGCGCTCAAAGGCAGGATGAATAAATACTATTCCAGCTATGGAACAAATGTAATAAATTATAGCACCAACGTGTTTCGCATGAATGGAAAAGCAAGACTCCACAAGGGCGGGTTTTTTGTCTGTTGTACTCCCTGCTGATTTCCTGGTTCTTGGAACAGTTCCCGGCACATATTAGGTGCTCAATAAATATTGTATGAGGCATGAACGGCCTTCAGCACCCACCGCGCCTGCGCTAGATGTCCGAGGCTCAGGCGAACCCTGGCGCTCTGCGCCTGCGCGGTGTGTGCCTGCGCAGCGCCCAGACCGGCTCTGGAGGCTGCTTTGCCGCATTAGGTTTGAGCCCTACAGGACCCTGTAGCAGCTGGGCTGCGGCGCCATCCCGGCTTCCACCTCGGCGTTCCCACGCCTCCTCAGCCGGGCTCTCCCCCTCCACGTCAGGGCCGGGACCTTCGCGATGGCGGCTCAGAAGATAAATGAGGGGTTGGAGCACCTCGCCAAAGCAGAGAAATAGTGAGTGAGAGACTCAGACGTGGGCTTCTGTCCCGGCGGTGCGTCCGCGCCGCACGCCGACCTAGTCTGGGAATTGGAGGGAGGGCGCGGGAGAGCGAGTCGGGAAGGCGGTGGATTCCCGTGGGCTCCGGCCTGGGGGCCGGGGCGGGGCCTGCTGCACCCCCGGAAGCGGACTTGGTTCCCCCCCGCCGGAAGTTGTCCCCGCTGCCTTCTGGGGTCTGTGGGCTGGAGGCTCTGCTGCTTTTGGTCGGGGCACTCCGGACTGGATGACTAGTTGAGGGGACTGCTCTGTGCATTGTGGTTCAGCAGCATTCCTGAGCTCTACCTAGTAGATGCCCGCAGCACCTCTCCTCCCTCTTCACGACAACCAAAACTGACGCCTGGGGGAGAAAATCGCGTTGTTGAGAACCAGCGCTCTGAAAGACCCCCGTGTTGGGAAGGGGTCTACAGATGTACCCTGAAAATTCCGCGGGGGTCTCTTGTCGTGTCCCATATACGGTTCCTGGGGGGTGCGCTTCCTTAGTCATCTTACGTGTTCTCCCAGCTTCTGATACGGCACGTATCAACAAATATTTGCGAAATTGAACTGATCCTTTCCCAGTCAGTCCTTTGAAAGATCCCGTCCATTCTCAGTGTCATTATTGCAACGAATTTTTACCCGGCAGTTACAGAAAATGAAAAGTCTACAGGGTGCCATGTGTTAGATGCTTTACATACCTGATCTGAGACCTTTACAACTTTCGACATACAGAAGAGGAGGTGAGGCCTGGACAAGCCTTATGATGATTTGCCCAAGGCTGCACAGTTGGCAGCGCCAGTTTTTGAACGGTGGGGAAAAAATCAAGTTCTTTCTGTTGTACCGTATTACTTTTTCCAGGCAGTGTGTAAGGTACTGGAGCTTTTTTGGTGCAGGAGATTCCGACAACAAGCTTACTTTTTTTTTACTGCGAGCAAACATAAAGTTATCATTAGAATAGTGCATTTAATAAGGACCATAATAAAGTTGTGTTAACTTTGCTTTAGTAGCTCAGGGGGAGAAGTTTATTTTGTCTGGAAAAATTTAGGAAGATTTCCCAGAGATGATTTCTGAGCAGGGCCTGGAAAATACGAATTTTTTTAGAAGGTACATCCTGTGAGATAGAATCTATGTACAGGGTGTTGTATGTGCACAGGTCTGAAGATATGCTGGGAGAAGAGTTAATGTAGAGTAGTTGCAGTGCCAGGGGGTGAACTAGAGCAGTTGGGGCCGGACCGTGAAGAGGCTGCCCTTCTGATGGTCCTGGAACCTTAGCTTTTCTAGGGATCATATAACCAGTGGGACCTGGTTAGGTTTATTTTTGGTGAAGGAAATGTGGCCACAAAGTGGAGAATGTACAGCAGGAGAGAAAAGTGAGACCGTTGGCATATGCAGCAAGCGTATATTTGACCCAGCCCCTGGAGTTATTGAGGTAACCAAAAGTAGTCCTTTACTCAGGAGCTTAGAATTCACAGGCAGGCATACAAGTCCACAGAAGAGTAAAGGTAAGATATTAAATGTTGGAATAGAGGTAAGGAAAAATTAATATCCTCAAGGTGGGGGGAATGGAAGGGGAGGGCAGGCAGGAAATGTGACTTTCCATGAGGGGTTAGTAGACTCACGATGAGGGTCCGAATTAAGGTAACAATACAAGGGGTGCCTGGGTGGCTCTACCTTCAACTCAGGTCATGATTCCGGGGTCAGCAGGGTGTCTGTTTCTCCCTCTGCCCCTTCCACTGCTCATGCTCACTCTCTGTCTCTGAAATAAATAAAATCTTAAAAAAAAAAATAAAGTAACAGTACAATGGGCAGAATTGGATGACTTCTGTCAGATACAAATGGTAAGCTTTAATGACTTGACTGGATATGGAGGGAAAAGCTTGACTCTTAGGTTTCTCATTTGGGAGATGAAGTAGAGGAGCGACCTTCAGCTAAGATAGGGGATATTGAGGCATGAACATGTTGGGTGGGGTAGGGCTAGGGCAGGCAGTGTTGGAGTCAGGCTTGAGTGTGTCATGTTTGAAGTGCCTCTAGACAGAGTTGTCAGTAGATGACAGGAAAAATGGGCCAGGAGCTTAGGAGAGAAGATGGGGTTTTTCTCTGTTTTCTAATGATAATATGGTTCAGTATTGCCAGGTGGTTTTGTAATTTTAATCGATTCCTTCAAGCAAATGGTAGTTTTGTGGGTTTTGGTCCTATGGAAATTGATCTGTTGGCCTCAACAGAATTTCCTTGTTGACTTAACCAAAATACCAAAAACACTAACAGGTAGAGCAATTCAATTAACCAGCGTGCCTTCTCTCTCCCTCCTTTTTTTTTTTTTTTTTTTGAGATTTTATTTATTTATTTGACAGAGAGGCAGCAAGAGAGGGAACACAAGCAGGGGGAGTGGGAGAGGGAGAAGCAGGCCTCCCACTGAGCAGGGAGCCTGATGCGGGGCTCAATCCCAGAATGCTGGGTTCATGACCTGAGCCGAAGGCAGACGCTTAACGACTGAGCCACCCAGGCGCCCCTTCTCTCTTTCTTATTAGAGGTGTTTAGTTGACTGGGAATGATTTGCTATATTTTTAAATCTCTAGTTCTTTCCATGTGTAGCACCTTAGACAACTGAATAAGTGTATTGTGTTTTGGGTGGGATTTAAGAAATTGTGTTAATATACAGAATATAATGAACCCTGTAGGGTAGGGGTGGGGGATTAGAATTTGTCTTACTTCAGTACTTTCCCAGTTTTGTGGATTAGACAGACTACAATTTAAGGATTTTATTTTTCTGAAGTGTAATATTCTTGGTAAGCTTAAAAAATTGCTCACATGTTTGGATCCTAGTATATATGCAAACACAAATGTTAAATATATTTTTTTTAAAAGATTGGCAGAGACAGAACAAGCAGAGGAAGTAGGAGAGGTGGAGGCAGTCTCCCCACTGAGCAGGGTGATCTCTGCTGGACTCCATCCCAGGACCCTGGCATCATGACCTGAGCCGATGGCAGACACTTAACCGACTGAGCCACCCAGACGTCTTGTTAAATACATTTAATTGGCAAAAAATGTTGCTTAAAAATTCGGGTTTCTGGGCAGTTCACACAACTGTCACAAAACGAAGGCATATTTCTGAGGGCTCTTGGGGATTCCCCCGTCTTTCAGTTCAGGTGCTGCTGTGAAGCATCTTAATGGTGTTAGTTGTAAGCAGGCGTTCACTAATTGAATTGAAATTTACAATTTAAGATGGCATTTATTTAGCAATTCTTATGCACACCTAAGTCTGACAGTCACTGGGTTACTTTAAACCGAAAGTCTGAAATTATTTTTAAAAAGAAATAAAGTAAAATATTGAAGAAAGGGCAAGTAAGGTAGGGACTCAAAATTGATGGTCCTTTGCTTTGGCACCTGAGAAACCAGTAGTGATCCTGGAAAGCAGATTCTTTTGTTTTCATAACATCCTCATCTTTCTGGCTGTCCTTCCTGTTCACTGGTGGCTAATTCTCAGCCTGGTTTGCTGACTCCCTGTGTTGTTGCTCTGAATGTTTGTATTCTGTAGTCTTGTGGCTCACTCTCTAAGATCTCCCTGGCGGATCTTAACTAGGCCCTTGGTGTGGCATATGCCGGTGGCTCCTTAGTTAGTACCTCTAGCCTCTCCTGAGCTTCAGTCTCACAGATCCAGCGGCTTGCTTGAGGCCGTACTTCAGAGGGTCTCCAGCTTTAATGCACCTCAGGGCTTGTTATACTCTGATTGCTGCTGCCACGCCGGAGTTTGTGGTTCTGTGGGGCGGGGGGGGGGAGTGGGAGGGAGGGAGGAGAGTTTACATTTCTAGTACATTTCCTGGTAATGCTGGTCTGGGAGCCATGCATTGAGAATTTCTTCTGTACTTCATTATTATACAGACATTTCAAAAGGAGAAAACCACATCTGTGATAGAGGGAAAATGGCGAGATTGTATTTCATTGTAAATAAATTTGGTGGTGGCGGGTGAGATGGGGACTTTGTGCCCAGTGTCTTTTGTGAATCACCTACAGAGCCATTAAAGCAGGATTCTGACTTATAAGTGTGGTTGGAACTTCTGTTAAACGTGTCTTCTTTTCATTTTAGCCTGAAAACTGGTTTTTTAAAATGGAAACCAGATTATGACAGTGCTGCTTCTGAATATGGAAAAGCAGGTATGTGTGATGATAGCCCTGTGACTCCAATATGTAGTCTTAACATTCACCTCGGCAGAATACTTACACTAAATGCATTCTCTGAGATTTTAATAGTTAAACAAACGTGCCCAAGCCCTTGCTTTTTTCCACTTGTTATTTTCAGATGTGTTGAGGGCTGAGTTAGAGATCCAGTGACCTGCAGCTCTCTCCTGACAGCAGAAGTGGGTAGGGTTGGAAGTACATATTTGCAGGTTTTTCGCATTGTTCGAGTATTCTTGAACTTTAGTCAATTGCATACTTTTTCCAGGAGTTTTTGCCATATGCCTCTATTATACTACCTGTAATTAAATAAAGATTTTTCTTTGTTAACTTTTTATTTTTTAATTTAGCCTTATTCTGAGCAGGTCTGCAAATCCTGTGTTTTTTTTTTTTCAAGAACTGCACTTTTGAGATATGCCGATAAATGTTTGTGAAGTGCTAAGCTATATAAATATTTGAATAGATTTATCTGTCTATAAGATAAAAATGATCTGCAATATACAACAGAGAAGAACCTTTCTAAAAATTTAGCATTTAATTGTGGAATGGTAGCTTTCAGCATATGCACGATTATTTTGGATTCAAAGCATAATGCAGTTTTTGAAGTACTCTGACCACATTTGCAGTTGTGTTTCAGCCATAGCTTAGATCACATTTGCTAGCCTAATATAGAGACCACCTACGTAATGTGCTTTTGATAGACTAGTTTCAGTATATCACCAAAGAATAAAGAAATCAGGTAAATAGAAAGCTAATGAGTCTTTAGCACTTTTATTTAAATCCTGACTAAATTCTGTCTGTCAAATTATGCAAATTATTTGTCATATTTAAAAGGAAAATTATTAGAAGTTCAAATTTCACGTAGATTCTATGGCCACCTTGTACAAGAACACTTTTGTAACTGGAGGGCACAACATTTTGCAAATCTCGTGAGGGAAATTTATTACCGGTTTGTTTTATAAGTATCTGAGACCATGAGCTGCTTTCTTAAATGCATATTTCAGGTCATATTTTCCCTTTAAGTCATCCTTTATTTTCTTTAGGGGGTTATGCAAAATATATTTAATCATTAAAATAAATTTTTTAAAAAGCAAAATGTAGAAGTCCAGGGATGAAAATAGTTCGTTTATTTTCAACATTTTATTAAAGAGAATTTTAAGAGTTTGATTTTAACAGATTTTTTTTTTTTTTTACAGTATCCTTTTTTACTTATTTGTAAACCCTTGGCAAGTTTTCCAAAATCTGGAAGATCCTATTTTAGGGCCACTCCTTATTGTTTTGCTCTGACGATGACACGTTTACAACAGGGAGCAATATATTTTTGCTCTTCGGAAAGTGGAGATGTCATTTTCATAGAAACCTACTAAACAGTATAAAAGCTTTATTTAAAAGAAATGCATTATTAATGTTTTAGGCATTTATTTAAAGATTGTGCCAAAAAGAGGGCTTGTTGTACAAATGTTGAATATGTTTATTGGTCTTCCGTTTCTAAATAATTTGAAAGCTGGAATAAGCTGTAACTAAAGCACTATTTTTATTATTGAATGTAAAACTGGTGAAGTAAGGTACTGTCTTATGACAGGACCTGTTATTTGGGCTTATTGGTTTTACCGATACCGTCTTGTTTCTCAAAGCTTAGGTGCTGCTGTTAAAAAGACTTGGTTTTGAGTGGAAGTGGCACTGATTTATTGCCAGTAGTCTACAGTTTAACAAAACAAAACACCAGACTTTTGAAAGTCCTTCTAAGTTATCGGTAATCAAAAAAATTGTAAGAGAATTCCTTAGAAAAAAGTAGCACTGTATAAAACTTCTTACGTATTTGATTAAAATAAGGATATTTTCTAATGCTTCCCACATGATGCGGATTTTGGTAATGATTCATTTGAAGTTTTTTAACAGTGGATTAGAAAGTCTGTTGTTGTTGTTGTTCTGTTTCAGCTGTTGCTTTTAAAAATGCCAAACAGTTTGAGCAAGCAAAAGATGCCTGCCTGAGAGAAGCTGTCGCCCATGAGAACAACAGGGCGTATCTTTTTCAACCTTTACAAAGAAATTCAACAATTTGATAATTTGGACGGAAACTCATTATTTTGTTTTGTTATAAATTTGCTACATGTGGACTACAATGCTATTAAATTAGAAGATGATTAGAAAAATTTCTGTATTTTTAGACTCCGAAGGAGCATTTACAGAGACTTTTAATCATACGGTTCACCCTGTTTTGCAGAGCTATATTTGAGAGTTTATTTCTGTTGTTTCTGCATTTGCTTGATGCTGGTTTTCCTTGGGATGAAGTTAGGGAAATACATAGGTGCTGAAGAATGAAACAGTAGTTGCAGGTATTAGAAATGTATAAACTGCTCAATAAATATTTTTAAAATACAGTCTTTCTTAGGTATTTGAAAAAAGATTTTTAAGTAGTTTAAAACAATAAATTTTCCTGAGGTATTTTAAAACTTACTAAGTAAAAGATGTCTATTTTATCTCATTTTCAAATTATGGCTGTAATAATTTTGCATTGCAGTGATACTTTTCAGATTAATGGGCAGTGGAAATAGCTTAAAAATCTCGTATTTTGTCAGTGTTTTTGTGAATTATGTAGTTGTGAGAGACATCAACAGGCGTAAAATGATTGCTTCATCTGTTTCTAAGATTTGTCTTTTGGAACCAACTAGGCAGTTGACATTGTTTTTTAAATAATAGATCTCTAGAAACTGTTGATTTGGTTTTTTTCCTTAATTTTGACTTTGTTACATCCATTCAGCCTTTTTCATGCTGCCAAGTAAGTAAATATTTTCCATGTTTTCATGTATTTGGAGATTGTTTTAAATGTTGTTTTTCCTTAGGTCAGTAAATTTTTCCTAAGTTATAAATCCATAAATAGTGAACTATTTTATATTGATTTAAATAAAATCATCATTTCCATTTGTATTGGTCTTTACCTGACCCTTAGAAACTAAGTCACTCCTAACTAAGATGTACAGTGTTTACATTCAGCTCACCAAATATTTTTAGGACCATTTCCTTCAATAACCTATGAAAAAACAAGTCAGTTAGAATCTTTTTTTCTCTTTCTTGATAGTCAGTAGTACTTGTGGAGAGAAATAGTCTTTCTCCTGCTTTTGTGGAGAGTATTTACATGTTTCAAAACTTGGATTTAGGTTTGTCAGAAAGTCCTTTAACCTTTCTGAGTTTACTTAATTTTGCATCTGCAAAATAAAATCCCTTTCACTCAGATGTCTGTTGTTTCCAAGGCAATATTGCCCACAAAAAGAAAAAGAAGAAAAAAAGTGTTATTAAAAGCCTAAAGCAATATATAGTGCCTGAGCCAGTTTTAATTGACATAACTTCTTCTGTCTGTGGTAGAAAGTTTCTCCTCCCCGTTATTTCATTAACATCTCATCTGAGAAATTGTGTTCTCTTTGCAGAGCTTATGAACAAGCTGGCATGATGTTGAAGGTCAGTAATGTGCCACAGCTGTTCTGTAGGTAAAATGAATTAATGACTACAAGGTGTTAAAGTAAATTTGTGTGCAGGTTGGGAAGTCTCCTAGCTGTAAGGCGAGCGGGGCTAAGATTTCTTATCCAAAGTAATGCTAATTGGACCCAAGCGCACATTGTATGTGTCTTAAGATAGGGAGTTTTAAATGTGAAATTTAAGAGAATGTATTGAACAACAAGTTTCTAAGCTTTATAACCAGGAGAGTGTTGCTAGACAAAAAGCTATGTGAGAGATTTCCTTACTTCTGAGAACTTCAGGATATTTTATTTTATTTTATTTTTAAAGATTTTATTTATTTATTTGACAGAGATAGAGACAGCCAGCGAGAGAGGGAACACAAGCAGGGGGAGTGGGAGAGGAAGAAGCAGGCTCATAGCGGAGGAGCCTGATGTGGGGCTCGATCCCAGATCTCCGGGATCACGCCCTGAGCCGAAGGCAGACGCTTAACCGCTCTGCCACCCAGGCGCCCCTGGACATTTTAACATAGTAAAAATTTACAAGTATATGTATTTTTTACTACCATTGGGTTATAGAAAGAAGAGATTTTTTGCTTATTTTATAAAAGTGGGCATTGGAGAGAACCTTAGACCTAAGCCATTGCTATTTAATTCTGGTTCTTGTTGAATGGAATAGTTTGGCTCATGTGCCTGAGCCATTTTTCATATTTCTGCCTCTTAAAAGCAGGTTGGGAATTAATATCCTGTTGTGGTAAGAAAAACATGTTACTTTATGACAGTTTATGACATTCACTCTCAAAGTATGCCAAGTAGCAATTGAAATCAAACATTTACTTTCCATTTTTATGTTCCCTAATGTAGTAAAAGCTGTTTGAATTATTTATTATAAAGCTTTAAGAACTCACACTTTAGTAAAACTCGGTTTTTTTTTTTCCTGTACTTTTATAATCTTGCTGATTTTTTTTAAGTGAATACATGCTCATTGTAGAACATGTAGAAACTGGAAAGACCAAAAAATGTTAGTAATGTATTTAGGGTTTTTTTCTTGTGTTTTCCTGAGCACATACATTTTCACATATAAACACGCACAAATTGAGAAAATGCTCTGCATAACGTTATCCTGCTCTTTACATTTAACTTTTTAATGCAGATTTTCTACTGTCATTTAAAAAATTACTTTCATAATGTATGTCAATGGTTTTAAGAATTTTCATAGCCAGGAATTCCATTTCTGTGACTCTCTTGTAAACAAAGAGATAGCAAAGATTTATGTGTAAAAATGTTTATTGCATATTGCTTAACAAAAATGGCAGTTATCTAAATTTTTAATTATAAAATATTTAAATTATGATGCTTCCTTATAAGAAACTGTTACATAGCCATTGAAATAAAGCTTTTCTGGATAAAACATGTAACCAGCTTGATATTAGGTGATGCAGATCAGGTTATCAGCAACAGTTTCTTAGCAACTAGAATTTCTTTATAGCCGAAGGAGCCAGGTATCTGCCCTGACCTTCTGTTGTCCCATTCCCCCTTGAGAGCTGGAAGCTCCCAGATGGCTCTTGTCATCTTGGTGTACTTTGTGTCTATTATTAGGATACATTCCTTTAAAGTACAAAAATGCTAGAACACTATAATATGTAATCCTCAGCTTCAGTTTATATTCTAACAGCTGCGCTAAAGACTTGAGTCTCCATCAAGAGATATTATTTAGACATAATTTCCGTTGCTGTAGTATCTGTTTAATTTGAGGAATTGAAGGCAGTACTTTGAAAGAAGGAAAAATAAATCTAGTGGATAGGGGAAAAGACAAGAGAAAATGCTTTCTGGCATGCTCTTATGTTTAAATTAAATGCCTTTGGACAGTCCTTAGCAGCATTCGGGGTCCTGAGCTACGTGGCCCATTGTTAATTCTGTGGGTTCAAATTTCCATCAGATTGTCATACAGACCTTCACATTCATCCCCCAGCAAGGCTTAGGGAGTGATAGAATGTAGGAGGCAGAGTGTAGGACACGGCTTGTTGGAGCAACCTCTGGCTCTGGCATTTTACAGCTATTAGATTTTGTATCCTGTTTGCTCCACAGAAGTGGTAAGGTGACTAAGGCACACGAACCACTGAAAATAGGCATATTTTTATTTTCTTCTTGATGATTTTGTCATGTTACAAGAACATGGGGAAGAATATAAAATAGTGTAACTTTTAAGAAGGCAGCCCATCCTCTTTTACTCCATAGCTAAATAATAAAAAAACTTACATATGGAAATCAGTAAGAATGAGACCAGCAAGTTTGGTATCCTAAAGGATTTGTCAATTCAGGGAGGGACTGGATAGTCAGACTTGGAAACAACCCTTGAGGTGTCAGCGCGGAGCCTACTTTAAGATCTGCGATGGCAACCCTAAGTAGATAATGTCTGTAAACTTTATGTCTAGCTTTTAAGTGACTTTTGTTCCTTTTTTAAGAAGAGTTTTGATTTGGAGATAAGGACCACAGGATGCTGAGACCTATGATTTCATAGTAAGACACAGAGTTAATGTGTTGGTGACACTCGTCTTGGAAGAGGGCTGCAGACTCAGATGAGCTTGACGTGGGGAGTGACTGGCGTGCAGGAGGCAGGCCCGGGTGTGGAGGGCAGCCAGGAGTGGGGAGAAACGCGGCCACTGCCAGGAGGCACCGTGCTTCCCGGGACAGCTGCTGCTCAGCCCCAACCCACTATCGCCATGTGGAAACTCGAGCCCGCTGATGCCACAGCTTGTGGTCTTTTTTAAAAGTAGGAAGCCGTAGAACAGAACCTTGTAAAAGGATCTAATTTAAAAGTACTGAAGGTTGGGGCGCCTGGGTAGCGCAGTCGTTAAAGCGTCTGCCTTCGGCTCAGGGCGTGATCCTGGCGTTCCGGGATCGAGTCCCACATCAGGCTCCTCCTCGGCTGGGAGCCTGCTTCTTCCTCTCCTGCTCCCCCTGCTTGTGTTCCCTCTCTCGCTGGCTGTCTCTCTGTCACATAAATAAATAAAATCTTTAAAGAAAAATAAAATAAAATAAAAGTACTGAAAGAAGATGCACTTGGAAATGAGGTACAGCCCTTCAGCTGCCGGTTCGCAGCGTTTGGCATAAGCTTCATATGTAGTAGGGACTCAGTAAATGCTCAAAGAATTTATAAATCTTAGAAAACAGTTAAGAGCAAGTGTTTTGGATTTACCATTTATAGAGATTTTCTGAAACTCTAAAGTGGTGATGAACTCTGTGTAGAAATTAACTGATTAACTTTTTAGTTTGGCTAAATGAAGTCTGATGGGGAAGAGTAACCATGTGAAGGCATTTTGTCTTAAATACATTTGTCGTATAACATTTTGAATCATCTACCTTCATGAATTAGGAATAAAATGAATTTCAGATTTTTAATTCTGCATTTAAGTTGATGGATTTACTGATCTGTGCTGTATCCTTTGCCTGAAGGAGATGCAGAAACTCCCCGAGGCCGTTCAGCTGATTGAGAAAGCCAGCATGATGTACCTAGAGAACGGCACCCCCGACACAGCAGCCATGGCCCTGGAGCGGGCCGGCAAGTGAGTGTGGCCACAGCTCTCTGCATGGAAGCCGTTTGTCTTAATAAACGTCCTTTGAAAAGCAAATTTCCTATTTCTCATATGAGTCCCATTTTCTTGTCTAATATAGGCTTATAGAAAATGTAGATCCAGAAAAGGCTGTACAGTTATATCAACAGACAGCTAATGTGTTTGAAGTAAGTTTGAATTCGATTTTTTTCCTTTAAGTATACTTAGAATGTTTAGATTCAGAACACGTAGGAAAATAAGAGAAATGCAGTGACTGCTTTTTAAAATTTTTCTGTGCTCAAAATTGAACTGTGTTTTTTTTTTATTAATAAAATGGATTAACAGCTTTTGGTATTTCCCCCCTGCCACCTTGATCGAGTGCTGTTACTTGTTTATCAAATAACTATTGGGAGGGAAAAAAACATTCCTAGATTAAAGCAGCCAATATTCTCTTTCCTTTGATTCCTTCAGAATGAGGAACGCTTACGACAGGCGGTTGAATTACTAGGAAAAGCCTCCAGACTGCTGGTACGAGGACGCAGGTAGGATTTCCAAAACTGTGTTCCTGTGTATCCGGGTAAGCCTCCAGTCCACATTTGGAACTGTGAAGTAATTTGGGGAATGGCTTGTTAATCTTTTTGGTATAAGCCATAGGCATACCAGCCTGCCTAGTAGAAAGAGTGATGTCTACAAGATGGAATATTGAATTAAATATCAAAAGATTTGCTGTTTTTCTAAATCTGATGCCAAAATGTTTCATGCATTGTGCTTTTATTGGTTAAAACCTGGCTCAGCAGCATGAGAGCAGTTTTCTTGATATGTTACTTGGTTAGGTTATAATGTGTTTTGCTTGAGGAGAAATAGCTATATAGGCATAAGTAACAAGATAGCCTAAGTGCTCACCCATGAAAATTGACAGGTTCTCGCCAAATAGTGTCATTAAATAGGGTGTTTGGTATTTATTTTTTCACCCTTTAAACATATGACTTAAGGCATAAATAGTTGGACTCCAGAAACCTAGAATCCTATTGGCGTTTCCTTTGTTTTTTACTTTACCTTAATTTAAGCTTAGTAAACATTTTCTGTCACTAATAAAATTCTCTTTGCCATGATGTTGTTTGGTAGTATTTAAGGTAAACACACTTAGAAAACTTTTAAGTCTGAAGGTAGATCTTTTCATTAAAATTTGCCCCTAGTTCCCCAGTGACAGAAAAGACGTAAGATAATTTTGTGAAGGAACGAAAAAACAAAAGACTGAAGAATCTATTGACCCCTTTCTAAGACTGAATTAAATGTCTTCATGAAGACTACCGATTCTAAAATATAATTCAAACAGGCTTAAAGTAACATCAGAATAAAGAATAAAATTAATAACTCTTGCATGTTGTTTATAAGACCTTTTATTGATTCGGTTTTTTTTGTTGGTCTAAATGGAGTAGTATTTTTTATTTTGTTTTAAATTAGGACTTTTATATTAAACCATGAGGCAGAATTTAATTTATACATATCGGCTTTGGGTCATTACCTTTATTTGTCTTAATTCTCTTGGCTTCCTAGAAATCCAAACAACTCTGGCAGTTCTCAGCTTATAAATGGTGGTATAGTAAGTTCAGGTTAGTCCCTGAAAGTGTTTCTTTCTTTCTTCCTTTCTCTTTCCTCCCTCCCTCCCTTCCTTCCTTCCTTCCTTCCTTCCTTCCTTCCTTCCTTCCTTCTTTTTTGAGAGAGAGACAGAGATAGCGAACGAGAGAATGAGCGAGGAGAGGGAGAAGCAGGCTTCCTGCTGAGCAGAGCCCAACATGGGGCTCAATCCCAGGACCCTGAGATCAAGACCTGAGCCGAAGGCAGACGCTGCCCAGGCTCCCCCCGGAAGGGTTTCTTACAAAACCAGAGATGCTTGTGGTGATGATCCCAGGTGTTGCAGAAGAGGTGAACTATAAGATAGTACCTAGAGTCTGACCCTTTGAGCAGGGTCTTGCACTTACAGAAACAGAATGGCGCCCTGGGCTGTACTCATTCTAGGGCAGACAGGCATGTTCAGGCATACTTTGACCCCCTTTTCTCATCCACTCCCCTAATGGTCCTCCCCCAAGGCCCCCAGTGCTTTCTTAGGGCCCAAGGGCTCTTAACCACTGAAGGCCTAAGAAGCAGAAATTGGAGGTAGGGGCAGAAAGTAAGGTTCCCCCACCCCCACCCCATTTAGGCATGGGCTCTGCTTCAGCTTCCCTAGGGTCTTTCTGCTTTTGTATCTATTCCCTTTCTGTTTTCCAGACTGAGATTTTCTAAAGCTGGGTTGTAGGGGGAGTAGCAAGGGGGAGGAGGAGGCCAGGACCTCCCCAGGAGGGCAGCTGAGCAGCATTTTCCAGTTACATAGGCATGTTCCTCTGGAAAGCTCCACCGTGGAGTGGTGACCACTGTCATTCCCAGAAGTTCCTGGTGGGTTGTGACGTGTGTAATGAGAAACCGTTTTTCTAGAACAAATACCAAGTTTTCTTCCCAGTCGTGGAGAGTGGTATAGAGATGCTGGAAAGGTAGACATTTAGAAATCTAGGGCAACCGGTGCATCTTTTATTTACTTCATGAATTTGTTTTATTGCTTTTTTCTAGCTTTTTAGTAAAAATGCATTGAAAAATGATAGTATTTCATGCAGTGTTTTGAACAAAAATTTTATGGAAATAAGTTGTATAACGATATAAAAATTGATTTAAATTTATTAGGAGTGTTAAGGAATTTGATATTTGAAAACTACCACTGGGTGCAGATAGTATGAAAGAATTAAAAGTCAGCTGTCACAGTAGTGCTATCATGAATTTTTGTAGTCAGTACAGAAAAACCTGGAGGATTTTTATTAATAGATAGCCGGGAAAATTTATGTGATATTTGAATATTTTGAATATATGTTTTCATTATAATCTGAATTGGGGCTGCCGTTTGTCTAAAAGAAAACAGTAATTTTGTATGTTTATAAGAACATCTAATAGGGTATAGCATGGAATTTTAAATTTTATGTTTGTTGCATTGACATAATATGCTTATTTTTACAGTAATATTTAATCCTAACTTAACAATAGTCTATATCTTAGTATAGCAAAATTAAATAACCTATTTAATATGTTTGTATTAGTCTCCTGCTCTTCCCCCATTTCTGGAGAGCCATAATTCAAAAGTGAGTCAGAGTTAATTAGGTTGCATCTGCGAGGCCTTGAATCAGTCCCACACCAGGGCCCTTGTTCCCTCCCTGAAAAGGCCTTTCCAGTTGATCTGACTTAACAAGGAGACGTACATTTCTGTGCCTTCCAGAGAAGTTCTGTGGCAGCTGAGCTGGTTGGCAGCACTGTGTGGTTGGCACTCAGTGAACCAAATCCAGAGCTTTCCAGAGCTTTGTCATGATTTCCAACAAGGAGGAGAATCTGACTTCTCTGTCTTGTGACCACCCCCACCCCCACCCGACTCTCTACTTGTAAGGCTCTCAGACTCTAGCCAGTTGACTGAGACAGTCACTACATTCTAAATTCAGGGAGGCCTGGGTGTGTATATATGGAGTAGGTACTAGTTAAGCATAATCACTAGGTTTCTGTCTTGCATAATTTTGTCCTGTCCATTGTGATGCCAAGGTTTATTGGGGTGATAAGCTTAGTTGGCAATATGATGAATTGGCTGAAAAGTTTTGTAGGTAGTTAAAAATATGTTCTGGACTTCAGGAGGCAGTTGGGGCCAGAGGAGTTGTTTTGAGGGAGGTGAGGGAGATGACTGTTGAAAGCTGGGTTGAGTGAAGTCCTATGACAGTTTCCTGTCATAGCCACATAATTTTTGTGGGGCTTATTACATTTTATTTTATTTTTGAATTATAGGAAGATAAAAACAATTGATTCTCTTTTTAGCAAAACCAAATGCATTTTATTTTGTTAGGAGTATTAAGAATTACCTCTGGGTTTCATTATAATAAATTATGAATAATTTCCTGGATACAGTTGGCTTTATGTGTCAATTTCATGGACTTTTAGCCAAGTTGATCGATTTTTTTATTACATATAAATATACAGTATTTCTCTTAGATGGCTGTTTTGCTAGCTCGCTGTTAGCACATGGAAATGCTATTTTTATGCCAAGGAAATAAGTCATCTGAGAAGAATGCAGCCTTTATAGTTAAATATGTGAAAAACTTAAAACATTAAGATTCCTACTAGAATGATGTAACCTGGATATTACGGTCACCGAATGTTCTGGTGTAATGTTTTTTATAAAATGGAGTCTGGGATAAATTCATGGTTCTAATTACAGATGATACAGATATATATATAATCCCCCATACTAATTTCCTTTTCTATATGACAAATAACCACAAACCTAGCGGCTTAAAACAATATCACTTACTGTCTCACAGATCTGCAGGTTAGAAGTCCAGGCCCAGTATAGCTGGGTCCTGTGCTTAGAGTCTCACCAGGCTGTCCAGTATGACTGCAGTCTCATTCTAGGCTCGCTGGTTGTTGGCAGGATTCCTTTCTTTGCAGCTGTAGGAGGCACACCCATGTTTTCTTGTTAGCTATTGGCTAGGGGCAGTTCTCAGCTCTAGAGTTCTAGTTCTCAGCTGCTGTAGTTCCTTGACTTGTGCCCTCTGGATGGTTTATAAGATGGTAGTTTGCTGCTTCTTCAGGGCTGGTGAGAGCACGTCTCTCTTGACTTTCAATCTCTGATCTTTTCGAGAGCTCATTGATTAGGTCAGGCCCATCCACACATTCTCTCTGCCTCACTTGAAGTCAGTTGATTAGTATCCTCACAAGAGCGAGTTCCATCATATTCAGAGGTTGTGCCCACGTTCAAGATGAGACTATCCAAGGAGTGTATATGAGGAGCAAGAATCTTGGGGAACAATCTTAGAAGTCTGCTACCATGCCCAGTGTATAAACTGGCTCTGCTCCCAGAATTTAGCAAGTTGATCTTTGGAAATCCAGAATGCATTTCTCCAGTGAGCCTTATTGTATGAGATAGTGAGTTACCAGGGCACGACCCACATAAATTCAGTTTAATTCATATGAGTTAAACCAAGCCAATACTGTCTGTGTGTGCACGCACGTGCTCATGCATACACGCATCCATGTGCACAGATCTTTTTAAAAGATAATTGTTAACATACAGAAAAGTGTAGTATAACATTTTTATATTTTAATTTGGGTTATGAAACAGCTTTTTCCCCCACTGCATCCTAACAGTGCAGACTGCTTGCCATTTTGGCTTTTGGGGTGAGAGAGATGGGTGAGGTCTACACACTTCCTTTAGACACAGGTTGGATGCCAGGAAGAGAGTCCCAGGACAGGGGCACGATACACCTGTATGAAGAGGTGAGTTGCTGCTTAGGGTGTGCTGGGCTTGAGGTTGGGGAAAGGGAAGGGCGAGGGCTTTGGAGGATTGGGGGAACAGGGTTAGCGATGCCTTTCCTCTTCTTCCTGCCACCTGAATGGGATGGAAGAAAACGAAAATGGGTGGTGAGACTTCTTCAAAACAGGTGAATGGTGAGGATGAAAGGTGGCAGGAAGGATGTTTTCTCTGGGTCACTGAGGCAGCAGTGGAGCATATGGCGGTGAGGACAGAGTGGGGGAAGGAATTCTCCAGCAGGCAGACAGTGCTCTTGGGGTGTCTGGATGGCTTTAGTGGAAGGAAAGAACTCTGGGATGATTAAATCAGAGCTTTTCTAATACTTCACACAAAAGTTTGCAGAGCAGTTTGTTGAATCGGTAGATGCTCATTAATGGATGGTCTCTACCAGACTTAAACTGCTCCGTTTGAAGCATCCTTAAGTTCTGCTTTTTGTCTGTCTGCTTGATGCATGAACGGGCAAATCAAGAGTTTAAAAGATAAGCCGGATGTGCAGAGCTCATGGAAACTGTGTTGTAGAGCAGTTGCTAAAAATACCTGACGCCTTCTTTTTTTTGCTAGAATCCGTAGTATCAAATAGAAGAGTTATCTCTGCTTTAGATTATTTAGAGCTGCCTTATGTGACATTTCTTTGTTTTGTCTTTAGGTTTGATGAGGCAGCACTTTCTATCCAGAAAGAAAAAAATATTTATAAGGAGATTGAGAATTATCCAACTTGTTATAAGGTATATTTTTAAAAAGTACTTATTTTTGGCTTCACATTTGTTAATTTTTCATATTGGTATAACTGTGTATGTAAGACTGCATTCCATGGATATTTTAAAAAATAATTTCGGCCAAGATGGAGTAAGCCCGCTATTGCCTATCTTTCCTGCTGATTACAACTTAAAACTTCTGGACAAACTTCTGAGAAAAGTAAAAGCAGGAGGAGTGAGCACTTGGAGAAGCAGCCAGTACGGGAGCGGGTTTCCCTGTCGCTCTTGCGGCCTTGCTTGAGAGAAACCCCCAGTCACAGAGCTGGGCGGCAGAGGCTCCAGCAGCTAAAATGCCCAAGGAACCTGTCTATCCAAAGTTTCTAACTGGAGAGACTGGGAAAAGCAGCTCCGTTGTCTTCCTCTTGTTCTCCCCTGGCTTTGCTCTGAGGGTGAGCCCTAGTCATGGAGCAGCGGCTGTGATGGTGGAGCAGCAGATAAAACAACCCAAGAGGCTGAGTCTCTTTGGTCAGAGGAGCTAGGACAATGAGCTGAGAGCAAGGGGAAAAACCCAGGAAGGAGGGAAAGGGAATCCCCCTGACTGTGGGTGTGAGCAGGTGCCCACACGAGTCCCGGGGTTACTCTCCAGCTGTGCGTGTGGCGGACAGACTCAGAGCAGCAGAGCATAGGCTTTGAGAGCTGCAGTGATTTGATCACTGCCTGGGACTCAGAGCCCCCCAGCAGAGCTCTTGCTTAGGGCTGAGGCCTGGCAGCGGGCGGAGACACTGAAGACTAGAGCTGCTGCCCACCCTTGTGGACAGAACATGCATCTGAGCCTGCCTACTGGAGTCCCTGCTGAAAACCTCCACACTCTCCTGAGAATTCTAGGAGAGTCTATTCAGCAGAGCACCTAGTGTCCAGGATACAGCCCCAAAGCACTCAACATAGGAAGTCAGGAAAATAGGTCCAGTTCCCAAGAGAAGACAACTGGTGCCAACCCAGAGAAGACCCAGATGTGGAAATTACCAGGTCACAGGTTTGAAGCCACTATCTTAACTATTCCATGAGGTGCAAAGGTAAACAGATGAATGGACAAAAGGACTGTGTTTTTGTTTTGTTTTGTTTTAAAAAGAAACTAAAAATGAACTAAATGAAAATTTTGGAACAGAAAAAGCAAATGTCCGTAGTAGAATACTGGATGAACTTAATCTGATGATGGAGATGGTAAAAGATTCAGTGAACTTAAGGACAGATTGATAAAAGTCATCTGAAAAATTAAAAAAATGATGGAAGAACACTTTTTGAAGAGCTGTTTGCCAATAAGATCTTATTAATGGCTTTGTTGGCTTATAAATGGTATTCTTATTATCTAAAGTTTTTATTTGTTCACCTTTTTCCTAGTATTTCTTTAAGAATTCCAAAGTATTGTGGAGTCATGGGACTCCACTCTACAGATAGTTAAGAGACGTTTTCTTTACGGCATGTGGTGGTTGTGTGCTGAGTTGTGTTGTTCAGTGTGGTCCTCAGACTGGCAGTGTCGGGACCACCTGGGAGCAGAGTCTCAGGCTTGCCTCGGACCCCCCAAATCACAGTCTTGTTTAACTGGCCCCAGAGTGGTTCGTGTGCGCGGTAGAGTGTGGGATGTGCTGCTTGCCGCAGGGTATTCTCCCTCGCGTGTCCTGTGGCGGTTACTAAGAATTGACCAATCTCTGTAGGCAAACCAAGACTCTAACAGTTAAATTCCAGATGTCAGGAAGTTGACTTTACTAATAAATAGATGTCAGTTTGGACCATAATCCCCTCTTTTGTTCTAGAAAACAATTGCCCAAGTCCTAGTTCATCTCCACAGAAATGACTACGTGGCTGCCGAGAGGTGTGTCAGGGAGAGCTACAGGTAAGATGTTGGCAGCCCTGTCATGACTTGCGGTGTTAACATTTCTGTTTCTCAGTGTAAGATCCCTGCTCAGACAGCTCTTCTTGGCCATGAAGCTAGTTTTGGTTTTTAATAAATTTCATAGTGGTAGGAGGACTTGCCTACTGTTTCAGCAGGATTTTTACAAGTTGTGATCTTCCCTGTGTTTTTCTCCTGGGGATTTAATGGGAATGAATGACTAGAATGATTTTGTTCCATTTGTCTTCTGAGAAAAAAAGAACCAAAAAAAGAGTGAAGAAATATTCTCAGGTTGCATTACAGGAAGGCCATTTCTTGTTGGAGGTAGTTAAAATGACTGGTCCAGTCGGGGCGCTGTTGACATTTCAGGCTGCCTAATTCCTTGTTCTCAGGGTGGTCCTGTGCATTCTGGGATGTCCGCTAGCCGCGTGTTCACAGCTATTGGCAAACATCTGCGGGGGGGGGTGGGAGGCAGAAGCCCCAGGGCAGGTGGAGCTGTGTGACCCGTGCTTGCTGTAGCATCCCAGGGTTCAGCGGGAGTGAAGACTGTGCTGCGCTGGAGCAGCTTCTCGAAGGCTATGACCAGCAGGACCAAGACCAGGTGTCCGAGGTCTGCAACTCGCCACTTTTCAAGTACATGGACAATGATGTAAGTGGCCTTTTGTCCTTCCTCTTGACAGGTGGAGGCTTCTAGTGAGACAATTTTTCTCGTATGGACTTGTGAGATTTCCCCCTCTATTTTTTACCTCCAGCCACTGCCTACAAAGGAATGTGGCATTGGCACTGAACTTCACTGTTCAGACTGTTGAGATGTCAGTCATGGGGATTTACAGCTGTCTATGTAGCCATCTAATGGTGTTGACTCTATGTGTAGTTTTTAATTGACCTTCATTTCTCAGCCTCTCCTACTACCGCTTGATCTCTGTAGCTTGCTTAGTTTAAGCGTATTTTAGGCTTCACTGTTTGAAAGAGGCTCATCAGGTGGTGGCCTCTGTAATTAGATAGGCTTGTGGGAGGCCCACTTCTGCGACAGCTGCTTGTGTGATGCACGTTAGTCATGAACTCTGGAAGCCTCTGTTAACTCAACTGTAAGAATGGAGCAGCTGGTCCCTGTCTTGCCAGCCTGTCCTGCTGCATGTGGGAATAGAGTGGTCTGCATGTGGGAAAGGGCTTCACACAGCGCTGTATACAGAACGTGAGCTGTGACTGTGGCTTTCCCTTCTCAGTAGATTTCTGAGCCCCTGTTCATTTGATTTGCTGTCAGATCAGCTTGAGACCTTCAGGGTTTTTTTTTATAATGATGTATTCTATAGAAGAAATCCGTTTTTTCCCCCCAGATAAAATCTTACATAGGCTTTTTGTAAGTCTGATTATTTTTAAAGAATTTGTCCCCAGCTTAGCTCTTGTCATTTACTCAGCAGCTCTTTATTTTGTAGGCACTGCAAGTGTTACTTAACTAATTGTGTCCTGATTATCTCCAATTCCTAAGTGTGGCGTATAACTGATACTTTTTACCAGTTGTGTACCTGTCACGTCACGGTCACGAGCCATGGGATGGCCATGCACTATTGAATTTTGTTGTGGTGGTTTTTCCATCTAAATGGTAGTACTGGTTTTCCTGAGGTAGAAAATGAAGCTCTGTCTCTTATAGATAGCTGCTGTTGACACATGGCATATTGAGATTCGGGTTATCTGTCTTCTGAGAACATGCTTTGTCATTGACAGTATGCTAAGCTGGGCCTGAGTTTGGTGGTTCCAGGAGGCGGAATCAAGAAGAAAGCTGCAGCACCGCAGGCTAAGTCCGAAGGTGCCACTGCCCCCACCGCGGAGGAAGACGAAGATGAGTATGCAGGAGGCCTGTGCTAGAATCTTGCTTTGCCACAGAAAGGAAGAGAAGAATCCTGACATTGCCATTCACAGACTTGGACCTTGTCTAAGGGGATACAGACTTCACTGCAGTCATGGTTTTGAAAATGCTAATAAAGACTCATGTTTAGTCATCATTTCCCTAAGTCACCCATCGTACCCACTGCGTGAGAACACTTTTTTTTCTTTCCATAAGAGCCTTTCTAAGACACCAGCAGGAATTAACAGAAAAATATACTGTCACATTTTAATACAGTTGATTTTTAAATTTACAAGCCACAAATTGTGTTCTAAACAAAAGGGACACTAGGCATAGAAATTCTTTTCTCTTGGACTTTTGTGATTTGTTAGAGAATTTGCCTTGCGTTTTATTTAATAATTGCTGCTAAAAGTGAAGTTTACTGAGTTAAACAAAGTAGTATTTTAAACTTTCGTTTTGAAAAGAAAGTTTATCCCCAGTGATATTAAATGCATTTAAATGATCAAATCTTTTAATCTTTTCAGAGGTAAGACTGGGGCAGGATGCTGTTTTGAGCCTTACAATATTGTTTAGCCCAATAAAAGGTACATTTAAAGTCTTATGTGTAAATTGAAAGTTTTGAAGCTATATTCAGCTCCTTTCTGAAATACATTTTTTCCACCTAAAAAAACACAGCGGCTCTCCCCAAATGTCTTTGGTTCTTGGCTAAATGGGAACTCATGAGGACTATTATTGTGCATTCTAACCAAGAGATAATGTTCCTATCGATCTAGAATATAGACCTTTCTTCCCTCCAGAATAATTTCTGATTCATCTAGAGCTGCCACGGGACAGTAACATGACACAGGGAACACTGTGTACACCACAGATCCGTAGCTGAAAGGGAAGAAGTGTTTCTGAAGTACTTCTGGTGAGAGGACTGTGCTGCCGATATATGAGTCCTTGTAGGTATTCCTGAAAGGTTATTTGTGAAGCATTCCTTGTTCACCCATGTAGCTCAGCGCCATCTCCAAATCCGTTCATTGAAAAGAGGCGCCCGTCGGCAGCGTGCCTGCTGCGGGCAGTGCCACCCGGCGTGGTCTCCGGGCCACGCGGCCCATCGGTCTCCTCACAGAGCCGGCCTTCTGCAAGGGCACGTGCGCAGCTGGCTGCTCCCGGAGACACCAAGGCCCGTCGTGATGCCTGGTTCTAGCCACAGCGCGTTCTGAGGGCGAGGAGGGCTTGGCCAGGATGGCATCGTCTGTGGCGGTGCGCTTGGCTCAGTGGCGGAAGGGTCAGAAGTCTTTATTGAAGATCGGATTTAAAACACAAATTTGATGCTTTGATTCCTCAAGTTACTTGCATAGTTCTGCAGTTGGCAGCTCATTTTCAGTGACTGTATGGAGATGAACTTCGAACATCTAGTGGGGCTGCATCTAGACGTTTGTACTGAATGGCACACTGATACTTCTGAGAGCAGCCCTTGCGCGCTTCAGATCCAGTCGGAAACTTCGGGAGTCTTGTGTTCATGCTCATGTGAGCTAAGCAACCATCTGTCTAAACAGATAAGCAGCACTTAAAAGGTATTTCAGACCATTTGTTTATAGACTACATTACCCATTGCAGCCTTGGAAGAGCTGTTAAGTTTTATCTATTAAAAAACAGTGATTCAGTGCATTCTGTATCAGCAGGGCAGCTGACCCTTCACAACATGAAAGGTTCTGTTTCTTTCAAGTGCAGCCTCTTCCCCTCTCCCTGCCCGCACTTAGCAACTAACGAGCAGGACTTGGGGATATTTCTTTGATGTCAGGGTTATTCTGTGCGGTGTCCAGGAAAGAGCCCTTGTTCCATCTTTATGCATTTTATTTTTCCATGTACAGAAGTCTTTATCCTGAGAGTGTGGTCAGAAGTGGGAAACGTGTGTTTACAACAGAAAAAGCTTTTCCAGAACTCGTGTCATCACTTTTACCAAAGTGGAAGCCTGCATGTATGTGCTCAGAATCGAATACTCAATGTTCCACTATATTGTAAGTGAATTCAATCTAGAAATATATTTAATATATTGAATTTATTTGTATATATGCAGAGTATTATGGTATTTGTGTATGGAATCTGTGCTTCCTATTTTTTCCAGTTCTTTGATGAGTAAATATTAAATGTGTTGTTATGGAAATGTAGATTATTGCTTCTATGGGAAGATAATTATGAAAATAAAATCTGAAACTATGTAATACGATTTATTCCTATTACTCATTTTGTTTTGCTTATTTCCTTTTTTCCAAGGGCACATTCCTAATTATTTATGTGATTCCAGTTGTATTACACAAGAATGGAATTTTGTTCTCTTAAGTTGTGTGTTCTGTTCTTTGGGAGTAAGTTAAGTACCTTTAGGAGTTATTTTAAACTATCTGAGCTTTTTAAGATACTGATCACCCAGTTACTACTATCTGCTACTTGGTGAGATGGAAGACTTTATACATCTTTTAAGAGAATCATTCTTTCATTAAGGGAGGTGATGGAAAGTCAAGGGCATCACTTCTGGGACGGACCACTTATTGCGGAGGGGCACTCTTGAGTTCCCTTTCCCCTGCCACTCAGATCCATAATGTTCCCGTGTCCCTCCCTGAGAGTAGGAGCAGAGCCCTCCCGTCACCTGCAATTCATCTGGAGCAGGAATGAAACCAGTTTCCAGTGCATCTTAGTATGTAAGGAATGTCCCAGGATTTGGACATAAGTTGACTATTACCAATTATTCAAGAAATTTTTACCGTATTTATTTATAATTTATAATTATTATATTTAATAATGTAAACCTGGAGGAAGGCACATTTTGCTGTGAAGTGTAATTAGTTGGTCTTTAAGAAACACATATGACCTTAACTGTTAAGAGTTGAAGGAAGCTGTATTGTGCAGTGCAGGTGAGCCAGGCTCCTGGTCCAGCCTGCCAGCGTGATCCCAGCTGACTGCTGCGGTTCTTGGGCAAGCTAGTTTCCTCACTTAACCACGGGAGCATCATGGCACCCGCTTAAAGGGTGGCTTTGAGGATTGAATGAGTTCACAAATGCAAAGCACTTAATAGTGTGTTCTCAGTGATGAATGAGATCATGAACTCTGGGAGACAAGAAGTCAGTTAATAGTTGCAGTTTTGACAGCCAAACTTTGTTGGGAACTTACATATCTTAGGTAACAGTGTAACTCATTTTATCTAAGACCTCATTTTTCATGGCCTGATTATAACTGAGGACAAGCCTTTGTTAGGGACTCATGTCTGTGCCCACTGGCCCCTCTCAGTTGCACTGACTGATGGGCTGCAACTCTCAGGCTTTGCACATCCAGGACGCTGCCTGGCCTGCCTCTCCGAGTTTTGTTTGGATCCTTCATTGCTCCGTGATCTCTTGGAGGCCGACCTCTGCCTGCCTTCAGACCACGGCTGGTGGCTCTGAACTTGGAGGTGTAGTGGGGTGATAGCCCAACATCTCCCTCCTCCCTGTGGAAGCTGTGCTACCTTTCAGCCCTGTGGTGGGCCCTCAGCGGTCATGTTGAAACACTGTCCACACCTCCTGGTCATAGTGGTTTGGTCCTAAAGTTGGCTTCTGACTTAAGCTGAACAAATTAGGGTTCATTCCCTCCCAGAGAGGGTGGGATTTGCTCTCACTATCCCGACTGCTCTCTCTTCATCCAGTTTTAGGCACATAATAGGCATTAAATAAATATTAATAGATACATGAACAAAAGCACTCAACAAATGTTACTCAGTTTGCTTTTATTGAAATTGCCTGGTTTCCAGTCCTGCTCTTTGTCACTCTTAATTTGTATTAGCCAGTACTTATCCAGTGCTTTTCAAACCAAAGAGGTGTAATATTCATGAAAACATGTTTTAATTTATGGGCTTCTTTGTTTTCCCCCTCCTTCCATGCCTAATTTAGAGGGATAGAGCCTACCCTGCTAGATATTATTAGGCCGAAGCACATGAAAGACTTAAAGATGTGCTCTGAGGGGGTACCTGGGTGGCTCAATCAGTTAAGTGTCTGCCTTTGGCTTGGGTCATGATAACTAGGGTACTGGGATCGAGCCCCATGTCAGGCTCTCTGCTCAGCAGGGAGCCTGCTTCTCTCTCTCCCTCTGCTGCTTCCCCTGCTTGTATGTTCTAGCTTGCTTGCTCTCTCAAATAAATAAAAATCTCAAAAAAAAAAAAAAATGATGTGCTCTGAGAACTGTGTGAGCACATGGAGATCAGTTCAGCTACCTGCCTTCCAGGGTATCTTGGGTGATTCTCAGGCTGCAACTTCTCCAGATATCAGAACCAAACCATAAAGTTGTTTTATTGCTTGAAGCTGAGGTACAGTTTGGCTTTGATTTCCCGGGGGTGATCCATCAGAGGGATGGTGATTGGGAAAGAAATGGAAATCTGAAACAAAAGTAGTTTGAGGTGCACTGTTCAAATCTTCAGACTCTTAACGCAGAAACCTTGCCTTTCCTCTTAAAGCCCTTCATAAGCTCTTTCTAGAACCTGGGCTTCCCAGTTCAAGAAGTGGAACATCCTCCAGCTTATGTCTTTGCACTGAAGATCTCGACGGTGAGAACAGTCAGCATTGCCATAGCTTAGTGCATAGATTGCAGAGGATTTCTTTTCGAAACGAGCTAGTGCTTCACCTTTAGTGCATGTAGGTTCAATCCTGATGCCAGTAGCTCCTCCTTTTAACTGTGGCGTTAGCCAATGTTTCTTGGGATTTGATGGAGTATTATTTTAATTAAGGAGCCTTTATAAATGTCCCTGGGCAGAGTGATACCTCCCAGAACCATGAGGATAAATAATTTTAACTTCAGGGCCAACGTCAAATGCTAAGTGACTCAACAATTGAACTGTGATGTTTAGAGCATTGTAGAATTAGCCACACGTTTTGATACATTCCCAGATTTGGGAAGTGGTTTTATAGCTGAGTTGCACTTTCCAACATCTTCAACAGCTTCCTCGGTCTCCGAACACTTTCCTCTGCATGTCTTCGACTGTCCCACCCTCCCCTCTGCAGAAGCCTCTTAGCTCAAGGTCCATCTCCATGGCTTATGTGTGCACACAGACTGCTGAACACCGGCAACCAGACGATCCCATCCCCTTGCAAACATGTTTGAGGGGAATAGCCCTCAAACTATCAGAGCTGAACACTGGCTTAAACATTATAATGCAATAACCCTAACCAATTCTCTTGGCAAACACAGTGGGTTTATACATCCGTGTTACCAGAGAAGGGTGTAGAAGGCACGAGAAGAAAAGATGAATGTGATGGAAGTATTAGGATTTATCAAGACCTGACTGCCGTTGAGACCCTGGAGACTTCTCACCCCACCAGTGCGAACCCATCTGGTGAATACGGACTGGCATGTCCGTGTGTGGCTACACTGGGTGGTGAGCGGTGGCCCTGCTCCCTGCTTCCTGCACCCCTTGCATCAGTTGTGTGTCTGCGGACAGCTGTACAAGAGAGAAAACGCAAGGTTCCCCAGGTGACCTAGAACAAGGGCTGCCAAGTGTCACTCTGCAGCTGCCTGAGACCCCATCCTGGTCCTCATGACACATACCCAGCCGAAGCTGCAGTGAGTCTGGGCTTTGGAGGTCCTGTCTAGCCAGGGTCAGCAGAAGATTTTCTGAGCCCCATGCAAAATGAAAATACAGGCCCTTTTCTTCAAAAATAAGAAAAAATATATTTGTTTCCTCTGCGTCTCTCTCTGCCTGTCACAGTGTTTGCATTTGCTATTCGGTGTGGGTCCTTCAGGAGCAGGGCCTCACGGGGGCTGCCCTGCTGTGCCACTGGGCACCAGGGTGCACGCCTGGCACCGACCCTACCTGCACCCAGGTCACCATCTCAGCCCAGGCAGCCACAGGCTGGTGGGCAGGGAGCCGGTTGCTGAGAGCCCGTCCTGTGAAGATGGAGGTGGACCCCTCGTGAGCCAATCCCCCAAGGCCCCTGGCACATCCTCCACTGACCCATCAGACACTGCTTCCAAAACACAAACCCAAAGACAAGATCACTGAGAAATTCAGACAATCCCAGGTGTGGGCCCCTGTGAGCACAGGCCCTGTGCAATTGCACTGGTCACCTGCCAAAGGCCAAAGGTGCCTGAGCCAAACGCAGGCGTGTGGCTGCTGGGAAGCAGGGGCGTCAGGTCAGGTCCGCATTTCTCCCTCCTGGCATGCAGACGAGCACCTAGGAGTCTCTTTTACCCCCGCCCCAGCTGTTACTCCATCCTGGGGGAGCTCCTCAGGGGCCCTGGGGATCTTAGTACTGGAAGGTGGGTGAAGATGGATCCATCCAGCCCAGACGTCCTCACGGTCTTTAGCAGGAATGGGCCATGGCCTTCCAGGCTCTTTACAGCAGAGTAAATAAACACAAATAGCACTTCTCACGCTAATATTGATCTCTTCTCATGATCCAGCTTCCTTCAGTGATTAAGCTAAGAAATACCCCTGGGGGTGAGAGGAGGGGCGAGAGGTTTAAGGAAACCCAGACTTCATCAGTCCTACAGTAGCAAAGCCAGTAGAAATGCCAGGGAAAGGCTGCTGAAAATGGGGTTCTTGTGTTTACCAACTATCCTCGGGTGCTTCCCTCCCAGCTGTGATTTCAGTCTGCCTGTGCCCGTGGGATTCCTGACCTTTGTGATTTGTTTCTCCTTTGCTTTCTCAAGCACAGGGCACACCTCTGGAAATGTCCCCAGACCCACACAGGAGCCAGAGGCCTCGCTCCTTAGAGATGCGAGGAGGGAAGCAGGGCAGGGAGAGCGCATGGCCAGTCCATCTGGAAGGAGACCCGTGGGTGAGGGATGGGGGTCTTGGAGAATGGGTGGAGAAGCAAAGAGTGAAGAAGACCCCAGACCAAGGCTGAGGGAAGTCGCCTGCCCATATGGGAGGCAGGAAGCTGCTGGAACCAAGTCAGACCAAGCCACAGTTTTCCCGGGGTGAGCTGGAGGTGCGGCGTGTCCTCCTGGGGAAGGCCTGCTGCAGGGTTAGCGCTCCCATGGAGCCCTCCTCTCGGACCTTCTCCAGATATCACCATGGAACAGGGCTCTGAAGACACACACCTCATGCAATTTTCCACCACAGAACATTTCTGGAATGGAACCTTTATTTGTTGCATATTTCTCTCCTCCCTTTTGGGGGCCTGATTATTTAGGTTTATCAGGACACTTTCTTCAGGGCTCCAGTGTTAGAATTTTTCAGCCACCAGGTGGCGCCACAGAGCAAACTTACAACTCCCCTGGAAGAAGCCCGCTGGTACAGGGGCCTGGGTTTCTGGCAGAGAGCACCCCATGCTTAACACAGAGGGACTCCAAAGTTACTATTCAGACAGACTGCAAACGATAGCATGGGTGCATAGGACTCAAAGTTACCGATCAGATAAAATCGTGCAGCTATGTGTCTGTCTCTCTGGGCCATGCACATAAGCATGCATGTGTTCTGTATGCAAACCCTTAGTTATATTTATTTACCTGTTGTTACTCTCTTAGCACCAAGTTCTGGCATAAAATTATGTAGTGGATGTGAACCAGCCTGGGGCTTCATGAAGGCTCTGTCCTGAGCTCCTTCTTCCCGAAGAGGAATGGGTGGGTGGAGCAGTGGGGAGTGGGGAGAGGGGATGAGTAAGGGGGTGTTAATAGCATTTGGTCAGGGCCATCCTTTGTATGGACCTGCCGCCCTCATCGCAGGTCATTTAGCTTCCCTGACTCTTGCCCACTAAATGCTAGTTGTGTCCCCCAAGCATTGTGACAAACCAAAAATGTCCTCACATGTCTTCAGGTGCCCCACCCAGGGTCAGGCTAATAATGTCCCTTACTGGGAACCAAGAGAACTTTGAGAATATGCTCTCTCTCGCTTCTAAACACTTACCTGACATCGGACCATCAGCAATGTGGCTCCAGACCATGCTGCCCTATATATAGTACTCACACGAAGCTATCAAAATTCAAATAAATTAAGACAACCTACAGGTAAAATTCATTTCTTTGGTCACACTAGTCACATCTCAAATGCACGATAGCCCCATGTGTTTAGTGGCTACCAGACTCGGCAAGCACAATAATGCATTTCTGTCCTCCCGGGAAGTTCTGCCGGACCCTGCTGCCCTGGATTGTTCTTTCAAAGTGCAGCTGAACACTGTTTTGGCTCCTGTATTAGAGGATCCAGTGCTGGTGGTGCATCCGGCCATACCCGGGTGATCTGTGACATGACAGCTGCAGCCGCCAGACTGCCTCCCACCTGTGCAGGCACAGGTACAGGTGCAGGTATAGGCACAGGTGCAGGTGCAGGTGCAGGTACAGGTGCAGATAGAGGCACGGGCACAGACACAGATACAGGTATAGGTACAGGTGCAGGTATAGGTGCAGGTGCAGGTGTAGCCACAGGTACAGGTGCAGGTATAGGCACAGGTGCAGGTGCAGGTGCAGGTGCAGGTATAGGTGCAGGTGCAGGTGCAGGTAGAGGCACAGACAGATACAGGTATAGGTACAGGTGCAGGTACAGGTGCAGGTGCAGGCACAGGTACAGGTGCAGGTATAGGCACAGGTGCAGGTGCAGGTACAGGTGCAGGTAGAGGCACGGGCACAGACACAGATACAGGTATAGGTACAGGTGCAGGTATAGGTGCAGGTGCAGGCACAGGTACAGGTGCAGGTATAGGCACAGGTGCAGGTGCAGGTGCAGGTAGAGGCACAGGCACAGACAGATACAGGTATAGGTACAGGTGCAGGTATAGGCACAGGTGCAGGTACAGGCACTGGTACAGGTACGGTGCAGGTACAGGCACAGGTGCAAGTACAGGTATAGGTGCAGGTACAGGTATAGTTACAGGTGCAGGTGTAAGTACAGGTACAGGTGCTGGTACAGGTGCAGGCGCAGGTGCAGGCACAAGTACAGGTACAGGTGCAGGTACAGGTACAGATGCAGGTATAGGTGCAGGCACAGGTGTATGTACGGGTACTGGTGCAGGTGCAGGTACAGGTACTGGCGGAGGTGCAGGTACAGGTACAGGTGCAGGTACAGGTATAGTTACAGGCGCAGGTGTAAGTACAGGTACAGGTGCTGGTACAGGTACAGGCACAGGTGCAGGAACAGGTACAGGTGCACACAGGTAAAGGTAAAGGTACAGGTAGAGCAGTTCCACGACTCTGGAGCCAGGTCCTTCTAACTGCCTTTCATTTGGCTCCTTCTGTCCTACCCCTTGAGTCTAGTGTATACCTGATGCAGGGGACATAGTATCTGGGCCCCAAGAAACCTGCTTTCTCTGTCAGACTTCACTGGGTTTATTCTTTCTCCTGCAAATCACAAAGTTGCCTACATGTGAAGTCCTTGGCTCTTTCTCTTTCTCCTTTCAGGCTGGATTAGTGGATTAGAGGGAGGTTTCCCACCTTAGCAATTCAGAGACATTTAAAGGATTCTGACAGAAATACCCTCTTCCCCAACAGAGAGCAGGAGGCTCGGTTACACAGGAAGCACCATGCGGTGGTGGCGGGGAAGCAGGAAGCATGGACCCTCCTCAGTGAGGGCCGTGAGTGTGGGCTTCAGAGAACTCGCCACCCAAACACTGCCTGTGCAGGTGGGCTTCTAAGTTGCTTGAACAAGTGATGATCCACGAACTATTACAGAGAGAGAGAGAGACAGAGAGACCTACTTTAAGATAAACACCTCCTCACCCAGAGAGGAGGAGACAGTGTAAGCAGCATCCCGGAGAAGGTATGAGCCCACCTGACACTTTTCCATCTCAACCACTTGTTTCCGAAACCCTTCCAGCATGTAGCATCTCCGAGCATGTGTCTCGGGCCATGTTCTCATGAGATGCTGCTTGAACAAGCAGTTCTGAGGAAGTAGCTCATGTTTAAGAGAGTCTATGTAGTATTTTCTGGAACCTCGCTCCACACTACAGCAAACTAAAGCTTTGGAGACATTCTGGACAATTTTGGTGCACGTGAATCGTGTGCCTCCGCATTTTCTGGATGCACTGGACCCTGCTGACCTTCTGTCAGGGCGCCCCATCTACAGATGGCAGAGGTGGTCCCTCAGACACAGCTGTGAGCTGCAAGGTTATCTGCAGGTGGTCGGGCCCAGCCCGAGCCCACAAATGCAACTCTGTGATGTACTTCTGAGCTCAGGCTTCCCCTTCTGGGTGACAACGCTGAGTGCCAGCCCGCCCGAGAGCTGCCCGCAGAGGAGAGTTTTGCCAGAGAGAGGAAGAGCCATCGTAGAGCCTCACAGCCCAGGCATCTTCCCTCCATGGACGAGCATGGCAGCAGCGGTGATAGAACACTTTACAATCACAAAGGGCTTCTTGGGTGTTTCTTTAATGTCTGACAGTCCTGAGGGGCAAGAAGGACATTTTACAATGAGGGGAAAGGAGAGTCCAAAAACATGAAACAGTTTGCCTCAGATAGTTGAGCCAGTGGAGTAGAAATTCAAACCCAAACCTTTGGCTTCTAAGTTGTGGGCACTTTCCCCTTTACTAAACTATTGTTTACAGGGATGGCATTGGCTTTGATGTTTCTTCTACTCCTACATTCTAGTTCTGCTCTCTAGATTGATGGAGTAAAGTCTGTTTCTGTTGCTGTGGTTAAAAGTACGGGTTTCAGAATTAAAGAGATAAGGATTAAAGAGCTGTGTGATCTTGGAAAAGTTACTAAGCCCCTCTGAGCCTCAACTCTCATGGTATTCCTGCTTCAGATGGTTGTGGTAAGGCTGTGGTAAAATGGAAGAGGGTATGACAGAGTCACACTTCAAGGAGCTTAAGAGCCCACACAGGAGTGAGACTAAGTCTTGTCAGCAGGCAGAATAGTGTGGTGGTTCCCGGTGAAACCCAGGGCTGCTCTGCCGGGGTCAAATCCCAGCTCTACTGGTCAGGAAACTCCACCTCTCTGGGTCTTGATTTCCTCGTCTGTATGTGGGGCTCATACAAGTTCCCAGTGCTAGAGAAGCCGTGAGAGCCACGGGAGGAACATGTGTGAACCACCTGGGGTTATTCCAGATATTTCAGTGAGTGGGAGCAGTAGGTTGAGGGTCCAATTAGGGGAAGGACATGGACATGAATAGAACCTTGACATTTCCAAATTGGCTGGTGAGGTGGAGCTGGGGGTATAGTTTGGCAGATACAGGACCGCGGGAGCCAGAAAGTTTATGGAGAGGCTAAGACTTCTTTTAGTTTCATGTTTCAAATTCCTAATGTCCAAAGGAAAACATCTGGCCCCTCGAAGGAACAGACAAGGAAGAAACAGCTTGTGTCGACCCCAAGGGAAGGTGGCAAGAGTGAACATCTCAGGTCTGAGCCATGCTGATCCTGTGCCCAGGAATCTTAATTTTTTGTTCTGGACTGAGCTTGGCGTTCCCCGGGGCTGAAATGTCCCCCTATTTGCACACTTGAGCCAAGCATCTGCGTCTTAGGATGGCCTCCCTGCCCCGTGCAGAGTGATTGCTTTTCCACAGCAAGGAAGAAGGAGCTGTGCTTGCCTGAGGCGGCTGGGTGGGGAAGGCTGAGCACAGGGAACTGCCCCCTGCACCCCCCAGGCCCATCTCAGGGGGGCAGGAGCCTCCATTGTCCCCTAGGAAGGGCAGAAGTCTGCAGGAGGATGCCAGCCCCCTGGGGCGCTCCCTGCCCCCTCGCCTCTGCTCACTCTTGCTCCCCACGCCAGAGGGCTTTTCCTTTCTCTCTTTACTGGGAGCACATCTTTTCCTGAAGATTAAGAGACCTGATTTTTCTGATCATTCCTGAATCTCAGTCCCCAGGCCAAGGACCTTTCTTCTGAGTTCCATTCTTTCACACCCAGTTGCCTACTTGTTGCTTCTCATTTCCACATTTCAAACTCACCAGGTCTGTCAGAGAAACCTGGAGTTCCCACCTCCACCCACCACCCCCACCGCCCCATCTGGGAAACAGCACGTCTAGTCCAGGCATGGTAGAGACGGGAGGATAAAAGGATTTATCCTCCGTGCGTCACTTTCCCACGCCCAGCCCACCAGCAAGTGCCGTGGACCCTGTCTCCAGACCCCAGCCCCCCTCTCCCTCCTGGTCGAGGCGGTGGTGCATGGCCAGAGCTAGCTCTCCTTCTGTGGAGCTGATGGATAGCACTGACTTCTCCCGGTCTTCCTCATCAGTGACTTCACCTCGGTAGCCAGGGACCAGTCGTGGTGGGACGAGCTCCTCCACGGAGATTGGCCTAGGCGACCAATCAGGGCTTTTTCTTCTCTCCTGACATTTTCTTTTCTCCAAAGAGCTGATGTTACACACTGTACCAGCACACCAGCAAAAACGGGTTTCTGGAAATGTAAGTGACATGCCTTGTTCTTCCTTAAAGCCTTTTGATAACCTCTCCCTGTACTTGGAAGAAAATTCGGCTTCTTAATATGCTTTACAAGTATTGTCCATGTCTCCGGCCTCATTTTGTGCCAATTGCTTTCAGAAGTCAAGTCCATGTAGACCCGGGACAGTCAAGTCCCTCTGGACAGGCTTTGTCAGATGAGCTGAATACGGCATGTGATGTGAGTTTGAATTCCACAGGCCTTGCTCGCAGGGTGCAGCACTGACACTTTCTATATGTTAAAGAATTTTCCTAACTCTGCTGCCCTGTTCAGTCTGATTAAGAAAACAATCTACACCAGCACTGTCTGATAAAAAAAATACGAGTCGCAAATGTAATTTTGAGTGTTCTAGTAGTCATATTAAAAAGTAAAAAGAAGCATTGGGGCGCCTGGGTGGCACAGCGGTTAAGCTTCTGCCTTCGGCTCAGGGCATGATCCCAGCGTTATGGGATTGAGCCCTGCATCAGGCTCCTCTGCCATGAGCCTGCTTCTTCCTCTCCCACTCCCCCTGCTTGTGTTCCCTCTCTCGTTGGCTGTCTCAATCTGTGTTAAATAAATAAATAAAATCTTAAAAAAAAAAAGTAAAAAGAAGCAGGTGAAATTAACTCTAATAAAATGTTTTCTTTAGTCCAATACGTGCTGCTCCAGACCTGATTTGTCCCCACTGGTCTCGGGTGTGTTCTGATTCACTTTCACACTCCCGATGTACACGGTTATCCTGGCTTGGACTCAGGTGTTTGCCTTCTGTCCTGTGGCATCCAGGGCACCCTGCAGGATCTCATCCCTGGAGATAGGCTCATAGATGTGGCTTCCAGGTCCTGATAGCCAGCCCTTCTTCAGGATAGCCGGTTTCCCCAATCTGAGGCCCCATTCTCACCCTCCCAGGACACTGTAGGCTGTTATCAGGCACTTATGGTGATCATTCCTTTGTCACAAAGCTGCAAACTCCAGGGGTCAGGACAGGCCACTCAAGGCCAGACTTGAGTCCACTGGGCTCTTGCATCCTTCTTCCTCTTTATGAAACTCTTTCCTTCCACCGCGCTGGGAGGGGTTGGGCAAGACACCAGCAGCTCGGTTCCAGGTTCTCTTGCCCACACACTTCCAGGTAGGGAGATTTATCCTGTCCTGGGGGTGGTCCTGGAGGGGGTTGGGCTGCCACCGGGTGGCATCTTCTTGCACGTATTTTCAGCAATTGCAGCCCCACTTCCAGCTCCTCTCTTCCCAGAGGTGCTGGCTCTGTAGGTGCCCAGGGAGACCTCTGCTGAGACCCCATCCCCACAGGGTGCCCAGGTCATGGACCAGAAATAGGGTTAGGGATGTTCAAATATCTGATCAAATCTTCGTCTTTTTTTAAGATTTTATTTATTTATGTATTTGAGAGAAAAAGCGAGAGGGCATAAGAAGGAGGTGGAGGCAGAGGGAGAGGGAGAAGCAGACTCTCCGTTGAGCAGGGAGCCCAACATGGGGCTCCATCCCAGGACCCTGGGATCATGACCTGAGCCGAAGGCAGACGCTTAACCAATTGAGCCACACAGGAGTCCTCGCTCAAATCTTCTTACATTCATTCCTTACACACGTTTTCTCACACAAGTCTGGGTGTGTCTGTAGGTATGTGCCTATGTGCCTTTGTATATACATGTGTATATATCTGTATCCATCCACATTTATCTGAGAGCAACAGTAACAAAATTTAACCAGTGCAGTTTTAATTAATTAATTTGCTTTACAAATGCTCATACAGCCCTTCGTCTGTGCTGGGCACTGTTTTAACTTATTTACAAATATTGATACATTTAACTTTCAGAACAATTTTATGAAGTAGATACTATCAAGGATAGTATCTGGTTTGGAGATGGGGAAACTAAGTCATCGTACCATTTCTGTTACCCAATTCATTACTTACTGCTTGGTTATTGTATTAGGAAAAACCTGACCTTGATCCATACTCTACTTCCTCCAAAATGTAAAAAGAACACTTTGTATTTGTAAATAATGCAGGCTAAGAGCTTCCCCAGGATATGGTGCAAGACAACCTCATTGATTTTCCTGGGTGAGGATATGATAAGCTCTGTGACAGAGTTTCATTACGATTACAATTTCCACTAGGAAGCAAATTATACTTTGATGCAGCAATTGGAGTAATTTAAGACTATTCCCATTGCTTCCCATTGGATTTACATGTTTACTTTTACATATCACTGGGAAAGGGTTATTTTGTTTTGTTTGTATTTTTTTAGAGAGGGAGAGAGAGGTGGGGAGGAGCAGAGAGAGAATTGCAAGCAGACTCCACTGCCAGCACAGAGCCCAATGTGGGACTCAGTCTCACGACCCTGAGATCATGACCTGAGCCGAAATCAAGAATTGGTTGCTTAACTGACTCAGCCACCCAGGTTTCCCTAACTGGGAAAGCGTTTAACAATCAACTTGGCAAAGGAAAGGTAGGGAACAACAATAAATAATACTGAAATTATCTGAAGAGTTTGGGTGACCGAACAAGTTGATTTGCTTGGGTCTAGAGGTTACCTGGGACCTGGGACTGTCAGTTTTAAGACCCCTACAGTCCCAGGCAAACAGGGTAATTGGTCTCTCTGCTCTTGGCATAAGTCTTCTGACAGTAACACAGGCAAAGCAGCAAGAATTCGATTATCAGTGGGCCTTATAATCTGGAAACTGTGTCCCTTGAGTCCTCCCTTGGGACCCTACAATGAACTCAAGAATGATGCTGTGTTAAAAATGGATTTCCTGCCTTATACAAGATTTTCCTGGCCTTTGCTGCTCCCCGTGTTAATGTGGCTGCTCTGTATTTTAGACATAACACAATTTAAAAAACTATCTTCTTAATTATTTTAAGCCTCTTGACGTGATTGCCCTTTGATATGTGACTTTTTTTTCAATGTCTGTTTTTTTCCGATGTCTGGCTTGCCTCTTTGTGAATGGGCACATCTCACCAAATACATGGGTAGAGCCATTCTGGGAGAATTTCTTTTAATTCTTCTGATTGGAAGCTTTATAATTTGGCTCTCCCAAGAAGAAGCTGCGATTCTCATCTTTCAGGTAAGTTTTAAGAGTTCATTTTTCCACTTGAGATCTGATCACATGCATGAAAGCCTAGATGAAAAGGTTAATTAGTTGTTCTAGAAGTAGAGCTTCGTTTGGTTGTTCACAAGGAGCCAGGAAAAGTGAGCCACTAACATCCAGATAAAGAATTACGTACCCCCCCCCCAATCCTGTCCCCTTCACACCAATGGCTCCATATTTCCTCTCCATCAACCTCTCTTCCCCAGGCATCACTTGCTTAAGAAAGAGGCAAGTTCCATGCCAGTGATAGGCATGGAGAGCTAGGGCAGCGGCCTCCCTGGACAGAGAATGCAGTCGAAGACCCTGTGCATGGAGACCATGGTTTGCCAGTGTTCTCTGTCTTCGGGCGTCCTGCCCAAGCAGCTTCTGAATATGCTTTACAAGGGTTGTGTCCATGTCTCCAGCCTCACTTTGTGCCAGCTGCTTTCAGAAGTCAAGCCCCTCTGGACCCAGGTGAGTACGTATTAGGTATTACCCCATCCCGACCCCGGGGCACCCTTGTCCTGACCCAACAGTAAGCCGAGCATTCTTGATGTCAAAAACAAAGTAAAGGCGATGAGTTTAGTCAAATAAGTGCCCAAATTTAATGAAAATATTTAGGTGTCAGCTCAATCAGTGAAATGAAGAAAGCATTCAAACTGTGTTTTCATGGTGTCCAAATAATTGTTTTAAAGGAGGAGAGTTCAAATACACTGGTTTGAAATATTTGACTTTCTGCCCCCCCCCCTTTTTAAGTTCTTGTGTGGCTTCAGTTGTCACATTGCTTTATTGTGGAGATCTAGCTTTGATGTCACCTTTCAAGCTAGTTCATACAGGGTAATCAGGCTCAAACTGTATTATTTCTCCCCTCGTTAATCAATAGCAGTGAAAGCCAGGATTTAGTGTCACAGGGCAGCCTGGTGTGGCAGGAAGGCAGTGGCTTTGTGTGGGGACTTGCAGCAGAGTGTCCGTACCCAGCAGTGCTGTGGCCAGACCACTGCACCCGGGGTTCATTTCCCTCTGCTCTGAGAAGGGGGGCTGCGCCCAGGTGCACTCGAGGCCCCTAAATGTGGAAGATTCAGGATTTATGACAAAATGACTGAACACCCTCTTTCCTTCAGGTTGGCTTTAATTTCTTTTCCTCCAGTTCACAGGTATAAAAATTCCATTTCTTGGGTCTCCTCCACACTTACCACACCTGTAAGCCCTGCGGAGGGGAAGTAAGGTTGACCCCAAGCATCATGCCAGACTTCTCAAGGTTGATGGCTACGAGAAGTCCCCTATGAATTCCACGGCCCGAAAAGGGGCTCCAGGCACCTGCAGAGGGGCGGGGCTTCTGAGGGGTGGAAACACCTGCTGTGGGTCGGGCTGGAGGAAAGGTCTCAACAGCTCAACACCTTTGGTTAAAACTTTATGATCTTCTGGGCCCCCTGGGTGGCTGTCAGTTGATAGTCCGACTCTTGGTTTTGGCTTAGGTTATGATCCCAGGGTCATGAGATCGAGCCCCAAGTCTGGCTGCATGCTGAGCATGCAGCCTGCTTAAGATTCTTTCTCTCCTTCTCCCTGCCCCTCCCCTTTCCCTCTCTAAAACAAAAACAAACACATTTATGATCTTTTAAGGTCCTGGTCTTCTGCTGCCTTTTCCAAGAAGCATCCAGCATCCACTTTCCATGCCTGCCTTTCCTTCCCCGAGCTCCAAGAGCCTTTGCTCAGGTGCACTTGCTGGCGTTTGTCTAACTCCGCTGCACCGTGTGGTCAGACTTTTCTGGACAGCCAGCTACTTACGACAGGGGCTACACTCTTCGTGCAAACTGCCTTTTCATTCACTCACTGAGCGTGTGTGTGTGCAGGGTTACATTTCAAGGATGTCATGTGACCCTGACAACCCCAGGGTCTGACCTGTGATCCACACTTTCCATGGATGCTCCTTAGAGACGGGCACTTGGTTCCCAGGCAGAGGGGCCAAAGCTTGGTTCTGAAGCAGCTAATGTCTCAGGGCCTTTCAGGACTGGGAAAGGGGCCTACCCATGCGTTCATGTAACTGTTTGTAAGCTATCTCAAATATAATCAGGTAGGACAGTTTCAATTCCAGCCTCTCTTCCCCACCACACATGAGGGGGGAGTTACCCCAAAACTTATGGGGTCTAGCTATGGGGATGGTTTCCTGGTTTCCTGAGGCTGCTGTGACAAAGTGGGTGCTCCAAACCATGGGAATTTATTCCCTCCCAGTTCTAGAGGCCAGAAGCCCCAGATCAAGGCGTCAGCAGGGCTGCCTTTTTCTGAAGGCTCTAGAGGAGAATTCTGTGTTACTCCTTCCCAGGCTCTGTGGCTCCTAGAGATCTTCGGTGTTCTCTGGTTTGTGGCTGCCTCTCGGTTTCTGCCTCCATCCTCCCGTGGCCTTCATCTCTCTGTGCCTACCTCCTCCCCTCTTCTCGTGAGGACACCAGTCATGAATTTGGGACCCAGCCTAATCCAGTGTGGCCCGATCTTAACTAATCACATCTGTGAAGACCCTGTTTCCAAATCAGGCCCATTCTGAGGCTCTGGGCGGACATGGATTTAGAGGGACATATTCAGCCCAGTTTCGGTTGGTTCTCCAGAAACCAGCCCTGAGGTGGGGGTTGTGTGCATGAGGTAGGTTGGGGAGGCTCTGGACAAAAGCTTCCTGGGCATGAAGGAAACAGGGGGAGGTTAGCACAGAGGCAGCCGTGAATGAAGAGGAGTGAAGCATGTTAACACTGCAGAGAGATGTGGGTTTCTTGCTGACTTATCAAAACACTGACATCATCGATAGAATTCGTAATGCACCATTACAGAGTGAACAGCAAACTGGCTATGAGTTTGCTATTTTAAAATGTATTTATGAAAATTGGAATTGTCCTGAAATCTTACAGATAACATGTAAAAGAAACATCATAGAGGTTTCCCCAAATTTGGCAAAAACTCAATACACTATAATACCAATAATGAGCTTTAAACACAAAAGAAACTTTCCTAAATTATAAACACCAGAAAACAAACTTCATTCAATCGTGTTTTTCAAAGTTGAACTATTCTCTTTATAGAAAGATGATCTTATAAAACCATTGTCATATAAGAAAAAGATAAGGAATATGAAACCCAAGAGGATTCAGAAAGTTAAGTATTACAAAATTACAACAGAGAGTAAATTAATTAAAAATATTTTTCCTGCATTTATGTATTTGCCAGCTTCCAACATTTTTAGAGTGCTGTGGTTTCTTTCTCCTTCTAAATAAACAGGCACTTCAAACCTTATTTTGTATTCCAGTTTTTCTCAAGGAAGACTCTTCCAAAATGCACAAGCTTCAGGCCCCACCCAATCTGGATCTGCCCTGGCTGCTGGGAGCAGGCAGCTGTCCAGCTTGGACGCAGGGCCGGAAGATCAGTGTTTAGACCACGGGAACTCAGGATTCCTGGAACCCCAGACCACAGAGGCCCATGCTGCTGCGGTGGCACTTGAGCTCCTGGGAGTGGGGCCCAGAGCAGAGCAGTAGGTGGAATGACCCTAAGGTCACCCAAGGTCTGGCCCCTCCAGGACTGTGCCCAGCCCACTCTGGGAGTGTGAGGCACTGTGTGACCACTGAGCTTGGCTGCGGTTGGGTTGCAGGTGTGAGGCTGGGGAGCAGGGGGGAGGGAATCGTTTTTCTCGAGAGTCTTTCCTGGAGAAATTCAATCATATCCATCATCTTTGCATAGCAAGCTGGAGACCCCAGAGGCGGTGCCGAAAGGCAGCTGCGTCTCTGCACACTCACACCTCCTGGCTGGGACTTGACCTCTCTTTGGCTCATTTGGGGGCTGTTTTGTTCCTACCCCTTCACCAGGGAAAGAAAAGCTGGACCTCTGACTGCCCCTGCTCCCCCTTCCCCAGCTGGGCAGAGGCCAGAATAATATGTGTTCCCAGCGTATCCAGGATCATGCGATCACCAGGAATATCTAGGTTCGTTTTACCTCTGAGCTAAATAATTCAGCTTCGCTGGGTCCAAAGTGATTGCTTTGTTGAAACTGGCTGCGGGGACCCGGGGGCACAGGACGTCTCCACATCTAGGAGAATGTGAGTGCCAGTGCGGGCAGGAGAGTCTCCCCAGCTTTCCTGGGAGCATACAGCCCTCCACGCAGATTTCCACAGATTTCTGAGGAAGCCAGTGGTGAGGATGGAGGGATATTTCTGCAGGTTCAGGGGGATGCCACTGTTCTGTCTGCAGTCCCCACTGGCCACGCTCTTGCCCAAGCCCTGACCTGCCGCTGCTATGAATCAGTCCCTGCTCTGCCAAGGGGCAGCCGCGTTTTCTAGTGACCCTGTCTGTAGCGGGAGATGAATTGCAGGTCCCGACGCTCAGGGTCCTTGCGTGGGGGTGGATCAGGATGTGTGTTCCTGGCTGCACATTTCAAGCCAATGGTGCGATTCCAGATGCCCAGGGGGCTGGGAAATAAACAATGACCAAAGAGAGCTTAAAGCCACTTAAGCCGCTTCATGCTTTACTCTGCTATTAGGTAACTTTTTAAATATAATATTGAGCTTTCTTGTCCTCAATCGGAGGTACATAGACTCGCTTTGACACTGATGTCCCTTCCTGCTGGGAGTCTTCCAGGACCCTCTCTCTGGCGACAGGTGATCTCTAAGTGGCTGTCCCCCACTCACAGGCTGGCTGTGCGGTGACACCCCTGAAGCACAGGAGTCAGGCCTCCTGCGTCGCGTCACGTGGGTACTCCATTCACGGCAGCGTTCACCCGGGGAACAGCCTTGCCCCCACCTCCTCACTGCCCAAGTTGGCAAGGTCAGGAGCAAGTGTAAGGGCCCCAGGAGTAGGTGTGCAGTAGCGTTTGGCTTTGGCTTCCCTGGTGGCTGGTAGAGCATGGGCGATGGTGAGGCAGCCCCTGGATGCTCTCCATTCTTACTCCGATCAGGCGGCAAGTTTTGGGGCCGTGTGCCTTCCTCCCCCTGCCCCATTCCAGCCCCATCTCTCTCCAAGCTTGACAAGAGTCCTTGTCAAATGTCCAGAAATTCAAGTCACCCAATCGTTCATTTTACAAACGCCCAAGAAATACTTCCTGTGTTCCGGGCAACGTGCTTTGTGCAGGGAGTACGGAGATGAAGGACATGTGGCCTTCACCTTGAGGGTGACTGACCATCCCCAGTCCTCCCCAGCTATGGGGTACAAATGGCCTTGTATTAACAATAATGGCCAAGCCCCATGACTTCTTACAGGGGCCTGCACAACTGCGAAGCCTTCGGTTTTTCTCCAGTTTTCCCTGCCCCTCTCAGAGCTCCCAGAGAAGATTTGCTTTTCACGCTGGGAATGCAGCCTCCCAGGTGCCTCGCCACAGCCCTTGCCCTTCAGTACTCACGCCCTTGCACGGTCCCCTTCACCCACAGTGAAGCTGGGCTGGCCTGGGTGACCACTGGGTGACCGTGGAAGCCATGCTCTCTGCCTTCTGAGGCAAAAGAACACCTAGGCGTGTGGTTGGGAACTTAGCACGGGCGGCCTCCTCAGCTCCTGCCCACAGCCCTTTGGCCTTGGCTCTGTCTTTCTTTCACAGGTGAAGGGTGGTGATCAGTTGTAATGGCCCCTCGGTCTGAAAACCTAGGCTTTACACATGTGTAACTTAGCTAAAAAGAACAATGGCCATTTCCCCTTCACTTTGCCGGTCTTGCCATCTTTTAAAAATCTTTATCAAAACTATCCAGTACATCCACTTTGAATCTTAGCATAACATTTTATTCGAATAGGACATGGGGTTTATGAGTGAAGGATGTAGAGAAGTATCTTCACAAACCACAGCCCCCGTACAGGGGCATTTCTCTCTCCCTGAGTTAGACAATAGGGTCACATCCAGAAAACCTTTCTGCTTTGATTTTCCTTACTGAGCAAATCTATGGTAAACTCAGATGCAAAAGTAAGGTGTTGGGGTTAGGCATTGCTGTGCCGTCAGGTATCTGTCTGTCCATCGGGCTGTCGATGTGCGTGCATCATGCGTCTGTATTACTTCTCATCTGTTTATCTCTGTAAACTGATCCCATCCCCGTCACCACCAGTTCTGTCTCTAACCAGACTGCACGGAAGGACTCCAGGTACCCTCTGTGTTTTCCACGGTGCTTACTTGTGGCCAGGCTCATACACAAAATAACTACTAGTCACTAAATATTTCCTTTTGGGTTTTGTTTTACGAACACGATATAACTTTTTGTTTATTTAAAAAAAAAAAAAAGCACAGCAAGCAACCCAAAAAGTACAAGGCAAAAACAAAGCCAAATTCTTTCAAATCTTATCATTCAGAAATAGATGTTTACTTCGTGGTCATCATACCAGCCCTCTCTGTACAAACTGGTGAAAGTACAAAAATACACACATTATTTTACAGGATGAGATCTTATTTATTATTTTAAAATAAAATTGTAACTGTCTCCATGGAACTCAGTGAAAGAGAAGAAAATGAAAGGAATTTTGAAATTCAGATAAATGTTTCTTCACAAGAGAGATTCATTTCTAGAAGATTCCTCTCAAATTTAAAATGGATTAGATCATTTATGCTTTTATACCTATTTCAACTTGAGACGTTTTCTGTTGATTCCTTGCTCAGAAATATGGGGACATTTGCACACTTGGGGGCCTTGCACCATTTTTTTAATAGGTCCTGATTTTTTAAAGTTATATTATTAATTTCATTTTCATGGTTTAGAATATTTACATTGCATTCTTTAATGACAATTTCCTCAGTTTTTTAGTCTTAGTTTTTTTTATTTAAATAGGTTCAGAGCTCACCACCATTTTTATTTATTTTTTATTTTTTTATTATATATATATATATATATTTAAGATTTTATTTATTTATTCAACAGAGATAGAGACAGCCAGCGAGAGAGGGAACACAAGCAGGGGCAGTGGGAGAGGAAGAAGCAGGCTTTCAGCGGAGGAGCCTTATATGGGGCTCGATCCCAGAGCACCAGGATCATGCCCTGAGCTGAAGGCAGATGCTTAAGGACTGAGCCACCCAGGCACCCCTCACCACCGTTTTTAACCATTGTTTTCCTTTTATTAAAGAAATGGTTCTGATTAATCCTTTGGTTGGCTAAATGTCGTCCTTTTTCTTTCCCCAAGAAAGGCTCATGGATTTCTTGAATTATTGCCTACCTGACAGCATCTGCCTTTTGTCTTTTTACTTTATGTAGAACCTGGCTAAGGGGGACCCTCCTGGGTGACACTTTTCTCATTCAGAACCTTATAAATATTGCTTCCCTGACTTCTGGCATTGAATATTGGCATCTGAGCCCAATCCTATCTTTTCCCTTGTATGTAAATGTGGATTTTCTGCATGAATGAGCATGTGACTCTTCTGTACCTTTGGAGTTCAGGAAGTCGTCTGAATTAAGTTTGGTGTGGATAATTCTCCATCTCCGTCTCTATCTATCTATCTATCTATCTATCATCTATCTATCTATCTATCTATCTATCTATCTATCTATCTATCACCTATCATTTATCTATCATCTATCATCTATCTATCATCTATCTATCTATCATCTATCTCTATCCATCTATCTACAATATTTATAGTACGGTTTATGTTCTTTTAAGCTATAGAATTAAGTATGTCATTATCTCAGTGATATTTAAGTCTACTATATGAATTTATTGTTTTCATCAAGTAATACACGCACAAAACTTATGTGTCAAACACACCCTGCCCCACACTGCCCTAAGCCCCAATCCTATTTTCCAGAGCCGACTGAATTCAAATTTTCTGTTTCTTTTTATATGTCCTTCTGTATTTCTAAATAACACACTTATAATGCTCTTTCTTGATTTTTCGATTTCAGAAGTTATTTAATAACTTCCTTTAGTGGAAGTTGAGATTTATCCTCTTACTCTTTGCCCCCTTTCTCAGCTAACATAGTTTGATTGATGAATGCCCTATGATTTCATTGTTTTCAGTACATAAATAATGTTTATTGCCTATCTGATGTTGCCGTAACTAACACAGAGGTTTTCCCTGAACACCCGAAGGGTTTTGTCATCTTCCTTACCCTGAGGTTTTTCCCCCAGAACCTTCTCCCATCCTTCTCCTCAAGAATGCAATCCAAGGATTAATCTGTTTTGTTCCTGCTTCATCCCCAGGGCTTAGAACCAAGCCTACCTTGTAATTGTTACTCATTAAATCTTTAAGTACATAAATGCTGAGAAAATTAAGTGCTGTGTTCGTATATTCTATTTTGTGCATCTTTTGATTTTCCCCCAAATTAATAATTGTCTAGAATTAATCATTGCCTCACGTTATACTTGCTGATATTTTTATATAATTATAATTGATCCTTTCCAAATTTTCCAAAGAAATTATAACCCCCATGCCCACCCCCAAATACTGTTTCTCTGTGTTGTGATGCTAGACCAGGGCACCTCTCCCTACCCCCCAACCCCCAACCCCCTGGTGTCCAGACCACCACAGCTGTGTGTCCGGACTCCCTTCCACACCCAGCAGACCCCTTCTGGGTCCCCGCCTCCTGATTGCCCACCTTTCTCTTCTTAGTTTACTTCCTCATTATAGGGGAGCATGTCTTCCAGTAACTCCCCCCAAAATGGGGGCAGAGGTATTGTTTTGAGCTACTGCATGTTTGAGCTGTTTCGCTCTAATATTCGTGATTTGGATAAAACTAACATTCTGGGTTGGAAACCCTTAGAAATTTGAAGACCCTGCTCCATTATCTCCTAGTTTCCATGTTGCTGTTGAGAAATCCGTTACGGTAGCTTTTCCTCTTTCTCTCTTTCTAAAATTAATTCGGATGTTCTCTATAACTCTGGTGTTCTGAAATGTCATGAGGAGGTGTCTTGAGGGATTCTTTTCACTGACTACACTGGGAAAATCAAGGTCTTCATTTCTTTTCTTTTGAAAAATAATTTCCACTCTTTTGTTTTCTCTTTTTAGATTCCTAGTAGTGGGCCATTGCACACCCTGACTTAATTCTCAGATTTTATGATCTTCTCTCTCCTGTTTTCCTTCTTATAATTGAGGATCTTCTCAACTTTATCTTTCAAGAGCCCTCTCTTCTTACCTTGTTTTCTAATTGTCTTTTTCTCCCTCCTAACATAAACTGTTCTTATTTCTAGAATGCAGTATCATATATTACCTTTTGGAACATGTTATTGTGCTTTTGAAATTCTGCCCCTGAGTTCCATTTTTGGGTGTATTTGGTTTCCGTCCTTCATTTTTAAAAAAATTATTATATGTTAATCACCATACAGTACATCATTAGCTTTTGATGTAGTGTTCCATGATTCATTGTTCGCGTATAATACCCAGTGTTCCATGAAATACGTGTCCTCCTTAATACCTTTCACCAGGCTCGCCCATCCCCCCACCCCCTCCCCTCTGAAACCCTCAGTTTGTTTCCCTGAGTCCATAGTCTCTCATGGTTTGTCTCCCTCTCTGTTATCCCCCACTTCATTTTCCCCTTCCTTCTCCTAATGATCTCCCTGCTCCTCCCCAGTGTTTCTGTGACTCTCAGAGTGAGGCGGGGGCTCTAAGGGCTAGTGGGAGGAGCCATTTGTGGGCAGGCCTTAAGGAGGAAGGGGTAGTGCTGCAGGATGCTGTGCACAGGGGTTCACAAGTCTCTTCAGAGCATCCTCAGATCTTCCAGAACAGAGGTCTCTTTTTCGGATCTGTTTTTCCAGAGAAGATATCTCTAGTGTTCTGTGAGCAGGTGGAAGAGGAGGAAGGCATCTCTCAGCAACCCGTGGACATTCACTTGGAATCCAAGGCAGCCCTTCCCACCTGGCTCCACTAACTGACTCCTCTAGGGGTGGAGAGATTCTCACCCAAGGAGCACACCTGGCAGGGGACATGGGGAGCTAACTGCTCCTCGGCCAGTTTGGACCCATTTCCCTGTTTCCAGCCCTCACCTCACTTCTCTGATTGCTGGCCCATACTGCTCTTCAGACTTCCCCGAGGGCCTAGGGGGTGGCTGGCTCCTGCCTACTACTGACCACCTTGAGAACTGTCTTTGTAGGGTCCTGGCCACCTGCCTTACTCCAACTGTGTTCTAAACCACACCATTGTGGGTGTGTTTATTTCTAATGACGTCATCTTCTAAAAATCCTGTTTTATCTTCTATTTCTTCCTTAAGGAGATTGCTTTGGACCCTAAAACCTCCTTTCCATGTCACAGCATGTGTGTGTGTGTGATTTCTTTAAGACTATGGAGATCTATTTCTCTAAATCTTCCTCCTTCTTATGCAGAAGCTCTCTTTTTTATGATTGCATAGTATTTCTTTTTTTAAAATGTATTTGAGTGTAGTTGAAGCACTATGTTACATTGGCTTTACATGTACACCATAGTGATTTTACAAGTTTATGCATGATGCTTGGCTCACCACAAGTGTAGCTACCAGCTAAATATTTTTTATTAAAGATTTTATTTATTTATTTATTTGTCAGAGAGAGAGAGAGAGAGAGCACAAACAGGGGGAGGGGCAGAGGGAGAGGGAGAAGCAGACTCCCACTGAGCAGGGACCCTGATGAGGGGCTCGATTCCAGGACCCTGGGATCATGACCTGAGCTGAAGCCAGATGCGTAACCCACTGAGCCACACAGGTGCCCCTATACCGAAACATTTTTAAGTAGGAAATTAATAAAAGTGAAACATTTTTAAGTAGGAAATTAATAAAAGTGAAAGGCAGGGGACAAATGTGTATGGATTAAGTCCTTATTAGCCAGCATCTCTTGTGATACTCATTTGTCTTTAATAAAAAATATTTAAGCATAGACTCTATGCATGGTCCTTTTTGATCATTACTCATCTTTAAATATTACTCAAAACTCCCATGGGGAGGCTAGTATCACCTTTCAAGACCTACTGTTTGCTCCTGAACAAGGCTTTGGTATGTGAAGGAGAGAAGCTGGTGTTTCTTCCGTGCTCTGAGGTGTGCAAACCCCAGCATCTGTTCTCTGAGTTCTGCTGCCAGCCACCTCCTTGAACACTGCGGGTGATTTATTCCATTGGCTTGGTATTACTTGGCTGTCAGTATTTCCAGAGCTGTCTCAGGGATTTGACTCATCGTCCTTGAACTTTGGTGAGAAAATTTTAGAAAATACCATATGTGCAAATGTCAGTGAGAGGAGGCAGTGTCATTGAAGGGGATTGGCTGACCTGCCAGTGGCCTGGGGCCTGGGGGCCTCACCCCCTCCTTCTTCAGGTGGGGCCTATGCCAAAGAAAGGGAACCCAGAGAGGGGCTCACAGAAGAGAGTGAACGTGTGAACTCTGCAGAAGGCTGCTTCAGCCACCCTCGATAACGTTGAGGGGATTCACCCCTGGTGTGGTTTAGCCCCTGTGTGGGTCCTGTGGCTGCAAGCCAGAGTAAGCTATCTGAGTGACTTCTAATTCAGAATGGAATTAGAAGAGAAGTAAGATTCTCCTACCTGTAAGCCAACATAAAGGGGGCACTGTGGCAGGGAAAGATCTTTGGTGAGTCAGAATGTGCTCCTACTGACCCAGCCAGACTCAATGAGGCCACCGTGGTGGGCGTGAACTCATGGTCTGATCATCTATTGCTGCATAACAAGCCATCCCCAAGCTTAGAGGCTTAAGCCAGCACTTTATTGTTCTCTCTGCTGCTCTGTGGATCAGCGAGGCAGTCTTCTTTGGGGCCTGGGTTGCTGCTAGAAGGGGGTGGAAGCTGAAGTCAGATAAAGGCTGACATGACTGGTTATCACATATGGCGCCTTCCCTCTGGGGCAAGTGGTTGGTGCTGGCTGTTGGCTTGGAACTCAGCTGCAGTTGTCAGCTGGACCGCCTCCACAGGGCCTTCTTGTGTGGCTGGGATTTCTATATCATGGCAGCTGTGCTCCAAGAGCATCCCAAACACAAACATTCCAGGGAACCCAAGTGGGAGCTGAGAAGCTTATTATGGCCTAAGCTCAGAAGTCTCCACATGCCATTTCCTCCTCATTCTGTTGGTCAAGCAAATTCCTAGGGCTGACCCAGACTGAACCGAAGGGGAGTTAGATTCCACTTTTAGACGGAGGAATGGCAGGTTCAGCTTGCAGAAGAGCATGTGGCTGCCACAGGGTGAGGTGAGGAGACAGTGAGGAAGGCTAATGTCAGGCGCACCTCCTACCTTCCCCTTTACTGGGGAAAGGGCAGCCAGACCACTCCTCACTTACAGTTTTCATTCTGACACCTGCTCTGCAGAAATGGATTGGAGATAGATGTGAATATGAGGGTAGCCTACGGAAGGATTATTATCCCTTCAGCCCTCCCGGATCAATATATGCCTCCCTGAGTGTCTCTGCCCCATGAACACAAAGAAGAACATGGCCAGGGTGACTTCTCCAGGACCGAGCCAGGGACATGGGCTCTGTTCTGTGCCCTGGCTGCAGGAACACTGGTCCAACCTTGCATTGCATCCTTGGACACCAAAGGAGGGGAACCACCCATGTTTGGAGTCCACATAGGAATCTATGATTTTTCCATGGACCCCTTCACGTGCCTCCCTGCTGTTCTATCCCATTTCTCCAGTTGTATTGCCCATTGGAGACCAGCGACCCGGGATGGCCGATGGCAGTGCCAAACCCAACTGGGCCTTTTCTCCAGGAAAATCAGCCAACATGAGAATGCAGAACCAGCCACGAAGACACTCCTCCCCACAAAGGGTGCAAATGGCAGACATCTCCAGGCTTATTTTCCCAAACTTGTTTTGGAGGGTTGGCCAAAGCATCTAGGTATAGGAGCTTCCTACTGGCTCTGCCTCTCAACCCAAAGATGAGTTCTTTCATTTTCCTTTAGGAGCTGCATGCTGCATTCATAAAATGACACCTGCTGCCTTTTCAGGGCGTCTTCCCTGGGGAGCAGGATGTCTCTGTGCATAGGGACCGGCAAGCACATGGCTGCTGAGGCTGAAACAGCAGGACACGGAGCTAAGCCTCTTCCCAGAGCAGGGCCTTGGCGTAGGGGCCAAGGCGGAAAGCAGCCTCAGGCCCAGGGGCCCACTTGCACAGAGGCTGGCCCACCAGAGCACAGGGAGGGAAGGGACTTGAGGGCGCTGGTGTGTGCTCAGCAGGCATAGTGGGGCCACAGCAAGACTGCACTCCCTGAGGCAGCCGAGGTGCCCTGTAGGAGCTCGGGCACCAGCTCTGCGCCCCTGACTTCTGGCTGAGCCTTGGAGAGAGGAGTCGCAGGGAGCATCTAGCTGGAGTGGCACCGTCCCCAGCGCCGTCCTTGGCAGTCACAGCTGGGTACTTTCTCTTCTCCGTTTACCACGGGGAGAGACACGGGGAGGGAGAGGGAAAAGTGATCATCGTTTTAGGACATTGCCTTGCTTAACATAATTCTCAAAGTAAGGAGTGTTTCTGTTTTGACAGATGAGGAAACCAAAGCTCAGGACCACTCAGCTGGGAAGGGCCGGTGCTGTGCTAAGAAGGCGGTGAGGCTCCGTCTCCCCTCCCTCCACCGCAGGGTCTCAACACAGGCCTCCGGAGGGCAGAGGGCGGCCAGCACGCTAAGTGCCCGGGGTCTCACCTCAGGATGGGTTTGCAGCCCCTGGGCCGGAGGAGGTGAGGAGCCTGGCTGCGGGCTTCTGGGGGAAGCAGATGTAGGGGGGCAGGAGGCAGGGCGCAGGTGAGACGCAGAGGCGACCGCGCTGTGCCTCGGCACCAGCACCGCAAGATGGCTCAGTGGGGCCCAGCACATTCAAGGCACCAGTTGCACGTGTGTTTCCTCACTAGCAAAGCAAGTGACAAAAAGAGCCCCCTAGTTTTTCTCTTCCCTCTGACCCGAATGCTCCCCTGCCCCTCCTGTCATCAGCTTGGTAGTGACCCTGGGTGTCTGTGATGAGACCAGAGTTATCACGTGCAGCTAAACCATTCCAGATTTTCTGTTTTCCGCACCTCAAGCCCCAGGAAACTTTCCTCCACAGAAAAGACTAAGAACGAATTTAGTTAACTCTGGACAGCTGCTAGAAATCCAGGAGCCCTGCTCTCTAAGTTCTGTCTTATCTGGGACCAGCACTTTGGGACTTACCTGACCATCTTGGGAAAATGAACCCATGACCAAGATGTAGACTTCTCTAGCATTTTACCACAGAGGATATCCTTTGGTTAATTTTGGCAAATATAAGTTTATTTTTTTAAACTCAAACCAAAATGAGTTGGGCTGTCCAGCAAATGCAGTTTGGACTAACATGAATACATTTTTCTCTTAGGTCTTAAAAGCTTTTTGATGGCAAATCCTGAGTTTGGTTTTAAAAAGCGTGATTAATAGCTGGGAGAGTGTTGTGAATTATGTAACAACCCATAGACTCACATATGGGGAAGTGCATGGAGGTGACAGGGAGAGGACACCACCATCACTCTCCAGAATTTTCATTCCCCAGTGGGATCAAAGTCACTGCAGGCTACACAAGCCTTGTTGCGTGGGGGAGATAGGAACGAGAAGCTGGGGCCCGGCAGGGATTGGAGGCCAGGGGCCGTAACCATCAATCAAGCTTTAGTTCTTTTCTCTCTCTCTGTCCTTCCTTTTTTCCTCCCTCCCTCTATCCACCCTGTATCCATCCATCTTGGCATCCATCTCTGTCTTGGCAAATAATACTCTGGTTTATTGGTGGAAAACTGTCTAGTAAACTAACAAAAACAGATCAAGCAACACAGAAGTACGTTTAACTGTACGACCTCAAATTAAAGGGGCCAAGCATTAATTATATTTGTATTTCATCAGAGGGGGATATGTGGTCCCAAAATGCTGGGAATGCACCTCTACTTCTTAGAATAAAGACTATTTGATAACTTTAAATCAACACCTCAGCCCACTGACATTCCTTCTGAAAAGGAAGAGATAGTCATGTGCACGGTTGGCTGAAAGGCTGTGCACAGAAGTATTCCGTGGCTCAGGTCCTTGGAGGGAGGGTGAGCAGGGCGCTGCGGGAACCTGAAGTGCAGGACTTCTGCACATCCTGCAAACAGAAAGTGTGGAGTAACGAGCTGAGAGGTTTGGTCATTATTTCGTTCTCCCTTCATGTGTCTTACGACTGCAACCTAGTTACCATCACAGCCTGTAGAGTTACCAGCACAACCTACAGAGTTAATCCACAGTCAGTGAAATGGATTATAAAGATGTATTAAAAAAGAGTTACAGGAAGAGTTTGATTTTTCTAGAAGGTTCTGTTTTTATTTTGAAGCTTACACTGGGTTGCGGGATGGTAGGTTTTCATTCACCCATCCCTCATCCGTATTGTAAATGTTCTGAGCACCGCAAGTTAGAAAAAAAGCCTAGAGTTCAAACAGACAACAAAACAGCAAGTCAGAGAAGGCCTCATGCCTTAAGAATCATATGGACTGAGACTTAAGGATGGAGCTGTGGAGTGTCTGGGTGGCTCAGTCAGGTAAGTGTCTGCCTTCAGCTCAGGTCATGATCTCAGGGTCCTGGGATCAAGTCCCACGTTGGGCTCCCTGCTCAGTGGGGAGCCTGCTTCTCCCTCTCCCTCTGCCCCTCCCCACCACTTGTGCTGTCTTTCTCTCTCTCTCTGTCACAAATAAATAAATGAAATATTAAAAAAAAAAAAAGAATGAAGATGTGAACAGAAAAGGCTCATGGGTAGTGAGGCAGCAGGAGGAGGGGGATTCAAGTAGGACAGATGGCTTGAGCTGCTGAACCCCCCCTGATCTCCCCTAGGAGCCTTGTGTGCATATCTGTAACCCTCACGGACCATCACACATTACAACATGTCTATTTGTTTGTCTGTCCCCCGCCGCCGTATCACACTGTGAGCTCATCTAACACCACACCCGGCATATAGTAGGCATTCGATGTATGTGTGCCAAATGAATGAATGCAAGGGGGAGACACAGTTGCAGAGTGAATCCAGGAAAGAGTAAATATGGCAACAGACATTTACTGAGGGCTTCCAGTGGGTCAGAATAGAAAACTAGATCTTTTGGGATGCAGAGAGGAAAAAGCCTCCATAAAGGTTTCATATTCCTTAGGATATTTACTCATTTAAAAATAAACAAAATATTCCTGTCTTCTGCACACACAGTACGTACGTATCAGTGGATGAGCACCCTTCTCCTGGGGGGGGGGTCATAAGTGTATTCATGCTGGACCATTGTCCTGATACAGGATATCATACCAAAAGTTTGTTGGGACAGAACAGCACAAAGGATGGACACCCATATCATCTGACTTACTGCTCACCACAGGCTAGAGAGATCAGAGGGACATATTCACTGTCCATATTCTTTTACACGAGGACATGGAAGTTCACAGATTTTGCACACTCACCCCATAAGTTTATCTCAAATAGGTTAACCTAAGTTTGTTCTCAGAAAAGCGTAGTCTCAATTAATGATGGACCCAGACATCTTAGGGAAGGTAGAGGACACACTTGATAAATGGAGCAGAAAACATTGGAAGGGCAATATCTAGGGGCTGCAGAGAAGATCACACATGTCACCGTGGGAGCCAGGGGTATTTGGTAAGAAGCTCAGAGGAGGGACAGGGATTCCCGGCTTTGGAATTTTAGGGAAAGTTCTCTTGGGTCTGCTTCAGCCTGAGTCTTTTTTTTTTTTTTAAGATTTGTTAATTTATTTGAGTACGAGAGAGAGAGAGAGAGAGAGAGAGAGAAGGGGCGCAGAGGGAGAGGGAGAGAAAGAGAATCTCAAACAGACTCTCAGCTAAGTGTGGAGCCTGACTTGGGGCTCGATCCCAGGACCCTGAGATCATGAACTGAGCCGAAACCAAGAGTTGGACACTTAACTGACTGAACCACCCCAGTGCCCCCAGCCTGAGTCTTAAAAGCAAACTATCCTGTTACCTGGCTAGCAAAGGCAAACAAGACACCTTGCTTCATTCCAACCTGCACTAAAAGGGCTCAGATGATATCCTTGTCCCTGACCTTTGCTTTTGTCTCTTGCCAGAGACCCAGGTCCTTTCTTCTTGTATTTTGTGTTGCAATCTCTTCACCTAGGTTGGCTCTTAGCTATGACCTTCTCTTTAAATCATGCTTTGGTCTTTCCTTGAATAAGATACTTCAACTTTCTTGCACCAAATGCCTTGAAAAGGTGTCTGAAAATTTCTCTGGGGAGTGGAAAACCTAACCTTATGAGTCATGGTTTAACTGCAGAATACTTAAGATAACGATATCCATGGTTGGTTGGGAGTGTGTATTTTTCATGTATTTGTAATATATTTCCCCCTTCTCTAAATGGGTATCTGCTAACATTTGCTTTATTTATTTTATTTATTTTTAAAGATTTTATATATTTATTTGACAGAGAGAGAGAGAGACAGCCAGCAAGAGAGGGAGCACAAGCAGGGGAAGTGGGAGAGGAAGATGCAGGCTCCCAGCAGAGGAGCCTGATGCGGGACTTGATCCCAGAATGCCGGGATCATGCCGTGAGCCGAAGGCAGATGGTTAATGACTGAGCCACCCAGGCGCCCCAACATTTGCTTTATAACAATTCAAAATCTTACAGGTACAAACATAGTCATCAAAAAATTTAGGAAACATAAAATTTAATGCCTGCAGAGTATTTCTTTATATGGATATACCATAAATTATCTTTTGAAATGACCTTATTGGTTTACATTAAGGTTATTTCTGGCCTTTTGAGATTGACCACTGGCCTCACTAGAATTTACACTTCCTAAGGGCATGGATGGTGAGCGCCCTGCTCATTTTTACATCTTGAACATTTGCCACAGTACCTGACACAGAGTAGATGCTGAACACGTTTTGAATGAATGAATATTGGGGAAGAGGGAGGTAAAGAGGCAAGGTTTTCAATAAGAATATTAATATTATAATAATAACTACTGTTAATAATAATTCTTACTAATAATACTTTCTGACTTTTATTTCTTTTTCTTCTCTTATTGCATTGTTTATATCTCTGGTATGATGTTGAATAGAAATGCAGAGAACAGGCCTCTTTACCTTGTTCCCCGCTGTAGGTAGAAAGCACTCAGTTGTTCACAATTCAGTACTATGTTTTTCATAAATGTTCTTCATCACACCAAGAAACTTCCCTTTTATTCCTACTTTGCCAAGAGTTTTTATCACACTGATAAAAACCTTTACTGCATCTATTGAAGTAGAAATGTTGCTTTTCTCCTTCATTTTTTTAAATTCTTAGATTACAATATTTGATCTTTGAATGTAATTTCAATCCTGCAATCCTAGGATAAACCCTATTTGGTTGTAATGCATTATCCTTTTACTATATTACTTGATTCAATATTACTTGGTTATATTTTTTTGAGGAATTTTGTATCTATTTCATGAGGATACTGGTCTGTATTTTTCTTTTCTAGAGATATTTTGTTATATTTTGGTCTTAGGGTTATACTTTCTTCATAAAATAAGTTAAGAAGTTTCCCTTCTTTCTCTACTTTCTCAAAGAGTTTGTGTAAGATTAGTGTTATTTCTTCCTTAAGTGTTTGATAAATTACTGGGTCAAAATCATCTGCGCCTGGAGCTTCCTCTGTGGAAAAATGTTTAGTAAAAAACTCAATTTCTTTAACATACATCTGTCTTTCCAAATTTTCTCTTTCATTCTGTGCCAGTTTTGCTAAGTTTTATTTTTCAAGGAATTTGTCCATTTTATCTGAATTGCCAGGGTATTTCCCTATTCATTTTCTCTTTTCTGCAGATCAAATAGTTTCTAGTAATCTTTCAAGTTCACTGGCTGCTTCTCCTGTCATTTCCATTTAATTTGATAAATATTTTCATTTTAGGTATGCTACTTTGAGTTTCAGAACTACCACTTGGATCTCTATATTCTCTATTCCTCTGCAGAGAATTGCTATCTCTTTTTTCAGTAAGAGCTTGCCATTCATAGAACAGAGTTGTCATAACTTCATGAAAATCCTTGTCTGCTAATTTTGACATCTGGGTCCTGTCAGAGTGGTCTCCACTATTTGCCTTTTCTCTTGAGAATGTGTCCCACTTCCTAGTTTCTTTAGATGCCAGATGATTGTAGTTTGTGCCCTGATCATTGTGAATGCCCTGCAGGTGAGACTTTAGGTTCAGCCATCTTCCTCTGATGAGCACATGTGAGATTTTGTTTTATCAAAATTAACGTGGTTGGTTGCAAACATCAAACTCTGTCTCTTGAATAGCAATTTTATCTCAGTTTAATTCTTTGCTTTTTAACTGGGCTGCTTTGCTGCCTCTCTGCCCATGCTTAGTTCAGAGGGGCCAGATAATTCGATTTTCTGATTCTATTCTTTCCAGGACCACCTTCCTCACTTCCTTTGCCAGCACCCTGAACCCTGCCCTGTTTCTTCAGGCCAGAGAGACCGGACGTGAGGTATCTCAGTGGTCCCTGTGCTCTGACCTCAGGGTAGTAGTCATTAAAACTGGAGCTTGCCCATGGCCTTTCTATGCTTCCAAGCACCAACCTGCTTTTATTCTCTTGCTATTGCCTCTAGGCTATTTTATTTTTGTTTTCCTTTCCCTCGTTTTGTGCTCCTTTCCTCCTCTTCCTCTTTGTATTTTACCCAGTGGTTTACAGCACTTACCTGCAGACAGGCTTTGCTGGCAGGAGCTTGGCTGGCTGTATCAAAAGATGGAGGGCAGCTCTGTATCTGAGAACTAGGAAGAGGATAAACACGAGCCAACCAGTGAACAGAAAGGAATGAGAAGTCTGCTCTATGGCTTCTGTGTTTGTTGTCACTGGGTCTCAAGGCAGCACTTCAGTGGTTCAGACGTGACAAAGGAAGACTCCTCAGGCCAAAGGGGCCTCACTGCCTGTCCACCCAGAAACCAGAGAGCCATATGGGCACGGAGGACCGCAAGCAATGCAGGCCACTCGGTGCTTTGCAGACTGCCTTCACGGGGAGAGGACATGCATGAAGGCCAAGGGGACGCACAAAGGACTGATTCACAAGGGCATGAAGCCCCCCTTGTGGGGCTCCTAGAACTGCCCGGGCATGTTCTTAAGGCACCACAAGGAGCTCAGGCTCCAATAGCAAGAGAAAGGAGAGACTGTTAATTGTGGTTATGGTAACCACTTTTCTTAGTGTCAGAATAAGAAAATTGAATTTATGTGTCATGGCTGTGAACAGAGTCTCTAGTACAGCATGTGTCCAATAAAGAGATAGGATTCCCTTTCTTCACAAGCTGCCAGCCATGGCAGGCTCTCAGAGAGCCTGGCTCATGTCTACACCCTCAATCAGGCATTCGTCATGGTGATTCCAACATCGGCCAGTCTTCTGACAGCTAGGCAAACAACCCACAGGAGCTCATCTGGCTCAATGGGCATATGGCTCATTTTATTTCTAGCCGGTAAGAGAGCTCACAAGCTCAAAGGCAACCGGAAGTGGGGGATGCAGGAAAGAAACTAACCCTACATTGCATATTAATGCCTATTCCAGGGCAGCTGGAATGAGCCTGTAATATATGAAGCAATTAGGATAATGTTTCTCTTTTTCTGAGTTTTGCCTATACTGCCTCAAGGAATTAATTTCTGTCTTTGGGAATGTGTGTGTGTGTGTGTTTTTTTTTTTTTTTTTCAAAAGCCAGTAGAGGTACAAATGGTGCATACTTGAAGAAAAACGTATATTGAGTAGAAGGGACAAGCCAGGGACCTGAGAAAGGTTGAGTCCTGTGTAGCTTTCCCTCAGACCCTGTGGACATAAGGAGTCACATGTCTGCTGTCCTGACTGTGCTCTGAATCTCTGTAGATGTCCCCCGCCATGCAGGACAGACGTCTGTGCGTGGGGTTAAGGGAGAGGCGCTGGGGAGGCAGGCAGGGTTCAGGTGGGGAAGTGCGCCCCTAGGAGACAGCATGAGATGTCCTGGAAGGGATCAGTCGCACCATCGAGGGCCAGGCTTGGCAGGTGTGACCTGCCAGGGGTGGATGGTGAGGAAGGGCAGCTGAAAGTCCGGGCACCTTGGCCGGCCACCCACTGACTTCCCTCTGCTTTGGGGCACACTGCTCTTCTTGTAGGGTCTTCCCACTGATTGAATGACGCCAGTCCTCCTTATCTCAACTGATTCTCGACCAGCAAGGAAATATTGGAAATGAAATCCTTTTCCTCTGGTGTCTGGCTACCAGGCTTTCCCACACCTAATCAGTTACAGTATTCTCCTTCCTCCGGCAGTGGGAAAGTTCCAATGGTTGTTTCTCTTGCCAGCTTTCCGGCCCTCACTCCCTGCCGGGTCTCTGGATGTTCATCACCTTTCTCTTCTAGCACTGTGGCCCCCAGCTTGGTGTTCATCTGGTGACCACTCTGTTATCAGTAATGAACTTCAGAGGTGGCGGAACAACCAGCCTGGCTTATCAGGCACCCAGACCTATGTCAGTAGCTGCAACATGCAAGGTGCCATGAGAAACACAACAAAGCAGAAAGCTTGCCATCAACTTTCCTTGATAGCCAGTAAACTGGCTTCAGTTAGGTTTTATCTTCCCTGGAGAAAGCCCTAGAAAGTTGAGGAAGATCTTGCACTTTCTCTGTGAGCCCCTCCTGCATCTGCTGGGCTCCCCGTCTGTGTATCAATTTCCCCACCGGCACAACTGCACTGTCCCAGCACCCTGGTGGTCCTTCACCAGCTCCCTGTGTGGCCAGCACCGGGGGGCCGCTGGAGGGAGAACCCGCTCCATCATGATGGATTTTTTTCCCCCTTTTAGCACACTGCTGATTCTATTTGCAAATATTTTGTTAAGAATTTCCATGTATTGGGGCGCCTGGGTGGCTCAGTTGGTTAAGCATATGCCTTAGGCTCAGGTCATGATCTCAGGGTTCTGGGATCGAGCCCTGCATTAGGCTCCCTGCTTAGCGGGGAGCCTGCTTCTCCCTCTCCCCTCTGCTCTCTCTCTCTCAAATAAAATCTTGAAAAAAAAAAAGAATATCCATGTATTTGTTCATGAGGTTTATCTTTCTTTCACTTCCTTTCCTTGTGATGTTCAAAGTCATACTGACCTTATGAAATGAGTTGAGAAGTACTCTTTCCTCTATTTTCTAAAAGGATTTGTGTAAGGATTGGTATTTTGAAATTTTTGCCAGAATTCATTAGTGAATGTTCTGGGCCTGGAGTTTTCTTTGTGGGAAAATTTCCAATTATAAATTCTATTTTCTTAATTGTCACAGGGCCATTCTAATTTTTTAAAATTTTATTTTGAGTCCGTTTTTGTAATATATGTCTTTCATGGAATTATTTTCCCCATTTTATTCAAGTCATGAAATTTATTGACCGACATTTGTCCATAATATTTATAAACTTATTATCCTCTTAATGTCTGTAAAATCTGGAATGATATCTGTCCATCAGCTTTTGGTCTTTTTTTAAATTCTTTACCCTTTTTTTTTGCTTTCTGTTCTTAAAGTAATTATTTCTTTCCTTACATTTTTTTTTCTTTCATTTGCTCTTCTTTTTCCATTTATTTAAAGATGGAAGATTAGACTATAAATTGTACATCTTCCTTATTTTCTAATAGAGGCAGTTAGAGTCGTCCCCTAGGTACTGCCTTACCTGCATCCCACATATTTTGACATGTTGTGTTTCCATTTATATTTAGTTATGATTGCTACTTTCTAATTTATGTTGGGGCTTCCCCTTTGATCCATTAGTTATTTGGGGGATTTTCCAGATATATTTCAATTACTGATTTCTTATTTAATCATGTTGTGATCATAAAACATACTCTATGTGGCTTCGTTTCTGTTAAGTTTGTTCAATCTTGTGTTATGGCTTGACGTATGGTCCATCTTGGTGAATGTTCCACTGGAAAATAGATGTATTTTAATTGGGTGAAGTGTTCTCTACATGTCAGTTAGGTTAAGTTGGTTGAGAGTCTTGTTCAGATCTTCCGTATCCTTACTGATGTTTTTTTCTACTTATTCTGTCATTTCCTGAGAGACTATTGAAATATCCAACTAAAATTTATACTTATAGAATATATGTATATTTGTAGAAATATAAAATTTTTATTTATAAATTAAATAAATGTATAGGTATTTAATTTATATTATAAATATTTAACTTATAATACTTAATTAAATATATAAATACATGTATATAGTATATATCATATACTAAATGTATATACATGTAAAATACACATACACATTTATAACTTATTGATTTGTTTTTTTCTCCTTTCAGTTTGTCAGCTCTTGTTCCATGCATCCTGGAGCTATGTTACTAGAGTATCTGTATATATTTATAATGGTGATGCTGTACTGCTCTATTGGCTCTTTTATCATTATGCAACATCTCCTTGTGTTTCTGGAAATTCTTGCTTTTCTATCTTTCCTTATTGTTTTTCCTTGTCTGTTACGTCTGATATGAAAAGAACCTTGTCAGATTCTCTGTTAAGTTACATGTTTACATGATATACACTTTTCTATGTCTTTACTTTTAACCGTATTTCATGTTTCTATACTTAAAGCCCATCTCTTGAGAGGTCTTGCTTTTTAATCTAGTCCAAAGATTTCTGGGTTTTGATTGGAATGCTTTGTTCATTTATAGTTGATTACACGTTTACGTAATTGTATATGAATTTAATTTAATCCTACATCTAACAGCATGATATGTATAAACTTACGTCTTCCATTTTACTGTTTGTTTCTTATTTGTCTCATCTGTTTCCTCTGCATCTCCATCTTTACTGTCATTTTTTGTGTCAAGCAGACTATTTTATTTATTGGCTTTTTAGCTATGTTTCTTTGCATTGTTTTTGGAGGTTTCTCTAGAGATTAAGTGAGCTTCTTTAACTTATTCAAATATTTTAAAAGTTAAAATGGAATTACTTCTGTTAAAACAGAAGAGTCTTAAAAAATAAATAAAATTTAAACATCTTGCAATGGTATTATGCATTATATCTATCGAAAAATGCAGCATTATAAATTTTACTTTAAACATTTGAAAATAAGAGAAAAAATACAGGTTTTAAAATATATCCTATACGTTTTCCATTTCTGGGGCCCTTGAGTTCTTCTGTATATCCAGGTTACCTTCTGGTGGCATTTCTATTCAGTCTGGAGGATTTTCTTTTCTTTCTTTCTTTCCTCCCTCCCTCTTTCTTTCTTTCTTTCTTTCTTTCTTTCTTTCTTTCTTTCTTTCTTTCTTTCCTTTCTTTCTTCCCTCCTTCCTTTCTTTCTTTCTTTCTTTCTTTCTTTCTTTCTTTCTTTCTTTCTTTTTCTTCTTTCCCCTTCCTTCCTTCCTTCCTTCCTTCCTTCCTTCCTTCCTTCCTTCCTTGTCTGCCAACAATAAATTCTCTTTATTTATCTGAAAATGTTTTTGTCTTCATTTTTGATGGATAGTTTTACTTCATGTAAAATTGTTGTTTAGCAGTTTTTTTTTAATCACTTTGAATAGTCATTCCAAACTTCTCTTTGGCCTCTATTGTTTCTACACTTGATCTTAGCCAAAAGGCCAAGAAGCGATTGCTCTCTATTGTTTCTGATATGACGTCAACTGCTGACTATATTATTGTTTCCTGTGTATGTTGAGTTTTTTTCCTTTTTTTTTTTTTTTTTTTTTTTTTACTGGTTTCTTAGATGATTTTCTTTTTCTTTTTGGCTCTGGAAATTTCATTAGAATCTAGGTGTGGTTTTCTTCATGTTTATCCTATTCCAGGATCCTCTTGGATCTGTGAGTTAATGCTTTTCATCACATCTGGTAAGCTTTCAGCCATTTATTTCTTCAAAATGTTTGTCCACCTCTTTCTCTCTGCTTTATTCTTCTGGAACTTGATTGGTTGTTGGAGGTTTGTCCACAGATTTCTATGTTTTCTCCATATTTCTTTCATCTTTTTTCTTTCTCTTTCCTTTGGATTAGATAATTTCTACTTAATCTATCCTCAATTCACTCATTATAAAATTCTACCTTCACATGTTTATTGTTGACCTTTGGTAATTTAAAAACTAGTATTAATTTTGTAAGTATTGGCATGTTTACAATTTTGAGACTGTACATCTATAAACATGATGTGCTTCTCTGTTAGTTTTCTTTCATATCCTTCAGGTAAATTAAAAATTTTTTTCTTAGAAAGTTTATACTAGGTATTTTAAAGGTTTCCCCCTTCTGCATGTTATGAATGTTATCTTTTTTTCCTGGTACATTTCATTGTTGGTTATTTCTGCTTGATAGCAACACTATTGATTTTTGTAGGTGAATCTGTTATTCAATAGCCCTGCTAGGGTCTTTTATTAGTTTTACTGGCTGTGTGTAGACTCTCTTGGGTTCTCTAAATAGAAAATCATAACAATAAAAAACAGGTTTTTTTTTTTTACTCTCTTAACATGTTTTATCTCTGATTTATTATCTATTTTGATGAGTTTAAAATTTTTGAATTTCATTTTTAAAATTCATGAACTATTTAGGAATTTATCATTTCTTGCCATAATTTAAGAATTATTTTTGACTAGGCATTTAAAATGTAATTTAGAAAAAAATAATAAAATTTAATTTAGTACTGGTTTAAGATGTTAGTCAAGATAGCCCAGATCATACTGCCATAATAAACAACCCCCAAATCCCTGTTTCTTAGAACAACAAAATGTATCTTACCTACACTACGTGACCATCAGAGTTTGGCCGGTAAGATCTGCTTATTGTGATGACTTAGACACACAGGTTGATGGAATAGCCACCATTTCAAATGTTGCCAGTTGCTATGTCAAAAGTCAATAGAGAGAGGAAGAAAGAACTCTGGGACTTCTGTTTCGTCAACTTCTCCTTGCAATCACGTTTATATATTTTGAAGGGGATATGATTAGGTTGAACTTATTGCTTGTTGTTTCACTCTGTATCCTTAACTCTACCAAAAATGATATAAACATTGATTGATCAAGAGGGTCCATAATTTTCCTGCATCTGGCCACCTTCATTAAGTGACAGCACTGGGCACTAGTTGTTACTTGTAGCAGATGTACACGATCTCGTTTTATCCGGACAGTACCACTGTAAGGCCATTGCCATATTGTTATTCCTGATTTACTCCTGAGTACATGGAGCCCACACCTGAGCATCCAGGTTGAGGCTCTTTTCTTGGCCCATGCTGCTCTCAAAAAAGGCAAGCCAACATTTAGGGTCAAAAAAATCATGAAAGACACGTTCTCCCCAGAAGCTGCTTTGATGGACCTCTGCAGTGCCAATATTTGTACTAGAAATCAGCTATTCAAGCTGTGTCTTGCCACTCTACCAAATTGAACAGTGCCTACCTGGTCTTTCATTTACCTGCACCTTGTTAGCACCCCCACACAGCAGAGCTTAGCAACACCGGGATGATGAGGGAGAAAGGAATATGAGCTATTTAGTGAAGATGTTTTCCTAGCTTGTAAACCTTCTTCCTTCTAGTTTCTTCCTGAAATATGTATTCCCTTTGATGGAGCACATTTCCTAGGTTAGTCTCATGAGGGGTCCCATACATCAGTCCCAATTCTGGTGATTCATGTTTATAGCTCCTCCTTGTGAAGCTTTTGCCCGATCCTGCTTTGGTGTTTCTTTGGAGCCTGCCTGACTTCAGTGTGTTCTCTCTGCCAGACCCTGGTGTGGGGAGGTGGCCTGGTTAGGCTTTTAAGGTGACTGTTCTCTGCAAGGGTCCTTGTTCTGTCTGTTCTGCAGACAGGCTTTGCTTTTAGTATATCGATTTACGTTAGAGGTTTTCTTCCTCTGTCTCCCAGCATTATTGTGTTTTCTGCTGTTTTGTTTTGCTTTGTTTGTTCTTGTTTCTGTTTTTCTGATTTTTTTTTTAGTGTTTTCTCGGTTTCTTGTCCCAAGTACAAATGCAGGACAAAGGCTGCTTGTTACAAACCGCTGCTGAACCATGTGAGATGCAGCCATCTGCAAGGCTGATTAATATTGCACTGCCGTGCTTCAGTCTGGGTGCCACGAAGCAGCATCATTCATAATTTAATGCTACTGCCGTGCTGTTCCCTAATGCGTCATTAGTGTTTTAGGATGGCCTGGCCCACGGAGCACTCTGCATATGTGCTGGCAACCTCAGAGGTCAGGCTCTGGGCAGTTCCTCTGCGCCAGAGCGGGGAGAATATGCTGCACAGAGCAGTGCAGCTGAGCCGTCAGCTAGCCAGAGGCACCAGGAGTCCAGGGAGGTTACCCCAGAACTTTCCACAACTCAATCCACCTCTGTTTCTGCACGAAGCCTTCCTACATGGAGACAGAACAACATTCACGGATGTAAAATTTTCCCAAGAAAGAACTTTGTTGCGATTGAGATTTACCAAAAATATAAAAAAATGAATGCATTATGAAAACAACTAGTAGATGCAAACTAATTTTATTTAGTCAGACTTTAAGCAGCTATATTTCTACACTTGGAAGTGTATATACTTATAATTTTGTTTTGTTTTAGACTTGCTAAAAAGCCCTCATGGTCCCTAAGTTTTGTATATTTGGTTGAAGAGTCCATAGACAGGTCAGGATGGGGCTAAGGGATAGAAGCATTCTGCCCTAGTCCAGGTGCTCTGGGCATCACTAGAGGTAACGTTCTTCCCTGGGGACTCCAGGCTTTTCCACTCTCACCCTCTCATATTTCCTACTCATCTGCCTTCCATACATCAATACGGACTCTCTGAGAGGATTCAGTCCTTGGCAAAACTTCAAGGCAATGTGTTAGCTTTCCTGGTGCCGCTTGTGTGTAGGAATTCGCTCTAGCTAAGGGTAGAAAAATTTATGTTTTCTTTTCAAAATCATCTCTGGTGTAATCCAGTGGGAGGAGAATGATTTCATGTGAGGTGTGAGAGCCTTCTTAGAGTCACTGAACTAATTCCAAGAGGGAGACTTCTCTAGCTGTCTTTGAGGCCAAGCTTGGGACCACCGATTATGCCTCCTGGATTATCACTTATTAATGAGGCTGACCAGACGTTTCCGATTATTGGCTACTTGGTTCTCGTCCTGGAGACTTCGGTTGTCAGCCATTATTTTTATAATGCTGCAAAAATTCTTCACTCTTCTCGGTAAACTTGACTAGTTTTTCCAATGGGCATTTGACTAATGCCTGAGCAAATGTAACTGATCAGGAAGTGAATGGAAGGAAACAGACCCCTACCCTCCATCTCTGGAGCTCTAGTTCCTCAATTGCTTTAGACATCCCTTTCATGGGGGTAGTGAGGACACAAGTTTGGAGCCAACTTGGCTGGAAGGATGGCACAGCCCACATTTATTGTGGATCTTCTATATATTATCATGACACCTTAGATCTAGAGTTATCTGGCCAGGATCCCCTCCAGGGCAGGATGGGAAGGGAGTGGCCATTGTTGAAATCATCTGAAAGGGTTTAAATGCATAAAGATTCATAGACCCTGGCTTCCTAAGTCAGAGTCCTGGGGAGTCCAGAGTTTGTATTTTTTAAGAGCCAGAGATGAGTCTAGTGATTAGTTAGTGGACTAGATGTAGTGTCCTTAAACACAGATCCATGGCCAATAGTTCAGAATCAGTGGGGAACTTGTTAAAAAAGGATATTTCTTGGCCCTAGAACTATAAGATCTGATAGTTGAGTCTTGTAGACTTCAGAAATCTATAGTTTTCTAAAGCTCTCATCGATTCTGATCATCAGAAAGATCTGGAAACTCCTGGAGTAGAGAGGATGAATGGAGAGTGGCAGACTGCAAGCCCACGAAGGGGCTGCTGCACTAAGCAATGAGAAGGGTGGGGGCAGGGCCGCAGGACCAGAAGAACAGAGGTTTAGGGGACTGGACCAGAGAGACACCTGCTGGACTTGATGGCCTGAGTGAGTTTCAGTCTTTCTGATGTCTTCAGCTTGAGTGAGTATTCTCAAAAAATATAAGGCAGGTAAGATAAAGAGCGCTGAAGTGAAAGTCATGATTTTGGTTTTGGTCATATTGAATTTGAGCAGCCAATGGATTATTAATGTAGAATCTCTCTGAGCATTTAAGAGAAGCAGAGCAGACAGGGAAGAGGTCACACTAGACATCTAGAACCGCCTGCATGGTGGGGACGTTCCATCTGTGGGCACAGATGACATTCATCATCCGTGACACCAGCTTGGAAGATAGAATCTTCAGAAGAAAATGGACCACAGGGAAGCTTTCAGCGCTGATGTTAAGTACTTTTAAAAGGGTTACTTTGTATCTTGGGTGCATGGGAATCTGCAGGCGCAGTTCTGTTCCTGTTGGATGATGACTTGTCCTGTAGATGAGCTGGGACTTGGGTTCCTTATGAGGAAGAGCTCACATAGTTGCTCCTCCACTAAGAGCCAGGCTCTTTGCATTTCTTCTGTGACCTGGAAACTCCTGGGCTGTTCTGAACTCTCGTGATTGCCTCTCAGTTTGGTTTGGAGACTGGTTGGTATCCTCTTACCCAAGGCAACAAATGCCATCAATAAGCCTAGAGCCTGATACCGCCTGAGTATGAAAAGACACCTTTTAAAAATATAACCCAACTGTATATAAGTAATTTATACAACTCTACACATACACACACACATAACACCAACAAATAATCTGATTTAAAAATGGGCAGAAGACCTGAATAGACATTTTTCCAAAGAAGACATCCAGATGGCCAACAAACACATGAAAAGATGCTCAGCATCACTCATCATCAGGGAAATGCAAATCAAACCCACAATGAGATCTCACCTCCATCTGTCAGAATGGCTAGAATAAAAACGCCAAGAAATAGCAAGTGTTGTTGAGGATACAGTGAAAAAGGAACCCTGTTGGTGGGAATGGAAACTGGTGCAGTCCTGTGGCAAATAGTGTGGGGGTTCCTCAAAAAATTAAAAATAGAAACTACCAGATGATCCATTAATACTAGATATTTGCCCAAAGAAAATGAAGACACCAGTTTGAAATGCACCCTTATATTTACTGCAGCATTATTCATAACAGCCAAAATATGCAACCCAAGTGTCCGTCTATAAATGAATGGATAAGGAAAATGTGGTATATATAGAATGGAATATTACTTAGTCACAAAAAAATTGAGATATTGCCATCTGTGACAACATGGTTGGACCCAGAGGGTATAATGCTAAGTAAAATAGGTCAGACAGAGAAAGACAAATGCCAAATGATTTCATTCACATGTGGAATCCAAAAAACAAAACAGAGCAGAAACAAAGCCATAAATACAAGAACAGACTGATGGATGCCAGAGAGGAGGGTGTGGGAGTTGGGTGGCGTGGGTGGAAGGGAGTGGGAGGTTCGGACTTCCAGTCATGGAATGAGTCAAAGAAATGAAAGGCCCAGCACAGGGAATACAGTGAATATTGTCATAGTGCTGTGAGGTGACAGATGGTGGCCACGGGTGGGGTGAGCACTGCATCAGGTCCAGACTTGTGGAATCACTATGCTGCGCACCTGAAACTAATGTAACATTGTGTATCAACTATGTGTCAATTAAAAAAAAATGTAAGTCTCCTGGGAAGGAGACAGAAATTCTTTCAGGGTAAGACAGCACAGATGTGCCAATAAGGTGTGAGTCCTTACCTGGGGAGAGTCCATTCTCTGTCAGGGACTGCCTGGAGGACGGATCACCCGAGGGCCTCTTTTCCCTCTCCTCCTCCATTCTGAAAAACCAAAGGCTGCTTCCTGAACCTTTTCCCAATCCTTCCCCTCTTTGTTCCAAGTCGCTACTGAAAGGGTACCTAGCAGAGGATGATGGCCACATACACTGAAGGCCAGGAAGAACCAAGACAGGGCTTAGTAAGGAGTGAGCAAATGGAAGAGGCTGAGAGCTGTGAGGAGGGGATGAGGCATATGGGGGGCCAACCACCTGGCAGGTGCACGTGTCAGAGACCGCACCCCTGCACCAAGCCCATGGATATGGGGTATAGACTAGGCAGCTTCTCCCCCATCTAGCCCCTCTAGACCTCTCCATACATTACATTGCCTGATGTAACACAGTGACTGAATGCTTTTCCAGCATCCGTGCTTTTGCTGATGCAAGCCTGGGCTCCAGCCACCAAGCCTGACGAGCTCACTGAAATGAAGCTGCCAAGCTGTGCTAGAGCACTTTCCCGTAACGAATCCTCTCCTCTGGCTCTTTCCACAACTCTGGCTCCCATATCTCAGTGCTGGTTGCCTGGCCTGGGACTCATCCACATCTTCGGCTGCTTCTTCTGCACCATCCCCTCTCTCTCTGCTTGCTAGTGGCCCCTGGCCATGCTGCTCGCCCGTGGGCCATGAGCTGGTGATGGAAACTACATCTTGCAGTTTCCTGGATGAAGGTGGCCTTTCCCAAGCACATTCTCAGACCCCAATAGGGACAGAGGGCAGGGCAATAGGGGCCTGAAGCTCTTTAAATACCATCGACAGTTTCCATTCCTCCTATGATGTTACCTGGGACATTTAGCTTCGGTTCCTTCCTTCGGCAAAAGGTTTTAAACTAATGTTTTGTTTTAGGCTCTAAATCTTTGCCTAACATCACCCAAGATGATGAGAACTTGTCCTGAGTCCTAAACCCTTGAGTACATGGGGGCTGCAGCCAGGGCGGGGGGAGCTGGGCTCATGTGGCAGGTGCTTGGCTGAGGCCTGTGCCACGCCAGGGCTGGGGAGCCATGTCCCCCACAGAGCACCTTATGCCCTTGTGGCTGGTGTTAGCCGTACTGCTCGAAAGAATGAGAATTAGAAACGTGGATTGTGGAAATCAGTGTTAAACAAAGACTTTGGGGGAAAGTCTCCCTGCAACCTATTAAAAAATTTCCCTAAATCTACTGATTTCCCTTACCTTAAAGATGATTTTGATGCATTGCTTTAGAACTGCCGAACAGCAGCATCCTGTGGGCACCACTGAGTGTTAGCAGCATGTATGCATACAGTGGTGGCCCTCTGCCAGCTGCGCCAGCATTCTGTCTGCGTTTGCTCCTGGGAAGGGGCTGCGCGGAGGCTAACCTCGCATTCACGGAGCTGCTCCGAATACTGTGGAGTCAACCCCTCCCACAGTCTGGTTAATGAACTGCACATGAGGAAAAGCTCTTGCACAGGGGGCAGATTTTGGAGGTCCGAATAATTCTATGACGAGGGATGGTGAGAGCAGTCTTGTGGCTCAGGACTAACACTGCTACTTTGTGACTCAAATAGAAAGTACACCCAATAGCATTCCCAGATACTGGCTGCCCCCACACATGCAAGCTCCCTCATTATCCACACCCCCCAGCAGAGTGGTGCATTTATTACAATTGACACATCATAATTACCCAGAGTCCATCATTTACATCAGGGTTCACCCTTGGTTTTTACATTTTACATATTTGGACAAATGTATAATGACATGTATCCATCATTACAGTATCATATTTTCACTGCCTTAAAAGTCCTCTGTGCTCCACCTGTTGATGTCTCCCCACTATACCCCTTCCCCACCTCACCCCAAGGCAACACATCGATCTTTTTACTAGCTCCATAATTTTGTCTTTTCCAGAATGTCATGTGGTTGGAATTATATAGTATGCAGCCATTTCAGATTATCTTCTTTCACTTAATAATATGCATTTAAGTTTCCTCCATGTTTTTTTCATGGTTTCATAGATTTTTTTAAAAATGTTGAATAATATTCCATTATCTGGGTATATCCATCCACCCACCAAAGGACATCACAGTTGCTTCCAAGTTTTGACAATTATGCTAAAGCTGCTATGTGAAGGTTTTTGTATGGACCTAAGTTTTCAGCTCCTCTGGGTAAATACCAAAGAGTGTGATTGCTGAGTCATGCGGTAGGAGTGTATTTAGTTCTGTAAGAAACTGCCAAATGGTCTTGCCAAGTGGCTGTACCATTTTGCATTCCCACCAGCAATGAATGAGAGTTCCTGTCACTGCACACCCTCACCAGCATTTTGTGGCATCAGGGTTGTTAATTTTGGCCATTCTATTAGGTGTGTAATGGCATCTCACTGCTCTTTCCAATTGCATTTCCCTCATGATATATAATGAGATTGATATTTTTTCATATGCTTATTTGCCATCTGTAGATCTTTGGTGAGGTATCTGTTAAGGTCTTTGGCCTATTTTTTTTTCAGATTTTATTTATTTATTTGACAGAGAGAGAGAGACAGCCAGCGAGAGTGGGAACACAAGCAGGGGGAGTAGGAGAGGGAGAAGCAGGCTCCCAGCAGAACAGGAAGCCCGATGTGGGGCTCGATTCCAGGGCCCTGGGATCACGCCCTGGGCAGAAGGCAGACGCTTAATGACTGAGCCACCCAGACACCCCTCTTTGGCCCATTTTTATTTTTATTTATTTTTATTTTTTATTTTTCCTGTTTTAAAAATTTTTTTAATTATGTTCAATTAGCCAACATATAGTACATCATTATTTTTTGATGTAGCATTCAACAATTCATTAGATGCATATAACACCCAGTGCTCATCACATCAAGTGCCCTCCTTAATGCCCATTACCTCGTTACCCCAAACCCCCACCCGCTCCCTTCTGTAACCCTCAGTTTGTTTCCTGGAGTCCAGAGTCTCTCATGGTTTGTCTCCCTCTCCGATTTCTTCCCATTCAGTTTTCTCTCCCTTATGATCCTCTTCATGATTCCTTATGTTCCACATATGAGTGAAACCATATGATAATTGTCCTTACAACAACGATCTATATCCATATTAAACAATTTATATTTTGATTGCATAGAGTAGCTTCTTTTTTTATTTAATTAATGATTTTTTATTATATTATGTTAGTCACCATACAGTATATCCCCGGTTTCCGATGTAAAGCTCGATGATTCATTAGTTGTGTATAACACCCAGTGCACCATGCAATACGTGCCCTCCTTACTACCCATCACCGGTCTATCCCATTCTCCCACCCCCTCCCCTCTGAGGCCCTCAGTTTGTTTCTCATAGTCCATAGTCTCTCATGTTTCATTCCCCCTTCTGATTACCCTCCCTTTCTTTTTTTTTTTTTTAAAGATTTTATTTATTTATTCGACAGAGATAGAGACAGCCAGCGAGAGAGGGAACACAAGCAGGGGGAGTGGGAGAGGAAGAAGCAGGCTCATAGCAGAAGAGCCTGATGTGGGGCTCGATCCCAGATCGCCAGGACCACGCCCTGAGCCGAAGGCAGACGCCCAACCGCTATGCCACCCAGGCGCCCCACCCCCCCTTTCTTTATCCCTTTCTTCCCCTACTGATCTTCCTAGTTCTTATGTTCCATAGATGAGAGAAACCATATGATAATTGTCATTCTCTGCTTGACTTATTTCACTTAGCATTATCTCCTCCAGTGCCGTCCATGTTGCAGCAAATGTTGAGAATTTGTTCTTTCTGATAGCTGAGTAATATTCCATTGTATATATGGACCACAACTTCTTAATCCAGTCATCTGTTGAAGGGCATCTCGGCTTCTTCCACGATTTAGCTATTGTGGACATTGCTGCTATGAACATTGGGGTGCATATGGCCCTTCTCTTCACTACGTCTGTATCTTTGAGGTAAATACCCAGTAGTGCAATGGCTGGATCATAGGGTAGCTCAATTTTTAACTTTTTAAGGGACCTCCACACTGTTTTCCAGAGTGGCTGTACCAACTTGCATTCCCACCAACAATGTAGGAGAGATTCCCTTTCTCCACATCCTCTCCAACAATTGTTGTTTCTTGCCTTGTCTATTTTTGCCATTCTAACTGGCCTAAGGTGGTATCTCAGTGTGGTTTTGATTTGAATTTCCCTGATGGCTAGTGATTTTGAACATTTTTTCATGTGTCTGTTAGCCATTTGTATGTCTTCATTGGAAAAGTGTCTGTTCATATCTTCTGCCCATTTTTTGATTTGTTTATTTGTTTCTCATGTATTGAGTTTGAGAAGTTCTTTATAGATCTTGGATACCAGTCCTTTATCTGTAGTGTCATTTGCAAATATATTCTCCCATTCCGTGGGCTGCCTCTTAGTTTTTTTGACTGTTTCCTTGGCTGTGCAGAAACTTTTTATCTTGATGAAGTCCCATAAGTTCATTTTATCTTTTGTTTCTCTTGCCTTTGGGGATGTGTCATGAAAAAGGTTGCTTTGGCCGATGTCATAGAGGTTGCTGCCTATGTTCTCCTCTAGAATTTTGATGGATTCCTGTCTCACACCGAGGTCTTTCATCCATTTGGAGTTTATTTTTGTGTATGGTGTGAAAGAGTGGTCAAGTTTCATTCTTTTGCACGTAGCTGTCCAATTTTCCCAGCACCATTTATTGAAGAGACTGTCTTTTTTCCATCGGATGTTTTTTCCTGCTTTATCAAATATTAGTTGCCCAAAGAGCCGAGAGTCCATTTCTGGGTTCTCTATTCTGTTCCGTTGGTCTCTGTGTCTGTTTTTGTGCCAGTACCATGCTGTCTTTGTGATCACAGCTTTGTAGTACAGCTCGAAATCCGGCATTGTGATGCCCCCAGCTTTGTTTTTCCTTTTCAACAGTTCCTTGGAGATTCGGGGCCTTTTCTGTTTCCATACAAATTTAAGGACATTTGTTCCAGTTCTTTGAAAAATGTCCTCGGTATTTTGATCGGTATAGCATTGAAAGTGTAGATTGCTCTGGGTAGCACGGACATTTTAACTATGTTAATTCTTCCAATCCATGAGCATGGAATATTTTTCCATCTTTTTATGTCTTCCTCAATGTCTTCCAAGCGTGATTTATAGTTTCTAGAATATAGGTCCTTTACGTCTTTGGTTAAGTTAATTCCAAGGTAACGTATGGTTTTTGGTGCTATTGTAAATGGGATGAATTCCCTAATTTCTCTTTCTTCAGTCTCGTTATTCGTGTATAGAAATGCAACTGATTTCTGAGCATTGATTTTGTATCCCGCCACATTACTGAATTGCTCTATAACTTCTAATAGTTTGGGAGTGGATTCTTTTGGGTTTTCCATATAGAGTATCATGTCATCTGTGAAGAGAGACATTTTGACTTCTCTGCCGATTTGGATACCTTTGATCCCTTTTTGTTGTCTGATTGCTGTTGCAAGGACTTTAGTACTATGTTGAATAATAGTGGCGAGAGTGGGCATCCTTGTTGTGTTCCTGATCTTAAGGGAAAGGCTTCCAGCTTTTCCCCATTGAGAATAATATTTGCTGTAGGCTTTTCATAGATGGCTTTTATGAGATTGAGAAATGTACCCTCTATTCCCACACTCTGAAGGGTTTTAATCAGGAAAGGATACTGTATTTTGTCAAATGCTTTCTCTGCATCAATTGAGCAGATCATATGGTTCCTGAGTCTTTTCTTGTTGATATGATGTATCACGCTGATTGATTTGCGAATGTTGAACCACGCTTGCATCCCAGGTATGAATCCCACTTGGTCATGATGGATAATCCTTTTAATGTACTGTTAGATTCTATTAGCAAGTATCTTATTGAGGATTTTGGCATCCACATTCATTAGAGAAATCAGTCTGTAATTCTCCTTTTTGATGGGGTCTTTGCCTGGTTTGGGGATCAAGGTAATATTGGCCTCATAGAATGAGTTTGGTAGCTTTCCTTCTGTTTCTATTTTTTGAAACAGCTTTAGGAGAATAGGTATTATTTCTTCTTTGAATGTTTGGTAGAATTCCCCAGGAAAACCGTCCGGGCCTGGAGTTTTGTTATTTGGAAGGTTGTTTATCACTGACTCAATCTCTTCATAATTAATTGGCCTGTTTAAGAAATCAATTTCTTCCTGTTTCAGTCTTGGTAGTTTATAGGTTTCCAGGAAGGCCTCCATCTCTTCCAGATTGCTTAGTTTTTTGGCATAAAGCTGTTGATAATAGTTTCTAATAATCCTTCCAATTTCATTGGTGTTGGTCATGACTTCTCCTTTTTCATTCATAATTTTAATAATTTGGGTCCTTTCTCTTTTCTCTTGGATAAGTCTTGCCAGTGGTCTGTCAATTTTATTGATCCTCTCAAAGAACCAGCTTCTAGTCCTGTTGATTTGTTCTACTGTGCTTCTGGTTTCTAATTCATTGATTTCTGCTCTCATCTTGGTCAACTGCTATCTCGTGCGTGGATTAGGCCTGTCCCTCTGTTGCTGTTCCAGCTTCTTTTTTTTTTTTTTTAAAGATTTTATTTATTTATGTGACAGAGAGACAGCCAGCGAGAGAGGGATACACAGCAGGGGGAGTGGGAGAGGAAGAAGTAGGCTCATAGCGGAGGAGCCCGATGTGGGACTCGATCCCAGTACGCCGGGATCACGCCCTGAGCCGAAGGCAGACGCTTTAACGACTGCGCTACCCAGGTGCCCCAGCTGGTCCAGCTTCTTGAGGTGAGAATATAAAAACTGTATTTTAGATTTTTCTATTCTTTTGAGTGAGGCTTGGATGGCTATGTATTTCCCCTTTAGGACTGCCTTTGCAGTATCCCATAGGTTTTGGACCATTGTGTTTTCATTCTCGTTGGTCTCCATAAATTAAGTTGATTTTTGATTTCCTGGTTTATCGAGTCATTCCTGAGCAGGATGGTTCTTAGTCTCCAAGTGTTTGAGTTTCTTCCAAATTTTTCCTTGTGGTTGAGTTCCAATTTCAGAGCGTTGTGGTCTGAGAATATGCAGGGGATAATTTCAATCTTTTGGTATCAGTTGAGACCTGTTTTGTGTCCCAGAACATGGTCTGTTCTTGAGAATGTTCCATGGGCACTAGAATAGAATGAGTATTCTTTGGTTCTGGGGTGTAGTGTTCTATATATATCTATGAGGTCCAACTCGTCGAGTATGGCATTCAAAGCCTTTGATTCTTTGCTTAGTTTTTGCCAGGGTGTTCTGTCTATTTCTGATAGTGGAGTGTTGAAGTCCCCTACTATTAATGTATTTTTATCTATATGTCTCTTTATTCTGGTTAAGAGTTGGCTTGTGTATCTTGCTGTTCCCCTGTTGGGGGCATATATATTTATAATTGTCATATCCACTTGTTGAATACTTCCCTTAAGAATAATATAGTGCCCTTCTGTGTCTCTAACTATAGTCTCTAATTTAAAATCCAATCTATCTGATATGAGAATTGCTACCCCAGCTTTCTTTTGAGGTCCATTTGCGTGAAAGATGGTACTCCATCCCCTTACTCTCAGTCTGAATGCATCTTTGGGTTCGAAATGAGTCTCTTGTAGACAGCAAATGGATGGGTCATTTCTTTTTATCCAATCTGCAACCCTGTGGCGTTTATGGGAGCATTTAAGCCATTCACATTAAGACTGAATACTGAGAGATATGATTTTAATGATGCCATGTTGCCAGTAAAGTCTTTGTTTGTATCGGTTGTGACTTTCTGTTCTGTATCACTCTTGGGGCCTTTTTACCTTTATAGAAGCCCCCTTAATATCTCCTGTAGGGCTGGTTTCGTGGTTACGAAATTGGTTAATGATTGGCGATTCTAGAATGTCTTTATTTCTCCATCAATTCTGAATGACAGCCTTGCTGGATAAAGGATCCTTGGCTACATGTTTTTCTCTGAAAGAGCTTTAAAAATGCCCCCCCAACCCTTTCTCTCATTCCAGGTCTGTGTAGACAGGTCTGACGTAATTCTGATGCCTTTGCCTTGGTACGTGAGAAATTTCTTTGCCCTGGCCGCTTTCAATACTGTATCCTTGGATCTAATATTTGCAAATTGCACTATGACATGACATGGTGTAGGTTTGTTGTGGTTGAGCTTGGGAGGGGTCCTCTCTGCCTCTTGGACACGAATGTTTGTTTCCCTCGCTAGATTAGGGAAGTTTTCAGCTACAATTTGTTCAAATATCTCTTGTAGACCTCCGTTTTTCTCCACCCCCTCAGGGATGCCGATGATTCTGACATTGGATCGTTTCATTGAGTCAGTAATCTCCCGTAACCTACATTCGTGGGCGTGGTTTTTTTTAAGACCAGCTTCTATTTTCGTTTTTTCCTCTATTAACCCATCCTCCAATTCACTAATACGTTCCTCTGCTTCGGTGACCCTGGCCGTCAGAGCCTCTAGTTTTGCCTGCATTTGGCTCATAGAATTTTTAATTTCTGTCAGATTCGCTCTTATTTCTGTCCTTAGGGATTCTATATTCTCAGTAACATTTTAGTTAATAGTTTTTTCAATTCTACTCATCATTTTGACCATCGTTACTCTGAATTCCATTTCTGATAATTTGGTTACGTCCATATCCATTATTTCTGTGGCAGAGGCCACAGACTCACTGTCTTTTCTTTGTTGGGGGGGGGCTTCTCCTTCTTGTCATTCTGATGAGGAGAGGTTGCAGGGTTGTCCAGAGCCCAAATTATTGACTGGGTCCCAGGCCGTGCCCCTTGTTTTATAGGGATCTTAGGGATGTGGGCTTCTTCTTTAAAGATTTTATTTATTTATTTATGTGGCAGCCAACCAGCGAGAGAGGGAACACAAGCAGGGGAGTGGGAGAGGAAGAAGCAGGCTCCCAGCGGAGGAGCCCGATGAGGGACTCCTTTCCGGAATGCCGGGATCACGCCCTAAGCCGAAGACAGGTGCTCAATGACTGCGCTACCCAGGTGCCCCGGGTTGTGGGCTTTTTGATTTTTCAGCCTGCCTTCTGTGTTCTGGCAGAGGGGCCTGCCACGCGGATACTCAGGCCACTCTGGGTAGAGTCTCCGTGTCCCCTTGCAGGGGGGATGGGGACGGGCACGCTGTGAGCTGGTATTTCCTGGCTTTTGTTCTCTGGCGGCTTTCCCTTGCGGTTTGCTGTGCCTCTTCTGAGAGTCAGAGCAGCAGTGGCCGAATTTCAGCCTCTGTCACAGAACAGAGGGATTGAGGCCTGTTCTCCACTAATGTTTTGGCCACTTTAACTCTATTTCTGTTGGTGCTGCTCAACCCTGCAGCGTCCCGGGATGTGTGCCCCACACCCGGCGTCCCAGCCCTCAATTCCAGGCCGGCGCGCCTCTGTCCTTTGTGTTTCTAACGCCGCCAGCCGCCAGCCGCCCCCGTGTGCTCCCAGATCTCCGGGTCTCAGTCTATGTCCAGTGAGCACACCAGGATTCTGGAGTTCCGTGAGAAGCCTGGTGGTGCGCGCTCCTGGCTCACGGTCTCAGTCTGCTGTTTTGCGGGTGCTGTCTGCGAGCCCGCCCGCTCCCCCGTGCAGGTGGCTACCGCTTCCCGGCACCTGAACGTGGCGGCTTCTTCCCCCTTCCGTTTATCTTCCAATATCTGTGTGCGGTTTCAAGGCTCCCCGCTTCGTACCTCAATACTCAGTGCTGGACATGTTCATTTGTAGAGATCCAGATGCATCTTCCTGCACCTCAGGCTGGTTCCGTGGTTGTTTAGGCTGGTCTGGTTCCTATCCAGCTCGACTCGGGGGACCGCCTGAAAAAGGTGTCTCCTACTCCTCCCCCATCTTAAAACCTCCCCTGGCCCATTTTTAAATCAGGTTTATTTTTTATTGTTCTTCATACATTTTGGAAACAGTCCTTTATTAGATGTGTCTTTTACAGATTTTCTCCCAGTCCGTGGCTGCTTGCCTTCTAATTCTCTTGACATTATGTTTTAAAGAGTAGTTTTTAACTTAAATGAAATCCATCCGGCTTATCAATAATTTCTTTCCTGGATTGTGCCCTTGGTGTTGTATCTAAAAAGTCATTGACACACCCAAGGTCATGGTAGGTTTACTCCTATGTTATCTTCTAGAAGTTTTACAGTTTTCTGTTTTACATTTTGGTCTGCGATCCATTTTGAGTCAGTTTTTGTGAAGGGGACAGGTGACATCTTAGTCTCTCTGCTGTTCCTCCATTTCCTCCTGCTTCAGATCTGGTTTCAGAGCCCAAGAAGATAGAACAAAGGTTCTTCATTGGGCCTCCCTAAATTCTCAACATGTGTTACTTGCTTTTGCTGTTTTTCTTTTTTTCATTAGAATGTCACTTCCATGAGGGCAGGGTTCTCCAAAGACAGTAATTTCAAACTTATTTAAAAATCAGAATGACCCCTTGAGCATTTAAGACTCAAGGTATTCAGGCCCCACATCCTCAGATTTGGGTTGACAAAGCCGTGAGGGGATTGCAAACCTGAGAATGTGCATTTTTATGTAAACTCCACTCAGTTATCCGATGTGCTTCAGAGGTTGAGAATCAGTCTGTAGGCATACGGAGTAATCCCAGGAGCTGCTGAGGCCGGAGGTTTGAGGTGAGACACGGTCACAGTCAGGTATCTCTGCTTTATTGGGAAAACACTGTTTTATTATTCAACAACCAGATCCATTATGAACTAAACTTTCTGATTTTGGAAAGATTACAAAGGAAATAGAAGCTTAGTGATTTACAAGATACTAAACATATTGAACTACAAATTGTAGTGTTTATACCATTTGATAGGATCGATTCCAGAGAACACAACCTGTAGGATCTCATGAGGTTCTAGTTACTGGACTGGAGACAAAGAGTCTGCTACTACACTGTAACTGTAGAAGATTTAAGGCTTTCTTCAAGAGTAGAGCTTAGGTATAATGGATGGAAGGGCTAAGTCTGGGGAGCTGAAAAAAATGAGCATGTCCAGGAAGTCTTCTGCCTAACGAAATGACTGTCCCTGCCATGGGTAAGTACGCCATGACAGCTAGATTGATTCCATTCTCCATTCTCCAGCCAGTAGTCCCAGTCCCCTCCGTGGGCTGTCTGATGGTAGTAGGCTCGGACATGCCACACTGTTACGTTCTCCCACACCTGGCTGGAAGGGCTGTGATTCAGATGAGCAGCATTGATTTATTTCACTGGGTGGCCTTTCTTCAAAAATAGACACCTAAGAAATCATGACACCTTGTTCAGTTACATTTCTGAAGTAAATTAATATTCCCTTCTTGACCAACTAACTCCTTTGTTGAAAACATGAAGACCACGTGCAAATACAAATGGAAAAGTCGGGACAACATTCAAGAATTGGTCAAGGAAGAGATGAGCATTTTATAAATGATCATGATACTAAGACCAGTACTTAATTTCACATGTGAAAAGTTTACTTGGGGATAATCTTCTTCCAGGTTTCATATATTTTCCCTTGTCTATCTTCATAATGTCTTTCTTTGTTACTAGAAGAATGACCGGGGGTGGGGGGGTGGGGGTGGGATTTGGTTACATAGTATGGTGCTTTGGAGCATGGTGGGAAGCATGGGTTATGAACACTGGCTATGCCACACTGGGAAAAACATTTAAACTCTTTGTGCCTTAAGTTCTCATCTGTAAAATGAGAAAAAAACAATATCTATGCCATGGGTTTGCTATGAGGTCTAAAAGAGATAATCCATGTGAAGCCCTCACTAAAATGTCAGCACAAGCTGGTTGCTTCTTTGGAAGACCCAGTAAAGGAGGAAGGGAGGGACCAGAGAGCCACATATCAGAGAGCACTTCGCCCTCACTTTCAAATGTTCTTCTGGAAGGTCCATCACAGTCGGGAATAGAGAGACCACCTCCATTCTGGAAAGTGGTTCATCTCCTTTTCTCCTTGCATTTTGGCTGATCTAAGGAGTAGACTTGCCCAAGGGAAGGATGATATCTCAGTGTCTCAAAAAGCTCTTTTCTGCATATTGTTGAGAGCAAGTGACAAGACTCTGGAGGGACCCTGGGCTTGGCTAATCCAGGTGAGCACAGGCATGAGAGTCCCTGGGACAGGAGGGGAGAGGTGGGTTGTCTTCCCTTTGACAGTACTGGCTTTGAAGCATGTATACTTCTGTTAGTGTGAGTGAAACGGGGTAATTAGTGAAGGGCAATGTAAGATTCAGCCAACTGTCCATGTCAAACAATATTCCTCTAGTTTCACTTTGGTGATTTCTGGAAAAGTCATGATATTGAAATGCAGTCTATTAAATCATTGATCCTTGTGGTAATATTTTTTCTATATTGCCCATATCTGTAGCATTATCCCATTCATCTGCGCTAATTTATTACTATCAAAGAATATAGAAAGACCAAGCCATCAAGCACAAAAATCAGATTTTTAGGTTGAAAAAGAAATCTGAGAGATCCTAAAACTTTACCAATTGCCCAAGTTTGTTTGACTTGGGTGTGCCTACTCACCTGGGTCAGGTGCAGAGGGAGTCACCTCCATCACCCTTTCTCCCATTAAGTGAGAAGTTCAGTGACACCTCCATGTGGAAAAGGGTGCATCTCACTGTGCATTCCCTCCCCTCCCCCAGAAACTTGGTGGTCTGGGAAAGAAATATTGTGGGGCCACAGAGATGGGATTGGGGAAGAATTGCTCAGCCATACCTAACCTTACACCAAATATACCAAAAAGGTATTCAGGACTCTAGGGGCCGAGTGAGGTCTGACAGGTGGAAGTGTTCACATTGGCAGCATAGTTGGGGACTGACCAAGGCTAGGTCAGGCAGGAACAGAGGTTGATGACAAGGAGACTTTACTGGAGAGGTTGTGCTAAAGGGGGCTGGGCTTCTGGTGGGAGGCTAGAGTCCCAGCAGGAGGATGGAGTTCTGGCAGAAGGCTGGGCTTCTAGTGGGAAGGTGGGGTTCCAATGGAGGCTGGGTTTCCAGTGGGATGCCAGGGTTCTGACAGGAGGCTGGGGTCTGGGCAGCAGGTGAGCTCCAGCAAAGCAGGCGGGGTTCTAGTAGGAAGACTGGGAGTCAGGCAGGGCAGGCAGTATCGCCAGGGGAAAGGAATCCAGTCCAGGCTCCAGCTATGGTGTGGGCAGCTACGTAAGCTTCTTTATGTCTCTGATTTCTCATGCTTTTACTACAGGGCTTAGCACATAACAATAAGAGCCAACGCCAATCAACTCATTCTTCCCCTTCTTCTTCCCATTATTATTAGTAGTAATAGTAGTATTATACGAGTGGCTCGTACACCTGTCTCCAGCAATCTTTTTCAGGGGCTCACTGTGATAGAGTAGGGTCTGGGTGCAAAGGGCTAGGGATTTTTATCCAACTTTCCCTCAACACTGGAATCGAACAAAGCCAGTGGCCGGTCCCAGAGGTCTGGAACTATTTCAGAAGTTCTTCTTTTTCCACAACTTCCCACCAGGACCCTCAGCACTTCCCACCCCTTTCCTCATCATCTCTGGCCCCACTTCTGCTATCAATACACAATTTTCTTCTGGAATGCCGTGAAACGGAAACCCACCCATGACAGTCTCTGGCACAGAACTTAGTCTTCCATAGAAGAAAACATAAGGGGTCCCAAAGTCTAATGCAGATTTAAACTTTAATGGCTTTAGAAGTATGAATACTACAAGCTTGGAAAAGGCAACGCCGTAAAGGAGAATTATTTAACACGTTAAGATGCTACTATCTTTCTGGGTGCATTCAGATTACTGCTGTGTAGTGCTGGCGGTTCTAGTCGTCTTCATACTGCAGACCCTGAGCAGGAGCAGATGTAAGGGCCTCATTTGCAGATTGTTCAAGAAAGAACAGGAATGCACAGGCCTGCCTGCCCTGACTCACCGCCACACCAGTGATGGAGGTGGGAGTGAGTCACGCAGGGGCCTCATCTCTGTGGCTGCTGGTCTGGGGGAGGTCACCCTCACACTGTTGCACATATGGGATAAACACTAAAACATAATATTCAAAATTCACAAAACTGAGGGGGTGCCTGGGTGGCTCAATCGGTTAAGCTTCAGACTACTGATTGCAGCTCAGGTCATGATCTTGGTTGTGGGATCGAGCTCCACGTAGGGCTCCATCTACAGGGAGTCTGCTTGAGATTCTCCCTCTACCTTTGCCCTCCCACCCTGCTCTCTCTCTCCAAAAATAAATAAATAAAATATTTAAAAAATTCGCAAAGCTGAATAAGCATGCAGTATTTAAATAACTAAACTTTTAATTGATGATTTCTCTTTCGCTGCCCCTCTCTCTGTCCAATAAATACATGAAAGCTTTAGAAAAATACATGTGAACATAACCACAGATATTTATGACTTAAAACAATTAAAAATATTTTATTTTTAAAAAAATACCTCCCACTCCAAACAATGTAGGCTCCTGAGAGCCAATTATTTGTGCACACAGACTGCTCCAAAACCCCTTTCTGCCGAACAATTCATGTAAGCAGGCCAGTGAGATGTCAGGCTGTTATCCCTAGCTGTGAAATGAAATGTGTTCCTCCTTGTTGGATGCTGTGTTGACAGGCTGTGTTTAGAGTAATTAGGGCAGGTAAAGGCAGGAGCAGCCTGGTGTCTGGTGCTCTCTCAGTCACTCTTTTCTTCCTCCCCTGCTTTTCCCAAAACAAGGCCAGCAGGGACAAACCCCAACGACTTGGCGGTAGCAGCAAGACTTGTGTGAAGCATCCCCAATGTGGGGGGCAGAGGAGAGAAACAATAGATCATCTGTCGGAGCCAGGATCAGGGACCCTAACTGGCAACACTGGTGATCCCTGGGCACCCCGGGAGAGGACTGCGCAAGTCCCCATTCTGGGGTGAAGGCAGGGGGTTGGCAGCATGGACTGAAGGAGCAGGACAGGCGGGGCCTGCAAATTCTCAAAACAGACTGGTTGAAACTGCCTCCCAGGACCAGGCCCCATGACACGGGGACACTGCTGGGAATCAAGGGGGCAGAACAGGTCCCACTGGGGAGAGAGGCCCATGGAGGGGTGGGTGGGAGAGCAGCACTGGGGGCCTCAGAAAGGAGGGAGCATTTGTGGACACTCCAGGACCGTGGGCTCCAGAGTCATGGGGCTGGAGGAGCCATCCCCCAACCCCGAATTTAGGGAAACTAACATCACACACACAGGAGCCACAGGAAAGGGATGCACTTAAATACGATATCAAATTCTTATCAGTAAAAAAGAGTAAGAAGCAGGATCAGGTCCTTAGAGACAAAAAAAGTTTACCAGAAAGACATGCCCACAAAATGGGTAAAAACTATAACCCAAGATTTCAAGATGAACTAAAATAAATTAAGAAAATAACAGACGATATTAAAGAATAATAGAACTCAAGATTTGAAAACTAGTGAAAAAGGAAAATAATTATTTTAGAAAGGATAAGTAAACTAGAAAGACAATAAGACAGTTCTGTCAAGGGACAAGGTCACCTTATAGATGGGGTCACCTTATGCACAGGGTGACCTTACGGACAGGGAGGACACTGTGGCTATACAGCGGGGTGGGAGGAGTATGCTGGTGCCCACGGCTCCCTGGAGGACTCAGTGCTCCACACCCAGACTGAACAGTAAACAGGCAGATGCAGCAGCTGTGACCAGAGCTCCCTTGCAGCTGTGTGGTGTGGCAGCTTGTCCCTCTGCCTGATCCTGCCTTCCTTGCTGACCACTGTAACTCCCGGGACCATGGCCCCAAATGTCCTTGGTGGCTGTTCATTTCAGAGGCCATCTCCAAAGAACCCAATCTAAGGTGGCAGACCGCTTTCACAAGGAGCGTCTACTGGGCTAGGGCTTAGAATCTGGCTGGGTGCAGGAGGATGACCCCTTCATGTTGTCGGATACACGAGGCTGAGAGGGGAAGTGACCTGCTGGCCTGGGGGTTCCCTGCTCCACGGGGGCCGGGCCAGTACCGGTAGACCTCCTCACTATCTGCCGTTTCCACTCTAGCCTCCACATGCTTCCCTGGAAGAAGAACTTCCTTTCTAATTCCTTAATTTCTATCATTTAGATTTCCGTCAACCTTTCCCCCCTCTGACACACTGGGAAGCTTTTTCTTGAACCCTGGAAATTGTTCTTTTGAGGAACATCACTATTCTGGTATACTTTGACTCTACACTTTCTTCTCAGGAGCATTGCCTACTTCTTCTTCCTAAATGTGTCATAACATGCTCTCTGGAAATTCCCTCGAGTTGACATTTTTAAAAGAAAAATTCACAACTAGAAATATGCACAATGATTCTTGCTGTTGTTGGGAAATCAGAACATGGTCCAAAGAGTTTCCCTAAGCAGTCTGAGTTCATTGCTATGGTGACTGGAGGAGTTGATTTCCGCAGGGTGGAAGTATGCTGGCTTTCACGTTTGAAGAACGAATATGCACTAATTTTCTAGAAGACACTGAACAGCTCCATATTCACTGTAACTCTTTGGAAATTAATTTGTTACCAGTGGTGTCCTGCTTATATTATTCACATAGAATAATATAATCTCATTATTCGCATGAGAAAGACAAATAAAACCAACAAGAAGTGAATTCCTCTTTCAGTTGATTTTTTTTAACACCTTGTACATAGCATTGAAAACAATCATTTTTCCTACTTCATGCAAATAAGCAGAATGAAGAATATTCTTGAAATGACTTTTCAAGATGTGCTTTATTTTAAGTCAGTCCTGAACCCAAACTACATAGGATCATTTTTTTGACATATTCTAGTTCATTCAATGATTCCTCACAAACTGTATTTTAATACGGAATGAAAACTACATTTCAATCATAAATTTTCATGCTACACTGTTATTTAATGAAGAGGTTGTATTACCAATAACAATAATTTAAGAAAAGGCCATTTTTTTAATTTCCCCAAGCTCAATATACATATTTCTTTCATAATTATGAACTTAAAAAACCCGTCTCAGATGTAAAAATGTGAATTGGAATATGTAAACTCTTTGATATACCTGAAAAACAGGAAGGAAAATGTCACATACTGGAAAACACCATTGCCTTAAATCATCGAAATGGGAAAATGCGTGTTGAGGGATGGGGAAAGGTAGAAGAGCGTTCATGACCTCAGTTAGTAAAGAGTTACAAAGTCAGAGTCTTCATTCCACACCCAGCTGGGCGCCATTTTTATCTTTCCACCTGGAGCTTGTGTCTGATGAGGAGAAGTAGCTCTGAAGCAGAACAGCGACCATCTCTGAAGCAAGTCACTAGTTGGGCCTCAACAAAGCCGGTGTCCACATACTTGTTTTGCTGCTTTTTTTTTTTTCCTGAGAAGTCACTGGTGTTTAATGGAAAGATTTTTTATGAGTCTTCAGTTAAGGTAAGGCAGTAAGAGTGTCACTAATGTTAACTTTTTGCTTAGAACGAGGCTTATACTTCCTCAGGTATCTTCATGGGTCTTTGGCTCCCTTTCTCGTTTCCCCTTAGGAATCCGTTCAGGAGTTTCAGCCTCCTATTGCTGTTGCATAATTTCGGGGTATGCTGAGGCCCATCTGTTCTCCTCAGAGCAGCTTCCCCATTGGCGACAGAGCGCAGTGGACGCCATTAGAGCATCTCTTCAGGAAGGGTGCGGTCCCCACACAGAAAAACATGGGCGTCTTTCCTTTTTCCCTCTTCCTGTTTCTCTGAGGGAGGAGACCCATAAATGACTCCTTTGCATAGTCAATCAGAATGCAAGACACTGTTGACTAAAACAAAAAACGAGTAGCCCTGATTTTGGAGAAATGGAATTACAAATAACTTTTTCAACAGCGTCTTCATTTGCAAGGTAGCTTAGACTGAAAAAGGAAGTCAGCTCCTTTTGACCACCTGTCAGAAGAGAAACCATTTCCAACCAACTAGAAATGCTTATCTCTTATGAGAGTATTGTGCTTTTTTTAAAAAAATTCAAATGTTAACTTAATTTGCAGTCTGTGTCTTAAAGTATCAATTTGTTTTTTCTCTAGTCCATTTGATCATGGTTTCTGGTGAGCGGTACAGGAATATTAATTTGGCATAGAGATCTTCCTCTAGTTCCAGTTCCCCCGTCTCTCGAACTAAAAAAATATCTGTGCACAACTTCAGGATTCGATCCACATTTGGGAGTTCTTCAAACATGATGGAGTGTGAAATCCCACTGAAGAATTCACGGACAAATTTCCCAATCACAAGGACAACTGAAGCATATAATCCCATGATACTGAAAAAAAAATTAAATAGAAATTGTATCTACCAGTTAAATACAGTTAATACAATGCATCTAAAAGAAGAAAAATAGTATTTCCCCCCAACTCTACAGAAGATATGATAAACTTATCAAAGCTTGAAGTTTTTCGCTTTTCCCTTGCAGAACTGTAAGACTTGAAAAATGAAAATTAAAAAAAATCTCTATTCTGTAAATGACCAATGTTAATAGTTTCATGGATGAACTTCAGATAGTTTTACTGCATATATTATATAGAGAAGACATATAATATATTTGGTAGAAATGCCATTGTACTATATACACTTTTCTGGACCTCTTTATTTTTATAAATACAGTTCTGCATAGACAATGATGTCTTAACAGACGTTCATGTCGTGTTGGGATGTATGTCTCCTAGCATTTAAGGATCATAACACTGTGAGAGTATAGATTCAGATCATTCTGGACATCGGACCATGTCCCGAACTTCAATGTTTGACCGAGGCCATGTCTGCTAAGGTCAGAAGGCAATGTAAACAGAAAAGAGTCTACATCAATTTCTATGTTTAAACACTGAATGACCTCAAACATAATAGGAAGGTGTAGAGTGAAGAAACTGAACGTATGACTTCTAGTCCTGTCCTTAAGGGTGTTACATCAGGCATTTTGACTTCTTTGGGACTCTTGTTCTTCATTTTTTTAAAATGAAGGGCCAGTGAACTATGAATTTTAATGTTGTAGCTATTAAGTTCAAGAATTCTAGGAAGACACAAGGCTTCCCATCCTCAACTTTATATGACACAGAAGTAGATTCTTGTAACTGTTAGCTGTGAAGTAAGTTCTTACCCGTAGCCAGCCAGGAACCCCAGGCTTGGGGGGCTGACTTTGTCATTGAAGACCACCAGTTCCAAGGCCTGGGCATGCTGATTGTATATTCTATTTCCAGTCAGGTTGAGAACCCACCACTCACTGTTAGATTTAGTTGTATTGTCTCTGGACAAAATGATGGTGATATTCATGAAATTATTTTCTGGAACAGGAGAAAAAATGAAATCAAGTTAGCATGAGACTATTAGGATTTAATGCACATAAACAGTCCTCAGATGGCAAAACCTAGTTACTACTGTCCATAGTGTAGGTGTCAGGATGAATACGCCATAGGGACATGGTAACAATGTGAGTGGAAAAAGAAAAGTGGGCCCTAGGTGTGCATAAGGTTTCTCCTTGTCATGAAACATGTAGCTCACTGCTGCCAAGTGAGCATGGCAGACACATCACAGGATAGAGGGAAGACCCATCACCTGAGTGTCTTCGCTGATAATTCCAAACAACTAGCTAGACATTTAAAAACCCAAGTCATGGGTACTAAGGAGGGCACATATTGCATGGTGCACTGGGTGTTATAGGCAACTAATGAATCATGGAACTTTACATAAAAAACCAGGGATGTACTGTATGGTGACTAATAATATAATAAAAATATTATTATAAAAAATGAAAATGAAATAAAAAATAATAAAAATAAATAAAAACCCAAGTCATTGACTTTTTCAGTGAACTGACTAATTCAATCCTATTACCAGAATTTATTGCATGTCTTAGAGGAAGAAGGCCCTCTGTCAGGTGATAAGGGGTTATAAAGTTGTATACAGCATGATTCTACATTGCAAATGGAACAGGCCACATATACAAGTGCGACTTATGGGCATATGACAACCACTACAGGACCTGCACCAACAAGGTCTGATAGTATGGGGAGACTGCTTCTGCTTGGTAGGATCAAGAAGGCCTCCCAGAGGAGATGGCTTCTGAGCTGAGTTTTGCAGAGTGAGAACTTCATTAAGTGGAGATGGAGGGGGAGAGGTCAGGAAGACTTGATGGCATGAAGTTCAGTAAAGTTCTGAAAATCCTTGATGTGTGGTTAATGATTGCTTTTGCTAGAGCACAGGGTCAATATAAAAGGATAGTAAAAGGGTGGAATAAAGCTTGGAGTTCTCTGAGTAGGTCTTTCTGAGAAAATACAACCCCTGCCAATGATAATAGGGCCTCCACTGATAATCCTGGTGGTGGACAGTGAGGGTAGGGGCCATGTCTGCATTATTTCTTGCTAAATTCCTGGATCAAAGGAATCTAGGATGGTGCCTGGTAATGAATGTCTATTTGATGGATGGATGGTTAGATTGGATGGATGGATGGATGGATGGATGGATGGATGGATGGATGGACAGACTAATGGAGAGTGAGTCAGGAAACTGGTAAAGATAAAGAAACCCTTACCCAGGGTGAATGTGAACCACTCAGATTGCTCAGGAACAAAAAGAACCTTGGTTCTGAAGTCTAGAGAGTTCTAAGAGGGAACATCTGGCCTAGGTTTGAGTCTAGTTTGTTCACATACTGATTATATAACCTCTGCTGAGTAACTCACACCTTAGCCTCAGTTTCCTCCTTTGTAAATTGGTGATAACCACCAACCTATGCTAAAGATCAGACATAACTGGGTAAAACTCATCAGAGAAGCTGTTGTGTTGGCAGGACAGGAAAGTACCAGGACTTTGTGGTCTGGGGAAGAAGGATTTCATTGGCCGGACTTCAAATGACTCACAGCCAACAAGCCTATGTTTGGGGAGCACAGAACATGTGGCTGAGAAAGGGTTAAATAAGGGTGGGGAGGGGCGGGGCTGGGAATCTGGGCTCAAAGTGAGGCTGACCCTGGAGGGAGGGACCCCATCTTCCTGAAGCTGAAAGGAAGTGGGGGTACTGGTGAAGATTTGAGACCATTGCCGGGAAGAGGGAGCCAGCTGAAGGAGGGCCCTGGCAGGCTTGCGGGATCATCTGCTTAGGGGCAGCAGCTGTGAAGGGCTCACTGAGGGACAGAAGCATTTCAGAGGGAATGACTGATGGTTGAGCAATCTGTGTTCTCTGACTAAGCATTTCTAGAACTATTTGGACTGAAAGGGAAATACCAAAGTTCTTAATGCATCTCACAATTACCATGTAAGACATACGTATTATTGACTGCTGAGGAAGAAGAGCAAGAGATGTGGGGACCACCCACCCATGCTCGTCTTCCGAACCTCTATCCTGCCTCTACTTCTTGGGCCCCCTACTACGGGGGCTTCCAGTTGTTTACTTACATCTCTATCTTTCCAGCTAAATATGAGCCTCAAGGAGCTTAGTCTCTAGTGCCTGACGCACGGCCTGGTGACCATGAGACACCCATGTTGGCAAAGGCGTGAACATAACTTGGATAACTGCATTGTCCTTTTACCTTTACCACATGTACACATCTGCTCCGATCCAGACAATTGATGAAGTCAAACAATGCTTAGTAATTAATGCCTAAGGATCCCCAAACATCGACGTCCTACCATCACTGTTGTTTTGGGTAAATACAGTCCCTAGAGACTAACATGGATACTTAACCACCCTTGGGCTCAATCAAGTACATTTCCTGTTTTTATTGTTCTCATCATGGGGCTTTCATATTTAGTGTTGCATAAGGCTGTTTTCTTCCAAAAAGATTAACATAGAAACAAGTAAACAGACTGATGAATCAGTAACCGAAGCTGCTAAGTGTGGAGTTAAGCCAATCACATTCTATACGATGAAAACTATGAAGAATATGGCTCCTGGTGCCTGACTGGCTCCTTCTGGCCGGTGAATGCAGCAGGGAATCTCAGGCTTCCTGTAGGCCGCATCTCACAAGGAAAGAAAACTGGAAAGCAGCTTGAGAAAGGCTGAACATGCAAACTGTAGACACTGAATAAAAGGATTAAAAAAAGTTCTGAACCAATTCCTTCTCATCCTTACCAGACAAAAGTTGTTTTATAGGTTTTGAGTTCGAATCACTAGGTGCTTTCACATAATATGGGTAGATCTTTTCTATAGTCCTGTATGTCAAGAAAAAAAAGGGGGGGGGATATGAAGTTTTAGTTGTTTTAGCCACATAAAATTGATTTTTTTGTTGCTATTTTTGACCTCATATCAAACAAATAATGGTGAGTCTTTGTACTTCTATGCAATGTGATGTCATTACAATTTATGGGTTCCATTATAATCAGAAATTTCTGAAGCCAAAGAAATTCAGAGGTTCTCTTTGAATACTTAGGTAGACTCAGTGCATGAGCTAGTTAATGCCTTAAAAACGGTTATAGAGATTTCTCGTGTCTGTGACTGTTTCTGAAGCAAGGGGCTGTCTTTCTTGCTAGGATCTATGTCTGTACTCTACGTAGATATAGAATTATATCTATAATCAAGCGGACTGCATGAATCTATCTAGTGAGAAGAGTGAGGCTCGAGGGACAAGTGGTGGCCTGGACCTGACCCCTCCCTCTGCAGAGGACAAACTGAGTAATGTAAGCATGTCACTCCGTCCTTCTAGGCCTGTTCTACGATGGGGGAAGATTTGACAATCTTTGAGGTTCCTTCAACTTTAGTGATTAAAAGAGGCTGTCTTAGGGAACACATGTGAGGACTGCATCATGGCGGCTCTTATACTCAACGCAGCAAAGTGGGGCTAGGGCAGACTGGAGGTCAGAACCAGACACTGGCCGGTGAACATCTGGAATACGTCATTTAGCAGTTTTGCACCCATAGCATTTTTCCTCCTCCTACTAGTTCTCATATTAGAATCTAAACATCCCAGCTTGGATTTGTTTGAAGTGGAGTACTTATATGGCAGGATAATATATTAAGATATAGTCTCCACCCCCCACACAAATTTCCCTCTGTCCCTTGTCTTCCCCTAACCCCCATCCATTAGCCAGGCATTCAGTGAGCCCAGGTCCAGGAGTAATAGTAGAAGAGAGGTCTCCCAGGGGCTTTCCCTGGCTTTTGGTGATTATGGTCAGATAAGAGCAAGGTTTGCTACCCATAGACAAGATCAGGACTCCCAGGGCTGGGTGGACAGAGAGTGAGAGGGGAGGAAAACAGAGCTATCTTAACGTCACATAACGAGGTCTCCAAGTAGAGATTCACTTGAGTTACTGAAGAATGGAGAAAGCTGCATTTCTTGCATATGTGCATTTGCAAATGGCGACTCAGTACCAGATACAGCCCTCGATTGAAGGTAATTAACAGAAGCAATCACTTACACTGGCGTTCTTGAGCTTTCTGTGTTGTTGCCGGCTATCATTTTAGCTATACTCTTACGTGTAATATTCTTAAGAGGAAAAGAAAGCTTATCGGTTGCTATTTCTGCTTTTGCACCCAGACTCATGTTTCTGTGGAGAAAGATAAAGGGCTCAATGTCAGCGGTTATTCCGAAGTCTGGAAGAGGTTCAAAAATTCACTTCACTCTTCATTTTATTAATCTCACCAAGTCTTTACTGGGTCCACAACTGTCAACCCCGACCTTTCTGTCCACCTCACCTTTAGAGAGCTTCTTAGACAACCAAGTTAGTAAACCCAGGGAGGCCACAAACACCTTTAACAGATGGCAGGTGAGGAGGCAGTCTGCTGACTAAAAGAGAAACCATCTTGATGCTCTGATACGAATTTCTGCAACACTCTTTATATTGACCCAATGAGGTCAGCCTCCATGGTGACTAATAGAATCCACATTTTTAAAAGAATGTTCAATTAAAAGTTGATCTTTAATGTTATTAATTTTTTGGTATCTCTTCAAAGAAAGGCCTAGAAAATAAATTTTCGGCAGTCCAGAATTTCATGTGAGGAACTTGGGATGTAAATTCTAAAGGAGAAAATAAGATCCAGGAAGGCATTCTTTCAATTCTGAACAGCTCTCTTTGAAATCTTTCTTTACTATATCCTTGGAAATTCATTTTATATTGGAGATGGCTTCTTAGGTACCTATCATGATTCTTTCTTAATTCCATCCTAGAAGCCAGGAATCATGGACCCAAATGAACCTATCACTTGACTGGCCAAATAAACTTGCATGGAATCCTGAATCACACGACTGATAGCAAAAAACCAACCAAACAAACAAAAACTAAGGTTTTCAACTAGTTTATTGCATTGAGGTTCCCCACGTGCTTCACTAGCCGTTGGGTTTTTGAATGCAAGAACTTTTTCTACATGCTCTTAGGAATGGATAAGGGAGATGTATACACACACAATGGAATATTATTCAGCCACCAAAAAGAATGAAATCTTGTCATTTGCAAAGATGTGGATGGAGCTAGGGAGTATTATGTTAAGAAAAATAAGTCAGTCAGAGAAAGACAAATGCCATATGATTTCACTCATCTGTGGAATTTAAGGAAGAAAACAAATGAGCAAAAGGGGGGAAAAAAGAGAGAAGGAGGCAAACCAAGAAACGCACTCTTAATTGTAGAGAACAAACTGATGGTCGCCAGAGGGGAGGTTGGGGGAGGGATGGGTGAAACAGGTGATGGGGATTAAGGAGGGCACTTGTGATGAGCACTGGCTGCTGTATGGAAGTGCTGAATCACTATATTGTACGTCTGAAATGAATATCACACTGTACGTTAACTGGAATTTAAATAAAAACTTAAGAAAAAAACAAACGAGGGAAGTAGTGGCCACATGCTCAGGTTAGGCGAGAAGGAGTCTATCTCAGCTCTCCCCCTCCTGGGACTGCTAGGCCGCTCTCACACCCCACACTTGGAGAAAAGATCTGTGAGGGCTCCCCCATGTTGGGGGGATGCAAGTGAGAATTTGGGTTCCCGAACCTGCCAGTTCTTCATTACTAAGACCAAACTTCACCCTTTCAGGGAAATCTTACAACCATTCAGACTATTTCATTTTATAAGCCCTTACCCTTTTCCTTTTCACTTTACCTCTCTCTCTTATTCACAGAACTCATTGCCAGCCTCTCTTTAAAGACTGAAGTTAGTAGGAGAAAGGAAAAACCAAGAAGTTCTTAATTCTGCCAGAGAGTCCCAGGCAGATCATTATTTAATAAACACAAACATTAGCTGTAGCATCAAATGAATATTCCCAAAGCATAATATCAACTAAAATCCACATCAATTGATTTTTTCCCCTTCTATCCTCCCACCCCCACCCCAAGTTTAGATTGGGGGGAAAGGGGGTAATCATACATGGAAAGACAGTAACTACCTCTGAATACTCCATGAAAAAACAACAGAGAAGCTACTATTGGGGTCCATGAGTTCCTCTATCATTTTCTGCTTACTGGGAGGGCTGATGGTCCACAAAGAATTTGAGTTTCCTTCCAGCTCTGCTACTGTTATGTCTTCTTTTTCATAATTTTCCAGAAATTGCATAGCACCCTGTATGTGCACAAATACACATGCATAAATAGATCATATACATGGTGATGAATAAATAAAGTGATCACTCTTCCTTTTAACTGACTGCAGAAAGAGGAATTCTTCCTCCAGAAGGACAGTTTCTACAGTGGATGGGCTTGGTGCTCCGTGGCAGTACTTTGTTCCCCTCCATGTGGGGATGGGCAGCCGCAGTCACACGGAGCAATCCCAGTACCAGTACAGGTATGGGATCATTCCAATTAATAAAGAAAAATCAGAGGATTTGGTGTCATTTTTCCTCCTCACTAAGAAGGAAATGTATCAACTCTTGGGGTGTTTCCTCTCAGGAGACAGTCAAATTTAATCCACCCACAGTATCTTGGTCCTATCTTCACAGCTGCATATCCCTTGAGATGAGACGGGGCAGTGTGCTTTATAGGCTGATAATTTTATAAAAGAGCTAAGCATCTGTCTGCCTAATCATTTTCCTTAAATAAGAAAGTATTACTTGTAAAGCAAATTTTAATTATGAAAAATCAATTTATCATATTATTGTTAAGGTTGCAATGGGAAGAAAAGAATACATCAGCCACAACTTTGCCAACAGAACATTATCACTATTATATGCAGTAGAAAATGCAGATTTTATTCTTTTAATCATTTAAAAAAATAACATATATTCTTTTTCATTTATGTTTTATCTTGAGAAATGTTCATGCCATGCACTATTTTTGTAATGATCATTTTGTATTACAAAAGAAGTTGCTTGGAAAATATTCAGACAACACAATATGTAAATAAAATGGGAAGTGGTAGCCCCCTTCTCCCATGCCAACCACCCTAGGGAAGCCAGTGCCTATCAAATTCACTCGATACATTTGCCACAATTTATTCAACCAGTCCTGACTTGTGGAGCCCTCAGTTGCTTCCAACTTTTGTCAATACAGAGAATGCCATCACAAGCAGGTACCTGCACAGAACTTTACCAATATTTTGAATCACTCCCTGAAGACAGATGCTCAGAGTAGACCTTCCCATCAAAGGGATCAACATCTACCAGGATTAAAAACATTTAAAAGTATAAGAGAAGACCTACATCTGTTGAGCTGACATTAAAATGTCCTGAATTAAAATTATGTTTATTGACACTTATATTCAATAATACGGACATAATGTCTTAGATTATCCAAGTGGTCAGTGGCCATTGGTAATCCCCGAAGAGTCCTTCCCACACCACGGGCCATGGCAGAACAGCAAATAAAATGACACGCAGTAAGCTCACCTAGATGGAAGGTCTTCACAGACATTTACTACACATATTTACTTACAGTGTCCCTAGAGAAAGCTTTCATAAATTTATTAAACTTTGGTTGATCCATAACTTTCAACTGGCTTTGCTGGGCACTCATTGTGAAAATGGGCTGGAAAACAAAGAAACAGTGATGTCAACACTCTAAGGCTCATCTCTGCATCCTGGGTTAAAAGAGAAATCTTTACACAGCGTATCATCACCCACTAAGCACCCAATGGCAACTGGCCACAGGGATCTCTTTGAAGAGATTACTCCAGTGCTCCACGCCAGAACAGAGCTACCCTTCACTGTCTTCTGTCCTTGGCTCATAGGTCAGGTATTTGCTGACTAAATGCGGGGGTGGGGAGATCTGGCTGCAAGAGCTAACTGGACATCCTGTAGCTGGTGGTGAGGAAAGGCGCGGGCAGGGGAGCCAGACCTGGGGGGGGAATACGCAGCAGTTACCTGGTACCCTCCCAGGGTAATTGTGACCGAGACGTCCAGGGGCTGGTTGATGACCCCCGCCACAGATTTGATCAAGGACATGAAGAGAAGGGGAAACCAGACGATACAGATGAGCAGGACGATAATCATGCCTCCCATGCCGTACTTCACCACTTTCTTCTTCTTCTGCCCCCGGGGCTGCGGGTATCTCTGCAACGATGAGTCATCCAGGCTCAGGCTTCTGGCATCAGCAGCAGGTGGGGGAAGGACCCGAGCTCTTCCCACAGGACCTGACTGGGGCCCTATTCTGCTCCGCTCACTCTGAGGTGGGGAGAGCACATTGTCCCCACTCTACGAGGTGAGGTAGTGACATGAAGCTGTAATGAGTTCCCAACACGTTCCCACAGTGGTACCATGAGGGACCAATGGGACCGGAGAGAATTTCTCCTTAAAATTGTTGTGGGGGGATGCCTGGGTGGCTCAGTTGGTTAGGTGTCCACCTTCAGCTCAGGTCATGATCCCAGGGACCTAAGACCAAGCCTGCATCAGGCTCCCTGCTCAGTGGGGAGCTTGCTTCTCCCTCTGCCTGATACTCCCCCCTGCTCGTGCTCAGCGAGCACACGCGCTGTCTCTCAAATAAATAAATAAAGTCTTTAAAAAAAAAGTAAACTATGACTAGGACTGAGTGGCCTGTGTTTGTGGGTGTTCATATGCCAACACTCTGCCTTTCAGAAAATTGTTCTGGCTTCATAAAATGTATTCATAAAGCCCCTGGAGCACAGCATATTGGACTCAGAATAATCCCTAAGAAAAGTTACTATTAAAAGATGCTTACTCTTCTGCTTCACACTAGACAACAGACTGTCACTGTTTCAGTCTCTGATGGGACAAGTAGAAATGAGTGCCAGATTCGCTTGGACTCCCTTGACATTGACCTCCCAGACACCTAAGTTCCTTAGAAAGTTTTACCACGTGTGATGTAAAAGGATGATACTCGGGCACCTGGGTGGCTCAGGCGGTTAAGCATCTGCCTTCAGCTCAGGTCATGATCTCAGGGTCCCATGGTCGAGTCCCATGTCAGGCTCCCTGCCCTGCAGGGAGTCTGCTTCTCCCTCTGCCCCTCTTCCTACTCATTCTCTCACTGTCTCTCAAATAATAAGTAAATAAGATCTTTAAAAAAAAGGCTGATACTCTGAAATATCCGTCGACTTAGCGTAAGATAGAAGTATATATTTAGGGGCGCCTAGGTGGCACAGCGGTTAAACGTCTGCCTTCGGCTCAGGGCGTGATCCCGGCGTTCTGGGATCGAGCCCCACATCAGGCTCCTCCGCTATGAGCCTGCTTCTTCCTCTCCCACTCCCCCTGCTTGTGTTTCCTCTCTCGCTGGCTGTCTCTATCTCTGTCGAATAAATAAATAAAATCTTTTTTTTAAAAAAAGATAGAAGTATATATTTAAGTAGAGGTGATACATTAAAACGAGGTTTTTTATTTCTTGAAGATAAAATAACAGCAATAATTGTAAACCTTTCATTGGGCAGGAATGCCTCGTGTTCTAGGGCAGAATGACACCAGCCTTCACAAGGAGGACAGGCAATGGATGTGACCTCCTCACTATGGTATAAAGAAGGTTGTCACCTGTTGGCTCAATGGCAGTGAAAAGCTTATAACAGCCAACAAATGGGGCAGACACAGGTGCTCCCGTGAAAGGTGACCCTGTATCAGCGTGGGACAGTCACGTGAGCTCTGACTCAGAAAACCCCTCCTAAGAGCTCCCTGCCCATTCACCCAGAGGAAGTAGTATCTCACGGTTTCCGGTGCCCCCAGGGACAGGCCCTGGGTCTTAGGATGCCGTCCTTCCTGCTTGCTGTCAACAGATAAGCTCATCTATTTCATGGAGAAGCCAGGCTATGTGGTGTGTGTTTGTTCGCTGCCCATCTTTCTCCAGCTTCCTGTAGGACAGCCGTTCCTCTTTCTCACTACTAACTTGTTCACCCATGCCTCTGATTCCACGCTTTCCAGCCCCACCCCCCACCAACTAGGACCTTCTTCCTTTGGCTCTGATATTAAGAACTTTGCTTTTCTTTTTTCTATTATTCTTTTCCTTAACACCTATAGAGCTTCAGATCCTCTTCTTTCTGAAATTATCCTCTCAACTTGCCTCTCTCCCTTTTTTTAAAAGATTTTATTTATTTATGTGGCAGAGAGACAGCCAGCGAGAGAGGGAACACAAGCAGGGGGAGTGGGAGAGGAAGAAGCAGGCTCCCAGCAGAGGAGCCCGATGTGGGGCTCGATCCAGGAACGCCAGGATCACGCCCTGAGCCGAAGGCAGACACTTAATGACTGCGCTACCCAGGCGCCCCTCAACTTGCCTCTCTCTTGAACTGATTCTCTCTTGAGCCTTTCTCCTGCCTGCACTTGGTCCCTTTGAAACGGCAGCCACAGGATGACCCTGGGCAAGTCTGTCCAGTGGCGTCCAGCCCAAACTGCCCACTCACAGAATTGCCAGCAAAGGAAATGGTTGTTATTTTTAAACCACTAAGTTTGGGGTGCCTGGGTGGCTCGGTTTGTTAAGCATCAGATTCTTGGTAGCTCAGGTCATGGTCTCAGGGTCGTGAGATCGAGCCCAGAGTTGGGCTCTGTGCTTGGCGTGGAGCCTGGCTTGGGGTTCTCCCGCTCCCTCACCCTCTGCCCCTCCCTGCTCTGTGCTCTCTCTCTCTCTCAAAAAAAATACATATATATATATATATATATATATATATATATATATATATATATATATATATCTCACTAAGTTTGAGGTAGTTTGGTTGCAGCAACAGACAACTGATATGGGGACTGTTGAACGAATGGCTCCTGGAGCTGGAGGTGGACCCGTGCTTCCCAGCACAGAGGGTCCAGCATGTGAGTTCTCCTAGAGTCACCGTGTGTACATGGATACCGCCTGAGGCAGCCAAGCTGTGATGGGGTAGCTTTGATTGTTGCTAGAATGTTCTTCATATGCCATTGAAACTTACTGGAGCTTTTGCCCACCTGTCTTAACTCTGTTATCTTGAGTATTACAAACAAATTCAGACATTTCCTCTATTTCCCAGTATTTCAAATAGTTACAAATGGCTACTGCTTTTGCCTCCTTCCATTTTTTTTTCTACTTCAGACAGAACAATTGTTGGTTCTTCCTACTCTTCTTCATTTGTCATGATTTCCAGACCCTTTGTCACCATGATTGTTACCTTCAAAGTCCCTTTGGTAGAAGAGCTTTCATATCTCTCATATTCTGTCATTTTAACAGCTTGTCTGCTCCTTAAAAATCAGGACAAGCTCTATGATTTTAAGTTGACTGCCAGGCCTAATTCCTTCAGTCCCACAAACCCCATAAATACAGGGGCCACAGGTCAGTGGGCCCCTTGAACGTGAAGCTAAAATTCCCAGAAGCAGCAACAGAACATACTAGAAAGTATATGGACTAGAGGGAACTATTTCAAGGAGGGTATTATCAAGAAGAGAAAAAAAGGACATTTTATACCACCTCAGCCAATTCTTGGCGAGTGGTCTTATTGCTATTATACAACAGACTCCTGTTTCAGATATTCAACTTTTGAAAAATCCAATAAATAATGGTAATTCTATCCTATTTAAATCTTAATATTCAATCTAACAGAATAAGCAAATGTTTGCGCTTCAATTTCCTTTGCACAAAGAAGTTATATTGTCCTGTCGCTCATCAAAGAGTGAATCAGAGGGTTAGCCTGAGTCCAAGCCACCCTACTTCACTTTTCTCTACCATACCACATTCCCTTCTGCTCCCAAATGAGCCATTTAAGAATTATAGAGTCACACAGCAATATATCATTTTTTTCTTTTAAAAATAACTACAATATACATTTGCCAAAAGGGGAACACATCTGGATGCTATTTCTGACTAAGGCAGCAGCGAGTCCAAAATTCCCAAGTCCAGGGGGTGGAAACCAATGGGACACGTATAGGTCCTCACTGTTTTTGCCCCCTGCCCCCATTTATTTGGCCACAAAACTTGCAGAAGTTCACATTAATCTCATAACCAGCCTGGATGGAGGGGAAACAAAAAGGGATCAGGCATTTTTCCTGGCTTACTTTTTCGGACTCCCGCCAACACTTCAGGATGAATATGTGAGCATAGATGTCCTCCACACAGATCCAGCTGGAGAGGCTCAAGGTCGTGTCTGTCCACACCCAGTCCATCACAGCCCTCAGCTCAGTCAAGAAGGGAACAAGGCGGAACCTGCCAGAAGCCACATCTTTTTAGATAGATAATTGTGGGGTGGCCCCCGTCACCTCCCCCAACCCTAGGAGCTCATGCAGTTCCCTGCTGTGTTAGCCCTATGACTAAGGAAAAATTCTCAGGGTGATCCTTACCATAAAATGCAACAGGGAATTACAATCTCTTTCTATCATGAGTCAATGTATAAATTAGTATTTCCCATTCCTTTTTTTTTTTCTTTTTGCTGGTGGTCTTAACAAATTAAGCATTTCTTTTTATTTATTTTTTATTCCGCTTTAAAATTTTTTTTATTTATTTGAGAGAGAATAAGTGAGAGAAAAAACAGGAACATTTGGGGGAGTGGCAAGGGGAGAGGGAGAAGCAGGCTCCCCACTGAGCAGAGAGCCTGATGCTGGGCTCGATCCCAGGACCCTGGGATCATGACCTGAGCTGAAGGTAGACACTTAACCAACTGAACCACCCAGGAGCCCTAGGATTCCCTTTTTAAATAAGTTTGAAGGTGTCCTCTCTAATTTTTCATTGTACAAATCTTTTTGGTTAAACTTATTTCTACGTATTTCATTGTGTTTGGTGCTGTGGTGAATGGGATTGTTTTCATTGTTTTTTTCCCCACGATATTTTGTTTTTAGCGTATGGAAACACCACTGATTTCTGCATGTTGATTTTACATCCTGCAACTTTACACTGAATTCATTGATTATTTCCAACAATTTTCTGGTTGAGTCTCTAGGATTTTCTATATTTAAGATCATATCTTCTGTAAAAAAAAAACCCATAATTTTACTTTTTTAAACATTTGCTTATGAGAATTTATTGATCAGAGGATTATTGAACATTGGGGTTTTGCTGCTGAACGTGCTAGGAAAAGTTATATAGCTGGTATGAGAAAGATGAGGGCAAATGAGAGCCGTCAGAGGGAGCAGGACTTGTGTTTGGGGGCACACAGTAGAGCCCACATCTGGTGGACTTAGTAGGTGCCTAAGTTTAATAAGATTCTGGCATAGCTCTTGTATTTAGGAATAGGTTGGCCTGGGCTCCTCTTGGTTCTGGAGACTATTCCTTGTTTCTTGACTAACACTGAGCTTCTCTCTGGCTGGAGAACCTGGGTGTACCCGGTGCACCTTCAAAGCAGCTTGGGTTACCACTCAGAAATTCTTCCCTAGGCCACTGAGCTCTGACAAGTGAACACTAATCCAACCCCTGGAAGAAATAGCAAGCCATACACAGAAAAACACTAAGTGACTCACTGAGCACGCTCAACACCTCTTCTGCGACTAAGTCACCCTCCCTAGGTCTGGTACAACCGAGAAGCCAGCAGTGCCATGAGCAGCCTGGACTGTTAGGCTGTGGTATAATTTCCAAGGGGGCAGAGAGGAGATACTACCAAAGAAATCCTCACACAAGGAGCCAATATGCTTCATTGAGTAGCTAACGCTATCAGGAACGAGCAAGTCATGGGGCATTTAGGTTGACGCTAGGTGGAATAAAAGGGCCCTCTTCAATGGAGGAACTCATGGTCAGCACAAAATCCCAAAGGTAATTTGCAATAGTCCAGATTCCAAATTTCTATTCCATTGTGCCCAGAAATATATTAATACTTAGGATCATGTATCTCTATTTTTCATCCTGAAATAGTGCCACAGTAATTATGCAGGATACAGCAACTGAAAATTAACCCACGTGGATGATTCTATACAATACAATAATAATAAAACAGCAATTCTATATAATATACTGGCCAGATGGGTAGCAACTACCCAGAGAAAGGTATTCAAAGAGGCATACTGTCTTTTGCCAAACATCGTTAAGAGTTCTGTGATGATCCATATTGCTACGTCAGTGTTCTACACCTTTCTGTTTCTTCCTGAGGAAACCAAATGCCTTTCTATTTCCAGCCCCCCCTCTGTGAGTGACTGTGCAATACGGAGTGTCCTTCCTTACCCTTGAAACAAGAAGAGGTTGACATAATTGTAGCTCTTGGTGAGGAAGTTTCCAAGGACTCGCGTTGGGTAGCCACAACGGATTTGGTAGGCAGACAACCCAAAGTAAACACATTTCACAAAGTACCAAAGCTGAGCAACCAGGTTCTGGCTGAACTTCCTAAAATGTAAAAACACAGAAAAGCGATATAATGGAATATTCTTCTGGTACAAGAGCACACCAGTTTAGGATTAAAAAAAAAGAAAAGTCTAATTGCCCCTCTGGTGATTAAAGTCTTAAGTTAATTGTAAGGAATCCTCTGTACATAGATCACTTCAAAGGCAAAAAGTAGGGTAAGAAAATCTAATAATTAAAAAAAAATGTCTAAATGTTGCCTCCAATGTATTAGTGCATTATTCAGTTGTTTGGGCAATAATTAAACTAATTATTTTTAAGCAAATTTACTAATATTTTTTCACAATGCAGAAGATGCTGCTACCATGATCCAAATTAAATCTCATCAAAAGATGCGTTTTTTTTTTCATGTCAAAGGACCCATAATTTGGAAGATGTAGGAGAAAGTGAATTCCCTCCTTCCCCCTCTTTTTTTTTTTTTTTTGCTATACATCTATAAAGATAGGTCATGGATTAACAAAGTTTCAGCACCCAGATTTGGGTTCCAGTTGTGTTTACAAGCTATAGCTTTTGTTCCTCTAGACATTGTGCTCAAGATATCCATGTCTTTATTTGAAGATTTTCCCTACCTCCGAAAATCTATGATTCCATGATCTAACATTCTTTTCTTTTTTTAATAATAATATTTTTTATTATATTATGTTAGTCACCATACAGTACATCCCTAGTTTTTGATGTAAAGTTCCATGATTCATTGGTTGCGTGTAACACCCAGTGCACCATGCAATACGTGTCCTCCTTACTATCCATCACCATTCTTTTCTTAATGCTATTTCCAGCAATAGAGACCGTAGTCCCTTCTCCTGGTGAATAATTAATGAAGAGACCCACAGTGCTATACAGTTCATAAATGCTAGCATAAGTTGGAAGAAAAACTTGGTGGAACTAAATTTCACACCAGAAAAAATGTAAAACACATTTTCAAAGGATGGTGACCCACAGGAAGGACCATTTTTAACTTTGGATAAAGCAGAATTCTGTAAGAATCTTAAACATGGTCAATACATTTTTAAAAGGAAATAAAAAATAAGACCTCTGACTCAAGAAGACCTAAGTATCATCTTCCCTGGGTTTAAAATTAAGAGCAACATTTCAAGTTTTTTACACATGCAGTGTATTAATCTTTGTATTTTGGATTTGTCTTGTTAACTTTTAATTTTGACATTAGAAGAAGACACGTGTTATATTTTTAACTGAAAATAGCTAGGAACCTCTATGTAGATCTCAATACCTAGAAATCTCAAAAATGTTGCTTATAAGTGTCTCTGTTGTAGAGAAACCAGCTTTGGTATTTCAGTTCCTATAAATTAAAAATATTTGACCATGATCTAGCACTTGACAAATTGTTAATAATCTATCAGATACCTTACAGAGAGCGTATATCAACCCCTCTCCATGCCCTTTCTAGAGACTGTCTCTATGGTATAGTAGTAGGAAAGAACATTCTTTTAGCTCTTCAGAGAAATGCCCTTGGATTTTATGAATAATTTATACAAAAACTGCACGAGGAAAAATTCTATATCTATCAAAATTATAATCCCAGACATAAAACTGTGTTGTCTTATAGCCCTTATAAAAGGACCAACCCATATTATGATGACCACTGGGTGTTGTATGTTATGCGTTGAATCACTAAATTGTGTACCTGAAACTCATATTACACTGTATGTTAACTGACTGGAACTTAAATAGAAACTAAAAATAAACAAATAAGCAAACATTTTCCTTCCTACAACCTTAAAGCGAATCAACTTGGAATAAGACACAGTTAATCTGTAGTTACTGAAGTAATCGTGTTAAAGCTAATTAGGGACATTAAGGTTGTCCCATATTGGAAGACCTTTTTCTTTGGTGGTGTCTCCATGTTTTCTTGCTAGAGGCTGGAGTGACGTCTTACTCATCTCTCCATCCCCCACAGCACCTGCCACACGGTGCTTTGTAGACTGTAAACCACTGAAAGTTTGTGTGCTAAATCATGTGCATATACACAGAAAAAGCCATTTATCAGATTAATTATTCAAAACACTGGAGCTTCCTGATGCTCAAAATTATAACCAGTAGCCATAATTTTTTTCTGTATAGTTTAAAACTCCTAATCTGTCCCTTCCTTTATTCTTTTCCTGTTTTGAAAGGGATTTAGAAAATATGACTATTAATGAATGTTTTCTTTTGCACAATAACGAATTAAGTTTTCAGTAACAATATCTGAAGGAAAAAAATGAATTTGGGATGTTAAGAGGTAATGACAGCAGAGCTCGAAATGTCATGAAAGCGTGCTGTCACTGACATGCAGGCAATGAAGACTCAAGGCTCACCAATCTTAACATATCTTGAATTAAATATCCAAAAATAAAGGTAGGGTAATCCATTGCATTAGGAGTGGCCATTTAGGTGAGGCTCAAAAGTGAGGTCCAATGAGATAGAAATGATCTCTGCCACCCTTTTCAAAAAATGTTTACAGCAGCTTTATTTGTAGGTGCCAAAGAAGTATAAACAACCCAAATGTCCTTAAACTTTTCTGTATTTAAACACTGTTTGGTACATTTATACAATAGAATACTATCGACTGACAAAAAATAATTAACAACTGATACATAAAACAACATCGATGAATGTCAAATATGTTATGCCAAGTGGAAGCAGCCAGCCTCAAATGCCACAGAGTGTGTGATTCCATTTATATGACATTCCAGGGAAAGCAAAATTGCAGGGACAGAAAATGGATGCACCAGAAGATAGAGGTGAAGGAGAAGGGTCCTATAAAGGGCACAGGAGAGTTTTTGGGTGATGGAACTGTTCAATATTTTTTCAAGTTTTTATTATTTAAAAAATTGAGATATTATTGGCATATAACATTGTATTAGTTTTAGGTGTCCAACTGCAGCCACACTTTTAGTATTTATCATAGTGCCTCAATCCCTGGAAGCCACTGTGTGGTCCTTCCCACAATAGACCAGGTCCCTGCTTTATTTACATTGGTATCATGCCCCTTTTCACTTGGTCTACTGCTCTGGACATAACAGGTGCTCAATAAATGAAAAATTGAATATGCATGATTGTAAATCACAAAAGAAGTCATTCATGCATTCGTTATAACAAACATTCCAGCTCTGTTTGGTTTGGAAGGTATTATTGCTTAATCCTGTGGATATGTTACCTTCCATGACAAAGAAGACTCTATAGTTGAGATTGGGTTAAGGTCCTAGAGGTAGGGAGAGGGCCTGGGTTATCCAGGTGGGCTGAATCTAATCAATGAACCCTTAAAGGGAGAAATCTTTCTCAGTTGTGCTCAGCGGCAGCCACGATGGCGGAGGAACAGTAAGAGTGATGCAATGAGAAGAGGACTCCACACACTGATGTTGGCTTTAAAGGCTCAGATGGGGCCACAAGCCAAGGAAGGCTGGCACCTCCAGAAACTGGAAAAGGCAAGGAAAGGGATTCTCCCCCAGAGCCTTTAGAAAGGAACGCAGACCTGCCAACACCTTGATTTTGGTCCAGTGAGACTTGTGTCAGACGCCTGGCCTACACAACTTTAAGATGATAGATTTATTGTGTTTTAAGCCCTAAGTTGGTGGTATGTACCATGCATATGGGATGATAACCTTCTGGAATATATTTGCATTAAAGTAGGTGCGTGCCTCCAGCTTCCACCTTACCTCTCAGTCACACCAGGCAAGATGAAGAACATCCAGAAGTGAATTCCAAACACGAGAATGACCTGAAAAATGACCTTTCCCAGTACAGTCTTCCTGAGGTATAGGGCTCGGTCCACCACCATGGTTCCAAACTGAATGAGGACCATCACCAAAAATGGCCCAGGAACCTGGTCCTCCGACAGTGAAGAGGTGATGTCTGCGGCTGCTGAGTGTTTCTGGGAAGGAAACAGCAGGTTCAGGCACGAGTGGCATTTCATAGGACAGCATCACTCATACTTATTGAATGTGTGGTGGCCTTTGCCCCCAACCTACCCCAAAGGCCCAGAAGCCAAAGACGATGATGACAAAGTCAACAGTGTCCGCCAGAAACATGAGCACATACACGTCGGTCACAGCACTGTAGTCTGGGTGGATGAGGTCATAGAAGAACTGTCTGATAGGCACATATATTTGCAGAGTCCTGCAAAACAGAGACCCCCAGCACTTGCTTCAGGAGGGGCAGGATGGGAGGAGTGACCAGATACCACCATCATTCCATTCCTCTGTATCCCTCTTTCCCAGCAGGTCACACCTCCCTCTTCAGCCTCAGCAGAGTCTTCTATGGGTGGCTCCTGCTCTAACAGAGAGTGTAGACAAATTCATTGCCAAGGAAGGCACTATGGCCCTTTTTGCCGAAGAGACCACAGGCCTCTTCTCTTGCTTAAAGTATAACAGTGGTCTCAAGCCCTGGAAATGAGGTGCTGGGTTTGTCACCTGATTCAATGACTTCCCATCTGGGAGCCCCTGAGCACGCCACTTGGTTTTTCGTGTTTTTGTTTCCTCTGCTTTAAACCTGGGTAAGAAGCAGACCTGAGACTCAGGGCTGGGGTGAGAATTATATGGGACTACATGGCAGTTCATAGACCTGGAGTCTGACCCAAGCACCAGGGACACATAAGGTAGCCTCTGCTCTTCCCCTTTTTGGGTCCTGTGCCCCTCTTGGTTCCCAGGTAGTGCTTTGGGCTTTTGACTGCACCTTGTTCTGTCCAGCCTCTGCCTTTAATTCAAGGCAACGTTCAGGTTGGATGGTCCTCCTGGTCTCAGAGCTCACATTCAGGGTCAGCCCTGCTGAACCTTCTCCATTCCCATTGCTCATCTGCTGCCTATGTCCCTGGCACTTGGGCGGGGGGTGGGGGGGCGTGCATCTTGCTGGAGACCAGCTGTGTGACATTGGACCTCAGTTTCCCCTCTCTAGGATGAGAGTGTTTCTCTAAATCCCTTCCAACTCTGACATCATACACTTCTCTATCTGGTTGGGCTTTAGCATGACGATGCTTGGAAATACATACTGTGAATCCTTGAAATCATTTATTCTATTCAAATAGGAAAACTGTGTTTATAAACGTAATGGATATTAAAATGAATCACATTGAAAAGTGATTTTTAAAAGCAACACGTCCCCTCTCACCTGTTGGAATGGTTGTCATCACAAAGACAAGAAACAACAGGTGTTGGTGAGGATGTGGAAGGAAGGGAAGTCTCATGCACTGTTGGTGGGAATGTAAATTGGTGCAGTCATGGTGGAAAACAATATGGAGGCTCCCCCCAAAATTAAAAATAGAACTACCATATTATATAACAATTTCACTTCTGAGTGTTTATCTGAAGGAAATGAAAACTACTGACTCCAAAAGATATCTGCACCCCAGGATCAGTGCAGCATTATTTACAATAGCCAAGACAGGGAAGCAGCCTATGTGTCCATTGATGGATGAATGGATAACAAAAATGTGGGGTGTGTGTGTGTGTGTATGTGTGTGTACACAATGGCATATAATGAAATATATTTATTACACATGGAATGAGTCAGAGAAAGTCAGATAACATATGATCTCACTAATACGTGAAATCTAAAAAAAAAAAAAAATCAAAACCAAAAATCCATACTCATAGATACAGAGAACAAATTGGTTGTTGCCAGAAGCGGGGGCTGGGCAAAATGGATGAAGGGGGTCAAAGCGTACAAACTTCCAGTTATAAAATAAGTTAGTCCTGGGAATGTAATGCACAGCATGGTGACTGCAGTTAATTAATCCTGTATCATACATTAACCTTAAATATTCTCATCATAAGAAAAAAATTGTGTAACTATATGTGGTGATGATGTTAACTAGACTATTGTGGTGATCATTCCACAACATATGCATATATCGAATCATTATGTTGTACCTGAACTTAACCTAATGGTGTATGTAAATTATATCTCCATTAAGAATAATACAATAATGGGTCATTTTCTTCTGCTTAAGCAGATGATGTTTATGATATGAGAAGTAACTTCTCTGCTCTCTAGCCCTGGTTTATATGAAACAATTGATACCAGCTCCCTGGCCCTAAAATAAAACACCCCACCCAAGTGTCTTCAGGCACTCACTTCTTTATGGTAAATGCTTTAGCTTTGATTAAATGCTCTTGAAGCTTTTCCACATAAAGCTCCCTTTTGCTTTTCTGCTTGATGCTTAAAACACTGCTCCCTTTTTGACTGCTGTTCCGGGTGCTTGTGCTGCCTAGAGATAAAAAGAAACCAAGATGTGCTGAGTTATGGGTTTGTTGACATAAATACCACAGAAGGCCCTGGAACCCACAGGGGAGAGGGATGACTTGAAGCGGATTTAGAGGGTGAGTATACACAGGTGCCTGTAAGAACAGTGACTGAGGATTTGGAATCTGCAGTTTCAACTCTGCCTCTGCAGCGGAATGCATCTGTGGGCTGCTACACCCAACACTGGCTCTTTCTGGGCTTGTTATGCGATCTTTATCCCAGGAAGAAAGAGATTGGAGGAACAGTTTTTATAGTGCTGACTGGGACCCCAGGTTGTGGGGTTTCCAGATTGGGTCCCTGATCCATGCCTTCTTCATGTTCAGATTTCTCTAACTGTGAAATGAATATTGGATGACTGCTGGTGTCTGCCTGAAAAGGGTATTCCGAAGATGAAGCTCCTGCTTCAGGCAGGAGCACTGTAAATACAAAAACCCAGTTTCTCCAAGAGTGGTAACCACTGGGCTTATCTATCTGCTGATGATACTCACTAGCTAGTAAGAAATGAACAATTAGTTTAGGATATAAATGGGTGGTTTTGCTAAAAGTTCCTTCAATTAATCTGAAAATATTTTCAAAATAAAATGTGATTTATAGCATTCTGGACACACCCAGTAGAATTCTCTGGATATGACTTAAAAACTAGCCCACACAGGCAGTGTCCTGGCCACTTTTCACAATTACCTGAAATCCTTGTCCTGGGAAGCAATCGGACATTTTGAAGAATGATGTGACTGCCCCAGGTCACACAGCTGAGTCAGGATCTGAACTCAGGTCTGTCTGATTTCAAAGTACTTTCTTCTCATATTACAACATCTATCTCCTTGATAGCACCCAATAAACGCCCCCGCCCAGGACCCAGACCCATTAGCACAAGAACAACCAGAGAACTCAGGATTTATTCTAGCCCAAGGATATCATGTGACAGATACCTCTTTTGGACCTATTGGAAGAAAAGCTGGATCTGGGGGATATCTGGGAGCTGCTTCCCGATCGCTTCCTCCGGATGGCAGTGGGCTGCTCAGGGAAAGACACGTGCACTGACTCTGCCGACGCAGCCAAGTTGATGGACTTCAGAGAATCTGAAGAGGCTCTCCTGCCACGACTGAGGGAGAGCTCATCATCTGACTCTTCCTTGTCTGTGCCACTGTCAGTGATGTCATCTTCATCCCACAAGCCATGGCACTGAGAAAGCATAAGGGACAATTCAGGGGGACGTTCCAGGTGAGGGAGCTGGTTTCTGCCCTACAGTATCCCATCCCACATGATTAGAAAGCCAAGCGTGAAAGATGGTGACTGTAGTCGGTGACACTCCTATTATATGACTGATGTACTAAGAGAGTTAGAATTTAAATGTTCTCACCAAAAAAAGAAAAAAAATAGGAAAAGAACACAGATACATATGGGAGGTGATGGGTAGTAATTAGCTCCACGGTGGGGGGTCCTTTCACAGTGTCTACGTAAATCACATCACCACGGTGTACACTTTAAATATACTACAATTTTTTTTGTCATTCGTACTGCAGTAAAGTGAAGAAAAGATTAGAAAACCAGTGGATTCTAGGAAAGCTTATTATCTAGATGTTTATGGTGGTCCCAGTAGAGTGGGGATGAGTGGGTGTAGATCATAAGAGTTTGGCTAATTAATTGACATGGAGGCAGATGATGTTTGGCAGATGGAGTAAAAGTGAAATTAGAATCACTTGACTTGTTCCTGAGTGAAAGCACTTTCTAGAACATATTTCTCTGTGCTCACAAGTAGCATTTCAAACATCAGTGGGTGATTTTAGCCCCACTGCCCCATGTTCACCAAGTATCTATACTTGAATAATGATGCTGTCCCTCCCTCAACCTACACAGTAGGATGTGAACCCCTGGATCACCCCTGGCTGAGTCAGGAACAGAGCCGCAAATACTTTACTCAAAATATGTTGGTCCACATATGAGACAGAGATTATGATTCACTGTGCAGAGTATGGATTTTCCTTCAAAGAATAAGCAAAAGGGGCTGGTAGGACAGACAGGAGGAAGGACAGCATAAGAGGCTGAGAAAAACCAGGGACCTTGCTGGTGCAAGATGCTACCTGGATAGAAAATCCCCCTTACAATGAACTTGCTGATGCTGCTCGAAGCTCCCCAGTGAGCTCACTGCCTTCTGGGTTCCCAGACTGCCAGACTATGCATTTATTCCCCAGGACCTCGCCCAGGCCTTCCTCTGACACAGTCTGTAGAGGATAAGACCCCCAGGCCAATTTGCCAAAATTTAGTTGGTCAAAAAATAACTTGGAAAATGATCAATTCATTAAAAGAAAAAGTCACCTAATTTACAGACTATTCTTAAATATTAATAGATTATTTCTATTCGATATTCAATGGATGCTATTCTTGTAAACATAGCAAACATTCTAGATTTTCATAAGGGGTTTTTCAACTTCTATTGATTTCTTTTAAATCATTTTTTTCTTTAAATCATTTTAAAAGTTGTTTCCTCTTTTGTCAACATTTGAACATACTTAGGTTCTTTTACTACTTTCATAGTAGTATATTTGTTAGTGAATTCATCCAATTATTTATAAAATTTCTAGCAGCTCATACCAAATAGGATAGTTTTAACCATTTTGAAATTTCCACATAGTTTGAATTGTTTGGTTTCCATAGCAGCATTGTTTAATAGGTTTCCAAAGCTGTAGGGTAGTTTTGTCTTCTTATGAAAAGATTTGTCATTCCAAAAACTATTTTTCATATCATTAGCTAAAATTTCAGCATAATAATACCTCAAATACATTCACCATATATACGAAATTTTCTAAGAAGAAATCAGAGTAATTATATCAATACAAAACACCAAAATTTTATTATATGCTTTAAATACACAATTATAGTCGTTAAACCATTTACATATTAATGAAAAGGCAGCAAAAATGCCTAAAACTTTATACAATTTTTAGTTGATTTTTTAAAAATTTTAATTAAAAAAATAGAGAGAGTGAGAGCATAAGCAGCAGGGGAGGGGCAGAGGGAGAGAGAGAATCTTAAGCATGTTCCACGCCCCAGGCAGAGCCAGACGCAGGGCTCAATCCCAGCACCCTGAGATCATGACCTGAGCTGAAATCAAGAGTTGGACGCTTAACCAACTGAGCCACCCAGGCACCTCCACAAATTTTTTAAATGATGCGCAAAAGGATATAACAAGTTGCAAGAGTGCTTCTCCCTCTGTCCCTCCCCTGCTTGTGCTCTCTTTGTCTCTAACAAATAAATAAAATCTTTTAAAAAATTGAGGTGTAACTGACATACAACATAATACCACCATATCTTAAATGCATAAATTTAAACTTCAATTTCTAGAACTAAAAATGATGTTAATACATTTATTAATATATTCATAACAAGAATTAGTAAATTGTATGAATTCAGGTAATTTATCAGAAGAACTGGAAAATTTAGGCAAATTCAATTTTGGCTAACTGGCTTCCTTAGATAATATACCTTTGCAAATCCATCACACACCTGTGATGCAGGTAAGGCCCCCCCCCCTCAATGGAGGGCTAGGGACTTGCACATTTTGCAAGGTGATGAAGACAGAGTGAAGATCCTGACTGAGTTATATGCAGAGGAAGCCGGGTTTGAAATAGCACACCGAGTAGGACAGAAGTTGACCACACTGATACATATGGTCTGTATATGCGTGTGTGTGTGTGTGTGTGTGTATTAACTTATGTCAGCTTGTTCTAAAAAGGAACTAATAAAGATACTACTTGATAAAATGAATTTAAAATATTTTATAAAAGGAGAGAGGGAAATAAGGTAGAGACAACTGGCACATTGATACATAAAATATATATTATGTAGCAATTTCTAATTTTTAGAGTTGAAAGGTGTATTTGCAAGCTTAGCTTATAGTTCACAGTGTACGAGAAAAACCCACATGGTTTTTCAGGGGGATGACAGGAGTTGCTGAACCTGAGACAGGCCATCCTGTAGGTAGGTCTTCCCAGAGTAGTGTAATGTATAGCTTCTCCAACAATAAGCTTACAAGAAGCACAGCCCTGGGCTTCGCTCGACCATTTACTCTCACTAAAGCTAATTGTTTCATGACAAGAAGTATCCCACAAAAGCAAGTCTACTGAAAGAAGGTAGGCAGAAGTTGGAAATGAGGCGAGAGGCAGTGTGATCCACCCTAAACTGTAGATCTCTGGTGGTCTGGCTTAAACAAGGAGCAGAATTTAGTGTACTAGGCATGAAGATATTGCACACCGTCCAAGCAATTCCCACAAATATGGATGAAGTGTGATATGTTCGTAACAGAAGTAGAAATATGGGGGAATTTTCTCCCAAATTTATAACAAGTTCCATTACTGAGCACATAGTGTTAGAAAAAATGTCCAGTAAATGAACACAACTGTTAAAAAAAAGAGAAAGAGCATGTAAGTAGATGCACTGGTTGGCCCCCTGGCCTCACAACCAATCCTAACATTCAGGTTCTCCATGTATATCGCAGGTGGCTGCAATTATCAACATGTGCTGGTCAGGTGTTAATGTGCCATACCTTCAAAATTGACCGGTGGAAGAAAAGAGCCAGGAGTTGAATGAGATCATAAAGGACATAACCTTCTTTCTTTTCCACTCCTATGATATTAGGTGGATGGTAAGGTTTATCTTTGTTCAATTCCACATTCTTGTTCCAGGGGAAGAACCCAAATTGGAAGAAATACTTGACCACAATTGCCACCTACACAAGGACAATGGAAATTAAAAAAAATATATATATATATATATACATATATATATATATATATATATACTCCTTTTAAGAATGGTTATATATGAAAAACAGTGATGTAAACAATTAAAAGATAATTTCATAGTTTTGATGATAAGAATGAACACAATTACATGAAATAACACTGTCATTCTCACATGGACTTTAGACCAAGAGTAATATTTTACTCTCACTAGCGCCTCTGATTTCAGATACATGAGGGCCAGTCTGGTTACTCACAATACCTACTAAAATAATTTTCTCTATTTGTGAGGAGTTGGCTAATTTATACTGATTTAATGAGATATTTATATAATTATTCAGCTATTAAAATATGGTAATGAGGAAAATTTTGAACAAAAAGAAGTTTATATTTTATGTATTGTATCTCAGGCAGTTTTGATGCCTGTTTTTTACTTTCCTCTGATCTCTTTCTTTTCACCATTTTAAGCTCCCTGGAAGCTCTCCTCCAAAAGAAATAAAAGTAAATAAAATAAAAAATTGCTGGTTGTGGTGACTAGTTCAGGATATAAATGTTGTAGAGAGGTGGTCTGTGACAAAGACACATGAGAAAATTGATGTGTCTCATTTAAGCATCCTTCTAAATTTTGTGTCACCGGAGGTTAACTGCAATATATGTAGCTCATCAATAAAAATATTTTTAATAGTCCTCTTTTGACCTAGTCTCTCATTTTACCTCTTCTCCTGTCTCTCTCCTTCTTACAGTCAAGCTTTTGCAAAGCTGTGTTCCTTACCGTGCTGAGCAACACGGTCACATCGCTGATGCCAGAGCAGAAACCTGAAGATCATCCTTGCCTTTCCCCTTCTCATTTACACCCCACGCTGTTTTAGTCACTTACTAAAACTTCTCATTTACCCACTCATCTTCAGCCTCATTGCTGTTGGGTCAGCTCACACCCTACAACCTCTCACCTAGACAGTTAAGACCGTTTCCTAGCTGGTCTCCATGCCTTCACTTCCAGTTTGTGTGAAACTTTGCTAAAGACAAGCATGACTGAGTCATGCCTCTGTTCAAATATTTCCATACCAAGGAGAGAAGGTCTTGAGCATAAACCGTGTTGACGTTCCCAATATCCTGCTACTGTACTGTCCACGCACAGTCTCCGCTCCAGCCATTGCAAACCACCTGTCATTCCTGGCACATGCCAGCGTGTCTTATGCCTTTGTTTATTTGCATGGGTTATTCCTAATGATTTGCAGCTCCCTTTGCTTCCCACCCTTTGGTGACCTTACATTCATCCTTTAAGACTCAGGTCTAAGATGTCTTCCACTGAGAAGCTGCCACGATAGCCTCTCTCCACTCCACTCAGGCTGCATGAGGCACGGTATCCATCTTTCTTGTATACTCTAATAAGTTTGTGTCATATTATAGGGTAGTTCTTTGTTTACAACATATGTTTGCCACATTGGTCTGTGAGCCATTGAGAAACAGAAAACAACTTAAAAAAACACACAAAAAACCTTATTGTCCTTTTCTCATGCCTAGCACAGTTCTAGGATTTTGGCATATAGTCTAAGTTGTAGAATGAATTAACATCAACTAAATTTTCCACTTCCTTGCTCCTTGGTGTGATGGAGAAAATGGAGAACCCAGTTTAACTTAAGTAGGAAGATTTTATTCTATGATGAAAGCTACATATAATTAGCTTTTGTTCCCTTTTCTAAGTTCTTAGTACCTGCTCTTCTTCCACTTCCAGGTTAGAAAATTCCCTCACTCAGAGGCATTAGAAAGAACAGACCCATTCCCCAAATAGGAAGTCATTTATGTCCCAGATTACAAAGTGATGTAGTGGAAGTAATACTCAAAAATTATCATTTTGGCAAGATTGTGATGGACAGCCTACTTAAAATAATAGATACGTATTTGGCTTTACATCTTTTATTTTCATAAGCATTTAAATGTATTTAAATAATTATTATGGAAATGAGACACATGGTACTTTAAACTGATACTTTTGAGATGATTTGGCAAATAACTTTGCTTTATTTTACTGAATTACCTATAAACCTACAAAATTTCTAGAATCTCAATGCATATCCATCATGTGTTCTTCCCTTTAAGAAGCAATTACAGTACCTTGTTAACGAAAACTTTCCCTTATGAGCCAGATAAGAAAATCAGCCTTCTTCACAGACCCCACAACACAAAGAACTACAGTAACCCAAGGAACAAAGTCTGTCGATCTTCCCATTTTATTCCCAATTTTATTGTTGTCATGGGAATTTGTGATCTTCTATATATTTAATAGAGAAGGATAGAAAATCAGGTTTAGACAATTGGGAAGAGTGTCTCCTGTCTCCACATATGTGATTAAAAGAAGGTAATTTACTCTTGTGTCATTCAGATTTTTAGGTAGGCGCTCACATGGCTTTGTGTTTTGGTGTGTGGAAACTGGCTTTTAAGCTTAAAAATGGGAAATATGTCTGTTGTACCAAACTATATTTAAAATGCTTACGGTATTGTTTAATTCAGCATCCATTCACTAGACATCCACCAGCACCAGGCACCAAACTTAGTTTTGCAAAACACTTTATCTCAGTGGTTAATATCATAGGACAGATGACCAGATTTCAAAAGCCTACCCCACCATTTGTGAGCTTGTAACTTCGGTCAATTATTTAGTCTCACTAAAGCTATTTCTCTCTGTTAAATGGAGTGATAGTAGCACCTATCTTGTGTGCGGTGTGTCACGTGAAAAGATACACAATTGCGCACTAACCAGTTGTTAGTAATAATCACATGCCTATCTAAGAGCATCCATCTAACTGAATGTCCTATTCAAACTGTCCTGAAGACAGGGCAGGCCCGCCTATGGTGAATGCCAGAAGAGGCTTCCAGGAAGGTTCCACCCCAAGCTTACCTCTGTGTAGACAATGGCCATCATCCAGAATCGTCTGCTGGGCCTGGGAACAGACAGCATGGCCCAGAGGAAGATCAGAATGGGCAGCACAAGGGTGATCATGGAGGCAGAGACCATGTGGTTCAGTATGATCACAAAGTAGCACACCATTTCTGAGCGGGCCACCAGGGTGTTGTACATGGCATAGAACAACAGCAGGAACCGGGGCTGGCCAACGTAGAATTTCTCTGACTCTTCAAGCTCATCGTCATGGAACATCCTGTTAAAGTAAACAACATGATAATTAATGGCTCTTCATTTCTCCAAATTACTGATTTCCACCTTGCATGATCCCCCCTGTCTCTCCTGCCTTCCCATGTCCCCAGACTTCTGGTAGAGTCAACTAATAGCCTATTACAGAAAGAAACGTGGGCCCCAGGGTCTAATCTGGACAGTTTTTGCTAGTTCCATTGTTCACGATGGGAGCACTGCACACTGTCTGCTTGACCGTCTAGGTGGACGGTTTTCCATGGGAGTTTCTCTACCTCTAAGCACACTGGGCACAGAAGCCCCCGCGGGCTCTTACTTGTTCAGCAGCAGCTCGCTGGCCGTCAGCTCGTGAGTCAGGGGCGGTAAGATGCTGGACTCAAGCCTGTCCGAGCGGCTGTCGTCGGGGCTCACGGCCATGTGGCTCTGGCCTGCAGAGTCATCCCGCGAGCCGAAGGACAGGCGCTCGAAGCTCACTGCCTTGCTGTAGGACGGCGGGGCCTCCACGTCCCCGTCCTCTGTGGAGTACTGTGGCAGCTCGGCATCCGGGGTGAGGCCGACTTCTGAAGCCTCCGAGGCCTCCTCTGGCCCCCTGTCCGCCGTGGCCTCCCCGCCCTGGTCGGCATCTCCGGCCGCAGCCTCGTCGTCCTGCTCGGCCTCCACCTCTGCTATGGTCTCCGTGGTCCCCTGGCGCGAGTACAGCATGGTGCACTGCGTGGGCTCGCTGTGCAGAGAGAGGATGGCACACAGCCCGGTCTTAGCATCCTGCCGACTGTCAACACACCTTCTCGGCAATCCCCAGTAAAAACATTAAAACTAAATACCACACCCCCTTCCCCCACCCTTCCACTGCATTCCACCTGTTTTATTCCTTCAGGATACTCCCACCTGGTCTGCAGAGACTGCATATAACAGCCTATTAAATGCAAAAGCTGACAGTGCACACACACGGCGGTTGAAAACCTGAGCAAGTCACGTGACATGGCTCCTAAGTTGCTAAACCCACCGATGCACAGAGGTTGTCTAAATCAGGTCAGGACTCACAGCCATGGGTTCCAGCATTTATTTCCAAATCAAGACAGAGTTAGCATAGCATACCTACCATTCTATTAAAGGAGGGTGCCTACGGAAACAGGAAACCTTGCCAGCCTGGGTCTGTGGGTGTTGGCCAGGAGGTACTCTACTCTCAATTCTACACCATGGGTCCACCCTTATCCATGGGGGGGGGGGTTGGAATGATAAAACATTGGGTACATTAAACAACATTAAACAACTGCGTGCTTTATGGGAAAAATGGCATACTTCTTGTATACCTGTTCCTCCTCCCCTTTTTCCATCCTTTGCCTTTTTCTTAGTGGTGCTTATTACATTTGACCGAATTTTCACCATCTCTCCAGCTCCCAGCCATCCCCCACTGGGTTCTTTGCCTTGCCCACGGAAACACCACCATTTTCTCCTCCCCAGTGCTGTGGACCTTTGGCCCTTCTCCCTTGAACTGCTGCTCCCACCTCCAGGGTTAACTCCTGCTCTCTCTCCACCAAACAGCTTCAACTTATTTTCTTCTACCTGCTCCTCTTGGAGTGTTCATTCTCCCTAAGCTTCCCTACTTATCTTCACCTTCTGGTTTTGGCAACTTGTCCGTCTCTCTTGTACCTCTTCTTCGTTAGTCCTTTATCTCCTCACTTTCCCTGTCAGGTCCCTGCCCAAGACTTTGGAAATGAAAACACAGCAGCCATGCCAGGGAAATTCATGGCATGCCTATTTTTATTGTCCACCCCAGCCCCCAAAGGGAAGAAGGGCAAAGATGTTCTGGAGTTGTGGAATCTGCTGGATGTAGAGCCATGCTGTGTTAGACTCTGAAATTGTACTGTTATTCAAATGGCATATAGTGAGCAGCTAGGGTCCATAAACACTGAGATTCTCAAATACACAGATTGTACCCATTTTTCTTGTCATAGACACCAGTGTAGACATGTCAATAAGCGAGTGGATGAATGCATGGATGGGTAGATGGATGGATAATTGAATAGACCTTGGTAGAGCCCTTCGTGGCATCCTGAGACTGAAGAACATTTGTGTGAGCCGTTGTGCCCACTCATGTGTTTAATGTTCCCAGGACCTTGGCCTTCAGTATGGACATCACATAGAAAGCTCTCGGAATGTCAAGGCAAACTGGATTTTTTTCTAGGACTTACCTCAATTAAACAGCCTCCTAGGAAGGTCATGAAACTGATCACCCCAGACAATTTTCAGAGCAGTGGAGCCAACCCCACATCAAGTCTAACTCCCAGTTGGACTCTAAGCAGTTATAAGCATGCTCTTTATGGTTCTGGATCAGGTCTGGCCCTGAAGGGATTCAGCAAGTCCTGGTACCTTCAAGACTCAACCAAGTGGAGTAGAATAGCATATGCCTGCCAGGGGACATCTCAAATGGCCAAGGCATTCCCATCAATGCCAGGCTCCAGCATACTGCAGCACTGTATTAAGATATATAGCTGCCAACAAAAATAAGTTAACACTCCTCTGATTTACCACTGTGCACAGTCGACATTGAAATTTGTCTTGGATTGGGATATTTGGTGTCAGGATAAGCACAACGTAGCTGATGTTTCTGTGCCCCTGTGGGCCATTCTAAAAGACAATTCCAAAAAGAACTTTTGGACCGTATGTAAACAATTTCATTTCTAAATGAGTATGCTTTTATGGTAGGATTTAATAAGACAACTCAAGCCCAAAGTAATACAAGTTACAATGTTCAAAGTTGATAGATTCTACTTCATCGTAATATTCTTTATTGAAACCAAAGGCAAAATATATTCTAACTTTGACAAAATTATTCTTATCAACTAAAAAGGACTACCAGTGGCAGATTTAATTTTTTTTTTCCTATTGCCTATATCTTTCCTAACACATTTTCCCCTGTGATGATTGCCTACCTGAGCTCTTAATCAAGGAGGAAGCATGCTTATTTCTTTAAAAATGGAAAGTGTAAAATACTTACAAAATGGAGGACAATGTTTATGATAAGGATTTTTAAAAAACTCCTAACAGACAAAAACTGAAGAGCGGTTAGTTTCAGAGAACAGCATCCTGGGAATGACCAGTTAGGTCCCAGAACGAGCGGCGGTGATGCTTTGGTGAGTCATGCAAATTTTAACATAAAAATTCAAAACCAAACAAAACAAACACACATCACAAGAACTTATATTTGCAGTGACATGAAGGGGAACAAGTGATAAAATTCTGGAACAAAGCATGCACGAGTTAAGCACCTTGATGCTAAACTGCCACTGTCAGCAGATGAGGAGGACATATCCATGCTGAACATTTTACGAAGCCTAGGTCGAGCACGCTCACTTGTTTTAGGAACAGTTTCTGGTCCATCTAAATCATCAAGGGTAGACTGCCTTGAGAACAGCATGGTCGCTTCAGTGTAGCAACTAGCAGCGCAAACAGTCACAGAGACACAGGGTTAAAACACCAATGGTACATCAGTTTACACACGGATCAATCGACCCACACACTGCCATGCAGCAAACCACACGTGACACCCCCAGGACGGACGCCGAGCACCGCAGCGCGGCTCAGGGGAGGGGGGTCAGGAGGGTCCTGTTTGGCTAGACGATAAGACACAGTGGTTCTTGATTTGTAAAAATGTATCGGCTGGCGATAAACCATAAATGGTCCCCTCTCCAGGTGGGACAGGGAAGGGGAATATTGACAAGTCCCAACATGCCTTGCACAGAGCAGAATTCATACTTTATAACTTTGTAGCTGAGCTTTATGCTGTTTTAATTAAAGAAAATATGTTTTATTTGGAGCTCCCAATCCTGAGTTCATTGAAAGCATTTTGTAACCCAATTGCTGAAGCAGAAATATCTGCTCCTGTAAAATGTATCCAGAACATGTCGATGTTTTAAATTTAACAGTCTCCAACAATGAGAGAGGGAAGCTCAGAAATGACCACAGGAACTGAATTGTCCACCCCGTTTTCTGAGTGGTATTCAGTTAAGCCAAACTAGATGCTTGCGTGTACAAGAGATGCTGGTTTGATATGCAACCGGATATAAACCAACATCCAAGAAAAAAAAAAAAAGAAAATGGTACAAAGAAAACAACAGAGGAAGTCTAGCAACGGCAGGGTCATTTTGTCTGTTAACTTCTCATTTTGCCTAATGACTGTTTTTCTTCTGGGTCATGTTTTAGGTCTTGGCAGATGTTATTAGGGCGAGAACCCATTGGCTAAAATCCTCATGTTGCACCCACGGAGCAACAATCAGGGAGGGAATGGTGGCAGATTCGGTACTGAGGACTGTGTGGGCTACTAGAGGAGGAGAAGCAGAGTTATGACGGAGGCATCATGCCAGTGCTGACATAACCCAAAGAGGGACAAGCACCTCAAATAGCCTCTGAAGGAGGCTACTAGAATAACAATCTTCCACCCTGAGCTCCAACGACCTGGCTGACCCAGGGGTACGGGCCTTTGTGATACAGGATGGCTGATTTCCTGGCTGAGTGCTGTCATCAGGGAGCGAACTAGGCCTCCAGAGCGCCCGGCCTGCACACACCCAGGGTTGCCCAGGCAGCGACTGGCAGCCGATTAGAAACCGTGCGGGAAGTAACCTCCAGGGTCCACAGGTGAGCAATCAAATGGTCTCTAATAGGGACATAGAGACTGATTTTTAAAGAAAAGCCCTGAGTCCTTTAGAGTCATCAAATCCTTGACAGAATGAGGCGATGAGGACAAGGTAAAGTGGAAACACGATGGCCAAGCACAGGGAGTCCTGGGCTCCAGTCCCTATGCTGACGTTAACTGGCCATTGGGGTTTAGATAAATTAATTGTCCTCTCTGAGGTCTCAATTTTTTAAGAATCAGAAGAGGTTTTAATATGATGAAAATAACTACAGATATAATTGTTTATTTGACGAAGTTGTTTCAGTAGAAATTTTTGACCTTAAGTTTATAGATCTAATAATATTTAACTTGTTCTCTCGTTTATAAGAAAGGGGAACTGAGCCTTTGAACTTCTGTATTTAATCTCCTATTTTTAGACGCGCACCCCTATGGCCTTTTAGGGATTTGCAGGCAGAAAGATACCGTGTACCCTCCCCTGAGTCCCTGCTCAGGTTTTCTGTGTGGGAACCACTGTTCTAATCCTGAAGTCTGACTCATCTTGTTAATGCCTGGGTTTACTGTCACAGCAGCTGACCCTCACGCCCCACACCATCCCACCCTGTTGGGTTATATGGAGTGTGACCAATTTGTCATCCAATCCAGGGCAATTTTAAAAGTGAAAGGGAAGAGGAGGAGCTTTCTGCTAACAGGCCCAGATGACAAGCCCGAAGCGACAGTTGCTGTCACCTCACTGATCAGCCTGCACTTCGAGCCACCCCAGGGCACACAGCAGCCTCTTAGGGGACATGTTTCAAGCGGTGACCACTCCCTCCATATCTAGGAATGCTCCTTAGAATGTTATCTGCTTCTTGCACAATTTAAAAGAATTTATTTTCTGGGAAAGTAGATGATACCTGATTTCATAAAGCAACCATTAAAACAAATGCCATTTTACAGCTGGATTTGAAGGAAATAGTGACTTTTGCAATAAGCCAAAGGGAATATAAAGTCATTTGTTAGACTTTCATCCCATCTGCTCTATGCCCAAAGGTGAAGATGGGTGAAGGGACACCAGTGCAAGAGCGTGGCCTGTGGGACAGCCGCACCCAGGCTGGGTCCCTGCACAGGGGATGGGGCCACACCGACCATGCGCAGCTCCACGGGGAGCGGTGATAGACCCTGTCTAATGACACAGGCGACTCCGAGTGAACTTCCACACTCAGAATCCCTTCTTGGGAAGACTCCTCCTTTTCTAGAAATCAGGTGGCTTCCAGTAGGCTTTAATGTAGACAGATACTGTCTGCAGATTTGGTAGCTTCCTAAAGCAAAAAACTAGAAGTGGAGCTCAGCCATTAAGAAAAGGGCAGGCGTGTTAACTCATTTATTAATGACGTAACGAACCTTCCTGTGTCTCCCGTTTCTTTAGGTTGAAATAAAAAGTACAAGATGCATTAGGAGCTAATTTTAAAGGTACTGGTTTTCTACTAATAAATTCATTGATTGACCACTTTTAAATTTGGGGTATATTCTAACAGTCTTTGTTAAAAAGTAATCAATGGATTTAAATAACTCCCACCTCATGGTTTTTGAGCATGGGTACATTTTTATATTTGTAATCTTCGGTCTGATTTAAAGGCAGTTACTTGATTTTATTTTATCAGTCTTCTTCTTCCTTTTTTATCCCTCTTAGGTTATGATTTATAATATTAAGTTAATTTCTTAACTGGGCATGTTGTCAGTTGTTATGCAGTTAAAAGTTACTAATACAAGAACCAATTATATTTATTTTATGGACCACTTATTTTCAATCCACTCTCTAATACTCTCTTTGATTTGTTCGATTCTGAGTTTTGTTCTCAAGCAGCTATGCTTAAGCTGATCTTAAGGTCAGGAGGCCTGTGATAACTTTGAAAACTTATGGGAAAAATTTGTATTTATTTGTACTTTTTCTCTTTTGGAGATAGTATATCTCAACAATTTTTCTCATCTTACCATTCTCCCCCTTTTTTGAAAACTAGTTGTTTGGTCATGGAATAGGTTATAAAGTGAGTGGATTTGGAAGCTGTGTGATCCCCTGTGGACCTTCATTCACCCCTGTAACAAAGAAGCAGCATCTTGAATATTCACTACATTCAGACAATTTTTTTTTTCATTCAGATAAATCTTGTCTCCCCCTGCATCTCTGCTGACACACATGTATTTTTGCAAACTTGCTCAGGCAGTCTTTATTTATTTATTTATTTATTTATTTATTTATTTATTATTAAGGGAAGAGCTACCATGAAGTAACTTGGTAGAATGTGGATAAAAATGAATTTTCAGTTTTTGCATAAAAATGAATCAAAGAGAAAATAATTCTGTTTAAATTACTGATCTATATAGAGAAAATTATTGCAAGAAGAACAAATTTAAGAAAGTTGGCAGCTTTCAAATAGGACAGTTATTTATGGTTTGCAAAAAATAAAAATAAAATATAAACCAAATGATTTTTTGTCTCAATGGAGTCTGCCCAAAGAGAATGAAGCTCCCCTTTCAAAAATGCAGATTGTGGGGCATTTTCAGGAAGACACACAAGGGGGCGCTTGCCTTCAATGGACATGACATTAAATTTTCACTTTGTAACTTTGCTATTATTAATGGTTTTGGAAATTACTGATTAAGAAATGTGAGTATGTTTGGGTGGAGAAAGAATGAGAAACTTTCATTAGCATTTCCATTGTTGTAATAATCGCTTATTTTATTCTAGAAATTAAATGCATCTTGAACAGGATCTCAACAAATAAATGTTTTGACCTTGAAAGTCTTAAGAGTTTCTGTCTTCGATGTCTCTTCTCACAGAAATCTACAATAGTTGAAATATATCTGTTTCTTTGGAATTGACAAATGAGCAAAGATTATTCCCAATTTAAAGGGAAAATATAGTGCCTTTTACTATCCCTTAAAGGACTTTAAAAGACTCACTATTTTGGGGGAGGGGAAGTGGGCAGGAAGGGATATATTCAAGCAGAATTTTATCTGTACAAAAATCACATTTAAATCAATATATGAATACATGTGTTTTTTCACAAATAAAAATGAGGTTTTGGGATACATTCTATTTTAAACCCTGACTTTTTACTCAACGCAATGGAAATATCTTTCCATACCAATAAATATAGATCCGCATCAATAGGTAATTTTTGGGTAGCAAGACAACAGGCACAATTGGAGAAGCTCAAATATAGCAATTTAGCAGCAGTGAAACATAGCTCTTCAAGGTAAACCTTTTTTTTTTTTTTTAACCCACCTTTCCCATTCAGGCTGCAATTTCAACTTGTGGTTATCTATTTGGGATTTGGTATCAATAAAATAGTGTCAGCTCCCTCCCCTACCTTGTCCTGTAATATAGTCAGTATTTGCAGAGGACCGATATTGCACCAGGCCTCTGCGGCCCTGCACAGTGTACGACGTGGGACTGCAGGCCATCCAGGAGCTTCTAAGACAACAGGGATGCAGGGCGTGTCTGCAGCCCTTTCCACAGCAGGAATCCCGACTCCGGCTTCCATGGATAATCCTATCAGTGGGTCTTTCTTCCCAGACTCCAACTACTTAGAGGTGATGTATCTTTCTGTGTCTATCTCAAAATCGAGTTTGAGGCCTGGCATGGAGTAGGTGCTTTTAAACATGTTTAATGAAAGCAACAAATGTCCTCGTGATAATGTTCCTGACCTATGAAGATCTATGCAAGGTGTGATTCATCCAGTCTAGCTCATCATCCTAGGCATGTCAGCCTCCTCCAAAGACAGGACTTCCACTTCAGCTCAGAAGCCAGCTCTGTGCAATCCACAGCAGCTGTCTAGAACACTGAGGCAGAGAACTGGGGAGGCTCTACCGGGATAGGCAGTGAGAAAGATAGGTCATTCTCAAAGTTGGCCTGGAGTGCAGGGAGAGGCCACGAGAGAGAGGCAGCACAGCAGGGTGGTTGAGAGGCTGGGCTCTGAGCCGAACCGTGTGGTTTTGGATCCTGGCTCTCTTTTCCAGTACTTCCTAGCTGTCTGGCTCTGGGTACTCTACTTAACCTCTCTGTAACTGAACTTCGTGTTCTGTAAAATGGGGATGAAAACATGCATCCTGTGGGGTCTTAGAAGGATAGTGAGGTAACCCATGTACAGTGCGTCCTGCTGGCCCGTGGAGAGTGCAGGGCCCCTGTACTGAGACAAAGCTCGTGATCACAGGGGCCAGGGAGGATGGAAGCTGACAGAATCGCTTCTTGAATTTTTATTAAGGATCACAAAGTAACAATTCTGAAAGGAGAAGATCAAAGATAGCAACAGATGGTAGAAGATTCTAGTATAGAAAATACTCTGCGGGGCAGCATTTTTTCAAAGGAATTCAAGATTCAGCCCTTGACACAAATAGTCATTTGGTAATCGGGAAGGCTCATTCTTACTTGCCTCCAGCTTTCAAGTCTCTGTCTTGTGCCCATGAGTCATACTGGTATTTCTAATATGGTCTATTTTTTTAAAAATAGGCTCCATACTGGGTGTGGAGCCTGATAGGGGGCTCAAACTCACATCCCTGAGATGGAGACTCCTGGTAAGATCGAGAGTCAGAAGCTTCACTGACTGAGCCACCCAGGTTCCCCTCTGATAGCCTATTACTGATACCTGATTTTATCTGGCCTGATTGAAGGGAGGACAGTATTCCTTTCGCTTTATTGCACACGGGGAGGTCGCCCAAGGGGGGTGGGGATCCATGTACGTTTTTGATTAACTTTCACCTCACACATTCATTTCCCATATTGCTGAAGCCCAGCTCTTTTACCTTCGGCAAAAGCAAGCCCATTGTTTAGAACGTGAAGTACCTGGAGATACTGTCATGTGAATCTAAGCTATCCATCCTGTGGGCTGTCTGTGCACCGGAAGCAGCGCCAGGACGCTTGTCAATGGTGTCCAGTCCAGACTCTCTGGAAAGGTTCATGATGTGGTTCTGGTAGTACATGTGGATGCTCTCCCGAGTGGGAACATTGCCCTGCAGGGGGAGACATCGCCAGAGTTCTTACTCGCCTGTGCAGCCACCTGGCATCTCTCAATACCTCCCAGTCCGCACTCCCACCTTGCGCAAAGATTAAAACAGCTAGTCAAGGTGGGGACTGCTGTTAACTCATTGCATTAACGGCTCCCAAGATCACTGGGTAAGGCTCAGAAGAAATCCCTTCTTGGTTATGGGTAAAGATAGTCAAAAGGCACAAACCTCCAGTTATAAAATACATAAGTCCCGGGGTTTTCATGGGCAGCATGGTGACTGTACTGCATATGACTAGAACTTATTAGTTCCATCACAAGAAAAAAAAATGGAAACAACGTGTGGTAATGGATGTTAAGTAGACTGTGATCGTCTTGCGATATATACAAATATGGAATCATTATATTGTACATCTGAAATTAATATGTTATAGGTCAATTATATATCAGTAAAATAAGATAAAAACTTAAAAAATCAAATCCTTTGTTATATGTAGATAATTTGGCTAGGTGATAGATAGTAACTTTTTCAGAAACAGACTATGAGGTTCAAATAGTATCTATAAACTGTATATGACTATATTTTGTTGCTCTGCATATATTTTAATTTTTCCTCAGAAAAGTTTCAGATCAAACTTCCCAGACTAAACAACATAATCCTTCATGTGACAGCAGAGTCTGTGCACCTGCACACGGGGGAGGGGAGGGAACAGAATGAATAAACTGGCCGCTGTCCCAGGACTGTGTGCGCGTGTGGGCGCGTGTGTGCATGTAGTGTCTGATTATTTTAATTCTGAGTATGGAACAGATTTAAATATACAGAAAAACAGAGGGGTTATGTAAACACTGTCTGAAAGACAGACCGTAGATTTTGTATTATCCTATTTGGAGCTCTGGACACTGACTTTTAAAATCTTTATAATGTGGGAAGAAGCAAAAAGAGTTGTACCAACAGTGTTACCTTTTTAATTTCTCTGGTCAGCATGCATCTTTCAATTCTCAGAACTGTAGATATATCAATATGTTCCCTTGAAATGGAGTTAAGCCAAGTTGTGAAACTATCCACTGTTGCCAGAAACAGAACCCAGGTGAATTTCAAAATATTAAATATCCTCTTGATGATATTATCTAGGAAGAAGAAAAGCAACAAGATTTCAAAGGAGCAAAATGCCATCGGCCATTTTGCTGTTGGGTAGCACAGCGATGTTTTACCAAAGGCAGACCTGGTTTCAGACCTGCATATCTAATACGGAGTGACGCCCAAGACACTCCGCATGATGGGGGGCGTGGAGGAGGACAGGCAGTATAGGAAGTTATGGGTAGGTCTTTCTACACATGCACTGTCGGCATCAAAACCAAACTGGGATAGAATTTTTATCCTGTGGTCAAAACATCAGTCAGAATAAGTCCATGTACAGATAACAGGTTTGATAAAAAGTAGAGATTGCACTCAAAGATATTTCTCTTATTGACACGGGGATAGAAACACAGTATCTGTTCAGGAAACTGGGTCCTTTAATGTTTTTTCTATAAACTTCTTTTCTTAAGTAATGATTATTGTTGGAAACAATTCTATTGATTCAGTAAGACTTTTGATGCTTGGTACTGCAGCTGCATTTCAGTTAAATCACCTTCCAGCTATTGCATAAAGAGCTCAGTATGTATACTAGGAGCATATTGATACTACTGAATTATCTTCTTTATTCCTATTTCATTCTACTGAGCTGTGCCAATGACAGAATTCTGCACATGGGATTGATCCTGTGCAAACCAACAGATGCTGTGGAATCCTGGTGTACTTGGCTTGTCTTCACTGCCTACAGCTGCCATGTGGGGAGACTGATAGAACTGTCCAGCATGGTAAGCTCAGCTCAGATTGCCATCATAACTGGACATCATCTGGGTGCAGCACACGTGCTCTCTTGTGCCCTCAGGGAATTCCACAGCTCCCTGACCATTGTTAAGGTTAGAGGACGTTCCATAGCCGTGACCTAACTTATTTTAGGTCAGAATCAAAATAAAAGAGGGAAGATGGCACCTTAACTGTCTTGCTCCTCCATTCCTGTAAACCAATGGTTTCTCAACAAGGAACCCTTCAAGCCATGCCACCAAATTTTGATCCCTGTGATATCTTTAATTTGCCATTTAAAAAATTTTGTCTTATTAGCGATTTCAAACATTGACTGCAGTAAAGTGAATGCCTAGTGAACACCACAATGAATTAAAAGCTGCCTTAGTATTTATTAACAAAACCCTAAAACACCAGCACCACTACCACCACCAAGAAAAACAACTGTTATTCCTCAATCTTCCCCCAATCAAAAGAACCACAGTCTGACTCTGAATTTAACTTTATAATAGGGGGAAAAAAGTGATTTGTGAATTGGGTTGCCTACGAGGAAGGCAGAATTTCTCCCAGGGAAAGGTTTGCTCTTTTCAAAAGGAGAAGCATCGAAGGGAAGTTTATCTATGGACGTTGTGGCCTCAGGACAGAGTCCAGGTGGGCAAGGTAGAGACAAAGAAGAGTTGAACAGTTCTACCTACTGAAGGAACGGGAATCTTGGAGTTGCCAGCTGGTACCTGGGGAAGAAAGCGGGAATGATCTAATGAGCCAGGCCCCAGAGGCACCAGCTGGGGAGAGACCCACTGAGGTACGAATATGATCACTGGCTTTCCCTTTTAAGTTGTAGCCTGCCTCTGCCATCACTGCCCCCCACCCCTGCTCTCCCCCAAAGCTTCTGTAAAATGCTGTCACACCTAACAGTCTTCCATGAGGCGTACTTCAGAAAGTAAGGAAATGAGAGTATCTTCTGTTGAGCAAAGAAGCCCAGGAAGGGAAGAGCTGCTACATGAAGCTGAACAGAGGGAGGTCCTGCAGATTTCACAGAAGACCCATTCTGAGCCAGAGGTGGCCTGGGGCACCTATATTGCTCTTGCCCCTCCCCCCAACCTGTTTTGGGTTTAATCTGAGGAAGGTACATATTTTCCGCAGTGCTTTGGATGGAATCTCTGGCTGCATTGTGTAGACATAAAAAGAAAGTCTGAGCCCTGGAGACTGAAGGACTTGGGGGTTACACCTATTAATAAACTTTAGCAGCATGTCACATTTTGGACAATTTATTTTTTTTCTCATGTTCAAAATGATTGCCTGAAGTTGTGATGATACATACGATTATTTCACAGTTTTGCAGAGCGTGGTCCTGATGGTAAGATTAAATTGCTGTGCTGGAGACATGAATAACGCACAGTTTCTTAAGTCGAGCGATCACAAACTAACATGAGAAACTGCACTTTTAATTTTTATTTATTTCTTAGCCAGAGAGGCAGTAAGGCACAGTGGTGAAGGGTACCCACCCTGGATTTAGACTTTTTTGGGTTCAAATCCCAACTCTACCCCTTAGTGGTTGTGTAGACTTGGAAAAGTTAGCTAATATTTCTCTGCCTCAGTTTCTTATCTGTAAAATGAGGGAGAGGGTTTTTGAGGTAAACAGTGAAGATGCCTAAAGCTCTTGGAAAAGCGCCCAGCAGAGATGTGTGATCTAAAGGGTTAACTACTGTTATTGTATGTGGCTGTGCAGCAGTAAGAGAACATCTGGCTCCCCATATGTGTGAGTCAAATACTCCGGAAATGGGGTTCAGGTTTAAAAATTGTGCCAACGACGGTGTTAGACAGCCTTGGGGAAGTCTCATTTTGGGCCAGCAGATGGCATTGTTGGAAGTACCTGCTGATAAATAATGCACACAGGGATTCCAACCCTGTGACAGTGTGGAAATGGCATGTTTATGGAATTAGAAAGGATTCTGAGTTCATTTCATGTGGAAGCTTTGTTTTGCCTTTTTTTTCTTCCTTCATGGAGAAATCTTCCTCCCAGTCACACCTATGTGAAGCCCAAATGACACCATGACTGAGCGGAGTTAGAAGACATGGATTCGGTCCCTGACTCTGTCACTTAGTAGCCCTAGAGTCCTGAGCAAACTCACTGGGAACAGGTGTGCCCTTCGTCCAGTGAGGACTTTGACCTAAGCTTCTAGGGTACCTCTCATTTCCCCCACTGTACTTCTCTCACTAAACTCCTTCTTTCTATGTCCTTTAAAATTAATTGCCAGTATTTTTTTGTGCTTTTCTTTTGGTGGCTTCCATGGGACATTTATAATTTGCTCCCCCAAATCCCCTTTCACAGGTATTTGGGTAAGATAATTTACAAACTGACTCTGATCCAACATTTAATCCAACAGTGTAAGGGTCAGATCTACTTTAAGGAGTCACTTGGAAATTTCACTAGAGATGAGATTTCAAGGGACACTGATTATTTGGCCAAAGTCCAGAAACAGTATTTGATGAATTATTTTTAGGCAGCCTTCCATGACATACCTTCTGGGAAAGCAACATTTTCAAATTTCCCCCAGCTCATATTTGTCTTTGCTTGGTTACCTGGTCCATCAGATTTCTTTTTGACTGGTTCCTCCTCTCGGTCTTCCCACTCCACAGGACCTGCCCGGTGTGATCAGTAAACAGGAGTTAGATCCTTTTAGGGTAAATCAAGTGTCAACACTACTCTTCTGGACTAAAAGGAATTTTGTAATTAAATCTAGAATATTCTGCCTTATTAAAGAGTTCTTGGAGAAGAGTTGTAAGAATTCATAGCTCTCAGATTCTCTTTACTCCAGAGTAAGAATCACGTGTAACTGGGTATGAGTGAAGTATAACCCACTGGCTAAATCCTGCCAGCTTCCTATTGTTAAATGGCCTGTGAGTTCAGAGCAATATTTTGGCATGTGAAAATGATACGAAATTCAGATTTTAACAAAGAGAACCACTTATGGCCTGTGAAACTTAAAACATTCACTATCTGGCCCATTATGGAAAGAGTGTATTGACTCCTGATACATACCATGACATTTTAATTTTGAATACCTTGAGGTCATGTTACGTATTTTAGTGTGTCACCCAGTAGTATGATATTGTAGGGCCCCATTTTATTTTTTAGTCTCTTATTTCAGGCTAAGGATATCAGATCTAGCAAATGGAAATATGGGACACCCAGTTAAATCTGAATTTAAGAAAAACAACACATTTTTTTTAGTTTACGTCCCATACCACATGTCCACATTATACTTAAGCTAACACATTAATTGTTATTTATCTAAAAAATCCAGCTATCACTGGGCCCTGTAGTACTGGTAGTACTAAGACCCTTCATGAACTGACTTCAGTTAACCTTTCCAAACTTATTTCCTACCATGCTGTTTTCCATCACATCTTGTCTTTACCAACTAAGCTGACCTGCTCTTTACCTTTCATATACAGTTTGCTTTCTTTTGCCAGAAGGTCAGGCTCTATTAGAGCACTTCTTTATGAAGTACTTCGTTTCTTTATACTCTTGGCTATAAGTCCTCCTTTCTTCTTCTGGTCTCACACTATTTTATCTATGCTTATTTTTAAATGGAACTCTGCAGTTTCCACATCATTAGGGATTTTTCCCCCTATACTTGTGTTCCCCATTTGTCAAGATAGAAAGGTTTGGAGTCAGGATGTCTGTATGAATTCCAGACCCATCTGGATGGCTGTGTGACCTTAGGCCACTTCTTTTACTCTCTGGTATTTCATTTCCTCATCTGTAGGGCAGGGACAATAAAATGTCCTGGACCGTTGTAAGGATCAAATGAGTTACAGCCTACAAAGCACTTATAATAGCACCTGGCACTTCAGAAGGGCTGAATCGACGCACTTCATCTGTCTGGAAGGAATCTGGAAGGGACGAGCCCTTCTACCAAAGAAGAAGGGCCTAAATAAATATTTATTAAAGGAAAAAATAAACATCTATTTTTGTCCCAATACCTTTTAATTGTTGTTGTTTTTGATCTGAAGGTAAACATTTGCACATGAAATTATCTTCATTAAACAGAATAATGAGATATTTACAGGATGACTAAAAACACATTTTTAGAGCTCATCAGAAAATTTCCTAAGAACAGATGTCGGAGGATAGCAAATATGAATTTGGGGGGAAAGAAGGGGATAGTGAGGGGTAATTTGCAACACTAAGTATTAAAACTAACTTGATAGCTACTGAACTCAAAAATAGATGACATTGGCCTGGAGCTAGACAGTAGGATAATGGATCAGAGTCCAGAGTCCAGAAATAGACCAAAGAATAAATGGTAGCTGAATATGGACAAAAGTAGCATTCAAATTCACTAGAAAAAGGGAGAATAATTTAATAAACAGGGAGAGCATTAATGCCTATCTATGTAAAAGTAAACATGTTAGATCTCTACATCACAGAATAATAAAAATTCAAAATGTAACTAAAACTGGGAGGACATAAAGGGAAACATTTGCATAAATATCCAGGGGAAGACTTTCTTACACAACACGGAAAGACTGAAACTGCAAAAAGAAATCAAAACCTCTTTGACATCAGAAAAAATTAAAAATTGTTTAGATAACCTGAACTACCAAAAACTAAATCAAAAGATAAGCACTGGATGGGGAAAAAATACTTGTAACACATGAGAAAAGGATAATATCCATAATATATAAATATTCCCTAAATCAATAAGGACAAACAACTCAATAGAATGATATTATGGAAAATGATAAAAACGTTTAAACCTCAGATTTGGAAGTACAGAATACCATGAAAATATGAAATAAAAAAAATGCTCAGTCTCATTAGTTAGGTAAATTCAAATGAAAATAAAAGCCATTTGTCATCCCTGCGAAAGATAAACAATTATAAAAAAATAACAACATTCTGTAGGATAAGGCTATAGCAAAATGGCTACATGTAGTTTACATGTAGGAGTGTAAATTTCTAAAACCTTTTCGGAAAATATATATTAAAGTAAAGAAAATCACATCCCCTTACTCAGAAATCCCATTTTTTTATAATCTCTTCTGTGGAAAGCCTGTGTTCTTCCTGAATTTTTGTTTTGCATTTAAAGATACACACACACACATGTATGTATGACTGTATGCATTTTTGTGTGAGGATATCTATGATAGCATTATTCATTGTGGCAAAAATTTGGAAGCAAACTTAATGTCCATTAGTGATGGGATAGTTGAATAAATTATGCATATCCATCTTGTAGACGATTTTGCAGCCATTAAAAAAGGATGATATAGTTTTATAAATACTTAATTGGAGAAATGTTCATGACACATTGCTAGTGAACATATCAGAGTGATCTGTATAGCATGAACTCGTTTTTGAAAATAAGCAAAGGAAAATTTGCCTGCACACATTTACGTACACACACCAGTAAGGAGTGGAAATTAGCACCGCACATGTGAGGACTTGGCACCTGTGGGGATGGGTTCCCATGGCAGATTATCACATCTACCTCTTAACTGTTTGACTTGTTACACTGGCCGTGTCTTCATTTTGTCTTTTATTTATGTTTTATTTATTTTTATTAATATTTTTTATTATATTATGTTAGTCACCATACAGTACACCCCTAGTTTTTGATGTAAAGTTCCTTGATTCATTGCTTGCATATAACACCCAGTGCACCATGCAATACGTGCCCTCCTTAATACTCATCACCAGCCTATCCCATTCCCCCACCCCCCTCCCCTCTGACGCCCTCAGTTTGTTTCCCAGAGTCCATAGTCTGTCATGGTTCATTTTGTCTTTTAACCCAGTAAAGTAAAATAAAATTAAGGCTACCAGGAGGTAGCAGGGAGCAGAATGGTCAAAGCGGAGAGAGAGTTTGTAGTTAGAATTCCATTAGTAATTATGCTTCCTTTCCTTTGATTTTTGAAGACATTTTTAATTTGGCAAGAAAGTCTATGTATATTTTCTTTGTAAAGAATCAAAAGATAACAGATAAGCCTAAAGTTCCCTAAAATCATACCACTTAATCTCAGTCTCTCCACAGAAGAGACTCCTCCCCTACTCTTCTCCCAGAAGTAACCACTGTTATTAATTGCTAAGTATTCTTCCTGATCTTTCTCTTGCATTTATACACTATTATATGTGTCCATTAAAAATGCAAAATACTGTCTTGAGTAACGTTCACTTCCGTTATTTCATAAATGGTTTTATAATGTGCGTGCCATTTGAAACATAATACTTTTCATTTAAGAAGATGTCAAGTTTAAAGTACACTTGAGTCTGGAACAACACAGGTTTAAACTGTGCAGGCCCACTTATAATGCTGGTTATTTTTTATAAATACAGTGCAGTTCTGCAAATATATTATGTCTTCCTTATGATTTTCTTGATAGCATTTTTTCTCTAATTACTTTATTGTTAGAATACAGTATATAATACATATAACATACAAAATACGTAGTAATCGACTATTTATGTTATTGGTAAGGCTTCTGGTCAACAAAAGCCTTTTAGTAGTTAAGTTTTTGGGGAGTCAAAAGTTATACAGGATTTTTGACTGTGTGGCGGTCAGTGCCCAACCCCCACATTGTTCTAGGATCCACTGTAATCCATCTCATTTTTTAAACTACAGAATAGAATTCCAAGTTTTTGTTATTAACAAATAAAGTTTGATAAATATTCTTAGACATAGGTCCTTGTGCACATGTGCAAATATCATTTCAGGTTAAGCCACACATCTAGAAGTGGGACTGGTCTGTAGTAGGATATGTACAAATAACATTTTTTTTAGATATCAACGTATCGCTCTTCAAAGTGGACGGACTACTCCACTACACCATTTATAGTGTTGTATGGGCTGTAACTCATACAAACACTTATCTTCCCCCTAGCTCCAAACAGTGATATTAACAAATGTTTGGGTTTTTGCCAATCTGATAGGTAAAGAAACAAACAAACAAGGAAAACAGTATGTCAAACGGCTGGTCGTGTTTCTTGTATTAGTAGTGAACCTGGGCTTCTTTTACCCACTTCTGTTTCCTAATCTGTGAAGTGTTTTTCATATCTATTCGTCCATTGGGTTGAACTTTTCTTTACTGCTCTTTAGGAGTTCTTAGTATATCCAGAATACTAATCTTTAGTCTGATTACATATAATGAAAATATTTTTTCTCAGTGCCCCACTTTCACTTTGCTTTTGCTGTACAGTTGTAGCTTGGAATTTTTCCTGTCTTCAGAAATGTGTTCCTATTGTATGTTTTCAAATGTAATGTTGAATATGGCATTGGTAGTTATGCTCCATTTTTGGCTCCTGATGCTGTTTAAGTGCGTTTTTCCTTTTCTTCTTAATCAGATTTCCAAAAGTTTATCCATCTTACTATTTTCTTCAAAGAACAGCTTTTCACTTAATGATTGACCTTGTCTTGTATTTCTTTTCTGTGACTTAACATCTGCTTAAAAAATTAATTTTTTCCTTCTACCTTCTTTGGATTTATTTTGCTCCTCTCTCTTCTCATTTTATAAAATGTATCTTAATTTAAATTCATGTTTTTACTTATTCCAAGGGTCAGACATGAGCAATGATGGACAAGTAGAACTCTGCATACTCCTTAGAATATGAGAATGATGTTCCTCCAAAAGCGTCTGTCCTTTGTAGTTTCCTTTGGTAGCTCAGGGCCACAAGAACAGAGACTGCTGGGTGGACTCTGCCTTCACACAACACTTACCCTCTCCAGAGCCTTTTCTCCTTCTCTTCTGTTCTTCTCTTGCAGACCTTTTTTTCTCTTTGCGTCTCTGTCGGAGTGCTGTTTTAGGGTCAGTGATCCAGGCTTGGTAAACAAACTGAAGGGGGAAAGTTCAATTATTTTCTGCCTTTTTAATAATTTGAATGAAAAGAGAAGGGACCAACACCAAACTTTCTGACTTTGGATATATATATATATTTTTTTTTTCTCCCAGCACAAGCTAGATCTCCTGCTCCCATGTCCCTCAGTATTGTGAGTTGACCTGTGCTATTTCCATTATCATGAAATAAAATATGAAAACAGATGTTGGAGGAACATATTTCATTTGGTATCACAATCATGAGATACTTTGGGTAACCACCATTACTCCCACGTCCCCTTGTACCACCACCACTTGCGAGAGTTACTGAATCTTTTGTAGGACATAGAATAGGAATAAGCTGGGCACTTTGCTAAGTGTCCCTGGAGTAGTTTTCTCCCCTTGCAAATAAACTTTGAGTCAAAAACAAAATGTCCTTTATGCATTTACTTTGGAAAAATAGTTTTGCACATTTGATACTCTCCCTTGTGAAAAACAGCTATGACCAACAACTTGAGAAAGGGTTTTGTAGATTGATTAGTTATTGGAGAGGAAAAAATAATGTGATATTAAGGTTAAGGAGTTATTCCAGAATGTCATGGAAGGAAAACTGTGGTGCTTTTGGTTGCCTTTGGTCATTTTTTTTCAAGACCTGAAAATGGTTACGTTAATATAATAAAACCGATAACCAGCATAGAGCAACTTTCCACAGCCCACCCACCAACAGTCTCCCAAGTCATGCAGAGGAACCAAAAGAAAGCCCTGATACACAAAGTCAGCCATCTGTAATCATGAAGCCAAGCAGGCATGCCCCTCATGCACCCACAAACACGCCTGGGTCTCAGGGAAGCTGGGTTTTCTATTACGATGGTAAAGTTAAAGGAACATTTTGTGGGGGCACTTTGTAAACCCAGACACTTTCACTGTGTTCTGCATTATTTTCAGATTTCTGAAATCTTTGAAAAACACAGTGTAAGCAAACCACTGGCATGATGATGTCAGTAAAAAAAAGGGGGGGATCCAACTTTTCAAGGTATGGAAATGTAAAGGTCGTAGGTGACTAAGGAGGAACATTCCTTTTTTCTCACTCGTAGAAATCTGAATCTATGGGGAATTAGCACTAATGGAACATCCGTATTATTTCTGAAAAATAAACCCAGAGGCAAAAAATAATCCTATTTTATGCCAAAAATGTTTTTTGAAAAATGAGAAGATGAACTGACTCTGGAAGAAGGACGAAATGAAAGAATTTACGATAGATGTGTACTGAGCATGCTAACTGGGAACTCCATCAAGAATATCGTTGCCACGTATGTAAATTCCCTTGCTTATTAAACCTGCCACCTACCAAAAAGAATGGCTTTGAGGTTTAGCACATTAATAAGCAAACTTGTTTCAGCAAAATATTGATTCTTTTACAAAAATCTGAACTGCTAAATGCAAGAAATTTTCAGGTTTTAGAGCAACATGTGATGACAATTCCTTTAAAGAAAGGGTTATGACAATATTGGTTTTAGATAAAGCCAAAATCCTCAAAATAGAAAATAAAAAAGTAACTCAGGATCTGTGAATCCATTAGGTGTATAAGTTGGAGGAATTCTTTTGTTCTGGAGGAAAATGGGGAAGGAGGGTGAGAAGGAGAGAGAGAAGGGGCATTTAGGACAGAATTGCAGAACTCTTGAAGATGGCTGAGTGCCATTATCAAGGAAATTCCTGGTGCTACCTATGATCCCTAAATGATTAAGCCCATCAGTGGTTTCTCACTGAGATGAGAATTTACACAATTCAAATAAGGGGAAACAAGAGTCGGGGAGAAAATCTTATGAGGAGTCCCTATTCATAGGTAAATTATCTTAATGTTGATGTTTGGAACTACAAACCCTGTATAGGGCCAGGAATGTTTGATAGAGGGTCAGTCTGGCTGTTTCAGGAAATGATGATAACAAAGTAGGAGGAAAGATACCAATTCTTACTGAGACAAGAAATAGAAGTTTCTTACTGGAACCTCTCAATTCTCACAGTGTAGCTATAACTACCATCCAAGTTCATGGGACACACACACCACTAACCAAGTAGAAAAAATTACATGAAAATGTCCATAAATGACCTTTAGTTTCTTCAAATTGCCACTACTAGTCTGCATTAAGATAAGATAGTTTATCTTAAATTTTATGTATGTATTTATTTATTTATTAACTTCATCTTAAGTTATATCTTAAGTCTGATCGTGTGATTTTATCTTAAGTTTTATCATATATGTTGGGGGAAATGAGGTTCCTTTTACTGAAAATGTACGATGCAAAAAGCATTTAATTTTTAAAACAGGAGAGACCCTTACTGAAGTGGATGGAGATTTTTCACTGAAATTGGTAAAATTTAATAAACTGTCCTTTAATTCATGTGTGACCCAGGATTTTATGTTGTCTGTAATAAGGTTTTTTGTTTGTTTTTGTTTTTATCATATATATATATATATATATATATATATATATATATAAATCTATCTATCTATACCATATCTTTTATATATATATATCCATATATATATGGATATATATATCCATATATATATATATATTTTTTTTTTTTTTAAGAAAGGGAGCTGGGGGACGGAAGGGGAGAGGGAGAGAGAGAATCATAAGCAGGCTCCATGCCCAGTGTGGAGCCCAACATGGGACTTGATCTCACAACCCTGAGATCACGACCTGAGCCTGAGCCAAAGTCAAGAGTCAGAGGCTTAACCAACTGAGCCACGCAGGTGTTCCTGTTTTTATTTTTTAAAGTAAGATGGAGAATAATTATGTTTCAATATTTCATATAAATTCTTGAATATGAGTGGAGAGAGTTATATGGTTGTCATAAAAGGGAAAAAAAGAATCCTAAAGAAGTGAACACATTGAATATTAAACTAACAATCATTTAAAATTTTTAAAATGGGAGGAACCTAGTAGTTTAGACCCCCTACTCAAGATGGACCAGCAGCTGTCTTTCCTCTGGGTGCTCAAGAAATATTCAGAATTCTAAGTGCCTTAGGCAGGACCTGCTTAATTTACATAACCTGCATTTAAATAAGATTCCAGGTGAAATGGGAGAAGTGCTGGTCTCCCTCACTATCCAAACATCTGCTTAAGACATGAGTATAAAGACCGAAGAGTTTAAGTGCCTGCCCCAGACTACACCAACAGAACCAACTTTCTATAAAGTACACGAATAGTAATTCATTATTTATGATTTTCAGTAATGAGTACTACAGCATAGGTAGCTGGATAATTTCTGCTGTGCATTAGATGAATTGACAAGTAGCTTTCTCACAGTTTATTCCACACTCTCTGGGGTGATGTTGGAGTGAGAACCTACACAGCCTTTATCCAGCAGCACAGCCTCAGGAGGGGTTGAACTAAAGTCAGAAGAGTGAATGGAAGACGATATCCAATTTAGGGAAGATGGAGACTTGAAAGGGAAGCCAACAAAGAGATGGAGCAAAATGAGTCTTTTATCAACTCGTTTGTAATTTTACCAGCTTTCTGAGAACAATTATCACACATTTTACACATCATGACTGATGCATGCAACCAGATGTGACCCTTTTAAAATGAGATGTGACTTAGGCAAAACTACAAGAAGGACAGAGTAGACGTTTATCTGCATTTTCTCTATGTTTCGACAGGCTCTGGTGTGATCTGAAGAACAAGAATCAAATAATAGGAAATTTGGCTTCTCAAAACTCTCCTTGGAAAGGTTTGCCTACTACTTTAAGTTCATATAGTTCCTCCATTGTACGATCTATAGAACAGGGAAAATGCAGATGTAGGGCAACAGGGATCTGCTTGTCTAAAGTTCTGCGGAGCAAAGGGTCACACACCACACATCAGTGAAACATCAAATACCTTTGCAGCTCTGATTAAATACTGAAGAATAGTTTTGGGAAGTTTAATGACAGACTTTGGCAAGGCTAAAATGGCCGACGCAAACTTCCCAATAGCTCTCTACAAAGAAGGACAAAGCAAGAGTGATTAGTAGAAAAACACCAATGACTAATAATTTAATATATGATGTCGGTATGAGTTCGTCTCTACAATAACATCAACTAGGTTAAAACGTGCCAATCACTGAAGCTAGAATAAAATGTGCTCTGCTTATAGGTTAGGAATAAGGAAAATAGTCACTGCATGTAACCCATAAACATGGCGAGGATGATCATGTCTTCTCCTTTGCTGAGTGGGGGAGTGATGGTTATAAGAAAACTCGTTAGAATAAAAATAAACAAGTCATTAGTATTTGACAAGCCAGCCACACACACGCACACAGACACTGTCTTCAAGAAACACACTCAGGTAGCAATGGGGCCAGTGAGGAAGCATCAGAACAAGGTGTCCCACAAATAATTTAGTTCTTTAATTTCATTGGGAATACAGGGGCAGATGTCACCCTCCAGCTTGAGAAGACCTGGCCAGCAAAGTAACAGTGACCTTTTCATGGACACATCATGTGGCTTGATGGATATCACTCTGTGTCTTGGAGTATAATAACTGAGAAATAATAGTCCTAACATGTGACTCCTTCATAAAAGAAATATATACCAAGCTTTCACCCCATATGTAACTCTACTGACCAGTTCTCATCTTTAACAAGCATTGATTAGACATTCCCTGGATACACCATACTGGGCTGGTGGGCTATATAACTAAGAATGATCTGGCAGGTTCTGAAAAGGAAAGGTAATTTAGCTGAAAAAATCAGAACTGTGCTAGCTATTTTCAGGATTTCAATCAATTCTCAAACCCTTGGCAACACAAATGAAATGGATTTTCAAAATTTGAAGTACCATTAAATGACCATTTGTTTCAAAATAAACCAAGTGCTTTAATTTATGATCAACTACTTCACATATCAAAATATAAGTCCCCTCAAGCTATCCAAAGTGATGCCAGAGAAGTCTTCTTCACCCCTACTTGTAACAGAAAAATAAAGTTCATCCCAGGAAGCTTTATTTTTTGTTTATAGCATCAGAAGGTTTTTTTTGATGCAAGTGAATGAAGACCTGGTGGGAACAGTGTTCTTGCAGTAACTATACTGATGCTGAGAGCAAGCGGCATTACAGTTTAATGAGGAATAAGCTTCTGGAAGCTATGACACACATGAACAATGTGGCAGAAGTCTAGGCCTGCAATCAAGGTCTGTCAGAAAGAAAAGCTCTTCAACTAACAGAGGACCTGGTTTTCCCAACCCCATAATTACCTGGAAAGCTGACCTTCTTGGAAGTTCTTCATCTTCCTTTTTTAATTCTTCCTCTTCCTCCTCTTCACTATCCGTTTCAAACAAATAATAATCTCCACTCCTGACCACTAAGCAAAACAAAATATTTACTTATTTCTTGAAAGAGATATAAGATCATTAAGGGCTTATTAATGAAATACCCCCCAAAGATACACAAACTGTTCACAAAAGATCACAGCAAGAGATGTTGGTAGGGAGGAAAAGACAAGAGATGAAGAGAACTCATTCTGGGCTAACCCTACATGGTGTTGGCATGGTTGGGTCTACAGAGCATGAGGCCTTGTCTACACCAGGTAAGAAAACCGGCCACTACTGGGTTCATCTGATAGTTTCTTTCTTCTTCATTGTCAGTTTTACACAGATGCATCAGATCAACTCGGCAGCAATCAGTTTTGTTACCAAGATGGCCGACATAATGGATGGAAAACTGTTCAGGGTTTCACAATTCAGACAATTCAGCAATTTGGGTCCTTTAGACGAGGCCAAAGTGAAGTGAAGGACTTGGTGTTGTCTGAAGGGGTCAAGTGTGTGATAGAAATGCCAATCAGGATGATTGAGGACCAAGAATCAGCATCACCAACTTCCACTTCACTTTCTACTGTGCAGACCTGGCTCCTCCACATGTGACACAGGGACGTGACATATATGGCAAGACCAACAACAACACATTGCCATGAGGAGGAAATGGGCAGGTAACATGAAAAAAAGAATACAACCACAAAAACACCACCACTGCACTCTGGCTGTTTCTACACGTAGCATGGGACAGACCGAGGCAGGGCAGACAGGGTCCATATGGTTTAGCACTGTTGGGCTTCTGGTCATCATAAGACACAAAGCACAAACAGTACGGATTGCCCTTGTCTTGCCTGATATTTTCCCTGCAAGAACATATTGCTGTGCTAAAAGTTAGGAGCAGAGAAAGCGGAAATGTCCAGAGACTTAAAGAAATTTGAGAATCCAATCTTTATTGGTTTGAGCATTATTTTAAGCTTATCAGGGAAAAGAGACCCAGCATATACATTTCTGATGCTACAACAACTGTACCATCATTGCAGGAAAAAATATGAATATTTTCAAGTTATATTCAAGTTTTTAAATGCTGAGGTGTCTTTTGGATGACATCACATGATGTCTTCGGTTTCTTTTGGATTCGTATTTGTAAGGTAATGGAAAACCTTGGCTTGTTTAGAATTAGTTGCTTGAATATCACTAAACATGGTCAAAAGGTAAATAATTTTGCCCATGATTTCAGATGTGTCTGAAGCCTCCATCCATGAAGATGCAGAGTGAATGAATTGGGCCTTATATCCTTGAACAGAAGCACTGTAATTCGTTACTTTTATTTTGAAGAAAGAACCAGGCCCAGAATACTGGGTCCAGGCCCAAGGGAATAAATGCAATACAACATAAGTAAGAATAAGCAAGAACAAACCAAAGTTACAGCATTACATTTGACAGTGGGGAAGACCATTAAAGTAATGCCTTCATGGAAGCTCAGACATTTGCAGGAAAGTTACATAGACTCTATGTCACATGGTCATTTGGTAAGAACAGAGTATTACAAGATTGAACATTTTACCCTCATTATAGGCTCTAAAATCAACAATAGCTTAAATTGTATTCAATCATACCTTCTATGACTTTTACTCATGTGGACACAGGGAGCTCAAACAAGTGTTCATCTCAAGCACTCCCAACACTGATTTGATCATTTAAAAAATTATGAATTTGTATGTGAGAAGTAGAATTAACACATTTTAAAAAGCAGGAAATGTTTAGGAAAGTGTCCTATTCTTTTGTAAAATGTTATTGAAGTAAAAGTTGGAAAACCACAGAGAATGTTTTCTTTATTGCTAGCTGCTAGTAAGAAGTAGAGAAGCTCTTGCATATACATTTGTTAGTTCAGAGAGAGATCCTGCCTGCAACCCGTGTCCATGAACATATCAGGGATATTGATGTTATTGCTGCACTGAGTGTGGAAATAACCTTTAAAATCCTACCGCCTGTATCCCCAGAAAGCTGGACCTCGATTTCAGATAATTAATAATGAAGCGAGGCTTGCCATTGCTTTAGACAGTACTGAATTGGCACAGAGACATACTATCCTCGAATGGAAGGTATCATTGAACAGCAATAATGCGATCGTATGTGTGCACATAGGTATGGAAATGGAAGGTTTGCCACCTGCAAACTATGCTAAGCTCTTGACTGCTTGCCAGTAGTATGAACAACATAGCAACATTATTGTATCATCAACAGACTTACACAGGTATTTCAACTACACATATTCTCATTCTCCGCACTTGCATGAAATATCTATTTAAAAGCCCAGTGACTCTAGAGATCAAAATAAGGGCTTTCAATAAAGTGCTTTCAGGCTTAAAGATAAATGTCAGAACTCATCATGGTCTAAAAAATAATCCACTTATACATTCTTTTCCTTTCCTCACAAGCTTGTAAAAGGAAACATATTTTGCCTAAAAATTTTAACACCACGGTCAGAATCGGATTCCAAACTATGAATTACACACATTCCTGCATTATTGCACCAAGAGGTGTTGAAACAAGGCACGTTTAATTTAATACCAGTCTTTAAGAATTTGATATAATGAGGGTGAAATGAATCAGAAAACTAAAGTTAATAACTTTCATAAGAAGTTCTTTAAATTATTACCAACTTGTAAGATGATTATCAAAGACCATATCCAATTCCTTCCAAAATGCAATGTTTAAATTGAGAAACAGAACCACAACTATGATTGCAATGGGAATTGAACCCAGGTGAAAGAGAAAACATTCAATATGACACAATTTTGAAATGGATAGGTCTGTCTAAACTAGCAAAGGGCCCTTTAAAAACAGAAAGGCACAGTTTACTTGTGACTTGATAGAAATAGGCTTATAGTGCACTGCATTATTGGACTGTTATTAGCGTGACGGACATGGCCAATGAACAATAAATTAAAGAGTCACACAGAATTTCAACCTGAATCTTTGTCTTTTGACTCAGGAGCAAAGGAAATAAAACTTTTTAAAACTCATGGATTTTTTTTCTGCCATAAGGCTAGAAATTCAATATTTGGGATTAAATTTACTTACATCCTGGTACACTGAGCAAATTTTGTACAATACTTTCTGAAATTGGCTTGCTGATTAAAAAAAAATAATTTGGGGTGAGAGAAACCAATACCATATCTCAGTGATGCCAAGAACTAGACACAGCAAAATTGGATCAATTTGACTTTCTAGTGATTCTGGAGATCCTGTTAGTAGAGTCTCTCCCACCATCTTGCAATGTTGTGGGCCTCTGTGATAATTCCTGTCTGATCACATTAGCTAGGCATAAAAGCCTGAAGATATTATAAGTAATGCACAAAATAACTAATACTTATTCCATAGTCTAACAAGTGTAAGGAAGGTCAGATCGAAATGGATCACTCCATTCTAAGACCATCCAATGGCCAATAGTGAGCGATGTTTCGTATGCTAAGCAGAACAAAAACAGCCGCTGAGTTCTGTAATTCTTCATTCCTTTTTATGATCAGGAGGAAAACAGTAATTCTCTGTGACTGTGAAGCTCTGCTTTTCAAAACCTGTTGTCTGCCTTTGCTCTTAACTGGTCATGGATGAGTTTGCCGCTGGCTCTGCAGCCATGCCACATGCTAGGTTTTGGATTGGGAGTGTAATTTGAGAGCTTTTCGAAATTGGGGAAGAGGCAGAGTGAGAAAGTGAATGCATTTTAAGTGATCCTCATCTTTATATTCGATAAATTGCCAAACAACCTTACATGCAAATAAAATCAAAGCTCTGGGGATGAAGGGAGGAGAGACTCATTGGCATCCATGCCTAGTGCCTTACAAAGAGGGTCACAAATGCTTTGAACTGAATGATCATTCTCCCAGGAGGAGCCAAAACTCATTTTTAATAAGGGTTTTCAGCCATAAAACAAATACATATCAGCAGAGCTCTAGACCTCAGAATCAGATAAAATGGTAGCAATTCTTCTTCCCTTTCTGAGCCCATAAATGGTGCTCGGGAGTGTCAGCCACATGTTGGGCTTTCTTCAGCCAACATGATAACCAGCTGATTTCTCTGGAAGATCCCATCTCCGGGGCCCAGAGACCCATTCACATAATAATTTTCCTACACTCTGACCCCCTATCAAGTCACAAGGATCAAACCATGCATGAAACACACAGGTCACAGGGACGCCTGAATTCTGGTCAAGGATATAAGGGTTAGAATCGATGAAATTGTAAGAGGATCAAGAAAACCTACTGGAAGCATGATCAACCCAAGGCCGCCACCACTGCTTTTTTTTGCCCTTGGCTTTCTGTTTGTCTGCTTCTCCTAAAATAAAATATGTCCAAATATTAATTCTTAGGAAGTGAGAAAACAAATTTTGAAAACCACGCTTTAACAACTCAATTGTCAAAATCTAGACAAGTCGCACAAGTACATCAGAGGTCAGGGAAAGGAACTATATTGAATCTGAAATGTTTACACATATGAGCAAGTTGATTTCACAAGACAAATACTAAGTGTTCTATGAACGTTATGCCACATTTTCACTTTCTTTTTAGTATTGCAGGGCATATAAAGCAACATACAAAAGAAGGGATTATCTCTCAAAAAGGCATCTCACACTGAATTCTCCATTGAATTAACAGAAAAGAAGCATCACCTAAATTTTGTAAGACAATTTAGTGGCAAATAATTTGTAAAAATGCATATATTCTGATAACCAGAAATTTCCTTGTGATTATTTTAAAGCATGGTTGGAAAAATATAAATTTATTGGTGATTAATAGATGCTATGCACTGGAAAATACCATGCATTATTTCTCCATTCCCTTCAATAGAAAAGCATGCAAACATTTATAAGAAGACCTTTTAAACTTAATTAAATATAATAAATCCATAATCAGATATAATAAATATATATTTCATTTTCACTTTCATTGGAACAAACACTAATTGAAGGCTATCTTAACTACCATTATTCAGATGCCACATAAAATATGCATACATAATTCATTTTTGTATGAAATTTATAGAAATCAAAGACAACAAAGACTGTATATCTGAAATATCTTCCCTAAAGGAATAGATTATATCAAATTCATGCTCACTTCTTCAGAAACCCATCTCTGTGAAACAAAAGCTAGGTTATTGTTTGATTGTATTGTTTTGCTGAAGAGGAGATACTCATAAAATCATGGAGTCATTAAATATGTCCTTTATGAAACAGATACGTGTATCCCATTACAGCCCTACCCATCATCATGCTATCATTCAACTGAAGTTACTTGAACAAGAGGGAAATGTCTTGACATACTTTCATCATCTTCTTCAGAGAGTTTTTGGATGTCTTGGCCTTCCCCTGATTCCTGGGTCAAGCTCAGCATCCTCTCCTTACCCTTTTTGTATTTCTGTTGCCTGGCTTTGATGCGATCCATCCTGTAAAATAAAATAGCAGCTGCAATGCCAAGAACACACCCACAGTCATCAGATGGTCAGTTTGGGTTTAAACTTGTATGTGTGAGATTTATGAACGGTTTTTTTAATCAGCAACAAGTATCTCCTTGGGGATGTCTGTATGTGTGTGTATATATACAACCATGTTATTTTGCTCTGCATCGATGCTAGTCTTACTAATATGATCATAATTATGCTAAGGTTTGATATACAATACTTTATGTCTACTTACACCTCGTACCATAGCCATTTTGAACCCAGTATATGATGAAATGTAAGTCCTTTATTCTCCCAGGTTTTGCAATTTTTTAAAAATAGGAACTGTCTAGCTCATATAGTTGTGAGAATCCAATAAAAAGGTGTACAAGTGTGAGAACTGTTTCGTAAAAAGCAAGTTGTTCCCCAGATGTTCAAGAGTATTCTATTAGACCACATGACTCTTCTCTATTTCAAATCTAATCTCTTATCAGTTCTGGAAAAATGTATTATTGCATCTTTAATTATTGAGCCAGTGCCTTTTATTTTGTCTTCTTATTCAGGAAGCCCAACTACTCAGAAACTGCAATGCTGCACTCTACTTCCCAGACCTGCCCTCCTGCAGTGCTCCATTTCTTAATTTGGTTTCTTAAAATTTTGCTCAAATTTTTAAGCTAAGTGCCATTTCTGCTTCCTGCAGCTTAAACAACATTTTTAGCTTCTCTTTTGCAATGATTATTACCTTCATTCTTTTATATTCAGACTTTCCATCACCTAAGAAGATGTGTTCTTAAACAAATGGAAAAATTCAGTGAAGTGAATGATAGTAACAGGTTTCCCTAACAGGTAAGTAGGAACTCATTCTAAACGTGGGTCCAAATCTGTTACTTCTCTAGACATGATGTAGATAACTAGAAACAACAATGACTACAGAGGGGAGGGGGGTGGGGGAATGGGATAGGCTGGTGATGGGTAGTAAGGAGGGCATGTATTGCATGGTGCACTGGGTGTTATACACAACTAATGAATCATCGAACTTTACATCAAAAACCAGGGATGTACTGTATGGTGACTAACATAATATAATAAAAAATATTTAAAAAAAAGAAACAACAATGGCAACAGTTACACGATAACTGCTTATATAACAGTTCATATACCTTATATCTTTGATTATGGATATAACTATGCCATGGGATGGTATAATTTATGTGATCACATTTTTGAATTGGGAAAAGAGCTGGGAAATGAGGTCAGAATGGAATGAACGAGTCTTAGCAAACTTGGGGGATTTTCCTGGTGGGGTGATGGAGTCTCTGCTTTCCTGGAGAAAGTAGCTAGGTTTTGAATTCTGTGGCCATTCACTCTTTTTTTTTTATTAATAATGATTTTTTATTATATTATGTTAGTCACCATACAGTACATCCCTGGTTTTCGATGTAAGGCTCGATGATTCATTAGTTGTGTATAACACCCAGTGCACCATGCAATATGTGTGTGGCCATTCACTCTTAAATCCAGCCCCTCAATGAAGTACTACCAATCCTCAGAAGTTACATTTGCTGCTAAAAATTTCACTCCAAGGAAATTTGTTTTAAGAGCTATTTTAAAAATTAACTAATTTGAAAAAAAGAATTTCTCAAATCTCCTAGTAAAGTCAGTCCATTACTTGATTTATCCAGAATATGGTGGTAGAAAAAAAGATCTTGAACTGAATACAGGGAAACAGGGGTTGTATTTCTAGTACTGCCTCTAGCCTGTTGTGGATTTTAAGTCATCTAATGTCATGACTCATCAGTTTCTTCCCAGGGAGACTGTTATAATATCTTTAGAGATCCTTCCAAAGCTAGGACTGTATTTATTCCCTTAATCCACAGATAGAATGAACATTTACTCGAACTGAATGGGACTGGGAAAGACCCTGTCTCATTCATTAACTCATTTAATCTTTATAAAAACCCAGGTAGAACCGTGAGCCCTAATTTAAAACAGAGGGCTGAAATTCAGAGACTCTGAAAGACTTGCTCACGGTTCCAAGAGTAAGCAGCTGAGCCAAGACTTGACACTGATCTGGTCCAACATGGCTCGCTTTCCACCACACTGCAGCTCTCTTTCTGTTCAACTACTTCCATTTTCAGTCCAGTGAGCATAAGCCACCGCCCTGATACTGAGCACATACCCAGAAACTCCTTAACACAAGTGGGTTTTTCGGAGCTACTGAGGCTCCCTGGGAGGTGAGAGCCAGCTGAACAGGATCAGACAAACCACAATTACAAAGAAAGGAGAAGGAGAGTAAAAATCAAACTTCCTTACTGCCTCTTGAGCTGATCCATTGACTTTTTCTCTTCCTCAATTCTTGCCTTTACAGCCTTTACAATTGTGGCCTGGAAAAGTTCAGCCCCCCTAGAGAAAAATAGGAAGTAGAGAACAAATTAATATTTCTATCCTTGTTACTTACCTTCACCTGAAAATGATTACCAAGGGTTAGAAAACATTTCTTTTTGGGCCATTGACCAGATAGAGTCTCCTGGCTGGTAGTGGGAGTCCCAAGAGCCTGTGTAGGAGCCCCTTTCCAGTGGATGAACAGGGCACAGCCTCTCCTGGGAGGGAGTGGGCTCCTCACAACCACAGGAGGTCAGTAAAACAAACAAACAAACAAGCAAACAAACAAACAAACAAAAAATGGTTTGTGTTTTCTAAGACATTGAAAAGAATGCACCCCTTCAAACATGTCCCACAGAACCTTACATCTCAGCAAAGCATTGCTCACCGGACCTTATTACAGTTGTTCCATGAGGGGCCATTGGCAAGGAGGAGTGAGTTCAGATTAGTTTTCTACTCAACGAGCAGAAAAGGTATGGAGTGGGCTGGGCTTCCATAAGGAAAAATGCGAAGTTAGAGTTCAAGCTCCTTCCCTGGGATGTTCAGATTCCTGCCTCTTTGTTTCTCTCTTCCTATCCTTCACTTCCCTTCTGTTTGTTCTCACCTTTCAAGCCAACTGTAGAGTCCCCATGACCCACTGAGTCATATTTCATCAACCTCTTTTCATATCTTCAATTCTGGTCCATTGACATCTGGTCATATCCGCTTGGTAAATCCCAAGTGGGTAGGAAACCAATGGCGTGCCCACCCTGTGCTGGGCTGTTGTCAGAGGTGCAGAAAAGGTGTCATGGGGCACATTATCTGCTGACCCCTCATAGGCCCTGGAAAGTCTTCTCTGTAGTGGCTATTTAAAACTCCTTACAGTTTTCTCAAATCTGGAATTCTGTCAAAGGCTTTTCATTCCTAGTAAATAACCTAGTCTCCCACTTCCTGGAAAGAACGTAAGTCATGAGGCAACAGTTTACTCCTGCCCATCCCGTGGACACTGTTTCCTGCAGTGAGAGTGGGGGAGGTGACATCCTCACCTGCAGCCTGCCTAAGCTTTGGTCACTTCCCACCCCTTGCAGCCTGAGGGGCTCCATCCTGTCTTTTCTTCCTCTCTTTCTGCATTCTCAGCCTTCCCACTGCCACCCAATCCTCCTCCGAAGTATGCAAACAGGCCCACATCTTGCTAATCTTAGAAAAAAAAAAAACATGCCCACTGCACAGTTTTCTATGTATAGCCTCCATCACTGTCCCTGCATGAATATCTCACAGCCACTGTCCCCAAGCCTTTCCCTTCAACCTCAGCTCCCTGGTATTGGGTTCTGATCCCCACGTGTTGAGGTCACTACCTTTAATGCTCAGTTTTCAGTCTTGTGTTTGTATATCCTGTCTGCTGAACTTCCAGCAACCTTCCTCAGACTCCTAAAGCACCATGCTCTTCTAGCTTTCCTTCTTCTTTTCTGGCTCAGAGTTCCTGGTCTTCTCTGCCCATCTATTAAAAGTGGATGCTACCCTGGGTCCACTTCTCATTCTCATGCTCTCCAACCACTCACCTGCTCTACATCTATCTGTGTCATGATGACACTCAAGTCTATTTCCACCTGTGGATCTATCCTCCCAGCTGTCCACTGGACTCATGTTGAGTTTAGTTTCACAAGCCCATGAGCTCTACAACTCCCTGGTTGTGGTCAGTGTTCTCCCAGCCCAGAGCTTCTTGGCTTCTTTACATTTGGGATTGGCACCATCTTTGGCTTTAACCAGAATCCCAACCATATCATCCTCTACCCTCCTTTCCTTTCCACCCCCACCTCCCTTCCTTCCAATCAACTTTCCAGTTGTGCCAATTTGACTCTTAAACATCTTCCTGGTTTATCCCATCTTGGTCTGAGCCACTGTCTCTGTCCTGGATCATCAGAGCAGCCACCTAACTGGTCCTGTGTCCTCCATAGCACAGGCAGGGTGGGTTTCTGAAACTCATCTATAGCCACATCACTCCCTTGCTTCTTCTTATCCATGGGATTACTTCTAAAGTCATAAACATGGTGCATAAGACCCCTGATAATCAGACCTCTCCCTATCTCTCCAACTAATTTGTCATCACTCACTACCTTCACCTTTAAATTTCTGTGTTCTGGCCACACTGAGCTTCTCAGCGTTTCTTCATTAAAACTTCCCCTGGTAACTTCACTTGGACTGTGTCCCCTGCCTCCCTCCTCTAACTCCTGATCTTCCCTTAGGCTGCAGCTTAGAATGGAAGGCTGCCTCAGTTCCTGGCCCTTGCAGGTGATTATGTACCCCTGATGTAATTCCTGCAGCTTCCTGAATGTCCCCTATCATCACACTAGTCACACAGCACTGTGATTGCTTGCTGCCATGTCCCCCTCCCCACCAGCTCTGTGAGGGCAGGACCAAGCAGCCACCTCCTTGTAACACAGTAGGCAGTGAACATATCAATGAATGAATCAATGTTTATTCTTTGGAAATTCTGTATATTATTAAGACATGGCTTTTCTTTTGCAAGCATGAGCTGTGCTCTAAACCAAAGCCATTGGTTTCTATAGCATGAGTAATCTGTTTTCTAAATAATTATGACAACTCTGAAGAAAAGATACTGGCTTACTATTATGTCCTGAATGTCTAAGGACCAAATGCTCAGGAGAAGGAAAAAGGCACATTTATCAGCACAAATACCAGCTGCTCTATGAGTAAACAAAATTACTGTTAGGGACACATAGACCAATGGAACAGAATAGAGACCCCCAGAAATGGACCCTCGGCTCTATGGGCAACTAATCTTTGACAAAGCAGAAAAAAAAATCCGGTAGAAAAAAGACAGTCTGTTCAATAAACGGTGGTAGGAAAATTAGACAGCTATATGCAAAAGAATGAAACTTGACCACTCTCTCACACCATACACAAAGATAAACTCCAAATGGATGAAAGACCTCGATGTGAGACGGGGATCCATCAAAATCCTAGAGGAGAACATAGGCAGCAACCTCTACATCGGCCACAGCAACTTCTTTCATGACACATCTCCAAAGGCAAGAGAAACAGAAGAAAAAATGAACTTGTGGGACTTCATCAAGATAAAAAGCTTCTGCACAGCCAAGGAAACAGTCAAAAAAACTGAGAGGCAGCCCACGGAATGGGAGAAGATATTTGCAAATGACACTACAGATAAAAGACTGGTATCCGAGATCTACAAAGAATTTCTCAAACTCAATACACGAGAAACAAAAAATCAAATAAAAAAATGGGCAGAAGATATGAGCAGACACTTTTCCAATGAAGACACAAATGGCTAACAGACACATGAAAAAAATGTTCAAAATCATTAGCCATCAGGGAAATTCAAATCAAAACCACCTTGAGATACCACCTTACACCAGTTAGAATGGCAAAAATTGACAAGGCAAGAAACAACAAATGTTGGAGAGGATGTGGAGAAAGGGGATCCCTCTTACACTGTTGGTGGGAATGCAATTTGGTACAGCCACTCTGGAAAACAGTGTGGAGGTCCCTCAAAAAGTTAAAAATAGAGCTACCCTATGACCCAGCAATTGCACGATAGGGATTTACCCCAAAGATACAGACATAGTGAAGAGAAGGGCCATATGCACCCCAATGTGCATAGCAGCATAGTCCACAATAGCTAAATTGTGGAAGGAGCCGAGATGCCCTTCAACAGATGACTGGATTAAGAAGATGTGGTCCATATATACAATGGAATATTACTCAGCTATCAGAAAGAACAAGTTCTCAACATTTGCTACAACATGGACGGCACTGGAGGAGATAATGCTAAGTGAAATAAGTCAAGCAGAGAAAGACAATTATCATATGGTTTCAGTCATTTATGGAATATAAGAAATAGGAAGATCGGTAGAAGAAGGAAGGGAAGAATGAAGGGGGGGTAAACAGAAGGGGGAATGAACCATGAGAGACTGGACTCTGGGAAACAAACTGAGGGCTTCAGAGGGGAGAGGGGTGGGGGATTGGGATAGGCCGGTGATGGTTATTAAGGAGGGCACATATTGCATGGTGCACTGGGTGTTATATGCAAAAAATGAATCATGGAACATTGCATCAAAAACTGGAGATGTACTGTATGGTGACTAATATAACAAAATAAAAATTTAAAAAAATTCAAAAAAAAAAATAAAGGCCTTGTGCTAAACCCTTCTTGGACTGGTTTTCCTAGAAGGAATTTCTTAATTTCTTATGGGTTCTACAAGCAAGCTTAGGCAACAGCACAGTGCAATATTACTTCAGACAGATGTTTTAAGAGAAGCCACTTAATTCCATGGCCTGACCTACCTCGAAGCCAGGATCTGTGAAGCTTTTATATCAGCCACAACATGTAGGAAATAGTAACTCATGAAAACTCTTCTCTGCAGCAGAAGGAAGGCAAAACATATGCTGTCCCAAATAATTCCTGCTTCACCACTGGGTAGTTTACATGAGGAATCATCATCAGCTGCGGCAAAAAAGTAGGAAAAAAATTTAAATTAACATCCATTTTCATTGTTATTTTATAATATCTGTGTCATGATCAGGCTTGGGGAATCCCACAGTCATAAGAGCAACATTCTGATGCATGGACTCACTTATGCATGTGTTTATTTACAAGCAAAGATACACATTTCAAATCCAATATCAACATTGATTCATAAGACTGACCACAAGTGACCTCTTGAGGCACAGGAGGATCTCTTCGCCAGGGTTGGCTCCTGGGTGCTTCTGTCTCTTAGGGGGACAGAGATCTCTTTCTCCCTGAACCATGGAGAAATTATGTCTGTATGTCCCGATGCCAGGGACAATGCTCCAATACAAACAAGCAAACAAAAAACAAAAACCACCTCTTCTAGGAATGGTGATCCAGGGTAACCAAAAGAGCAGTTACTACAGTACAGTCTATTAGAAAAAGATGTATCAACAGACAACTTATCCTAAATCAGAACAAATTCCCAGTTACTCTTCATCATGGCAAAGTGTAGCCTGAATTGGAAGCCACAGTGGGGAGAGCGTCATGGTCAAGTTGTCCCCATTCTGGTCGCCAAAGAGGACCAAGCATGGTATTGTCCTGTGTTGTGGTGTAAGAGGCAGAGGGACGGAAATGGAAACTCTGGAACCGTAGAGACCCTGAAGGTCCTCCCAGTTGTTTTCCTGAGTCTGAAGCTCCCCGAGCTTCCTGAGGAGAGAAGGACCTAGAATCCACAGGTACTCTGACAACCCAAGATTCTAGCAGCAACCACCACCGGCCTGTGGCCTTCTGTAACCCTACCTAATGTAACTCCAAGAAGTTTGGGGAGTTATAATGAGCCACACATAGTCCCCAGACCTGCCAGAGTCTGAGAAGTTTCCGGAGGATGATCAAAGATGTCTGGAGTAGGAGCACTTTGTGTTATGGACAATAGATTAATAACGATCTACAGTCCTATAGCTGCCATCTAGAGGTCAAAGTGACTGTCACTGTTTTCTCTTTTATGTGCTTTGGCCCAATTTTAAAATTAGAACAATACAACTATCCTTCTTTCTCTGTCCTTCCACTTCTAAATTTGCTTTGCATACTTACGCATTTTATAGCCTTTGACAGTGCAGGCCAGGCTGAAAGCTTGGATCAACCAGCAACTATTTTGAACCAATTTTTCAATATATCCACATGCTCCTATCTGAAAAACAAATGGGAGTGGCAAATTGTGAAACTCTGCGCCCAGAAAAAGAGGTTGATGCTTTGTGATCCTAGTCTGTATAAGAATTCACAAAGTCTCCACGCCAATGATGCCAGGACATACCTGTAGAACCTAAAAGCTCAGTCACCATGGGGTAACGCATTTGATGCTCTAGAAGCACCATAATTTCCTGGAGGAAAATAAACCCGATGAGTAAAGCAAGAGTCTTTAGTGTGATGGTTTCAGCACTTAGAAGTGCCTGTCTTTTCATAGAGAAAATCTTGGACTCCTGTAGGAACAAGCCAAACTCTGATATCAAATGGGTGAACGATGACTCCCAGGACTTTGATTTTGGTACAGTTATTTTCTCACAAGATTGGACAAATTAAACCTATGCTGTTTGCTAGGAGATCATCACAAACATCAGCTGCATGGCATAGTTCTTAGAATAGGAAAAGAGCATGCATTTTGAACATTTTGTGGCCAATTCTCTGGGCAAAGGAATATTCTTTGTTGGTTGGCATGTCATTGTCTCTCTCATAGCAATGATTTATGTTAAGTTCACATGCTGAGGGGGAAGAAGTTTAAATAAATAGACAACCATTGCAAGCCAATACATAAAGGCGATGGCTGAACTGTGTGTATTTCCTGGGAACATGTGAGGTAGGAGAATACACTTAGAATTTGTTCCCCAAGCTGACTGTTGCTCAGCTTGAGTTCCTGCACCCATTGGAACATGCTCTTCACATGACTATCTCTGCCCAACACGGCCATGCTTGTGTTTGGGTTCTCTACGTTGGGAGTGTCCCGTTCCCTTTATCTCTGGACACCCTTGAATCTGGTTTTCAAGTCTCTGATCGGTTCAAATAGCATTGCCTCCAGGAAGACTGCTCACAGTTCATTCAGGCAAGGTATGAGGAACTCCTTTTTTGTTTTGGCTTCCTATAATGTTGTGATAATTAGCATTCGCAGACCATATTATAATTATTAATAAGTAGGCTTGTCTTCCCTTTAAGAATGTGAGTTCCTTAGGATAAAACCTGAAAGGAATACTATATCTAGTTCCTCAAGACAAAAATAGTGCCTAGCAAGTCTGCAATTTGGGTTTACAGAATGAATGAATCAATGAATGAACAAATGTACTTTGTAGCCTTACATTTGTAGGACTGGTTGTAGAAATCAACCTCTGGCAACAGATTCCTCACCATCAGACTGACCATCGAATGAAATGGTGTTCTGTTGTGCTCTCTGTCCAAGAACTTTCAGTATTACCCCAAATGTAAGTAAATATTGGTGGGGTAAAATTGCTGTATAAGAGTCACTTTTACTATCAACTGATCTTAGACAAAATTTCAATGGTCTTAGACAAAATAGATGACTCAAATACATATTCATGGAGACATAGTCTTGGCTTTCCAAGACCTCTAAACGCAGCAATACACGTGCCAAAAGAAAAAAGAAATAAATGCCTGCCAAGTAGACTTGCCTGGTGAGCTCATCTTTCAGTAACCAGGAAGGTGGGAAGCAGGACTGTTACCTCGAGGCTCCTCTAATGCACTATCAGCACTTGGGAGCAGCAGGTGCAAGGACTAACTTTGACTTAGGGCCAGCTAGAGATGTCTTAACTCCTTCACCTCGGGAAAGCTTGTTGTTTAAGTTCCTGAAACAGTAAATAACTTAGAAGGTGTCCCTGTGGCCCAAAAGATTTTATGCGATCCTGGGATGACTAGTGGGCTGTGTGAGTTACCTGCTCGGTCAGGGGGGAGAGTGGTGCTCCGGGATCTGGATACTTAATAGCAGAGCAGCTAAACTTTGTAGAGGAAGGACACGGGTTTGCCCCCACCCTCTACTGCCTTAGCTCAGAGAACCGTGCTCATTTTATTTTATACTTCCGTAATTCCTTCTACGTAAGCCAACACGGTATCAGTTTTGAAGAGATCCAATGAGTAATTCAGCTCCTGAAAGGGCCACTTTGCAGCACAAAGTGTGAATGGTGACGAATGATCCCTCAGAAGAATTGGGATTTTTAACTTAAAAATGCATTTTAGAATGTAGTCCTACAAACCCCTATCCTCCTGTCATGTGACCTTGAGATGGTGGAAGTGAGCAAACAGGATTCTGCTTAATGTGGCAAAACAAGAGTGATAAATGCTTCTTTGAATTCTGATTTTGTGTCACCTTATTTGGGGCTTTTAGGAGAGGAGTGCGACGGGCAATTGGGCTTTTAATAACCACTGAATGGACTGTTTACTCTTGTGCTAAAACCACAAATGTGTTATACAGCGAGAGGCACTTACTGACAGTATGTTTTTCATCGTAATCACAAAAACGTTGTATGCAATCAGCCAGTCCCAGTAGCGCAGGATGCTCTTGATGGGTTTCAGCAGCAGATCACCCCCAAAGAGCAGGAAATAGAAGCAGGCCACCAAGTAACCCATGCAAAAGATGCTGATCCTGGTTGTCCCCGTGATGAAGATGATTGTGAGCACAAACCAGAAGAGGTAGCTGAAGATGATCACTTTGGACATGTCTAAGTACGATCTGGAAAACAAAACCGACCCATCAAAGGATGGCAACACACAGAAGCAAACGAACAAAAAATTAAGGCAGGAGAGTCTACTGTGATGAGGGCAAGAGTTCGTACCATCCACCTGAGTCAATATGGAAGCACTTTGCAAGTCATGTTTCGAACTCTGTACCCATCTTTCATTTAACACTGCCTTGTCTATAGGAAATCCTCACCCAGTTAGTAAGAGATGAATAAGTAAGTTGTGAAAACACTTATCAGTATCTTATTTGGGCCAAATTTCCCCCCCACAGCAACATCTTCTGCCTACGACTAGAGTACTCTGAATTCCTCCCTGTCTTCCCAGAGGAGGCATGAATAATTGTATGGCGGGGGAAAGTCTGAGATACGGATGCCTCCTGAAGCGAGAGAACAGGTAAGACTGGATTCTCTTCAGTGAACTAGAAATTAATAGATAAAACAAATCTGTGTTGCATCGAAGGTCTTCCTGGAGGTGGAAAACCCTCCTTGCTGATGAGAAGTCATTCTCACAGAGCACACACAGCCACGGTGAGGCTTGGAGACTCAGTTCAACACTCTTGTCTCTGGATGGCCCTAGGTTGGAGTCAAGATGCCTTTTTGGGGAGTGATTTCTCCCTGTGACCATGATGAGAGGTGAGGCAGCCTTGAAGACAGTCACTGTGCAAAAAGTGGCAGCTTCTGGGAGCTTCTGAGCATGGGTCACTGACAGCCGAGGCAGGGGGGTACCTACAGGCCAAGACCCATCTGTATTTGCTTAAGTAGAGCTTCTTTATCTTGGAGGTTTTGTTTTGGTTGTTTCTCCTCCCAGGTAAGGGAGAAGCATAGCAGAACCGATGGTGGGTCAGTTATTTGACTAATGATTTGTTATTTTCTAAGAGTTAATAAACAGTGTTTTGATAAAATAGGCACTATACTCACCAGTCTCATTAGAGAAAGCTGTTCCTAAAAGGTACATTGTCAGATAAGCACACTTTTTTGAACTTTACTCTTTTGGGTGTAAAATACTCGATCCTTTAAAATGCTTTCATGAAATTTCCCTCTCAAATATATTTCACCCTTCTTTGATGTCATAGCCAAAGGAGAATGAATAAAATGTCGGTATTTTTCAGCATTCCAGGAGCATCGCTGGTAAAATCAGTGATTCATGTGAGACGTAATATTGGAATGCCCACAGGGCCTTCTGAGGTGTGTGTGTGTGTGTGTGTACACGGGCACACTTTGGAGTCAGCAGACTCGGCCTATGGGCATTTTGAGTGTGAGTGTGTGTGCACAGAAACGTGTGTGTTAGTGTAACATGTGCTTTCTGTGGATTTCCCTTCCTGGCCCAGTGTTGTTCATTTCCACTCCAGGTGCCCCAGCCTCTGTTCCTTAGCACTTAACCTGCTTCAGGCTCAGAAATCACAAGACCAAGCTTGAAGGTCACACGGAAAACACCAGTCAATGTGCTCTGAAGAGGAGCCTCAGGGACCCCGGAGCAGACGAACGAGTCCTGGTGATGCGTAGTGAGGTGAAGAGCTGCAGAGGAGCGCGTACCCGCAGAGAGGGCGCGGGGGACACCACTGGCCTCCCACAGCAAAGCGGTTGCCAGCTTCCCGCGCCCCATTGTGGTGTCTGACGCCCACTTTTCTGGGAGTCCTCACTGAGAAACCGAACTAAAAGCTTGAAATAATTCAATTTTTCAAAGATACCACTCTAAAAATTAGTGGTGCACCCAAGTTTTTGAGTTGACATTTTAGGTTTTTTGTTAAGTACACTGTAGGGTTGAATACTTACCTTTCTCTAACTTGTCAACCTGATATGATAAAATATTTCATTTTGTTCTAGGTTTCTTGTTGTGAATCGTTCAAACATGTCTGATTCATGACAAAACGTAAACACGTGCTGTTAACGATTTCTTGTGGAATTTACTGGTTTGCCTTCAGATAAAAACTTTTTGGGTGCCTGGGGGCTCAGTCGGTTGAACGTCTGCCTTCAGCTCAGGTACTGATATCAGCGTCCAGGGATAGAGTCCTGAATGGGGCTCTCTGCTCAGCAGGGAGTCTTTCTCTCTCTGCCCCTCCTGCTGCTCGTGCTCTCTCTCTTTCTCTCTCAAATAAATAAATAAAATCTCAAAGGAAAAAAAAGCTTAGTTTCTCCCTTTATGACAGGGAAAAAGATCAGTTGCACTGATATTTTCTCTTAGTATCACAGAGAAGAGGTAAAAAGTGGAAGTCCTACCTCGTATTAGTGTTTAGTGTAGTACATTAACCCTAAAAGGAATCTTTAGGTCTACATAGCTTATCATTTTATTTATTGTTTTAATTTTAATTTTTATTATTTTTTAAAGATTTTATATATTTGACAGACAGAGAGGGAGAAGATCAGGGGGGAAGGGCAGAGGCAGAGAGAGAAGCAGATTCCCCACTGAGTGCGGAACCTGATGCAGGGATTGATCCCAGGACCCTGAGATCAGGGCCTGAGCCAAATGCAGATATTTAACCAACTGAGCCACCCAGACACCCTAGTTTATCATTTTATTATAATTTTTTATTTTTTAAATATTTTATTATTTATTTGGGAAAGAGAGGGAGAGAGAGAGAGAGAGAGAAGAAGCAGGGGGAGGGGCAGAGAGGGAGGGAGAAGCAGACTCCCTGTTGAGGAGGGAGACTGTCATGGGGCTAGATCCTGGACTCCGCCGGGATTATGACCTGAGCAAAAGGCAGGTGCTTAAATGGCTGAGCCACCCAGGTGCCCCACCTAGCTTATCATTTTAAAGCAAATTCACTTATTGGTTTGTTCAGTACATGCTGAGCTCTTAGGCCACTGAGAGGCACAGAAGGGCCTCAGCACCCAGGTTTTGGAGCTAGGTCGATTGGGTTCAAATCCTTGCTCAGCTTCCTAACCTACAAAATGGCAATGATAATCTCTCATAGGTGGTCATTAGGATAAGATGGCTTCCTCGACGTAAAGCACTTGGACCGGATCGTGGCACACAGCAAGTGCCCAATAACTGCCACTATTAACATGACCATGTGTATTGTAGACCAACAAGCACCGGCAAGGATGGGGGAAGGGCACGCACACAAAAGGAAGTTAGATGTGAACTTTGCCCTAAGTTGTCTGTATCTCAGACCGGGGTGGGATGGGTTCTTCAAATAACAGTCCCATGCAAACAAGATACTCTGGGACTCAGAAACGGGGAGCAAATCTCAGGTGAGGAGAGACACACTGGCTGGCCCCAGACTGATCTCCTTGCTGCGCACTGATGCGCAGCCTCTCCTGGGTGCGACAGCTGACCCAGAGTGTGGATGCTAACTAGTGAGGATCAGGGAGTCTGCAGGTGCAGGGCTGGTGAGGAGGCACAGAAAATCCCACCAGCCCGTCTGACCCTGACTGCAGGGCCAGAGCTGGACTATGACTGCTGACTGGGGAGGCAGCGGGTGCCCGCCATGACCGGGCGGCAGGTGAGCAAAAGCACTGGGACTTGGGAACCCAGAGAACACAGAAGGAATGCAGAGTGAGAAATTTAGTCAGGTTTAAATGCAAACTCTGCTGAGGGGACAATCAGGCTGCCGAGCTCAGCTCCCACCAGACTGTGGAGGACAGTGGAGGACAGAGAAAGGTGTTACAAGGGGAACCCACGTGCCTGAGGGAATAGCACACAGGGGAGCGCCAGCACGGGACAGACTGTGGCTGCCAGCCCGCCATGGTGCCCACGGAATATGGAGGACCAGGAGGACGGGGAAGGGCAAGAGGGTGAGGAATGGGAATCAGGAAGGACAGCATATGAAGAGGAGGGGGAACAGAAGGTAAAGACGAGGGACAGTAGTCAGAGGAGGGGTCTCTGCTGGAGCACCAGGAGGCAGTATCACGGGCCCTAGGCAGTTTGTGTGGGGAGACGTGGAGGGAAACAGAGGGGAAATGTGTGGGTCATGCTGAGAAAAGCAGAAGCAAAGCTGAAATTCAGAGACTCAGCCTCTGGACCGCCAAGCCCTCTGTCTGCATTTATGAGCCCGGCGTGTACCGTTGGCTGCCCAATTTCCCAAGAGTGGTGGAGAGAGAACCGGAAGTGGAGCTACATCCTCCAAGTGACACGCATGTGCAAAGTGGCTTTGGACCCGCTCAGCCACCCTCACCTGCAGTGGATGAAATCAGGCACGGGGTTATGCTGGCTGAAGGAGGCCGCGTCAAGGTTCATGCAGATCTCCACGTTGTCCCCGGCCATGATCCGTACTGCAGCCTTGTTTTCATCCTCAAAGATCTGCCTTTGCAAGGAGGCACACAGGAGCAGCATGAAGTCATCTGGCAGGACAGAGAGATCGCTGAGTCACCTTCTCCTTATCCAGGTTTCCAAGATGCAGGAAACAGTCCCCACAAGAGATGAGCTGCTCCCCAGCTCCTGAGTGAGTCGCGTTCCCAAAGTTCCCAATGTACAGTTCTCCCTAGTTTCCAATCTAGGGGCCAAGTCCCACCTTGCCCACCACGGAAGATGAATGAAGGGGGCACAGACACTGGAGAGTCTAGATTTTATCTGTGTGTTGGTGAGTGCAAGTATCAGGTGATAATCCCTAGTCTTATGACTTTTCTTATGGGATCATATTTATTTGCATTTACCTCCCACCAAAATTTTGAGGAAGCCAGTTGAGTATACTTCTCCATCTTGATCTTTTTACTTGTGGCAGAGGCAGACACTTGCAGTTTTCTTCAGCCTCTCCATCCCCCATTGTATTTGTAACTGCATGCTTCCCAAGTGGACAGGGCAATGAGGGAGGGGAGCGCAGGGGAAGATCATGGCCAGTTATGGGCAGGCTGCCTCCCATACATCAAACCTGAGGGTGTGGAGGCAGCATGTCCCTCTGGAGGTGACTTTCTCATCCTAGGTGGGGCTGCTTCGACCCTGGGATCATCAGCCTGCCCTTGGAAGGGTCAGGGGCTATAGCCTGGAGTTAGAGCATCTGCAGTTTGGGGAGCATCTTCCTAGCTTCCACGGTCTTGGCGTTAGCTTTGGTCTATCTGGTGGCAGCATGAAAGAACCACTTTGCACAAAACAGGGCCTCCCTCTGCAGTCTACCTTCTAGAAGATGGATGAGTAGAGGGGTGTGTGTGTGTGTGTGTGTGTGTGTGTGTGTGTGTGTGTTGGGAGGTAAAATTATGGAAGTGGAGATGGTATTTCCAATGTTTATTTATTAATTTTGCAATGGAATAGGGCCAGTAGAAGCCATTAAGGACTTGTGATATTAATGCATCAAGACAAGCTTTTACATGACCACCAAGTGTGTTGGAGGAAGCAGAGGCACGAATGCACAGCACACAAAGAAAGATCAGCAAAGAGAAATCCAAACCCCCATGCTCTGTGGCCCTGCGGCTCCAACACTTACAGACAAGAAACACGGGGTTGGGACGCACAATGAAGTCTGGGAAGTACAGCCACTTTATGATGTTGTCATTGAAGCTAGCACCCTTGAATCTCCATGGGTAATCTGCAGGACGGAAGTGGTAAAGAGCAAAATCAGTACGCTTCTTCCCCACCCTTGTCGCAACTGTGCACGACACAAGGGCTGATTACAAGAGCAGCCGGCTCCCAGCAGGGCCCACGCACCTCTGCAAGGAGCCGCAGGGATGCCGATGCAGATGAAGTACTGGAAGGTGATGATGCACGCCAGGAAGCAGCAGTACTTGGGCCAGATCTCCGCAATGGCCTTTCTTCTGCGCCGATACAAGACAGCGATCAGCCAGCACGCGTGAATCATGGCATAGAAATCCATTCGCTGACCAATTACGTTAACTGACATTAGGAAACAGGTCTGTGTAAGGATGAAAAGAGGCAAAAAAAAAAATCGGGTTTACAGGGAAGGGGAGTGGTGTCACCTGTCAGCCCCGGGCAGGTGGCTCAGAGACCGGCATTCCCAAGGGGGGGTCTGTCTACACGTTTTCACACATGTCTTATAGCATGAAGACTGAAATCATGTATAAACTGACTACATCACTGTGAATAAGAACGACTTCAAACTGTGAAGAGAATACAGCAATGAGCTCTTCGTGAAGCATCACTTTTCCAAATTCGTTCTAGTAAGAGGCAGGCACTACCACAACCATTTCAGATCAAACCAGTTCATTCTGGCAAAAGTTAAACTCTCAGAATGCACAAAACACAAAGAAGATTTGTAATACATTAAAGAAGCCAGTGAAAATGACAAAGTGTTATCTATGCATGGGCAAGGCTACAGAGATCCAGAGAGGCCAAGTTCACTGCTGCAGTGCGCTGTGGAGCACTGGCCTTGGTCTTAGACGACTTTCAACCAGGCCAGGTGAACCCTTCAGTAGAATGTCCTCCCATTGATCTTGAGGAGACAGTCATCAGAGCACAGAGATGTACAAGTAAGCTCTAGGGGCCAGCTGGCCAAAAACAGCAATTGGGATTTTCACAGAAAAAAGAAAAAAACAAAAACAAAAACAAACCCACGTCAGCAAGGAAACTCACCTCCAGACCAAACTTGTAGAAGAAGTAATTTATGAAATATTTGGCACAATTAATAAGTCCATCATCTAGATGGAGTCTTGTAATGTCGTGAAAGATGGTTTTAGACACGGGGGCCGTGAGGTTGTTTCGACCTCGATAGTATTCCTGATGGCGGTAAACTGTAACCTCAAAGGCCAGGATGGCCAACATCAGGAGATTATTCTACAAAGGAAGAAAACACGTTTGTGTGAAGCCAAATGCTTTAGCTTGGTCACTTTAAGCAACCTCCATACTCAATCCTTTTTTTCGCATTCTTGGTGTCTAAAAGAACAATGCTTTATAAAATCCCACCTCTATAGAAGTCTTGAGTTCAATGTTCATTTTCCCTGTGGCATAGTAACAAGGTGGGGCTACATGCATTGTGTCAGTCAGGGTAGTCTCCGGGATGCTAGGACCTAGAATCCCTAGACAGAAGGCCGGTGATGCTCATTCCTGTTTCTGGAAAAGTACACTAGCCATAGGAAGATGCAGTGACCAGTTGCCTCGGGAGGGCGGTCCAAACTTGTTTGCAGCTCGGAGTGCAAAATGGTACAGGGCCATCTGGGAAACAGATGAAGCTGCAGGGGAAATCTTTCAACAGCTCGGAAATCTGGCTAGAGAGAGCCGCAGACTGACAAGCATGCTGCTGACCATAACATAATCATAATGATGATGAAAATAGTTAATGTGGATGGCACCTCATGTGCCCAACACTATTCTGATTGCTCTTTTCAAATATCAGTTTGCTTTATCCCTATCACAGTTCTTGATGGTGGGAAGCATTTATATTGCTGCAAATGATGTCTGTTGCATGAGAGAAAAAAAAGTGAGAAAGCTACCACAAAAAATGGGACACTTGGTACTTTTAGAAATTCTAGGTGTTGAGTATAAATGCTTCATTCCTGAGTGCTTCTGTCGACGTGGTGTGAAGACTACTTGGAGTATCCCTCAAAGTGAAACGGGAGCAGTCCGAAGCATACTGCTTTCGTTATGTTGGTTTTGACTATTTGCAAAGTTTCTTTTCAAAGACAGGTTGTTAAAAATTGTATTACCTCTAATGATAACTAGCTGGAATTTAAATAAAAGCTTGAAGAAAAAAATTGTATTACCTTTCAACATAATATAGGTCCTTTATTCAACATTGTAGAGAAACAATTTAGACAGCAAACATTTCTCGTAATGCTCTACCTGCTTCTCAGCAATAATCACTGTAGACAATTGGGTATTTTACTCAATATTTTTCTTTGCATCTAGAAGAGACCACACTATGCACGGTGTACTGAAATTTGCCTTTTTTTAAGTTAATATATTTTGGATGTCTTTCAACATCTCACATTATCAATCTACCTCAATCTTTTAGTGGTTATGTGCTATTGTACTGAATATATTTGTCATACTTTATTCAATCAATCTTAAACTACTCGATCAATTTCTTTTCAGTACAATGCGGTACTGACGGTAATGTTTAGTCGTTTGTTTCAAAGGTGATTCCAACTGTCACATAAAAAGGCAAGGTTTTTATCAGATAAAAACCTTGATAGCAGAAGTCTCAAGCAAAAGATTCTCTGGCATTAACTGTGCAGAAGCACGGATGAAGTATGGCGAAGGCCTTACCCTCAGGTAGACAAGCAGAGGGGAAGACTTCCTCAGGCCCACCCATTCTGTTGGGTCAATAGGAGCGCTGTACAGCTGAGACTTGTTCAACTGGTGGATGGGTATGTTCGTTTGGTTTTCATTTGGCTGAAAAGAAGAGAACAAAGAGTTAAAAAAATGGTTGTCCAGACTGGAAGAGTTAGATGTTTCTCCTCAAGTTTTGCACAAAGGGACACTGTGGGGCCGGGAGGGAAAGATCCACTTTAGGGGGCGGATCTCAGCAGGGGAAGAGAACTAGGGCCAGGATGTATCCAACATGGCTGAGGTGACTGAAAGGCCAGACAGAATGTGTTCGGGGCTGTGGGTTCCCCAATATCTGTGTCACTTCCCTAAAGACCAGTCAAGAAGAGTCCCCTGTCTTCGAGGCTCACCAAGGAACAGTTAACAGAAAAGTTCTCAGGCTTAATGGTTTGCAGCTGGTACAACATTTTGCAGACGATGATCACACACGTCCAGACAGTGCAGACACTCGAAGCCAGACGGCGCAGCTTGGAGTATGGCAGAGCAAAAGCCCAAGAAATCAAAAATACATAGTTGAACAGAGACACCTGAAAACATAAAATCAGAAATGGGGACAAAAATACATAACATGGCACAATAGCCACAAAATGTGGCAACTCGATTTATTCAGTTTGGCAAAGTCTGATTGAGTTCCTGGCATGTGCAAGGTGTTGCCCTAAGTGTGTGTGTGTGTGTGTGGGGGGTCTTGTATGGCAGAAAGCTACATAACCAGATGATGTCAGTATAGTGTAGCAGTAGCTCAACTATAGATGGGAACGGGCCCCTGTGAGAAGACCCTGAAGGGGTCCTTGGCCCCATCTGGACTTTCGAGAACATTTTCTGGAACAGATACTGCCTGAGCTGGGCCTTGAAATATGATAAGGTTAGCCAGGCCAAGAAGATGGGAAGTGCAATCCACGTAAAGGATATAGAGGTACAGGCAGGAAAGCATGACGGAGCGTGGAAGGGACGGTGACCACAAACAACTGGAAACTCTGGAGTTGAACGTGGCGCATGGCAGCAGTAAATGAGGCTGCAGATGCAGCTGGGAGCCACATGTTATGGACCCCTTTGAAACCGTGCTATGGCCTAGGAACCCTCTGTGCAGAAAATAGAGAGTCAAGACTTCCCACAAAAATCGTAAGGAAAGATATTCATTTTGTTGAAATAAGTATAACTGAAGAATGGAGGTGCATCCATGGGGGTTCAGTGAGAGGTCAGGAGACCTCACGGGCACTGCCAGGAGAATGTGACCAGGGCCCAACTAGGGCTGTGGAGCAGTGGCGGGGAGGGGTCACCGATTTGAGATGGGAAGTAAAACTAGCTGGAGCTGTTGACTGGTTGGCTTCATGGTGGTGGTAGCTGGGGTAAAGGAGGGGTGTAAGGAATGCCTCCCAGGTTTCTGGCTTGGGAGCCAGAGCCCTGAGAGGATGGCAGTGCCACTACTGAGACAGGATCTTGGTGGGGGTGGGGGGCATGTGTGAAGAGGGAAGACAGTGACTTCAACTTCACTGTAGACGCTGTGTGCTTATCAATCAGGTGAGATGCCCAATCATTTCCAGCGGTTCTCCATAGCCAACAGTTCACGGAACAATACAGAAGCACAGTCATCTTACTCATCCGTGGAAAACACTCATGATTAAAATAAGATCTGGATATTGTTAAAATAATGTCATAAGAACATTTAGTATTATCAGCATGAATTAATTAACATTAACAGCATGCACTCAGTTGATAAAATTCAACATGTTGCCAGGGCTAAGCACTGTGGGCTGTAAAAAGTATGGTCACATGATGGGCTGACGAAGCTGCACAACAAGAAATGAGGACACTCCGGGACAGTACTTAATTCTGTAATTAGTAGCCACTGCTTTTCTACTTAACTGCTTGTCACGGTCCAGGCAAGGAACCTCTCTGGGAATGAACCGCTGAAATATTAGGGTAGTAAGAACCGTCTTTCAGAATTCATTGAGGAGGAAAGACATATTGCCCTGTGAACTCTACAGCACTCACAAACACAATAAATGCTGTTTTAACAAAATACTTTGACTGGCTAAGTGACTCCTCCTTAGTCATCAGCCAGTGTCATGTTAACCAGGATATTAAAAAAACATTTCTTTTCTCCTCAATTAATTCAGTAAGCCTATTAAAGCTACTATGAAATTAAGTCTCTTTGTTATTCCTTTTAGTATGTATTTAAGGCATTGAGTATAAAAACAGCATAAAATTTACATAGAACTCTTAATCTTTTGAGTATTAGAGAAAGATACATTTTATTAAGTCCTAACCAGGCTCAAGGCAGCATATCCTGTGTGGATCCCTGGCCTAAAGAAACACATGGAGTAGTGCCAGTGAGAACTGTGTAGACAGTCATGGCAACATGGTAGAGGGAGTGTCTGCCTGGGACAAGGCCAGCTGTATGGGGGCACAGAGCTGATCAGCTAGTCCAGGGTTAGGGAAGACTGCCCATGGATATTTGATCTAAACTGAGGCTGGCAGTACAAATAGGAGTTAGTCAGGCAGGGGAATTGCAGGTGTGAGGCCTTCTGGCAAGGGAGAGTATGGACATCCTTGGTATAGCAAGTGGCTCCCCATGAAAGCAGTGTGATCAGGGTCTCTTCCAAGGGCTTTGGAATCCACCTAGGCTAGGGTGCCTAGGAAAGAAAGTGGCAAAGTGGTCCAGGGCCAGATCGTGAGGGTCCTGTAGTTCACGCATGTGAGGACAGGAGAGCTGTGAAGGTTTTTGAGTTGAGATTAACATGATCCTATTTATGCACTGGAAAGACTGTTTGGCTGCATGATGAAATCCGTACTTCCAGGAGAAGAGATTGGGGCAGGGTTGGGCATCTGGTAGAGTAATCTAAAAGGGAAAATGATGTGGAGGTAGGGGGCTCAGTTTTAGAGATGCTGAAGGTGCTTTTGGGACACTCAAGGATGAGCTCATGTCCAGCTGTCACTTAAAGATACCGGCCTGGAGTTCAAAGACCGGATGGGATGAAGACATAGATTTACAATTCGTGTATGTAGATGGTGAGTGAACAACAGGAGCTCATGAAACCACCCACAAAAGGTCTAGAATCAGAAAAGGGGGCTGCAGTTAGAACCTATAGAAGAAGAAGAAGAAGAAGAAGAAGAAGAAGAAGAAGAAGAAGAAGAAGAAGAAGAAGAAGAAGAAGAAGAAATAGAAAAAATAGAAAAAATAGAAAAAATAGGAAAAAAAAGAACCTAGAGAAGAGAGGAGTTGGTAAGAGAAGGAGCCTATGAATGAGCAGAAGGGAGGGGCCAGGGAAGTGCGCTGTTTTGGAAGACAGCAGAAGCTCTTCAAGAACAAGGAAATGATTGTTAATGTCTAGTGTCATAGAAAATCAAGTAAAATGAGTCCTCAACAGTGTCTATAAGGTGGGAAAACATGGACTCAGAGAAGTACCATAATTCATCCAACATAAACATGATCGATGATAGTCTTATCCTTTCCCTGATGGTGGGAGTCTCATGGAATATACTTAAAAAATTTACAAAAGACAAATATCTGGGCCCCAACCAATATCTGATGAAGCAGAATTTCTAGGGAAATCTCTGGTCATCCATGTATCTAACAAGTGTTCAGGTGATCCTTACTATCAAGAAATTTGGGGAAGTAATTTTATGCCATATGTCTTCCTCAAAAAACACTTTTCCAAATTGTCACTTTCTCTGAATATAAACTTGTAAGGTGTGAGGCCACTTCCTTGAGAGAGGAGCCTCTGAGAACTGTGGTCCCTGCTGAGGGCTGGCCCAGCTGGCCTCCCCTCTCAGAGCACCTGCAGCCTCAGTGACAGCCTCCACAGTAGGACCCCTGCATGACACGCCCCTCCCTTGCACCCACAGCCTCCTGGGATGCCTCTAATGTGACTTTGGTTTCATTTACCAGCCATGACCATCAGACTTCGAGCCAAGGCAAGAAATGTGTCTTTCATGCCTTTGTGCCAACATCTAGTGCAGTATAAGCATTCAATTTATTGTAATTTAGTTTAAGTGTATAATGAAGGATAAATGAATGGTTGGCAAGAGTGAAAATAATAATGAAACATCAATTGACATATAGGGTAAATCTCAAGCTTGTAAGATGTTTTATTTATTTCCTTCAGCCAGTAAACTTTTACTGAACGGCCCCCAATTGGCCGGGCCCCATAGGAGCTGCTCAGGATGCTAAAATAAGGTGTGATCCCTTCCTCAAAGAATAACCTGATCTCTCAGAGCTTCTAGGAAGCTTTGAAGTTAGAAACACAGTTGCATATAAAAAAAGATGACAATGTTATATATATTTAAAATCTAGGTCCTTCCAAAGTGGTGTCCCTATGGTAAGAGACACCAATGTAAAAGAAAGGCCACTATAACAAATTCTCCCTCATGGTTTCTTCTTCCTCAGATGCCCATGATGATAACCTTGTAAAAGTTTAATGTTTGGCTCCAAAATGACCTGAGAAATGACACTGAAAGTTTGTGAAAACAAGTAGCCTGCTGATGGCCTTGGCTAAGGATGAAGATTTCACTTGGGTCGTTGACTTTGTTCTCATTTTTCCATTTCCTGATCAGCAAATTTTGAGGAAGGATATCTTTTGTGCTAATCAAAATTAATAAGCTAGGAAGGGCCAATGTCGTCACTGATGGGCTTCTCTGGTTGAGGATGAGCCAAGCCTTCAAAGCAGAAGAGGCCCCTGAAAGTAAACTCAGCACCTCAGATGTGCACAATGTCAGGGGCGGCTGGACACAGGTGAACAATGCCCCTGGAATTGAGCGGCACAGCTTCCCTCCTGCCCTCTGCCCAATATGAACCCCTAGACACTTGCCTTCGTTATAAGCAGATAAGATTCAGATACATCATAGCCTGTTTTGGCACATGGCTCCTTACAAGAATCAGTGTTCGTCTTCCCTCCCCAACTGTAGTCATTAAGTATAGAAAGTTAAAGTGAAGCTTCACGAGGCACCACCTTGGAATCAATGGAGGCAAAACATTCCAACATGAGGTGCTAGTCAGTCATGGAGAATTTTCAAACCAAAACAGTTGATGGGAAACCGTGTAGAGGGCTTTTCAAGCTCCCTGGGACGGTACAAATGGGTCGAGATGGTGAAGATGACAGGAGGCAGTGTGATGAAATTCCTTCATAGGAGGTGCTTCTGTCAGCACCACCCCCGAGATGAACAGTGGAACACATGTCCCCTTCTGCTAGGGAGGAAGGGGGGCTACATTCTCTACCCAAACCCCAAGCAAGGAGCTTCAAGCAGCACCATGCACAGATGCTAGTTTGTGTATTCTGGAGTCTGGACATGGATGTCCAGCTTCACCCAGAAAATCCAGTTGGCACGGATTTGGTGACTAGGACAGGAGTTGCCTCATTGCAAAACTCATACACTAGCAGAGTACAGACTGTGTGAGTGCGGCCCTTAGACCTGAGGCGGGAGAGAGAGAGAGTGTCCAGAACCATTCTAAGTCCTGCTCAGGGGCACTGCCTGCACAGGGGCCGAGACTCCAACAGAAAGGGTCAGGAGGAGCAGATGCTGGGGAAACCTCGATGAGAGAAAGGGAAGATTTACTCAGCTCCAGGCCAGTGTGAGGTCATCCTAAGAATGACCATTCTCGCCATTCCCATCTGAGGCCATGGTTCAGCCTGGGAGGCCTTATAACAGAGGTGAGTTCACTGGAAGGTGGGGGGCAGTGAAGGAGGTGTGTGTGAGAAAGAAAGAAGCTGCTAGAAGAGGAAAGACTTCTACCTGGTAAGAGATCAGAGTTTAGTGTTGGAGAGGATGTGGAGAAAGGGGAACCCTCTTGCACTGTTGGTGGGAATGAGGACTACTGCAGCCACTGTGGAAAACAGTATGGAGGGTCCTCAAAAAGTCAAAAATAGATCATCTACCCTATGATCCAGCAATTGCACTGCTAGGTACTTACCCGAAGAATATAAAAACACCGAATCAAAGGGATACATGCACCCTGATGTTTATAGCAGAATTATCTACAATAGCCTAATTATAGAAACAGACCAAGTATCCATCGACTAATGAATGGATAAAGAAGATGTGAGATATATATATATTCTTAGGATGGCCTCACACTGGCCTGGAGCTAATTAAATATACATATATATATAATGGAGTATTAGTCATAAAAAGAATGAAATCCTACCATTTGCATCCATGTGGATGGAGCTAGAGAGTATCAGGCTAAGTGAAATAAGTCAGTCAGAGAAAGACAAATACCATATAATTTCACTCATAAGTGGAATTTAAGAAATAAAACAAATGATCAAAGGGGGGGGAAAGAGAGAGAGTGGCAAAGCAAAAAACAGACTCTTAACTAGAGAGAACACACTGATGGTCACCAGAGGGGAGGTGGGTGAGGGATGGGTGAAGTAGATGATGGGAGTAAGGAGGGCACTTGTGATGAGCACCAGGTGTTGTATGGAAGTGTTCAATCACTATATTGTCCACCTGAAACTAATATCACACTGTACGTTAGCTAACTGGAATTTAAATAAAAACTAAAAAATAAAATAAAAAATAAAAACATTCTATCTTCATGAGAAAAAAAGAGATGGGAGTTTGGATCTTTTCTGTGACTGGACAAGTCTAATTAATGAAGTGAGATTCTGTTCGCTCTCTGAGGTAGGACTTTCTATTACCTAGGAATGATCAGAAAGTTTTGCATTTAAGAGCATGGAGAAAACTTTCTCTTAGAATACATTTTAAAGGGACAATAGAAGTCTGAAATTAAGTGATTTTTATAATTACAACCCCACGTGTTCTGATTGCTTCATATTTCAACATTAATAAGAATCAGCGATAAGGGAAGCCCAGAGACCAAAGTCAGTGTGCAGAGAGGAGAGACTTCCTGATGTTCAAGGATCAGGCAGGAACCTACCCTTTGGGGCTGGGAACACCTCAAGTGGGTGGGATGACAAGATGTGAAACTAGGGTGACACACTTTGGGGTTAACCTTCTCACCAGGGGATTCTGGCAGATGTTAGCAACAGTGGGAGCAGTTATTTCTCTGAGGCATGACTGTCTGATGTGTTTTAAAGTTATAGGTGAAAGAGATGGAATTAGGAAGGAAAATTCTGGAAGTCTGCACAATGTATGAATTCTAGAGAAGGCAATGGTCATATGCCATCAAAGGCCTTTTTCCTGATGGTGTAACAGGGTGAAGAGATCATGATCATTTACCTACTTGATAGTCAATGAACAAGACATTCTCGGGACTCATTAGGATGGTTTTAACAAAATATGCCTGCCTTTCATTTAGGATTTGTAAGAAAGTGGTATCATTGAACTCTTCTTTTCTCTTTCTGAATTCCACAGGACGGATTTCAGATAGTGGATTTTCTGTGCCCTACTCACATTAATTTCCTTCATTTAATGCTGACCCCCATCATAAAACTCTCTTTTCTGCAACAACTTCTCATGCCGTCCAAAGACCTCTGTACATCAGATTTCGTTAATTCCAAAATGGCCTTTGCTATTTGTAGCCAAATGCCTCTCTTGCTCTTCTTCTTTGTTCTTTAAGACTCTGACCCTCAAATTCTTTCTGAATTTGTCAATTTACATCTATAGTTAAAATGCTTAAACATCTTTGTCTTCAATGAGTACATGGAGTAGCCTAGATTTTAGTTCTAATTAATGTGTGGACTGTTAACAGTGGAACACATGTCCCTTTCTGCTATAAATCTCACAGGTAGAGTAGTTTCTGTTTCTGTTCCCACCTGGCAGTGATCCTAGATCCATTCCAGATAGTTTGTATGACATAGAGAATGTTCTAGTTTAGACTGGGGACCTCAAATTACCTACTTGTGAATCTTTTAGGTTTATGGTGTTGTAGTTGTAATATGACGTTATTATTTAACTTTTTAAAAACTAGAGGCAGGAGTTCCCTGACTTAATTTTTAGAGGGCAAAGACTCTTTGAATTGTCACTCAAAACTAGTCCAGGGAAATGAGAAATATGTGTAAATTATCTGCTGAATAAATCGAAAGAGAGCTAATTTCTCTACAGTCCTCATCAAGTAACTGTTGGCTGCGTGATGCCTCTCCTCTCTCCAGATGAAAAAACAGAACTGCAATGCAATGTTGAAACACTCTGTCTTGTCTCAAAATATCCAGTCATAAACAAGTTGAACTCTGTCACAGATTTCATTAAATTTGGGAGGCTGAGTTTACTCCTTGGTAACATAAACTGGAATACTATTGTTTTCCTCAAAAAGAGTTCATGCACGGTAGTACAGAAGAGCAGCACACTCTCACACAATTCAGCTAAAGACTCCAGGAAAATAAGTAACCTTTCTGATACGACCAAGCCAATCAGGAGCTAAGCCAGGGCGTCTTTGTGCCCTGATGTCTTTCCCACGTCTCAGAACAACTGTCCTTTGGTTTTCTGCATGTCAAAGTGTCTGTGCTATCTTAGAGCCGTGGTGTTCTAATGTATTGGGAATTTCATTTAAAACAAAATCATGGACAGTTAGGAAAGGAAAATGATGACCCACTGTGGTTTTGTTTGGCCTGAAGACACAACAAATGTTCACTTGCCTCTTTCACAGAAACCCAGATAATGTATGATGAAACAATTTTGATGATATGCAACTCCAAAATCCACCACATGAACACCTGCAGCTTGTGGAAATACTCCAGGAATTTTAAGAAGAGCACAGTGAGGCGGTCAATCACCAGATGCCATTTGTTTCTTAAATCTGCAAAATAGTAAATTCACCCAAGAGCATAAAATGTTGTGTGTTTTTTTTTTTTTTTGCATTATTATTTAAAGCAGATCTTGTAACTGTCATTCAGGTTGGAATGAGAAGCTGCAAAATAACAGTAGTAGATGAACCCTAACAATATCAAAACCTGGAGGAGGGGGGGCTCTCAAAGTCCCACTTCACGATGAGTTAGACCTCATACACCGAGACTCCCTGGAGCAAGGTTGGTTTCCTTAAATTCATTTAATCAGCATGAAGGAGTATTTTTGACCTTATCTACTCTTAAGGCTGAGTTATAATTCTCTAATTTCTTGGGAATATTAGGTAACTGAGCTCCCCCAAAATGACATTTTCTTGCCATTATTGTGCTTCCGTAAGTTCCGGGGCCTTAAAGAGGGAGTGGATAAAGCTCACCGCTCACCCCCACGGAACGATTGGCAAGAGCCTGCTGTTGTTGCAACTGAGAGTGAACACTGAGAGTCTGAATGACCCAGTCCCAGTTCACAAAATGTGGTCAGACTCACCCTAATCATAATTTTTAATCATATTAGTCATTCCGTCCTTTCCCCCTTGTGCTAAGTAGTAATATTTTGCAGACTGGGGGTATTTTCTATCTAGAAGGGCTTCGGAGTTCACGTGGATGGAAGTCGAGACAGAACTATTTTGTGGCACCAGCACCTTGCCATGAGTGCAGACAGATGCTCAGGAGCTCAGACAGGTAAGACCGGAGCATTTCTTTAAAAGCAGCATCTTCTTCACATGGCTGGGATGCTTGTAGCAGTTATTGTCCTCGGTTCTAAAATTTCAGTAAGGTTTTGGTGATTGTGAAAAATGCTTATTTACAAAGTGACAGACATAATAGTTGATACAAAGATTTCAGTCAGTATAGATGGCAGGTGTATGAGGGAGTGCCAGAACAAAGTGCAATCCAGTTTTTGGTAAGATCCTCTTAGCAAAGCTCAAAACCTTCATGAAGTAGTAGAGCAAATCCCAGTCTTGGTCCCACCTTGGGAGCTTGGTTCTCCTTCACCCTGAGGAACAGCCATTACTTAGACATGGAAAGGGCCATTCTGGGTCCCTCTCAGGGTCTTCTGAGATGAGGGGGGGAAAAGGGACCAGGTTTGGGAGAATTTGCCTTTGGGAGGGATCTTCTGCCTTGTGCTTTTTCGTTTTCTAATCCTTTAAAGCACAGAGCACCAGCAAAGGCAAGTGTAGCACCTCATGGTGTGGCCCCAGAGCACCGCCCCAGAGGCCACCCAGTCTCGTTCCTCCCATACTGGCTGGGAGCTGCTGAACAGACGAGGCGCTCCGCCTTTTCTGGTCTGTGTCAGATAAGGTACCCTGATCACCTCGGACATCCAGTTCTCATCACGCCCTATTAAACATTAACTCAAAACAGAAAAAAGAGCCTGAAGAATAAAGAGGGAAAAACCTAAACTGACAATGACAACAAAAACACCTCTAGGAGTTGGCTTGACATGATAATTATCCCATCGCTCATTTGCTCCTCTGGTTCCCAGGTCCTGAAACATTAGCACAAAATTACAAGTATGTTCTTATGTACCAGTTCTCTGGGGAAGTCCCAGACTGGTTTCTTTGAGAATGCATTTGAAAAGGCCCTGTCTAGAACTTTCTGAAATTCTACACAGATGCCTGCCTCTGCTGCTGGTAGGAAACATCCCCAACCAGGATTCTGACTGAGTACAGGTAAGAGCTACACACCACCCCCCCGGGCCTGGTGGGGACCACCTCTGGCGGATCAGGGGCTGACAATCAGCCACCTGCTCTCTTCTTCTACCTCAGAGTCGCAAGGAAATGATGGGAGCCATTGGAACTGCAATGTTGTAACTATAGCAACCAAAAGACCACACCCCAGTTTTTATTTCATGAACTGGATCAAATCTCCACCCATCGGGAACCAGTCCATTTCATTCACTGAGTCTGTCAGCCAGGATTTTCAGAACAGCTACTGGTAGTGGGTGGGTTACCTGAAGTCTCTTCCTCTTCCTCTTCCTCCTCCTCCTCCTCCTCTTCCTCTTCCTCCTCCTCTTCTGCCTCCTCCTCGCTGTCTTTCCGAAGCTCAGCCTTCTCAGCCTTTTCAGGGCATCCCTCTGGTTTGTCATCCCCCGGCTCGGCCAGCTTCCTGATGTCCTGCTTCTCCAGGCTGGCGGTCAGATTCATCATGGCAAGGTCCGGAAGGCTTCCTTCGGGGTGGGCCAGTCTGTTGGCAGAGAGCAGCCGAGTCAGGGGAGGAAAGAGCGCCAGGAGAGATTTGAGTGAGGGGCAAGTAAAAGGAGGATAAATAAAAATGAAAATCAGTGCAGGTACACAGGCCTTGCAATGTGGGGTTGTTAGCATCTTGTCACTTTTTTTTTAAAAGCTCTTTCTAAAAACAAACTGTAAACTCAGGTCTTGTTAGCTTTTCCAATTTGGGTTCTAGTGATTAGTCAGTAATGAGAGCTATCGACACCTAAACTTGACATTTTTCCCGGAGGAGAAAATGGTCAGAGTTTAGGATGTAGAAGCATGAAATGGCAATCGTAGAGCAAGCATTTCATGGCTTCACGGGGGACTTACTCATTTTGGTGGATTGGTAATTTTTTCTTGATGCTGCTCAAAGTAATTGAAATAGAAAGGAAAAAAAGGAGATGAGAACAGAAGAATTATAAGGAAAGTCAGAGATCACACATCATGCTACGTATCACCCACTATCGCATTCCTGTATGCGGCTGCAGTAAGTCCTAATGCCAAGTGCATTCCAGGACGGCGTCAAGAGCGTGCTTTTGCTATGAACCCTAGGCTTGGCCACTGAGTTGAGAGTGGACAGGATTGCAGGTCATAAAGGGGAGAACGTATAGACGACAGAGGCAAATCATGTCATGCTTTTTTAGTAACGCAGCAGACCATCCCACAAGAATCCAGTCAGTCACACTCTAAATAGGTTTTTTAAAAATTATTCTTAAATAACATGTAATCACAGTCCACCTTTGCACACTCATCCCACTCTGCTGTCATCTAAAGCATATGCAGTGGAAGCAAATGCTTTTGAGACTAAGAAGTCTGCATCATGTCCCAGTCTGCGGGCACTGGTGTTGACTGTGGGACTCACAGTCATGGGGAGACGGGGTGTGACAGCCCGGGTGAGGCACGGGGTACAGTTTCACTGAGCCTGGACAGCAGCCAGAGCTTTACGGCTTATTTAGTATTGGACAATAACGAGTACCATCTTCCTCCTAAATTGTTAAAAAGTGTATCTTTTTACTCATAGCGAATTTGAAGGAACATTTGTGGGCAATGAAGGAGGTATCGGGAAAGATCTACTGGAAATACTGATAGTCTTCTCCATTTGTAATAATTAATGCATATTTCAGCCTGGTTGTAACAGGATGGACAATTAATAATGTTATTGTATCTGTATAATTGTGGGCTCTGAGTATATTATTTAACCTTTCTGAAATTCACTTTTTTTTCTATGAAATGAGTAAGTTTGGCTAGATAAAATCTAAGCTTACTTGAAACACACTGATTTTATATCTGAAACATACCTATGATGTTGGGTACCTATTGCAATGAATCTGCATTGTTCTTAGACTTCTAGAGCTTTTATCATTAAAAAGTAACTCCTTTTAACAGGGTGCTAAGCAAGTAAATTATAGAATACAGAAACACTGTGAATTGAATAAAGAAAGAACGTCCTGATGACTCTATATTGGTGGAAGGACTTACGATGACATACCACTTTCTTATTTTCCAAAGCTAGTCAATCCACCCTCCTGTCTTTGGGGAAATCCCTCCCCCTCCCCAAAACAATACCATATTTTACACACCAGCACTGCATGTCAAATCTCAGGAGGCATATGTGCTGTTCTTGCTTTGCCAGGACTCTGCATGTGAAATGGTGTTACATGTAAAAGCAGTCAGCTGTCACACAATTGTCAATATTTATATGTTCTCTTCAGCATTGGCAGGGGATGCATTTTATAAGTGAGAAGATACTTCTCATTATGACATTTGGTGGAAGGATGACCATCTCGGAGTGCCTTTTTACTATCTACTGCCATGACTTAGTACTGACAAGAAAAACAGCTTGCCAAGAATGAGAGCTAATTTGTGGAATGAAACTTACAGAGATGAGGCTGTTTCTGCAGCTGCCACTCTGGCTACATAACAAAAAGTCCACAAGCAAAGAGACCCCCAAAGTGTCTTGCCGTAGTTGGGGCACACTGAGGTGAGATTAGCAAATGAAGGAATCAAAGGAAAACCCTAGAGTAAACCCTGTGGAAATATGTCTGGAAGTCGACTTCTGGAAACTTGTAACAGTCTAGGAGAGATCTGAGACTAGATAATGCTGGGGAGAAAAGAGAACTAAATATCTGTGTCTGAACCAAGGACGCATTTCCGTCTGACATAATCCTTAGGAGGAAATAGGGCATGTAAGACCAGATGCCTTCTGGAACAGTCTAACCTCGAGAGCTTGTAACAGATAACAGAAAAAAAAAAAGGGAAAACCTGTATCAGGCTGTCGTTTACTAGACTCCAGGAGTCTGTTAACGGAGAAATTGCATGAGGAAATTTGTGTGCATAAAACGTGTACAGATGAAAATATTTTTAGTGCCTGATTGGAGTTTACGATTTTAAAAAGGATACCTGTGTAAAGACTTTCATTTTTTTCCTTCCATTTTTTAATAGCAATTTTTTGAAGGCTATACAAAATATGTTAAAGCATGCTCATTAGAATCAAAAAGACTCAGATTCAAGCCTCAACTAGACAACTTACTAGCTAGATGATTGAACAAAACTCCCTACCCTGTCTCCTAAGCCTCAGTCTGCTGGTCTGCAAAATGGAATAATAGCACCTACTTCACAGGATGCTAGGAAAACTAAGGTGATTTCTGTTGAGCTCTTAACACAGTGCTTACTTAGTACACAGGGAATATTTTTAAAGTAAACAACCATCTGCTAATGATAGATCTTCATGTACTACTTTGATAATTTGTATCATGAAAAAGCGGAGTTAGAAATATGCCTTTGCAAGAAATATGCCACACCACGCTGAACACTGGGACAAGGGCTCAACTTGGACTGTAACTCTGTCATCAGCACATTCTTACCAGAACTTGTGTATTGCAACGGCCATTCGGAAGAAAAAGAGCAAAGGTTTGTTCCATGGGAGTCTGTCCCCACCACTCTCAACCTTCTGTGCTCTCTGCTCTCTGCCCACTACCTGCCACCACTGCATTCACTGAGGCTGGGCTGCTGCTCAGGTGGGGCTGTCTACACAATGTGAAGTTCATGGGCAGAACTAACCCCCAGTTTGCCGTAGTGAACAGCTGGACCGAATCTCTTGGAAAGCCTGTGTACCTCCATGTAGGTGTTTCCCCCCTAGTAAACTTTAAAATGGGATCCTGGATTTCCAAAAAGTAAATTAGTTAACCATGCTCCCTGAAATTTATGATACTTACAATACTGGTAATTCTGTGCTGATCCTCATGTGCAAATTAATCAGCACTTGAAGGAGATTTACAAATAGACATGGTGATGACCTGGATTCTCAGAGAAGACCCTCCCCCACTTCCTTAAATCTCACCTTTTTGCATGCCTTTCCCCACTATGGAGTTCATTTTCTTTTCTTTTGCATTGTCTTTATCCACACCTGTAACTTCCTTGCTTTGTTTTTATGCTGCTCCAGGCTCTGCTCTGTAATCCTCTCGCTGACTCACCATTTCTCCTTTTGCCTTCTAACAAAACAGGTGATGTTCTCTTTCTGTTGTCACTCACTCTTTCCTTCTGCACCCACGGCTTTCTTTATACAGTTCTTTATATGGTTCTTGATGCGTGCATCTGTCCATTTTCATCTACATAATTTTATTCTAATGATGGTTCTGGGGACTCTTCCTTTGAGGGCAGAAAGCCAGCCTTAACTCTCCTGGACTCTCTTGCAAAATGTTGCACTGGGCTTGGTATACAATGTGACTCACTGAGTGTTTGGCCAATGAATTCTACACACCGGATGAACATTCTTATGTGAAACAGAAGAAACTAATTGTGTTACATGGACAGTTGAAGAGGCTTAATTCTGTATTAGGATCTGAATTTGAGTCAATATATGAAACCACAAATTAGGGTAGTTCCCATGAAAGAAAATGGAAAGTCTACCATTGTAACATCTCCTTAGTCTAAATTCCATTTATTTTTATGACTATTCTAATTTGGAATATGTGGTAATGTAAACTGTACCCACCCTATTCATCAGACTGTTAGAGAAAAGAGGTGTCGTGCAAATTTCTAGTGTTTATAAGTAACATTTAAATAATATTTACACTGCTTAAGATTATTTTCTAGAATGTACACACACTTTTAGAAGATGGTATTCACAGATGAGCATTTGATTTGTAAGTTTAAAATCACATCTTAAATGTGCATGGTAGTAATTTTCTCCAAAAATCTACTCGACAGGGTTGGGTATGATGGCTCTAGTTTCTGCATATGAGACAGAAATGACCATTACTCCTGTTAAAATATTCTAATTCATTCTGTTTAGGAATTCAGTTGGAACTTCCTCACAATTATTTGTACCATCAAAATTTTATCAGTCACCCACTGTCCTTACCACCCCTACCTCACACCTTATTAGATCATGCCTAAATTTTAATCAACCCGGAAGTTGAATGTAGGTATCTCTTCCCTTTCATCCAGAACTCACATTTACAAACACATTGTTCTCCTTATGAAATAACACTGAGCATACAAGGAAAAAATTATGGGAGAAAGAAAACTTACTTAATAAAAGGATTGACTTACTATTTTCACCAAGACTAGGTCTTATTCAAAATTGGACATGCTTTACACACAGCCTTTCAGAAGCACAGTGAGGGAAGAGTTTATTGGGTAACATCTTCTCTGGGGAATAACTCTGGCCTTTTTTAGTATGTTAGCATTCAGACACAAATGAAAATTCTACCGCAAAGAAGATAGTGCTAACAGTGGAATGTTTCGAGTTTTTAATGATTTTATATGACTCTGGATCTTGGTCATTCTAAGAATTCCTGAGCACATTCCCTGGCCTTGTGACTTGGGTTAATGGGGATAGGCTTTCTCTCAAGAGGGAAGTCTGAGACAACTGGAACCGTAACTTGTATCAGTCCCTGCTGTTGGAGCCCATCAAGCCAACTTCTGCCTTCTTAGGTGTCCCAGCCATCTCCTCATATAGACAATGGTAAATACTTTATGGGAAGAGACAGTGAGAGACAGAGAGAAAGAGATGGATGAGCAGGGGGAGAGGGAGAGAGGGAGAGGGATGGATGGAGGGATACAGGAGTAGAGGGGAGTGAGGGGAAGAGGGAAAGAGGGACGAGGGAGGTGGAGAGATTGAGAGAGAACTTCTTTACATTTGAAGAGATGAAATTTCAATGGTTACTCAAGATCTCCAGCTAGAGTTTTTATCTTACTTCTCTGCCTATCAGCTAAAAACCTGAGGTTGACTCCTCTCTCTCAGCCTGTCAACAAAACTGGCTCCCAAAGGACCCAGCGAGTCTTCATCCCTCCTTCTTCAGTGATCTGCACAGTGATGTATTAATTTTTCACACTTCTTTCTAGAAGTTTTGGCTTCCAGAGTTTGCTATTTGGTTGTCAGCCTTGGGATTTTATTTAAGAAAAAAGCAAATGGAATAGAAAACCAACAGATCTTTCAAAGAGTTATTCTGTTAATTGGATTTATTGCAAAATACATGTTTCTATGACCTAAATTACTGGCTTTATTACAAATGGCATAAAGTTATAGGAGTGGATATTTTAATTTACCTATTTAATAAAGTCAGGATGGCTTTAGTAAATTAGATCCCAAAGGATCTTTTTTCTGTACTCTTAGGGCAGTTGAGGATAACTGCAAACAACACTTTTCAAAGCTTACTCTTTATTATGTGTGGTCATCTGCATGTTTTATCTCCCCAGCTGGGCGATAGGGCTCTAAGGTAGGGAGGGCCCTGTCCCAGTGCCCACCTCTGCATCTTTAGTGAAATCTGGTGACATAAAAGATCTTTATTCAATATGCTGATCTTTCAAGTCGAAGTATATTTGAAGAAACAGATATCTTCGTTTTCTTTTAACCATATATTGCTGTGACTATTAACACTTCATTCAGGAAATATCTACCGAGGGTCAACAAATGGGTGAGGCCCTGAGGTAGGTGGTACGTGGACACGTGGTGAATTATACAGGGACTCCAGGCCTGAGGAGCTGACGCTCTGGCAAGGGAGATAAGGCAGACAGGCAGACAGAGTGTCAGAAGGCAGCAACGATAAAGTGCTGTGGAAGTTCAGAGGACGGGCAGATTACTTGTAGCGAGGAAAGTTGGCATTTGTGGGCGGGTCTGTGGAGGAGGTGGTTCTTGAGCTGAGCTCTCAGTGATGTGTTCAAGAGGGTTATAAGCTCTCAGGCAAGCCTTGAACTAATTTACCAAAGAATGAAATTAATGGGGCATCCATTTGAACCAAGAGCAAAGGTTGAGCACCAGCTGAAGACCCTCGGCAACCTCCGAATCCACTTGCAGCACCATTCGGGATAAACACCAAATGGTTTGGTTGGCAAAATACATCCATGAGCATACCACAAGACCACTGTCCACTATCTGATGACATCATTTTTCGTTTACAAAACAGCAAAGTGCTTAACACACCAAGAGACCGTTAAAAAAAAAAAAACAAGAGAGAAAACATTGAAGTACCCACCTATTTATTATTAGATATACGCGCCCATTGACTTTGGCATGGCTACGAGGTGAGAGATGGAAGCGCAAGGTGGCATGCGGATGAGGAGACAGGTGGGAGAGAGAAAGAGGAGACTGTTAGAGAGGAAAGAGGTAGACTGTCTTGCAAGCTTTAAGTCATCAGGTGTGTGCTCATCGATACTTCCCTGCACGAAGACGAGTCAGGGCAGCAAGATTCAGGAGCAATGCGAAGTTAGATATATTCAGGAAAAATGCTTGAAGGTAACAAGTTGCTCTGTTCTTCTCGTCCCACCCCCTCTCACACACTTTACTAAAAATCTGTAATGTTTCAATTTTCAGAGCACACTTATCCCATAAAAGACAATCTAAAAGAGGAATTCTTGTTCCTTCCCCCAAATTAAAAAAAAAAAAAATCCTACTAAGTAACCAAATACAACATAGTGTTCTCTAAGTTTTCTAAGACTGAAGTTAAAAAAAGTCATTTTGTTTCTATATGCATTAGAATACCTTCTAAAACAAAGTGTGGTCAGGGATGGATGTTTAATTACATAATGGTTATTTCGTACATAATTATTAAATATATATGTTATCATAGACTGTAGTTATGTTCTAATATTATATATTTTATCAATAGATAAGTGAAATAATATTCCTGAAAACACCTGTTTAGAAATAATAGTTTTTCCTATTATCATGCATATCAAAGCTTTTTCATAATGCTAACTTTATCAATTCTCTAAGGCTAAACACAATAAATTCTTCAGATATAAGTGACATTTGCCTACATAACCTATGTGTGCACAGAAACACAACACACACAAACAGTGGACAAAACAGGAAAAGAACAGCTGGATATTGACAGAAACAACAGTACTGGCTGGAATCAGTGTAAGGAACACAATGAATCAATTATTCCCAATTTGTGGGTCAGGTTCTGTAAAGCTTCTACTAAGGAGACGGGAGCAGAGAAGGAAAAGCATGACAGTCAATCCTAACTCTGTAAATACTTCTTTCTCTTCATCATTTTGATCTTAATGTGGTCATTTATTAGGGCTCCAGGGACAAAATAATACTGTTAGTAAGGAAAACACCAGAATGGGAACAAGGTGCTTAAAAAGATAGGATATGTATTCTATGTTCAAAGTTAAAATGTGGGGACTTTTATAGTAAAGGGTTGCAGGAAATCCCAAAACACCGAACTTGAATTTGAACCGAACTTTGAACTCTGTAAGGTCCTAGAGAACTGTTTTTCAAAAGAACTAAAAATGAAATCCCATGTTCCTAACGTCTTTAGGTATCTGGCCTTATATACTGTGTCGTCATTCTATATTTTCTTGGAAAATTAACTGCTCAGTGCATGCTCGGGACTCACCCATGGTCACAAGGAAGGCAAGCCATGACCTTAAATGGCTACAGATCATTAAGATCTTCTTTCTTCTCTTGCCATGGCATGGAGGGTGAGGGCTATGAGTGGAGCAACCATGGAAACAGGGAAAAAGCATCTCCACGTGAGACTATAGTCCTTCCCCAGAACTTACATAATTTAATAATGTTCTACGTGCTTCCAGGGAACTCTGAGGAACAAATTCAGTTTTCACATAGCCTAGGTCTCAGAAATTCTGATTCTTTTGGGCTGGTACAGTCTGTGTTGAGCTGCATGGTCTTCTGCAAAACTGTGGTCCTGAAAATCTATATTTTCCTGGAAAACTGTAATCTATATCTCTATTTGATTGTGTGACATTAGATTCAAAGACATGGTAATAAGAACAAGGGCAGGAAAAAGCTCCTACATCCTGGAGGAACTTTACATGAGGAGAAAATAGAGATCCAAGGGAAGAAAGGCATTTAGAAGGAAAAGAAAATTTAAGGCGTCATTAGCAATCACCAGATATTACATTTCTTTTACAAACATACAAATATACTTTGTTTACCAATAGGTTTTTCTTGATCATTGCATATGACTTTTTGAACAAATGGTGGGGGTTTATAATGAAATAAAGCATGTTATTTTGCCAGAGTTAAATATCAGAAACTAATTTTTCCCCAGCTTTCTCAAGCAAAAAAAAGTCATCAAAAATACTTCTACTAATGATTGATAACTCTTACTTTCCTATGACAGCACTGTGTTTGTAAGCTTTTAATCTTAGGGTGACTTCTTTTGCTAACAAGTTTGCTTAGAAGTAATCTCTCCTAGGGGGCTCTCAGACTTCTAATAACTACCTATTTTTCCTAATGGTTGATAGTCACTGAGGGGAGCCACTGACCCCATCCATTCCCTTGCACCAGGGGCGTTGGGAGGAGACAGGTTTTAGCTGAGCTTGCTTATTGACGGTGGCGAGATGGGATAAGAAATAACAACTGCTTGATACCTCTGGGTTCTACTGGTTGGGAGCCATTCACAGATGGAAAGGCATCTGGAGCATACTCAGAATGAAAAGGAAATGTAAACTCAGGTCCGAAAAACACAATATGGAAAAGAAATCTGCTGGCTATAAATAGATAGAGATTACAAAATGGTTTTTATCACCAAATAAAAGAGCTTTGGAGTTATCTATGACTCCAGTCCCTATGATAGCAGAAAATTGAACGTTGAGTAGTTCAGAAGCTGTGCCTGATGAAATACTACTTCATCTTCTTTTGCTGTACTCATTGTTTCCTTTGAAAAAGAGTTCAGAGCGAAGTCAAAAAGACTAAAGGGGATTTTCGGCTGGCATCTGCACTCCCTCCATACAGCCCTTTGCTCCCTTGGTTGCTTAACAAGGGTTTTTCCAGGAACTGAATCATAGGCTAAATCTGAAGCAAAGAGAGACATTGGTATGAACGTTCATTAGAAGAATGCTTGACATTTCCCTGTGAGGGACCAGACTGTGAGATTTGTGATAAAATCATTGTGGTTTCAACACACATGGGCTGGGAGAGAGACATCTCATCTGTTGCTTGTGAACAATTTATATATTTGTAGATGAGAAGACAACAGAGAGCTGATAAAAGCAGACACTGTGTTCACTCTATTTCCCTCCATGTTATTCTAATTACCAGGAGAATGCAGATTCTTTCCCTTTAGCTGAAGTTCTTCATTCCCAGAGTGCAAGGGACATTCTGCACGCCACATTTTGGTATGCTCTCGCTTCTAAACTGGTTGTCAGCACAACAGAAAACTCATCCTCTGAATCAGCCAGATGTCATAACTGTTCTAAAAACACATCACGGCGCAGACACAGGACAGCCATCGCCAACGCTGAAGTACTCGCGTCTGTGCAGCTATTCTAAACCTACTCACGTGACGACCAAGATCGCTTTGCATTAACCAGCCGTGAGTCACTACGTGTGGTTTCAGAAACTGTCAGAAAATACTACACGTTTTCTTCTCATTTCTTTTTTTCACTCACAGGTGGGTACTCATAGAAAGCTCAAGGGTGAATCTCTAAGGTTAGTTATTGGCTTCCGGCAGGGGCCCAGCTGAGGTGGGAAATCAAAGCTGTGGCGCGCCGAGCAAGAGGCTCGTGCTTCTTGCAAGCGCTCACCTGTAGATGGCGCTGTCCTCCTTGCTGGGAATGGACTTCAGGTCTGTGAGCTCCAGGAACCGATCGTGGAAGTAGTGAAGGTGTAAAATGCATACCAACAGAAAGGAGGTTGGGATGAATATACGAGTGAATAGTTCTGCCACCGTAAACTGCTTTAAGCCAAGATCCTCAAGCCTGTAAAACAAAACAAAAAGAAATGAAACAAAAAGCAAATGCCTTTCTTAGGCAATGAGTGCACGTTCTTTTTGCTATAAATTACATCGCAGTCCTTCACTGTCCTGTTATGCCATTTCTTGCATTTCTCTCTCCCGCACGTTTGCTTTGGGTTTTGTCTCCATCAGTCCAACTGACCTGCTCGTACAGCGGTCAGAAACAACCTCAATACTGCCAAATTCAGTGGCTGCTTCTCTGTCTTTGTTTAATTCTGCCTCTAGTCCTTCTCGAAACAATTCTGGTCTTGGGGCCGCCACACTGGCCTGGTTTTTCTCTTCTGTCCCTGTCTCCTCCTTTTTTACTGGACCTCCAGATGTGAAATAGTCCCAGACTTCAGTGTTGAGTCTCTTCTCCAGCTTATTTTCCCCTAGATTATCTCACAAATCCCAGGGATTTATACACCATCTTAACACCAATGACTCAAATGTGCATTTACAACTCAGGCTTCTCCTGTGGACTCTCTCGTGCCCAAAAAACTACCAGAAGTTGTTGGGTTTTTTTTTCCCACAGTTATTTCATATTAAGTGTCTTCCAAGCAGTGTTCTTGATTTCCCAGTTTCGCTCAGCTACGCTACTCTCCACCCCCGGCCCCCACGGGAGTCTTCCCTGGTACACCGTCTACCCTGCCTGTGCCACATTCTGAAATCAGGAAGTCTGTCTGTCTTTGCCTTCACATCGTATTCATTCACATTTCCTTCAGCCTCCTAGACATTTCTTGAAGCTGCCCACTTCTGTTATCCGTCTCTGTGCCCCCTAGTCTAGATGAAACCACCATCATTTCTCACGGGACCCCAGCTGTTGCCGGCTAACCCACCCTGTGGTTTCTATTCTCACCCTCTGACAGCACTTTTTTTTCAGACAGTCAAGAGTTCTTTAAAGACTTAAAAATTTCACCAAGAAAATAAATGCCAACACCACTACCTACGAGCCATGCACATCCCGGGTGCCTGGCTGCATTCTCCACCTCTGTTCAGTCCACTTGTCCCCCTTGCTCCCAGCAGGCGAACCTTCCTCTGCTTCCTCTTTCATGCCAGACTCAGTCTTATCTCAGGATCTTCACATTTGCTGCTGTCTTTACCTGGAATGCTTTTCACATCTCAGCTCCCAACTCACACACTTTTCTTAAGACAAGCCCTTCAGGTGTACTTTCAGGCACCTCCCCAGGGAAGCCTGTCCTGACCACTTCGTTAATAGTTTGTGTCCCCCACTGTTCACTGCCTCAGCCTCTTGTTTGTTTCTTTCACAGACTTGCCACAGTTTGTAATTAATTTATTTGCACATTAAGTAGGGTTTTTTTTTTTTTGTCTCCTCCAGTAGAATATAAACTCTGCAGTGCTTAGACTCGGTCTGTCCTGCTTCCTGACATGTCCCCAGGCAGAGTCAGTGTCTGCCACATAGGAAATATTTGACAAATATTTGTTAAATAAATGTAAAAGACGTGTCAGCCTAGCTAGATGGCGAGTCTTTCCTTTTAAGCTTTTCTCTTAGCCACCTCAGTATATTCATTCAGCTCTGTGCCCAATTCTGGTAACTCATTTCAGAAGTTTACAGCAGCAAATCAGAAAAGGATACAGTTCATGCGCAGATCTATTACACACACGAACAATTATTTCGTCTTCATTAGTCTGCTAGCACTCTCTCTGTGGCATCAAGTACTCCTTAGAATCTTCGCACCAGCTACATAAATGAGGAGAGGCTGCTACTTTATGTTATAGCCTATGAATCAACTCAACTGCTGAACTGAGCTTCAGTTTGGAAAGTAGAAGGCATGGCTGGTGAAGGACTAAGCAGGTATTTCACGTGAAACAGAAATTTTAAAAATGGGGCTGAAAATGAACTTTTCAGTCAATATTCATTAAGTACGTACTCTACGTGTCAAGTCCAGGACTTGGCAGAGAGACCACAGAATGACACTGATGACATCATGTTTTACTAAAACCTTCCCTAAATATGTTCGAACAATATGCATGCAAGTCTTCATCCCGTTTGTCATTTTCACAGCCGATTTTACACCAAATTTCTTACTTTTCTTTTTTCAGTCCAGTCATATTTTGCCACAAGCCTGGGAAGTTCTCAAACTGATATGTGTATATAAAGATAAGCACCAGCATAGTGTAAATAACCACAGACATCCAAAAGTATTTTAGGATTCGCCTCCACCATTCATAGTGCACCTGTGAATCAGATGTTAAAAAACAAACAAGAAAAAAGAACCGATTTAAAAAACCTTACAAAGGCATCTGGTTTATTTGAGTATGGTGGGTGATGATATTGACAAATACTAAAAAATCAAATGGATTTCACTTTTTGTTTTTGAGGCTCTATTCTTCATAGAGTTGGCTGGATCTGGACTGGAGTCTCAGTACTATGATAGTTGCTAACTACATTTTTGGGTAAGTTGCTAGACCATTTTGAGCTTCCCTTTCTTCCTCTGTACGTACCTACTTTGAGCGCTGATAAGAGGATGCACTCATCATATTTATAAGCTAGTCTATAGGAGCCGTTCAAGGAATGATATGGTCAATGTTGCCATCATGGTAGTTATTGCTGGGAGAAAAATTGCCTCCGTTTTGAAATTTCAGTATTTAAAAGTATTTCAAAACTTTATCAGTTTCAGCTGAGATCCTTTTAACTCTGCAGGTGAATTAGTGTAGTTGCTTTATGTGCTCTGTTGTTTGCCTGCAAGAAGGGTGTCCCGTTGCACTTGTTTCTATGACTGAGCTATCACTTTTCTGTAAGTTAGGGCTGAATTGGTAGAGAGGCCAACTCATTTTAGTGGGATCGTCTATAAATTCTAATGAATAAAATACTAAAGCAGTTCATGCACCATGCATATAGATAAGTATACACATACACAGTTTTCTGATTCTAAAGTCTGAAGTACAAGTGAACTAGATATCATCCATAGTTTAGATTATCCAGCCACTGTTCTTCAATGACTATTCAAAAATGCATATAATTAGGGTTTTTTTTTTAATCAAGAAGTTTTGAAAAACTCATGAACTCTTTTGTTTTTTTTACTTTTTAAGGGCCCCAAATTTTAAAATAACGAATAAGCTGAAGATAGTCATTTCCCCTTTCCTTCTTAATATGTAATGTTTGAACTGCCTTGATCACAGTAGGTAACATGTTCATGGGATTACAGTCATTTAGAATCTTGTCAAAGGAAGTTTCCATGTATTCCTGGGGCGGCTACCAGGATTAAAAAAACAGAGGACAATGGTTTACCTACCTGATACAAGGCCACACAGAACAGAAACAGCACCATGTAGATGATTTTGTACATCACAATTTTACCCTCGAAGCTGACGAAGAAGAACATTCCTCCACAGACGTATATCCAGTACTTGATGAACATGGCCACCACCAGATTGCCCAGCACTTTCATGATGTCCTGGTCATCGTCTTCTTCCTCTTCCTCTTCCTCTTCCTTCCTTCTCTCTTGCTTCTCTTCCTTGGCTTCCTCTTCCTCCTTCTCTTCGGCCTCTCCTTCCATTTGTATATCTTGCTCATCATCTTCAAAATAGAAGACTGTGCTGTTACACTTAGCTGGTTCCCCGCCTGGAGCCCAACTCCGACTGGGTGTGGTGGGGGCATGGAAGCAAATGTTCTATGTGTTACTCTGTGATTTGAATGATTTCAAACTGTTCCACTAACAAGGCAGCATTTATAATGAATCATAATCAAGTTTCATAACCTTCCTGAAATATAGTTTAAAAGATATGAACCTGGTAATATTTTATGCTCATCTTTTTATAATACCTAATTTCATTTCCAGTATCCAATGATAGCTTTAAATATTGCACAATCTAGAAAAGTTAAGTACAATAGTTCCCCTGGCTCCATTCCATGGTTTTGCTTTCCACTGTTTCAGCTACCTGGGGTCAACCACAGTCCGGAAGCAGATGACCCTCCTCCTGACACATGGTCAGAAGGTCAATAACAGTCTAATGCCGTGTCACCTGCCTACGTCATTCAGTTCATCTCATTGCGTAGGCATTTTCTCAACTCACAGCGTCACTAGAAGGCTGAGTACAGCACGAGAAGATATTTTGAGCGACAGGGAGACCACATTCACATAACTTTTATTACCATGTATTATCATATTAGTTCTATCTTACTATTAGTTGTTCACATCTTACCGTGCTTAATTTATAAATTAAACTTTATCATAGGCATGGATGTACAGGAAACGACACAGTATCATTAGGGTTCAGTACTATCTGCAGTGTCAGGCATCCACTGGGGTCTTGGAATGCATCCCCTGTGAATAAGGGGTCCCTGCCCACGACAATAACACAAATTAAAACGACTATATCAATTTCAAATTCTGATCGTTTCATGTCTCTGAAAGTGTGACCTTGGATAAACCATTTACCTTCTCCGAACCTGTTTCTTCTTCCCTTAAGTGGGAATCAGTTTTGTGAGGATCAAATGACAGTGCGTTTTCAAAAGCTCCTCGTGAGCTCCCGCGTTCGCACTAAATCGTCCCCACGGTTTTCCATCACTCCAGGTTAACACTCGGCTTTTATCTGGTCTGAAGCACAGAGGCTTTCTGATGTATGTGGGGTGCCCTCTCTTTGTAATTCTGCAGAGCACAAAACTCTCTAGTCACACTAACTTACCTTTTTCTTCGTTTTCCTGACTTCCGATTTTGATCTCAGATAAAAGCGCTTCCTTTTCTTGAAGAGCTTTTTGCTCGGTGAGGTGCTGCCTCAGCAAGAGCCAAAAAGTAATGGTGAAAAGTATCTGAAAGTAGAGAATTAGCAAAACAAGAATTAAGACACCCATTTGAAGTGTAAATACAATTCAACATACACAATGTTTTCTCCAGGCTTCAGCGGAAACACAACAAATAAGCCTCTCTGTCTGAGACAGCGTCGGGCAGCCACTGGGTTTCACCTGAAAGTCACTGGCTTTGGAATCCCCTTTGCTGAAGACACCAGCAAGCATGTCGACGGCCAGGAGGACATCCGGCAGGGCGCCGGGGCCCAGGGGAGGTGTCCCGACAGCCCAAACTACTTCCATCTGGGCCGGAAGTCAGCTTTGGCAACTGGTCTCAGACCCGGAGGTGCTAGTCCTTGCTTCCCTGTCCCAACTGTGACATAAGCACAACTGCAACAGGAAGACATACTTCTTCCATAATACTCGTTGACTCTGCAATGTTCCTTGGGATAAAGAATTCCACAGATGGGAAGAAGGTTTCATCCCGGAAAACAGAACCCTTGAATATCCCATTCATCTCCCAAAGCTGAAGGAAGAATTGTTCTAAGTGCCCATACTTGTATATTAAGGTTTTGTTGAGGGCTAGGAAAAAACAAAAAAACTGGTGTTTTGGGGAGCTCTTACTTCAGGGAATACAGGGCCTGGCACATCGTAGTTATTTCATGTTAGCTTTACTGCCGTACAATTTCCCCATTTAGAGTGTGCGACTCGGTGGTTGTTAGTAAAGTCACAGAGTTGTGCAGTCAATTGTAGAATATTCTCATCAGCCCAAAAGAAGCCCCAGAGCAGTGACCCCATCTCAGCTCACCTCAGCACTGGCCAACCACCAATGTACTTTCTGCCCCTACAGACTGCCCAATCCGGACATAGTATATAAATGGAATTACTTACTAAATATCCTTTGGTCGGTGGCTTCTTTTATTTGTGTCATGATATTTTCAAGGTTTATTCCTGCTGCAGCATGTGCTAGCATCTCACTTCTTTTATTATTGATGATATTCCATTGTACGGACAGACAACATTTCATTTCTCAGTTGATGGGCATTTAGGGTGTTACATTTTTTTGAGGCTATTATGAATAACACCACTATGAGCATTCATGTGCAGGTTTTTGTGTGGACATAGGTTTTCAGTTCTCTTGGGCATAATACCTAGGAGTGGAATTGCTGGGTCTTATGGCAATTCTATGTTTCACTTTTGGAGGAACTGACAGACTGTTTTCCAAAGCAGCATTTTCCATGCCCCCCAGCAGTCTATGGGGTTCTAATTTCTCCATGTCCTCACTAATACTTATTATTATCTGCCTTGTTTTTTTAAAGACTTTATTTATTTATTTGAGAGAGGGTGAGTGAGACAGAAGGAGTTGGGGGAGGGAGGAGTAGAAGCAGACGCCCCACTGAGCAGGGAGTCTGATGCAGGGCTCGATCCCAGGACCCTGAGATCATGACCTAAACCTAAGGCAGATGCTTAACCTCTTGAGACACTCAGGTGCCCCTCGTCTATCTTTTTGATTCTAGCCATCCTGGTGAGTTTGAAGTGGCATCTCATTGTGGTTTGTAGTAGGATTTTAATAAATATTAGCCAAAGACATGAAAAAAATAAATAGGGCAATGAATGGCTCAATTTTACTTTGAGTAACTGCCCACTTGACGATCCGTAAACATCCACTTCTCCTTTGCCTTCAGCATCAACCAGTCCCAATAAGCCTGGGACAACATGTTTAAGGCCTATGGAAATCAAGAACCAGAGTGCCTACACTTCTGAAAACCTAGCATTAAACTTCTGGGAGTCACAAAAAATTGAACTATAGCTGCAATTTGGGAAATAAATCTGTTTCTCTAATGCATGTCTAAAGAGCTTAGGAATACTCAGGAGCAAATGGGGCACCCTTCCTGGAAAAGGTGTGATTTACAAGCCCGTTTGGAAGGCATGGTTGGTGTAGTTTGATGGAGTGGGGAAGACACTCTAGCAGCTAAAGGATGCTACCTAGGAGCTGAGTCTGGCTCCCCCAGATTAGTCAGACCTCTGAGGACCAGAGACATATTCTTTCCTTCTCTCATTTTCCATCACAGTGACCCATTCAGTACTCGGCAGTGTGTTTAATAATGTACTTTGACAAATGTCACCATGATAGAGATTTTATGATCTTGGGTTGTGTTGTTATCTATAATAGAGCCTTGCATTTTTTTAAGCTCCTGGGTACATTAAAATATAAGTGCGGACCCTATTTTCTCCAGAATTACACTGAGTTTTTTTTACAATTATTTTCCCAAAAATGTCCCCCTACCCCAAGAACTGTTATTTAATTTAATTTAATTTAATTTAATTTAATTTAATTTAATTTTACTTTAGAGAGAGAGCGAGAGAGTGAGAGCACGAGTAGGGGGAGGGGAGGAGGGAGAGAGAGAAGCGATTCCCCACTGAGCAGGGAGCCTGACCAGGCGCTCAATCTCAGGACCCTGGGATCATGACCTGAGCCAAAGGCAGATGCTTAAACAACTGAGCCACCAAGGCGCCCCAGAGCTGCTCATTTTCGATTAGACAGGAGGTAGTTCAACCAGTTAGCTGGCATACATTTTCAGATGTCTCACCAATATTCCAAGTCAGGCTGAAACTGATTTGCATAGTCAGAAGATGAGGTTTTGAATTTCTCTTAAAAAGTAAAGACTAACTTACCAGTTTTGGGTGTGTGTTTAAGGGGAAAGTCAGGGAGGGAGAGAAGGAGAGGGAAGAGTGTGAGACAAAGGTGACTTGTCAGTGAAAATATTCTGTGGGACTGTCAGCATGGAGTGCGGTTTGAGAGAGAAAGGAAGAAAGTTGCCATGGTCTGTGAACTCAGGGGATTATGATCTAATTTCTGTCATCACTATTCACCTGTTAAGAGTTTTTCCTTTACCCCAACAGCCTTCACTAAAAGTCTGTTATGAGAACTAACCCTTGGTATCTACTAGCACCCCATTCATGCCTGGTTGCCTTGGATACGGGGTGTCTGGTAACCTGTAAGAAAGGTGCTTGCTCTCAGGAAAGGTGCGTTTCATGTGATGTAAATTGATGTCTCTCTCAGAGAGTGATTCTCTGCCTAGAGGAGAAAGGTGTTCAAGGCTCATGGAGTATTGTCTCAGGACTGCTTTCACTGTCTTAGCACAATGTCATCAACCCAATAGGCATGTGTCTTTAGAGTCTGCCATGCTGTCCACACAACAGAAACGTTGGGACATATAATCTTCTGAAGTAAAAGCTATTAAAATGGACCATGAAAATAATGAGTACTGAAAGATCATGGACCTTGTCACTACAAATGAAGGTATATCATATAATCTGCAGAAGGAAAAAAAATAAGTGCCATACTTAATTTTTGCTGCTAACAATATTTTTTAAGGCATAATTGAAGGAAAATGTTTTTACTAGTAATCGGTGATTATCTATAACAGCAATGTGTTCAGCCTGTTTTGAAAATGGAGATCAAAGAAAGCCCTCAAACCCTTGGATACATTTTACACTGTATTTTCCTATTTCCCCATGTTATTTCTACTATACTGTAATTGACATTAAAATATAACAGACTATATTTTTCCTTTCAGTGGAAAGCCTTGTTATTTTAAGTACAATCTAAAAGCACAGTGTAATATTTATTCGAGTTTAAATTATAGAGACCGCTAAGCAATATACATTATTCCTTAGAGTTTTTAATCTATTCATTTTTGTGAAGCACTGAATATGTGAAACCCATGTGAGTAAGTCTGTGCTTGGATATGCTTATCATGATTATTGTGGATTTGTTTCAATGTTTTGTTTTCTTTTTTTTTTTTTTTTTTAAAGATTTTATTTATTTATGTGACAGAGAGACAGCCAGTGAGAGAGGGAACACAGCAGGGGGAGTGGGAGAGGAAGAAGCAGGCTCCCAGTGGAGGAGCCTGATGTGGGACTCGATCCCGGTACGCCAGGATCACGCCCTGAGCCGAAGGCAGACGCTTTAACGACTGCGCTACCCAGGCGCCCCCAATGTTTTGTTTTCTTATTTTCCTATTCACTTACCTTTGAGGCAAGTTCTCCTGGCTCTTTCTTTTCCAAAAATCCTGGGACTTTTTTAATTTCAGGAAGTTCAAAACTCCATATATACTGTAGTATCAGCAACAGATTTCCATAGACAACCATGAAAGGAGAGCTGATCATGGCATATTTTCTTCTGTTGCGAATCATCCAAAGCGTGCATGACCAAATCAACAACACAAAAGTCAACCAGCTGTGATAGGTGATGCTCCAAGCCTCAAGGGAGAAGGGAAGAGACAACACAACGGCGATGAGTACAACGTAGAGTCCCCCACTCTGCTAAGTCAGAAGTTATCTAAAAGGAAAATGGCAATAATATTCAGTCCAGGGAGAAGAGAGAGTGGTGAAATCATGGAGAGACGTCCCAGCCTGGGGCATAGGGACGAACTGAAGAAAAGACTGATCTTGCTGAGAAGAACATTGTTTTATAACTTCCTGCAGGGAACAGAGCCAAGGGCACGGGTGTCTTCTTTCCAAATTTTTTTCCCTTTAGGTATAAAAGTCTTCATCTTCACCCTACTTTACAGTATTAGAAGCAACTGTAAGTGCTTTATCCCTTCTTTTTCCAAACTAGCTTCGGAGTGATTTAAGTTATTTAAGAGTGCCAGGTAAATGTGGCCATAGCTCTGCTCTGAAATGGAAATGTGGGTATCACTAGGGTAAGCACACAAGTCAGGCCTCAGAGATCACTCTGGGACGATCCAAGAAGATGTACACCGCAGAAATTAGAATATTTACACAAGGAAGTTGTGTCTTTGGCTTCTGCTCATTCCAAACAATCAGTTTCTGTAAGGGGTAGGACTGAAGAGCCATCCGACTCTGGACAAATGATATATCTCCTTCTATTCACATGAAACTTGCAAAGAATCAGAAATGTATCTCAAAGGGCAGCTACCGGAACAATACATAAATCAGGCTCAAGACTATTACTAACTTCCCGAAATCCATCCTTTCTTACCGTGATCTTTGATACTAAATCTTTGTAAAAAGACGTTTAAAAGCATTTTCTAGATATGTTTGATGCTAATTGAAATCAATTGTATTCCTGAATATCATGAATTACCAAGAGTTAGTTGTAAAGTCTAAAATGATTTACAATTCTCTTTTGCTTCTGGAAAATAGATAAATATTAAGATAAATGAAGTCAGCATGGAACAAATATTTCCCCTCAGCAATTTGCAAATTTGTCCTGAAGGGCAGCTAACTTACTTTTTAAGTGGTGAGTTATTTAAAATTTTTGGTTGAAACATATGATAAACATAAACTGGAAATTAAAATTGCTTTTATTAAAATTAGATTAGTGACTGATAACTATTAGCAAGGCTGAATTATTTTCATGAAAATACAATTTCTTGGAAATATCATTTATCAAAAGTTAGGTAACATTTAAAGCTTTTGCATTTGGATTAAGTAGTGTATTTAACACATTTATCCCAGTATGAAATGGAGGTGTGACTGCCATTTTTTGCACATCACCCAGGAGAATAATCTTCAGAGATATTATCATTCTAACAGATTTTTCCCCCTCACCACCCAGCACACTATTCTTGGGAAGGTGAGGGTGATAGAGGAAGAAAAACAAGTTATGAGGATTTTTTTAAACCTCTTTCCTTTTTAGTGTCTAAGTCACCTATGCCTTTCAGTCGTGGTAGTTGGGATGCTTCTGCATTATGTTCAGTTTCCAGATTGTCTGATAGTGTAGTAAATTCGTACTTTGTAGTCTTGAATAAATATGTATCATTCTAACAGACTTGGCTCCTCTGGACTGCCCCTTCTGTCTGTGATTAAAAATCTGCTGCAGTGGGGTGCTTCCATGGAAGGCAGGCACTCTTAGAAATATTAATATTATGGCTCCGTTTGAACAATGAAAATGGCACCAGACAAGGGCACATCTTTAATGAAGGATCTGCTCTGTTATGCTGTTTTTACAATAGATTTTTTTCTACTAAGTAGCAAAATGTGTATTCCAAATTTTTTTAAAAAGCTCTATTTCTTTACAAAGAAGACCAAACTAGGGGCACCTGAGTGGCTCAGTTGGTCAAGCATCTGCCTTCAGCTTGGGTCATGATCTCAGGGTCCCCCTGCATCAGGTTCCCTGATCAGTGGGGAGTCTGCTTCTCCTTCTCCCTCTGCTTCCCCCCCACACTTGTGCACACTCTCTCTCAAATAAATAAAATCTTGGAAAAAAAAAAGAGCAAACTTAACTGGCTTATTTTTAGGAAGAGAGAAGAAAAGTGTATATATACTCTTTTGAGTTTAGAATCAGAATTGTAAATTGCATTTATATTTGATATTTTAAAATTAGAATTTTGTTACAGTTTAAATTAGAGGTTCATATATCAAAAGATCAAAAAGGTCAAAAAGTACCAAGAGCACAGAATTATATTATTTAAAGAATAGAGTTTCCAATTACTAAGTGAGCCATCTTTAATTCCAAAGAGCTTTCTCTTTGCTAGCCCTCTCTCAGATGTGCAGTTGTCCTTACTAGAAGCTGAAGTTGACTAAACATGCAGGTGCATTTGGAAATCTTGAGGGAGTGCCTGGAGAAATATTGTTTAGGTATTTTCACCATAGGGGTATAGAATATTTTCATTTTTTATCATCAAAGTGGTCATGGGATCTCACAATTGACCACAACATATGGAAGAGTTATTCATTTTTTTAAAGGATTTTATTTATTTATTTGACAGAGAGAGCCAGAGAGCACAATGGAGGGAAACAGCAGAGAGAGTGGGAGAAGAAGGCTCCCCGCTGAGCAGGGAGCCCAATGCGGGGCTCGATCCCAGGACACCAGGACTATGACCTGAGCCAAAGGCAGATGCCCAACCAATTGAGACACTCGGGTGCCCCAATATGGAAGAGTTTTGTGTTAGATAAGTGTTTTCCAAAACAAGCTTATTTTTAGGAAGGTTACAAATTAGACTTTCTTTTATCTTCTATCTCCAGGCCAAAGGACTATTTTTTTTGAAGTTGTGATGCTGGAGATGGAAGACATACCTAGAAGTGAGTATAAACATGCATCAACTGAGCGCTCACAATCAGAAAAGCTCTTGCGAACTCTAGTTGCTTGATGATCATACCGGTAAAAATTTATTGCAGCTAAAGTGGAGTAAAGTCTCACTCAAATTTAGGGTAAGATGTGAATGTAACCCTCACTGTCTGAAGGAAATAAAAGCAGTCTATGTTAATCTTGGACACCTTCAATACCACACAGAAAAACTATGCAATAGATCCTTTATTTTTTTTAAAAAAATTATTATTATTATTATTATTATTTTAGAGAGGGAGAGAGAGAGTAGGAGGAGGGCAGAGGGAGAGAGAGAATCTTAAGCAGGCTCCACACTCAGTGCAGAGCCTGACACGGGGCTCGATCTCACAACCTTGAGATCACGACCTGAGCTGAAATCAAGAGTTGGATGCTTAGCCAACTGAGCCACCTAGGTGCACCACCAATAGATCTTTTTAAACTGGCAAAATAGGGAACAGTCTCATTTGACAGGCTAATTTGAGAGAAACGTATTAATATTTAAAAGGAGGTTAAATAGATCACAGCACGATTTTGAAATCTGTAGTATGAAGAGCCGAGGAGAAATAAACATAACCAACCATTCACAGCAAAGACATTAGGAAGATTAGATATTTGTGCCAGCCACAAGAGGATGGTGGGGCATTTGTCGAGCATGCTTGCAGTCCCCTTTCATACATACCATCATGGCAATAAGGGCACAGATGTAACTTTGTTTCATAATAAACTGGAACACAGAGACCATGGCATGAACTTTAACACTTCGTTTCTCCTCACGGCTCCTTTCCTCCTCAAATTCCTCCTTCTCATCCTCATCTTCTTCTTTCTTTTCTAGATAGAGAAATAATTTATATATAACTTAATGCTAATACATAAATTCTGGATAAATGTCCCCAGCACTACAGCACATACATGGTTTTAGCAGAGACTTTTATTTAAGACTTCAGAGATTATTTCCAACTAACAAAGCCCTCAGAATTCAAACAGATTCAGTAAGTGCTGCCTGGTCAGTGTAATGGAATCCTGCACTCAGAAATCCCAGAAAGAAAATTTCCATTTAAGAGAGTGTGGAAGGTAGCCTCTAAGATGTTTCTCAATTCTCCCTACCTCCTGATGTTCATGCCTTTGTGTAGTTCTCTCCCCTTGAGTGTGGGTGGGACCTCTGATGAGCTGCTAACAAATAGGAGGGATGAAATATGACTTCCAAGATTAAGTCTAAAGAGATTGTGGCTTCTGCCTTGGGCACTTTCTCTCATTTTCTTGCTCATTCTGAGAGAAGCCAGCTGTCACGTTGTAAACTGCCCTGAGAAGAGGCCCAGGTGGCAAGGAACTGGTGTCTCTGGTGAGCACTCAGGAAGACCTTAAGGCCAGTCAATAAGTACGTGGGTGGGTGTGAAAGCAGATTCTCCTCAGGCGAGCCTTCAGATGAGACCACAGCATGAGCCAGCGGCTTATCTACAACCTCATGGAGACCTTGAGCCAGAGAAGCCCATCCTAGTCACAACCAATCCCTGCACCACAGAAACTGTGACAGCAAATGTTTTAAGCCACTGGGTTTGGGAGTAATTTGTTATTCTGTAATTGATAACTAACACAAACAGTATCTGGAGTACGATATAGTCAAGGTGCAGAAAGCCAATCAAGCAACCAACTGACCAACGACTTTGTCTGCATGAGCTCAGTAGCCCATAGTTTCCTTTTAGGTCATGCTGAAGCAGGAAAGTCATACTAAGGACGGAAATATCACATCAAAAGCAGGAGAAAGTGTGGAGGGCTGAGGAGAAGAGGACCAGCAATGGGACAATACTGGCATAGTGGTGAGAGAAGGATTTCTCCTCAGGACCCTCTCCCACATGTCAGGAAAACTAATTTGATTTCAAAGATGAAGTAATGAGTGGCACACTTATGTGAAATGTCCTTTCTGTCCTCCTGCTCGAATTAAATGGGCTACATGTGAGCAGGTCACATCAGGGAGTGGCTATGCACCATGAAGAGGAAACATAAACCACCAAAAAACCCAGCGTGCACAGCACCTTGCGCAGCCTCCAGAAGTGAGCCTCCCTCTAAGTGAGGTGGTGGTATTTGCTTGTGCAGAAGCCCACTGCCCCCCACCCCTCCAATGCTGGGACTGGGGTCTTTAAGGGGAAGTCCACAGGCTGGAGATAGTGAGGAAAAAACTGAGTCTGACGCATTTTACAGTTCCTGGTGCTATACATCTGGTTGTAATGCTACCTGCATATATGGATTCAAATTTAAAAAATAACTTTCCAGCTTTTGTTTTACCTTTGAAAGTTCAAATTATGATGTGAGAATGTGTGAGTTTGCCCTGTTAGCAGCCAAATTCTGTTAATTTCTCTTTATGTTAAGTCATAAAGAGAAAAGAATAGAAAAGATACCTGGCTGTGACCTGAGTGTTTCAACCTCTAGAAGTCGCAAATGCTGGTTTTTGGGCCCACCCTTTGTGATTCTGATGGCAAAACATTGAAGAGCACATTTTAGAAAGTACGGTACTTCTTTGAGCTATTCGATAAGTGAAAACCTTGGTTTAAGCCCAACTTACAAAAAACACATGTATGTCGGAAGCAGAAACAGGTATTAACTCATGGAGTCTGGTGCTCCATGGAGCCGGCAGGTGTTACCTGGGGCTGGGAGGATGGGCAGGGCTGCTGGCCTAGGGACCTGAACTCAGACCTTACTGAGGAAGGCTGCAGAGTGTGACTAAACCTTTGTACTGCTCAGTGGATGCCAGGTCAGGGGCAACTGCAGGGCATGCTGATTACACAGAACATCACAATTGTAGTTTTTCATTTTCATAAAGAATTATGAAAAAAATACATTAAGCTCAATGTATCAATAATGAAGGCTGGATAGTTGCTCAGTTGCTGGCCCTTTACTCAAGGTAGGATCATGGGTAACAACTCTACGTTTAAGAAAACACCTGCATGTAGTCTGTCTCCCCCCCCCCCCCAATAGTAAACTTAGTTAATTCTGGCTCTATGAATTGGTGACAGGCATGGTCTCTGTCAGGGCAGTGACAACAGCGGTTCAGTCAACATTTGCTTTGCAGGAATGAGGGGCACTAGTGTTGCCAGATATTCACATTGTTCAAGGGATCCCAGAAACTTCCATATCTCAGTCAGAGCTGCACTTTTAAAATGTTGGTTACTTTCTTTCACTTTAGAAAATACTGCGGCGGCCAACAAAACAAAACACAACCCAAGTCACAGTCACCAATTTGTCATCTCTAGTAACCGCCTGTTTCCCTTCAACATAATAAACTGAGAGAAACGACAAAAAAAGGCCTAGTACAAGTTTTGACCCTCCCTCCCCTCCTTTTTTTTTTTACTAGACAAGAAGAACTCTTTCTGAAAACATTCATCCATTAACCAGAAAAACTGGCCATAATTACAATATCAAATTCTAGAAAGAACACAACACACATATACACATAGATTTAGCAGCATAAATAAGTTGCCATGTTTAAAATATTTTTTTACCTTTTATTTTTCAAAATTTGCCCCAATTATACCATTTATTTTGTATAGAAGGATAAACTACCCATTGCAATATGCTGGGGCAAAATACAGAACTGAAGGAAATGAGCTTCATGATACTGACCATGGAAGACAACACCTTGGTTAGAAAAATAGAACCCACACAATAAACGATGGGACACAAAGAGACGCCGGGTGGATGCCTGAGAGGAGGCAAAGCAGCAGAGAGGGCTCCTTACCTGAGGAGTCTTCGGAGGGCTCCCACCGGTACTGCGGGGTGGAGTACAGGTCGGCTTTGGCAGGGCCGTTCTCTATGGGCAGACTGGGGTGGATGGTGTGGTAGTCTACAGGATTGCCGTTCACGGTCACCAGCAGGCCCTGGCAGGGGAGCGCGGGGCAAAGGCACACCTGTGACAGCGGCTCCGGTTTTCAGTGTGGACACACTGCCTCCTTGCCTTATGCTAGCTAGGCAGAGCTCTACAGTGAAGAGCTGACTGCGAGCTGAACAAGGCCGCCAATCACCCACTTTAGCAAAACGAATTGTGTACATTCCTCTGTTCACATCTATTTTCCAGAGTGGTCCCACTGATCTTCTCGTGCTTCTGCTAAACACCATGCAAGGCACCCTCTGTTCTCAGTACCAAGTGTAAACCCTGGAAAAGGCTGCCTGAGGATTCCTGATCTGGTTGATCTCCTCTCCAGCCTCTGTTCTTATGAACTCTCCTCCCAGCCCTCCCTCCAGCTATTGGAACTCTCAACCTTTCCCAGGCCCCAGCCAGAGCACCCCTGCCTTGGCCCCTCCTCACCCTGCCCACAACCCAGTGCAGCTCTGCAGATGACTAGACTAACACAGTCTCAGGTTAGCTGGCACCCCCTCGGGGATCTTTGCTGATGCTGCCAGCTTGCAATTTCTGTGATGAAACACTTCGTACACCAAGTACAATTTCTTGTTTTTTTCCCTTTCTCTTTGGCTTTATAATATAAATGTGTGTGTGTGTGTGTGTGTGTGTGTGTGTGTCCATGAACATGCAAGACCTCCTATTCAAATTATGTAATAGGGCTATCTGCAGAGCAAAATGCTTTTAAAAACCCTCCAATGTGGCTTTTAAAAGTTTAAATACATTCTGGATGACTATAGTCGAGCTCATATTATATGAATTATTGTTATAACAGCAATAAACCTATATAATTTCTACAAGAAAAATATTCAAAAACTTAGGGAAATTTTATAGATCATTAAAATATACTGAAAGGAGCTAATTCCATTTGTATCACTTCCACACCACTTACACAAGCATAGATGATAATTCTAAGAATATACTAACATCAGATGGTTTGTAGTCATCTTGGGTCATGGATAAAAGCTGCAAAAAGCAACGCAGGACAGCAATGTTAATTTGTAAGCAAAAAGCACTGCAAAGTTTATATATATCTGTAACGTTTTACTATGCACATACCCATTCATTCAACTAGCTAGGTGCTAGTATGTTAAAATTGCCATGCAAAATATAAAGGGACAAATAATTGAACTGGATGTTATTATAACTGTTTTCCAGCTTCTGATGTTAACTTTTAATTGTGACAGGAACTAACCAGTCATAAGCCACATGACTACAAAAGTTGATCATATTTTTTAACTGTTTTGTTTTAATAGAATAAGCTGCCTCATTTAATACTCCCAGAACACTTGAGACCTCTGCAGAATTTTGAAAATATTTACTTTTTAAGAAACAGAAGTTTCATACTAAAGAAAAATTGATTTATAATGCAGGTTGAGATTATTTTAAGATTTACATATTGTCTACGACAAACTAAATATTACATGACTATGCTTTTAAACTATATTAGCCAGGTGTTTTGGACCCCCCCCCCACAAATAATAAGTACTTTTTCTGCTAATGGTTCTCCAACTTTTTTGGATCAGGACTCATTTATAATCATAAAAAACACTGAGAGTCCCAAAGAGTTTTAGTAGGTCCTGTCTATCAATATCTACTATACTAGAAATTAAAATTGAGGCCTTAAAAATATTTATTAGTTCCATTAAATTTTCCTCAAAACTTAAATGTTCACATAAATCACTTTATTCAAATAGCTATATTTAAAAAACAAACAGTGAAAAAAGTAGTATTATTTTAAGCTTTTGCATATCTTTTTAATACCTGGCTTAAAAGAAGACAGCTAGATTCTCCTATCTGTTTGTGCATTTAATCTGTTGTATTATGTTATTCTGGCTGAAATATATGAAGAAAATCTGGCTTCACCAAGCTTTGTATTTGAAAAATGAAAGTATTTCAATTGGCTAGCCAGATAATTGTGGACAGTTTTTTGTTTTGTTTTGTTTTGTTTTGATACTACACCAAACTCAGTGAGTGATAGTAACCTGAAGATCAGCAGCTAGTGGGATCTGAGATTGTATCAGTGAAAGTTTCACACTTGGTTACATTAAAATCCACTGCTGTATCATGTGTTGGTGATTTGCCTCAATGAGTTACACAGTGTACCAAATACTGACATATTTCATTACACAAGATTTAAAAAGCACATTTGTTAATACAATCTCACCACTGATCTCATCAGGGAGGCCCTCAAGTATGGGGAAGTTTTCAAGCTCTGAATAGTGGATACAAGTTTTCTAATATTCTAATTTTCGCTCAAAAGTTCAAATTTTACCATTGGCAACAAATGCTGTCAGTTATTTGCCTTGAAATGATGGGCTCACTTCATTTACTTGCCAGGAATTCTCTGCCAAATACCCACCTCTGAATACCCAGAATCTGTCCACTAGTGGCTCTTTCCAGGGGCTATGGTGTGCGGTGGGCTACACTTAGTTCAGCTCACACTTCCTACACCTGGCCAAGTGCTTTTCAGCAAGACGTCATCACACTTTCACACGTGGTACTCTGCGAGACTTCCCATTTTGCCACACAGGATATTAAAAAGACGGTGAACTCCAAAGTGGAGATTTAAGAAAACGGATAACTAGTTTTGGCCCATCAAGGATATTCTTAAGTGAACTGGCCTGGCTGCTTTGTTTTCTCTGATTGCATGGCCATGAAGGGCAGGGCTGTGGGGATTCCTGCCACCGCCTGGGTTTGCTTTGTGCTTTTGTATCAGCAGAACACATGTCAGCTCAGTGAAAGAAAGCACCTATTTTAAATATTATTTTAAAAAGAGTTTGAGCTTGTGGATCACTGTGAGGGTCTCAGGAATCCCCAGAGGTCCACAGACCTCCATTTGAAAAATTCCTGAGCTATCCTCGATGGCTATCTGTCATTTAGTAAAAGAAGCTGTATAATCTGACACATGGCGTGATGAGAGAGAAAGGCCCCTAGAAATCCTCAGACATTTTAGGGCACCACATGTGCCCGCAAGGCCATCTACCACCTAAGCCAGCTCATTCATTGTTTTACTCTCTCTCAGCACATGGCAGCCATGCTTAGAGTAAGGCCACGTGCCTTAGAGAAACTCACCTGCCACCAAATAAATCAGAGAATCTACTCCTCAATTGTCTAACATACCACCAAGCAAATGCTTTGTATTTGTCATTACAACATTGCCAATGGGCATTTTTAATGAGTCAATATAGCACTGAGTTGAGTTCAACATGGTCAATAAATGCTCAAAGGGTTACATGAATTACCCATTGTGACTCACTTTTCCTTGTCAATCCATACTGTTGCCTCAGAGTAGTAAGAGATGCTTAATCATATTCATATAGACTGTTTTGTTCTTCTCTAAGTGGTTACTTGAGTTATTATTGCAGCTGGGTATCCAATGAAGTGAAATTATTTTCTGCAACATATTTTACACTGAGACTTTCCCTGCCCCGTGCTAACAGTTGCTTTGTTATTTTTGTTTGTTCTAAACACAAATATATTTTTAATTAAATCTTTCTTTTGAGGACTAAGAGACTGCATAGAAAGCACTGAAATATAAAACAGTGTTCTCACAGGGTATGGTGGAACGATATATTTCCTTCAGAAGCAGTTGGTTCCCCTCTCTGAATACAGCTCTCTGTAACTGAGACATCAAAATAAGACTATTTCTATAAACTATGAGCAATCGAGTTTGCATATGATACATGACTCATATTCAGCAATATAACACAAAAGAAGCAAAATAAATTAGGAAATGGAAATTGCTTTCTTGTGGCTTACTTTTCTCTCGTCAGTTGGGTAATGGGTGGCATACCACAGGCTCCGCCTCCTCTCAGCTGTTATTTGGATGGGGCTACAAGCCAAGGCTCTGTCCTCTTCCTTGGTCCTGTCATCCTGCACCTGAGACACAGAATAACCCACAGGACCAGCTCTGCTTCCAAGAGCAGTTCCCTCAGTGGCCTGAGTGACCAAGAGAAAGTTTTTCATCTGTGCCTTGATAATGATCAATTTTTTTAATTAATGTATATGATATATGGGATTTCATCAAGACACTTTAAGAATGACACCAGTGCTACCCTGTAAGTGCTCAGCACATCAATATTACATCCTGACCCCTGCTAATCCCTATAATTACAGAGATATGCTCTCATGTGAAATACTCACAGCTTCCCACTGTGTATTCCAAACTATACTACGCAAATGGCTCTTAAAGGAAGAACTTCCGAAAAAGTGCTCAGTGGACTGTGTAACCCAGCCACAGGCAATCTTTAATTAAGAAGAAATTAAGTAAGGACAGAATCATCTAGAGCTTACACACAACAGTAAGGAAGAACATATGTAATGCACAAAACCATCACCTTGCCTTACGGGACACTGGCCTAAATTAGACAATTGGTCTAGAAGAGATACAAAGAAAAAGAGAGAGAATAGGGGCAGAATGTCCTTGGGTGCTTTTGCATGGTTTCCCAAAAAAAAGGTGCTCCAACAACAAAAAAAAGCATTAAACACCACTGATACTGGAGTGCAGGAAGGGAACTTAAGAGTCTTGGTGCCCAATTTCTGGGTCCCAGTGTGCCAGGGTAGAGCACCCATGGGGAGTACCCAAATGCCCTGGGTGGGAGTTCATGCTTGCCAGGTGGGAGCCCATATAATAGTTAACGCTCGACACTTGCTTTTCTCTCTCTCTCTCTCTCTTTCTCTCTCTCTCTTTCTCAAACATGCATTATAGACTTTCACCTCTGAACTCACATTTGCTGGCTGGCATTTTTTATGAAATGTGCCAGGTCATCTGGAACTATGATATAATCAGCCACCTGTCTTCCATCATTGCCTCAATGAGAAAGTGCTGTGTCCCAGCCCATTTAAAATATTGGCCACCTGAAATGTTGACGCTGGTATGAATTAGGCCCTGTTCTCCACATGCCCCTCTAGACATTGCGGTCTGTAAGACTGCTGTTAACTCTCCTTTCTTTTGTCCCCAGAGGGCCCGAGGCTGAGGAAGCCGAATGTCTCGTGGGCCTGAGGGGCTGTAACCCAGCCTTCACCCATATGGCAGCATGGCGACAGGGGTACACAAGTCCTTGGCATTCTGTGGGGCTGCCTGAGCTCTCACGGAGCAAGTGAAGAACACCTGGAACTCTTATTAACTTGGATGGCTTAAAGCAATTTCCATCCCTTGTAAGACATTGTTCAGAAGCCATTCCCATAATATATTTTAATTTCTTTGGGATACACTTTTATTTGCACATATGTGCACATCCCTTACCTTCTGTGTGTTTATGGAGGAAGTGAACACAATGACTTCACTTTAAAGCATTTTATGGGCACACACAAATTTTGGGAGCGAGTTGGAGAAAAATATAACACAAAATGATTGGGATTTCTTATGACCCCATAAAGCATTTTGTTACATGCAGCTGCCATCAGTGGGCCCACAGAAAGATGCCATATTGAGAATCCTGTGAACAAAACTGCCTCTGTGGCCCTCATCACCCGGGCCTGTCTGCCCAGTGGGGAGGAGATGTCACATGGGAGGGAGGACAGGACAGAGCCCCATTTCTGCAGGGAGCACTTCTGGGGAGGGATGAGGACATGCATCTCCCCTGGTTCCATTGTGCTATCTGACTCAGATCCCATTTACTTGTTTTGGATGGCTTTTTCTCTTGCAGAATGTCCAGTTCCTCTGAGTGAGGCCCTTGCCTATGGGCAATGCTCTATCCCTGGCCCCCAGCTTAGCGTCTGAGATAGTTGGCTTTCAATAAATATTTGCTGTCTGCCTGTGAGGCTGCATGAGTGAATGTGTGCGCAACAGTCTTGCGGGTGTGAACACAGAAAAGGCCCTAATCTAGAAGTGATAGGAGAGGACGAGTGACTTCATGCAGCCATGCTCATTAGGAATGGCTTCTCAGGTGTGGACGCTCCCCTGGCAGGTGGTGGATGAGAGCTGTGACAACCCTCGCCTACACTACTTTCCTCCCTCGTGTGACGAAGCTACCTTAGGGCTGAGCTTCTTAGAGTCAATTAGGGGAAGAAATGAAAGTGGCTGGCGTTTTCTCTCACCAAAAGGGAAAAGAGAGAAGCTACCCAGGCTCTCTGGCCCTGCCCTTAAAAGTTCCATGTACCGTGTTAAAACCCCCATGGGAATAAACCAGTTCTCTGTCAAGCCGAGAGGAAACCCCCTAGTCCCCACGCCTCACCGTGGGGTACTCAGGAGGCTCCAGGCACCATTGAGAATTGGGGTGTCCCTATTCCATCCTCAGATGTTAGAGGTCTGAGAAGTTTCTGAAACTCCTGTCACCATGGTAACAGGCTGGGTAGTCCCTGAAGCCCTAGCTTTGTTGTCAAACTTGGGTTTGAAGCTGATTTCTACCGCTCAGACGAATTTACCTCTCTAACCTCATTTTCCTCATCTCTAGGATGGGTACAATACCTATTCTTCAGAGTTATGTAGTGCATGTAATGAGATAATATATAGGAACAGCCTCGCCTATGGCCTGGTACTCAGTACGTGCTCAATAAAAATGTCTTCCGTTCTCCTCACCATTGACCATTCCTGCCAACACATGGTGATATATCGAAGGGAAACCAGGCTTTGGTCTAATAGCATCTGTTTTCACACCGTGCTCTTCACAGAAATAAAATATTAGAACCAGAACACTATAGTTGTTTTGGAATATAGCCCTGATTAGTCAGCAGTTCATAGGAATGAACCATTTCCCCTGGAGTTTCCAGGTTACTTTGTCCATGAGATCACCAGAACCTTCTGATCCCTACCAGGGGCTCCTGTAGCCAGATGCGGATAAGTGTTGCCAGCGTGTAATACATCACCAGCAGGACGATGGGGTTGGCATGGTGGTACCACGACAGGTCTGGGTTTGCTACGACCTTCCAGGTGCTGGAGCAGTCCGTGCGAATGACTGATTTGATACCAAACAACCTGTTTAAAAACAAAGGAAGGTTTTTAACCTAGGAATTAGTAGGAAGATGCAATGAACTATATGTCCCTAACATAGAGTAAAAACATCTTGTTTTTAATACACTTACGCGCTAGCCCTAGGCTAATCCATCCTGTTCTAGATATTTCATTATTCTTCTGTATATACAACTACATCTTTAAATAACATATGTACATATACATATAATATATACATATACATATAATATACATATAATATAAAATATACATCCTTAAATCATATATATGTGTGCTGGTGTGTGTGCATGTGTGTAAAATTGATGCCAACAGTAGCCAGCTGATCTTTACACTGGTTCAAAAATCTATCTAATACTATCCAATCTAATAAGATGTAATGCTAATACCATTAATCTAATGAATCTAACTCCTTGAACACCTACTAGAAATTTACATTTTAACTGCCAATCAGCCCTATTAAGTCCCTGCATTACTGAAACGCCAAATATGTGGCAACATGTTATGAAGTTCAGCTAAATGAGCACCTATTTTGTTTTGGCAGGAGTTAGCATTAGCTATCCAACAAATGTTGCTATTATTGGGCAAATATTGAAATTGGACACAGTTCTATGATTCAGCCATAGAAACCAGACATTATATACTACAGTTTCTGGAAGATGTATTTCTGTCAAATTTCATTTATGGGGCAATTTGATCATTTTAAAGCTATATAACTAATCATTTATTTTGAAATATAACTTTATGAGGCTTGTTAAATTTTGAATTGATTTACTTTTTATATTATTTCTACTATATAATCAGAAGGTATCTGATTCTATAATGGGAAATTGTATAAATATGATTCATTTAGAAATTCATTTCATATGACCTTTTTCTAAGAAAGGATTTTACTAAGTGAATAAAATTTTTATGTTAAGTGAGTCTCATATCTTTCTATCATTTGTATCTCTTAGATGAGAACTTCCTTTAATTCTTATGTTACGTTCTTCATTCAGTTATAAGATATTCAAGGACTACAAGTTCCTCACTTGTAAAACCTCTCAGGGTTCTTACTGTTTTCTGTCACAAGGCAAGTGCCATATTGGTGAATTGCTCAACATAGATTTTAAAGTAAGCTAAACAGAAACTAAACTTTCTTCAATTTTATCAGAAAAATATGTTATATTAGAACTTTCTCTTTACAGGTCTTTTCTTCTAAGTCTAGCCAAATATTTTGTAATTAGCATTACAAAAAAGTGTTTCCTGCTAACAAAAAGAATTATGTCCCTCTTAGGTGGAATGCTCCGAAAATTGTTTTGCAGTCCTAGATTAAAATGTCAATTTCCTGTATACAGTGTGCGGAACTGAAAGTTTTGAGATTTAGAATCAAACATTAGCTGAAAGTCTCTGGGTTAGTCAGGCAGCAAGTCTCAGACCCCAAGTCTTTCCTCTTCTTGTCCCACACCCGGTGCATGTGCTAGCAATGACTGCATCAATCATCGGTTTACAAATACCTGTGTTGCCCTGTCAGAAAGTCAGTAGTAATTTCTGCAGCTGTCTGTAAACTGACCCACATGCCTCCTAAAAGTCCACATTGACACTCCACAACTTACTGTTGATATCATAGCTTATTCCAAACTGATTTTTCACACTTCTGTAAGAATACTGAGGATTAGTCTCGTGTTTTGTGCTCTGAGTTTGGACTAACAAACACGGGTAAGAAGCTATAGAATGATGGATTGTTGTACCCTTTAAGGAACTTCTTCTGACAGAACTATGTAAATATTGTAAGACCTAAGAGTTCTCTTTTCTTTTCTCTTTTTTTAAATAGGCTGGATACTACAGAAAAAATTTTTTATATAAGATGGGAAGTTTGTACTTTAAGTTTCACATAGTTTCTGGCACTAAAATTCTAGGATGCTGTGCAACACCCAACTATTATTAAACTTACTCAGTTAAACCTTCCATAATTCATTATTGCTTCTTAATATTGACAATACAAAGAAAAGTGAAATGATCGGACCTGGCCTCCAGGAACTCACTCTCAATCTCACCACAGTGATGGGACAGGCTCGTTTGAGGACAGCAGGATGCTACAGAACCCCTTCTGTCTGGGGGTGTTTCTGTCTGGGAAGGGTAGTCAGGAGGAAGAATGTTACATGTCAGGATAGTCAAAAAAGGGTGGATGAGTAAATGAGAGAAGAGAGAAGTCCTGTGAGATGTTGCCGGGCTGTGGGGCTGGGCTGGGAAGAGAAACTGGGCACAGTGAGAACAATCCTCTATTTTTGTTACTGGTGCATCATTGGATATTTATAAGCTTCCTTCCATCTTGATGATTCCCACTTAACCGCTAGTGTATTTACAGTGGTCCTAGTTCACATTGATTGAATAAAAATACCTATATTGTTCATTGGTCATTAAAACTGAAAAATGGCTATCTTACATCTCTCCATAGAACTATCTCTTTGCCTGGGAAGTATGGTGACACAGCTATGGAGTTATGAATTCCTGTTTATTACTTATTTAGAAGCGGAAAGATAAAGCTTCTCTCTTCTATGCATTTGGAATATCCTTGGACCCCAGTCTAGTTCTTCAATAACAGACAGGGGTGCATTTAGTCGGTGGCTCGTGGTCTCTGAAAATCCAGTTCCTTATAAAACTTAATAGAATTGAGGGTAGGGAGGGGGCGTAAACAGGTGAACAAAGAAAGGGGCATTTTCCAGAAGATCTTATGCAAAGTGCTTAAGATCTCACAAACTCTTCTATTTTTCAGAGGATGGCTGGAGACGGCTCCCTGTGTGATGGTCAGTTCCCAGTAGAAACATATCAGACCCTTGGGTCACACGCTCCTGCTTTGGTATCTGACCTGTCTTGCTCTGCTGTTTATTTCATTCCCAACATCCCTGTCCACAAAACAGGTCCTCAGCTTCTCTTCCTGGACTATTATAACACAAAGGGCGGTCTCCAGGTTCTCTCCCCTCTACGGTGTGACCATTGCCAGAGTCACCTTCAGAAAACTCAGGTTCAGCACGGCACCTTCCGCTTCCTATTTCCTATTCTGGAGAATAACTCCAAGTCCCAGCAAAGTATCCCCCAGACCTTCAGCAGCCAGGTCTCCTTTCCTTTCTCCCAGACACCATGAACTCAAGCTACACTGGACTATTTAGGGTTTACCATTAAGTCTTAGTCCCTTTGGTCTTGCTACTTTTTGCTTTACCAGAGTTATTTCCAGGTTGCTGTGACTTTTCGGGGGTTGCCAAATCAACTATTGGGGTATGTGTGCCAGGGAAGCTTTGTCCACTCCTTGGCAATGCAAATCCAAGGCAGCAGGCCAGGCAGGGCTCACAGACTCTCAGATATCTCTCAGGACCACTCCAGCCCCACCCCAACTGCATCCCATAATCTACACATATCAATGTATTCCTTCCAGATATGCTCAACCACTCCAAGTTACTGCAGGGGTCCCCAGGATACCAGCAGCCGAGGAATGCATAATTATATTACCACCATAGCCCATCACCTGAACCCTCATGCTCATTTATGATGGTGGTTGTTGCTGAAAGCATTAATTCTTCATTGTTTCTTTTGGTCCAGATGGTCTCCGTAGTTAATGTAAACTGATACTCTAAAAGCAATTTCCAACTCTCTTCATTTAGGTTTCTTTTTCCTTTTTCTGTCTTTTTTTTTTTGTGTGTGTGGGATTTCCTGGACATCATCAAGGCTTACATCTTAGGAGCTAGGGAACTATCTCTGGGAAATGTATGATTTCTAACTAGAATAAATCTGTCCTGCCTGGCACATCCACAATGACGGGATTTGTAGTCATAGTGTGTAATTGGTTATCAGTTTATGTGCTTATCTCTCTGCCCAGCTTGATTCTAATTCCTTCAAAAAAGGATATGGGTTTTGTCATCTTGCTTTGATGGAAGCACCTAGAATACAGCAAGTTTAAAGTTGAAGCTTATGAAAATGAATTAAAAGTACCAGGACTAAGTTATATCATGAAGTTATAGTAGGTGACCGTGGTTATAGTAAGAGTAGAGACTAAGGGATAGCAAAGTTCCTGCTTTTGAAAAAGAAAAAGAAAGAAGGATGGGAAGGAACTATAGTTCACAGGAGAATTCTAGAATTTTTAGAGAAATATTGCTGTGGCCTAGGCCACACCATGCAAAATTATAGTGCCCTTGGTCTGGGAAATAAGAACACAGAATAAGAGCATAACAAAGGTATTGCAAGAACACTTTTATCTAAATTCTATCTTGGATCATAGGTAACATAATTATTTTTGTCTTCTACAGGCTGCCAAAAGAATTTTGAACTTTATCTTTTGGATGGATCAATAAATGAAAGTATATAGTCAAGAAGTAACTTTTTAAACTCAAGAGGTTGATAATTAAGAAGCAATAAGAGATTCAAATATCCAATAAGAGCAAACTATGGAGCAGCCTGGATCATTCCTTCAAGACCCCAAAACTGCACTTTACTCAGATTATTACGTGTAAAAATTCATCCCACACCTTTTGATAGAAGAGGACATCACAGCTACAAGAAGTATCTCTGATCACAGGATTTGCTTCTTCTTCCCCTGCAGGCCCAAATGGACAGCTGACTCTCAGCTCTGTTGGGGGTTCTGTGGGCTCACTGTAGATGCCTCTCCACCTGCCAGGGGACACTTGCTTTGCACTTTTTTCTCTTCCTCCAGAGCACTCATACTATCTGACAACATACGGTGAATATGAACTGGCAGTGTATTTGCTTCAATTTGCACATGTTGGCAGATTTATAAAACCTCCACCTGTTTTCAGGTTCATTCTGACCACATCTGCTTGGTTGCTAGTAATACAGAAACCTAGCCACTTGCAAAAAACTATGTAATACTGAAAATAACACCACATTTTTAAAAGTCTTAATTGTGGTAAAATACATGTCACATAATTTATCGTCTTAAATGTTTAAGTGTACAGGGCAGTGGTATTAACTATAGTCATTGTGCTCTGCAACCGATCTCTAGAACTATTTCATCATGCAAAACTGAAACTCTGTACCCATTAAACAATAACTCCCTATTGCCCCCTTCCCTCAGCTTGTGGCACCTGCCATTCTACTTTCTGCTTCTGTGGACTTGACTACCTAGGCACTCACACAAATGGAATCACGTAGTATTTGCCCTTTTGCATCTGGCTTATTCCACTGAGCATCATGTTCTCAAGGGTCATCTATGTTGTAGCCTGAGTCAGAATTTCCTTCCTTTTTAAGGTTGAATAATATTCCATTGTATGTATGGACCACATTTCGTTTACCCATTTCTCTGTATATGAACACTTTCACCTTTAAATCATTGTAAATAATGTTGCCATGACCACAAGTGTACAACTATCTCTTCAAGTCCTTGATTTCAATTCTTTAGGACAGAAATAGGATTGTTGGGTCATAGGGTCATTCTATTTTTAATTTTGTGAGGAGCCTCCACACTGTTTTCTATCATGGGTGCAGCCTTTTACATCCCCACCAACAGAGCAGAAGGGCTCCAATTTCCCCACATCGTTCCCAACACTTCTTATGTTCTCCTGTTTGATAGTAACCATCCTAGTGCATGTGAGGTTGGACATCACGTTTTTCATTTAGCTTTTTCTTTTCCAGATCTCAGAGCTCTTTATGATCCAGGCCTCTCATGATACCGGGAGGCATATTCTTCAGTTAAATAAGCATTGGCTAACTAGAATGGATGAGTATGCAGTTAGGTTGATAGAAGTCTGGGCAGGTTTTAAATTCTCTTATGAAACCAGGGAATATAGTCTTTCCAACTAGAGTAAAATGATTGCTTTGGGGCAATAATTGTCTAGAGAAACTATCTTTTAACAATCTTCTCATTTTAACCTTACATCCTTTAATCGAAATAAATGGGGGACTGAATGGAGGGAAAAAAATAGAAAGGGAAAGAGGGCAGAAGAGAGAGATTTTCCCACTGCCAGACTTCCAGGGTGCTTGCTTTGCTATTTCTATTCTGAGACCATTTTCCCTGGAGAGGGGTTTAGTGGCAGACTGCAAGGGTCCCAGTGCTCCCCATGGTGATTATTCTGGAGATTCATGAAACACAAGAAGCCAAATGAATCAGCAGTCATTTTCACTGACTGTTATACACACTCACCTGAGTCAGGTGAGTACCCAGGAACAAATAGCAAATAGACTTCAAAGAGGGAAAGGTGAAGCCTCCTTTCTGTAAGCAAGTCATTGTTCACAGGGAAGCATAGAGCCTTTGGGACGAACTGTGTTTGAAGGTATAAAGCTAGCCCTAACTGCCATTGCCCAGAAAAGGTCCTTGGGGACCTGATCTTTTACGCAAATATGGGTACCCTGAAGAAGTCTGTGCAAGTAACTTGGGGGGAAATCACCAACCACTTAAAAATAACCAACTTTTCTTTTTTCTTCCATCTCTGCCCGCTTTTTCCCTACCCTGATGATCATAAGTCTAAGGGTAACAACATGTGGGTTTATTATTAAAGGTTCAAAAAAAGTGATGAAGATTCAGGTGGTATATATTCTATCATATTTTGGATTTTAAAATTAATCCCTTGAGTTAAATGGCCTTAGCATGAACTCAAAATAAACTTAAAAATAATCAGAGGCTATAAGGCTCAATGAAAAGAACAGGAATCTAGATATGGATTCCAATCCTGCCTGAATTATCAGCTGTGTGGCCTTGCATTACGACATTTAACTTTTCCGAGCTTCAATTTCCTCCCTTAGAAAACGAGGCTAGTCAATATGTATCTTGAAGACATATTGTGAGAATTAGAAATGACAGAAAACTTGGAAATAATTTTTCTGCCAGTTCAACTTGGAATTGTTGATATGGGGTTTGCAAATATCTGGTGTAAAATACTTTTGGATTGCAAGCACTACGCCAGTAAATTTATTTTCAAATCAGACAGGTATTAATTTCTTCCTTGTATAAAAATATAGATCCAGAAAGGTCAAGCTGGAATGATGTATCTGTGTTTTGAACGGCACTATAAATAGCTAATATTTGGATATGGTGATGTTAATGAGAAATAAATGGAGAATAGTTTCTTGACGGTACATTCAGGTTATAATCTAAATAATCATATATGCTTTTTAAAAAAGATTTTATTTATTTATTTGAGAGAGAGAGGGAGAGAGAGCAGGGGGAGGGAAGAGAGAGAAGCAGACTCGCCGTTGAGCAGGACCCTGATGTGGGGGTCCATCTCAGGACCCTGAGATCATGACCTGAGCCAAAGGCAGGTGCTTAACCAACTGAGCCACCCAGGTGCCCCATAAATATCCACATATACTTCCTTCTCACACAGAGAACATACATTTCCTGCTCTAAGGAAAACCATTTCAAAATTCTTTTTTTTTTTTTAATAATAATCCATTTCAAAATTCTACCCAGTTATGCAACTCCCCAGCTGGATCCCTATGTGATGGTCGGTCATTTCTTAGAGTTCAAAAAATATGCCATAGAGTTCTGCAAAATTGCACCAAATAGTAATATTGCAACTGCAGCAAAATCTCCCATTGGGAAATATGGAGTTTGGGCAACACACCACACTACCAGGCTGTAGTTATTATCAAATCCTGCTAGATGCTTAATAGGAATTGACTGGGACAACTTCCAGCCTGGCAGACCAGTAAGTATCTTGCTGGCATCTCTTGGTTCTTCTCATTATGAAGGACTTCCCTGTCCATTGTCTCTCTTGATCCATTGATCCAATATGAATCTCATCCACTCCCCAGACCCATTTCAACTGCTATGTGTGGTTAACATTTTGGTGTATTTAATGTCTATTGTCCTCATTTAAGCACAGATCACAATGTCTTATATCATTAGTCTTCTGTTATATGTCTGTGTCCTGTGTGTTGAAATAGGTTGTAAACTCCTCAAGGGCCAATATCATGCAGTTCTTGGCATCTTCTATAGCACCTACAATAGTTTTCCAAACAGTCCATACTCAGATTTATTACAAGCCTGGCCCTAGGAGTAGCCTTACTAATACATTTTCAAGAGTAATTCAAGATATCAATCACAGATTTTAGATTTCAATCATGTAATCAATGCAAAACAATGCTGCAAACACAAGCATTGCAAAAGTATTTTTCAAGGACTCAGATGTGAAAGTCTTAAAATTGCCTGTTTAAACACTTTGATCAGGTTGACATGGACTGCTCTATCAATGTTCAACGCCTAAAGATGAATGGTTCCAAGGTGGTTGATTCAGTGAACAATCACTCAGGTGTATTCTCTTTTCCCTGATGTCCACAATGCATTGTTGCTGTGCACTCTCACACTCTTTCTTTCATGGTCATGATTTCAGCATTGTGTCCTCAGACATGATACCTCCACAAAAGTTCATTGATAGGTGGAGGAAAGGGAAATCTCATTCCAAGAGCTTTTTAGTTGCAGCTCCAGGTTTCTACCTAGAATCACTTCTCTGTAGTCTAAAGAACATCCCTTAATGTTTTGTGTAGTGTGGATCTGCCGGTGTCAAATACTATTTTTGTTTCTCTAGAAAAATCTTTATTTGACCTTTATTTTCTCCACCTACATCCTTTAATACACATTTATACATTGATTTTTTTTTCTTTTCTTCCAGCAGAATTTGAAAGATGTTGTCCTATTGCCTTTTGAAGGGCATCACTTCTGACTGTGAAAATTCTTATCATTGTCCCCTTGCACATACTCTATTTTTCTGTTGGGTTGCTTTTAATATTTTCCCCACCATGGGAATTACAAAATTTAATTATATTGTGTCTTGGTGATACTTGTTTGTGTTTATTTAGATTGAGGTTTGTTGAACTTCTTGAATTTGTGGGTTTATATACTTCATCATTTGGGGTAAACACTTGCCCACTATTTCTTAAAATGTTTTCTTTCCTCACACCTATCTGAGACTCCAATTACATTTATGTCAAATCTCTTGAAATTATCCTACAGGTCACCGTGGTTCTGTTTATTATTATAATTTTTCAATCTCTTTTCTCCTTTTGTACTTCAGTTTGAATAGCTTCTGTTACCCTATATTTAAATTGATTCATTGTCTAGTAATTTTCAACTGGATCCTGGACATTGTAATTTTTACATTATTGAGGATCTGGATTTTGTTGTCCTCCTTTAAAGAGTGTTGAGTTTTGTTTTGGCAGGCAGGTAAGTTCCTTGCAGATCAACTTTATCCCAGCAGGCTTGTTCTTAAGTTTGATTGTTGTGGGTCTGGAGTTGCCTTTATTGTGTAACTAGTTTAACAGTTAGACTGTTAACAGTTAGACTCAGTAGAGTAGTCTCTCCATTCTTATTGGCTAGAACTAAAGTGCTTTCCCAACCCTCTGTGAGCTCTGGGAGTTACTGAGTTTACACTTTCTCAGTATTTTTTCCCTCCCCAGGACTATTGCTTTGTCCGGCTTAATGGAGTCTCACCCTATGTGTGCATAGCTTAGAATCCAGTTAAAGTATCTGGGTGACCCCATGCAGATTTCTGGAGCTCTTTCTCCATCCTGTTCCCTCCTCTCCATTAGTCTGTGCCACAAATTTCAGCCTCCTCAGCTTCTCCAAACTCTGGGCTCTCTTTCTGCCGCCCAGCAAGACCACCATGCTCTGCTGGGGTTCACCTTTCTATACAACATGCAGTAAATGCTATCAGGTAGAAAGCTGGAGTAATCATAGAGCTTATCTTGTTTTTTTTCCCTTCTGTCAAGCACCACAATCCTACACTTCCAATTGTCCAGTGTTTGAAAACAGTTGTTTCATATACGTTGTCTAATTTTCACTGTGATTGTGGCAGGAAGGCTAGTCCAGTACACTTTATATAACTTTTAAATACCTGCCTGGCTAACACACATACATACTTGCATAATGGTATCTGCTTACCTATCTACCCAGCAGTAGGGGATTCTATTTAGAAAATTTTTATCATAGATTTACCACCTGTAAACACAACCTGGATAATAAATATCTAATCTAAAAGCCCACACATAAAAAATGAATGATTATGTTCTTGACTCACTTTTCCTCTCCTTCCTTCATTTCAGATACAACTGCAGTTTTCTAGGTCATTGTTACCAGGAGTATTAGTCATGTGTCTCCCCAGCATCTTTTCCACCAGTGATTCCTTCTCCTTTTCTGTGCCCCTCACGGAAATGCACACTCTCCCGCATCTCCCTCCATACTCACCTTTCTTCAACTCTTATCAAAGAACCTCAGGAAAATTTCTTCTTTTCTTTTCACTGTCTCTTCATATTATTTGTGAATATCAAAGTAATTTAAGTGACAAATTATAAATGCAATAGTGCTAGTAAGGAGTATGTTTCAGGGAAAATCAAGTTACAGATTTTGTAATGAAAACAGATGTAAGGACAAGTTCAGTCACTTTCTAAAACGTGTTCCCCAAACCATCTATGAGGACCATTTAGGAAATACCTGTCCATTGCATACAGATACATTTGTAAAATACAATAAAAAGTAATTAATAGAAAAATAATCACATGCCTGAATGCCACAGCAATGCCAAACTGCTATATAGGTTTTAAACGTTTTCTCTCTTTACACACATTTCTGTATTTAACTTGTTGAAAATTTGTTTCAAACAATTCATGGAACAGCAATGACCTGCTACAATAGAGTATCCAGAAACACTTGTCAGAATATTGTCAGTAGTCTATTACTAAAAGTTTGACCATCTCTAATTAACCTTTTCCTCAGATACATCTTTCAATATAAATATTTATTTCTTAAATTTCACCTATCAGTGAGATCATATGATAATTGTCTTTTTTTTTTAAGATTTTATTTATTTATGTGACAGAGAGACAGCCAGCGAGAGAGAGAACACAGCAGGGGAGTGGGAGAGGAAGAAGCAGGCTCCCAGTGGAGGAGCCCAATGTGGGACTCGATCCCGGAATGCCAGGATTATGCCCTGAGCCAAAGGCAGACGGTTAACGACTGCGCTACCCAGGCGCCCCAGATAATTGTCTTTTTCTGATTGACTTATTTTGCTTAGCATAATATCCTCTAGTTCCATCCACATCATTGCAAATGGCAAGATTTCATTTTTTGATGGCTGTGTAATATCCCATTGTGTGTGTGTATCTATCTCATATCTTCTTTAAGAAACAAGGCAGAGGATCATAGGGGAAGAGAGGAAAAGATGAAACCAGAGAGGGAGACAAACAATAAGAGACTCTTAATCTTAGGAAACAAACTGAGGGTTATTGGAGGGGAGGGTGGTGGGGGGATGGGGTAACAGGGTGATGGATATTGGGGAGGGTATGGGTTGTAATGAGCACCGGGTATTTATACAAGACTGATGAGTCACAGACCTATACCCTTGAAACAAATAACACATTATATGTTAATTGAATAAAAAAAAAAATAAAACAAAAACAAAATAAACATTTAGAACTGCTCTTCACAATGTAATTAATGTTCTTAAAACTACCAATATAATCAATATTGAAGATGATAATTCCCTTATTGGTGTGTGTACAGGGGGAGAGTCTTTAAAATCATTGAGGAAACACTAACACATATTTTCTGTTGTGCTTTGTGTCATTGGAGTGTCTGACAGCTAGTTGGCAGAGAAGCTCCCCGATCTAGCACTGTAAAAGGAATGCTGGCACACCAAAGTGCTTCCTGCTAAATCCCAGACCCGGAAAGAATGGAAGGAACCAGGCCAGGATCTGATGGCCTCCAGTCAACCAATGGGATCTGCTCTCATGGGTGAAGAAGGCGCGGACCTAGCGCCTACCATCTGCCACACTTCCTGTTGGATGTGATCAGCATCTCTCTTTGCAGTTTTGTATTTAGTGAGGACAGGTTGGAGAGCACTAAGCTGCTCATGAATGTCTACTTCCCAAGTTTCTAAAAATAGTACAAATCAAAAGACAGCCAAAAAACAGAAGCATGATACTTTGGATTAAGCTAGCTTTCATAAATAAAACTTGAGACTTAACATCTATATCTAAACCAAATAAGTCAGTGGCTCCATGGACTTTTGGAACTGGACTGGACTGAAATCTGTGTACTTCTTTTGTGTTATATAGTCCGCTATTTTTAAGTAAATAGAGTATATCTTAAATTAAGACATTGTTTAATATGACATAACTTTTTTTCAAGATTTGGAAAGTATTTATGATCTTTTACAACTTTGCAGCCAGTGGTGGGAACCTCCATTCCATTATACGGTACTGCATCAGTAGAGGCCTGAGGTGTGAGAATGTGCACTGGTCCTCAGAAACGTGTGAGAATTTCTCTTTTAAGACAGAAAATGTTGGGGCACCTGGGTGGCTCAGTCGGTTAAGCGTGGCTCAGGTCATGATCTTGGGTTCCTGGGATCGAGCCCTGCATCGGGCTCCCGGCTCACTGGGAAGTCTGCTTTTCCCTCTCCCTCTGCCTCTCCTTGTGAATGCTCTCTCTCTCTCTAATAAATAAATAAAGTCTTAAAAAAAAGACAGAAAATGAGCTTCCATTAATTTGTCTTAGAATTTTTGTCTTTTTAATTTAAAACAATTTTAGCTTTCAGATTGTTTAATTTTGAATAAGTAGTAATTTTCCTGTTGTATATGTGACTTGAATTATTTACTTATAGCATATTTTGGAAATTTCTCCTAATAAAAATTACCTGAAGCTTCTTTTCTTATCCCCTTTATAACTATGATGCATTTTTAACTGTCCACTTAACAATGAAAGTATTTAAGAGAAACACTACATACAGCCCTGAATTTTTTCTTTACAGCCACTACTGAAGGCACTAAAGCACCATCTATTACCTAGTGAATGTGGAAATAAAAGACAGACTGAGAGCTGTGTACTATTTTGGTGAATGCGTGAGGGAATAATATTCTTCCTTAAGTTAGTTTTCATTCTCTTATATGGCTTTGCTTCAATTGAAACAAAGTGTCAGAGGTGCCTGTGTGGCTCAGTTGGTTAAGTATCTGACTCTTGGTATTGGCTCAGGTCCTCATCTCAGGGTCCTGAGATGGAGCCCTGCAGTGGTCTCCTCACTCAGCAGGAAGTTGGCTTGGGATTCTCTCTCCCTCTCCCTCTCCCTCTGCTCCTCCTGCCACTCATGTACACCCGTGTGCATGCACACTCACTCTCTCTCTCTCTCAAATAAAATAAATAAATATTTTAAAAAAGAAAAAGGAAAGAACAAAGTGGAGAAAAAGAAGAGGGAGAAAGGATTACATTTAGGTACATTCAACAGGTGCCAATATAGGCAAGATAAAATCCATCTTTGAAGTATCAGAGGGAAGAAGAATCCTATAATTATTTGTCCACAATGCAAGGGATTGAACTAAACCACTTATAAGTAAAATTCTTTTAAATTTTAAAAATTGGATATAAAGACAGAACTTATACTAACATTCTGCCACATTTGCTTCTTCTCTTACACTTAAGCAAAAAAAAAAAAAGTAGTGGCCTTGCCCATCATTCTCATCCTCCCCCTCTCCCTTTTCCACCCAATACTATCTTGAGATTAGTGCATATCATTTCCATAAGCCTTTACTCACTTTTGCTACATATGTTTCATCCATAAATAATGCATACTATTGTTATATGAATTTGACTTTATGTAAGTGGTCATATTTGTATATACTCTTAAGCACATATATAATAAAGGTCATTTTAATTTCTGGGTGGTATTTCATTGCAGAAATAAACCAAGTACTCTAGAAATCCAGAAATGGAATATTTTACAGGAAAAGAAAGATACAAGTATCATTAATTTGTGGGGAAAATGTACTAAAAATAAAGGCAATAGGAAGGTGACATAAAAGCCTTCAAGACCTCAATATTTTTAGAGCATTTCCTTTTTAAAAAAAAAAGATGATGGATTTCTTTATTTATTTTTATTTATTTTTATTTTTTAAAGATTTTATTTATTTGAGAGAGAGAGACAAAGATAGCCAGAGAGAGCACGAGTAGTGTAGAGAGGGAAAAGCAAGCTCCCTGCTGAGCAGGGAGCCCCCATGTGGGGCTCAATGCCACACCCTGGGATCATGACCCGAACCGAAGGCAGACGCTTCACCGACTGAGCCATCCAGGTGTCCCCTGCATTTGGTTCTTATGTACAGCTTTCTCTATGGTACTTTTCAAAGCTTCTTTTGGATTTATGTGTTAGATATAGAAAAATTCTTGCATATGTGCATACATGCATATTTAAGGATGTTAATTGGGCATGGGCCTATTACTATAGGACAAAGCAACTAAATTTCTAAATGACCACCACTGGGTATGTTCAAGTAAGTTATGGCATATCCATGTGTATTATGGAACTTTATGCACCATTAAAAATAATAAAGAATCTCTCTATATATTTGACATAGAAAACATTGCAAGGAATATTTTAAAGTAAGTTTTAAATTTTGGAATAATTTGAGATTTACGGATCAGGTATTCTGTAGAATGTCCCTTAGTTTTTGGTTTGTTTATTTACTCATGATTAGCAAGAGTTATGGATTTGGGGGGAGGAAGATCACGGAGGTAAAATGCCATTCTCATCACATCAAGGATACATGCCTTCAACACGACTTATTATTGATGAGGTTAACTCTGACCACTGAGCTGAGGTAGTGTCGTTAGGTTTTTCTACCATAAAGTTGCTTTTTTTCTCCTTTCCTTATTTTACGCTTTGGAAAGACGTTCTATGTTAAGCCCACACTAACAGGGTGGGAAGTTATACCCCACCGCCTTGAGGGGTCAGTATCAACATGAATGATGTGGAATTCTTTCATATGAGAGAATTGTCTCTTCTCCCCTATTTATTTATTAAATCATTTATTTAGATCCATATGGACTCATGGGATATGGTTTTAACCCAATACTGCTTTCTTTATTTCATTGCTCAAATTGTTCCAGCTTTGACCCCTGGGAGTTCTTTCAGTTTGCTCTAGTGTTTCTTTGACGAGTCTATTACTTTGTTATTTTCTGGCACTACAAGATGCTCCAGACTCATAGTCCTTGACTAAACCCTTGAGTCAGCCATTTCTCCAAGGAGCACTGGTTCCTTTTGCTGGAGAATGGTATTAGAAACAAAGCCCTGGGCACTAAGTGTGCTCATTGCTTCTGAGGTGTCACCACTTGTATGCCCTCTCAGCTAACAGAGCAAGGAAGTACTTGTGTGCATACTTACCCATGGTCACATACATATCTGTGCATATTTGTGTATATAACCATCTGTATCTATGCTACAACACACATGATTCATACTGATGTCTCCAACTCTACACTGTTATCAAATGGTTCTAGACTTCAGCCCTTGCTTATCTGTGAACTTCCACTCAGTGAGAAACCTGGCCTCCAATCTGCCTTGCATTTACTTATTTATTTAATCCCAGTACACATGTACAGCTGTCTCAGAATTATTAACACATAGCTCTATGGTAAACAACTTTATCAACTGGAGTATAGTACTTATGCACTGTTTCTTTTGTCTCTAGTCTTACAATCTCTACTCATATCCAAAGTTTCTTAAGTAAGCACCTGTCTCCCTATCCCCTTCAGTGAGGTTATAGCAGACATTTGTAACACAGATTATTTCACCCCAGTCTGCATTCCATGCTGGGATCCTCTAATCTCCTAATTGATTATTTTTAAATTTGCATACTTTAAGGTTCACTCTGTATGCTATAAAGTTCATTGGGTTTTGACAAACGTTTGGTATCATGTGGCCACCACTATAGTATCATAGAGAGTAATTTTGCCACCTTAAAATGTCTCATGCTTCACCTGTTAGCCTTCTCACATCCCTTACCATCTTTACAGTTTTGCCTTTTCTAAAATGTCATATAAATGAAATCATATACTATGTAGCCTTTTGGAACTGGCTTTTTCCCTTAGCAATATGCATTTAGGTGTTATCCTTCCTGCCTTACTTTGACCTTACATATCTTCTTATGTGTACATAAATATATTGGGAAAATATTTGGAAAGATACTTATTATTGAACTCAGCTATCTCTGGTGGAAAGGAATTGAATTACAGATAGCAACAAGGCAAAGGAGGGAAATTTTGATCTTATTCCCTCATATATCATATATATATGATTTATATATGAATATTCTGGTTGATTTAGCTTTTTTCCAATGAAAATGTGTTACCACTGTAATTTTAAAGATTATTTGAAAATATTCCATCCTCTGCCACCTTTGTTTTCTTTTTTTGTTCATGTCCTTATATTTCTTAGATGTTCATTTCTATAACTGATACAAAGATTTTTTATTAAAAGCATTTACAATTTATCCAGAATACATCTAGCATTTCCTTTTGTCATGCATTTTGCCTATGTTTTGGTGTTTAAAACAACTTCAACTAACCCAGTTTTCCTTACTTAGACGAGCATTTTTGCCTCCTTTCCTTTCTCTCTCTCTGCTCTTTTCCCGTTTTTCTTTTGTATTACCCTCTCCACTGAACCTTAACAGACACCATGCAAGGCTTACAAAGAGTTTTCAAAATAGTTACTCTGAGAACTGCCAAGATGTGATTGCATCAACCATTCTGAGAAAAAGACATAAGAAACTGGCATCATCTTCCAACAATTTCAGCTACAAGTTTTGCAGCAGTTACAGATAAAGACAACCACAACTTTGGACAAGACCACAGTCATGTACCCGTCTCTTCTCTATGCCTCATAAAAACTAAACCTTCTTCAGCTCAGGGAGCTAAAATTTTGAGGGGTTTGTTGATGCACACGAAGTGAATAATGCCTTTAACTTCTTCTTTTTTTTTTTTTTAAGATTTTATTTGTTTATTTGACAGAGATAGAGACAGCCAGCGAGAGAGGGAACACAAGCAGGGGGGGAGTGGGAGAGGAAGAAGCAGGCTCCTGGTGGAGGAGCCTGATGTGGGGCTCGATCCCATAACGCCGGGATCACGCCCTGAGCCAAAGGCAGACGCTTAACCGCTGTGCCACCCAGGCGCCCCTTGCCTTTAACTTCTATATGAATCCTTTAACTATCCTTTTTCTTTAACAATGTCAAAAAGAAAAGTAGTTTCTGGTAAAACAACAACAACAAAATCTTCTATCCAAAAAATAAAAAACTAAGCAATTACATCTCAAGGGCATGTTATTAAATAAGCAGATTTTATAAGCAACGGACAGAATAAAGACAAAAAATATTGCCTTATCCCAAGGCAAGCTTAACAATGAATAAATCTAGGAAAGCTCGAAATAGCATGATGGCATTAATTAAAATAAAACCAATCCTGTAGATAGTCATATGTCATTGAACTTCAAACTTTAATAGTTGGAGACAGGATGTTGAAGTATTACTTGATATAAACTTTTCCCACTTTCCTAGAAGTGTGCTAAAAATGGAAAATTTTCCCAAGCTTTTACCATTTGAAGTTGTTGGAGTTTGACTAGTCATTAACTAAACTGGGTATTGGACAATAAATTCATCAAAATGAAAAATGGAGTTGCTGCCCTGTAGGGATCCCTATTTTAATAAAATGGTTGGCAGTTCTGGTGCATTGTGACTACTCTCTTTTATTAAAGGAGCCAAGTTTTCCTTCCATCACTTTCTAAATGAACCTGGAAGAGCTGTAAACTAAAGGTAAAACCTGCAGAGAGAACAGGTTCTACGGAGATCATGAATTATTGCAGTGTGTGAGATTTTGATGTCCAGATAGGCCCCTGCATCTCAGGTGGTGAACTGCAAACTCTGATTCTTCTCACTACCAAATACTTACACCAGTATTACCACAATGCAGGTGACAATACTGGGTCATGTGTTCAGAGAAATTCCAACGTCTGTAGTCTGAACATCCCCAAAAGTATCAGAGCCTTATAATACATTCCACTCCCTTAATATCTAAGGCTGAGAGTTCCATCCCACCCCCTATAGGTACCAAAGTGCTGTGTCCTCAGGGTTCTGGTGGATGCTCCTTGGTTGCTTTCATGAGTTCAACATATGTGGAAATAAACCACACAGAGGCAGGAATTCACAGGTAAACTCAACTTTCATGAGCAGTAATGTGCATTCATTTCCTGTCTGTTCATCAGTTGTTCATGGTTTCATCTCACTGTCTCCTCTCTGCTTCCCCAAATGAACCCAACTGCTGGTCAGGAACTGTCATCCCCAGCCCTAGCAGCTCCAGCTCAGCACCATTTTCCAGCCGTTGATCAGATCCTTCCCCCTCACGAACAATCCTGACCCCTGGTTCAAGCTACTCATGTTCCTCACCCCCAACCCAGAGCATTCCCACAGCATGCCGTGTTCACATTGATCTCTCTTCTCTCCTCAAGTTTTTACCCCTTACTTACCTCAACTGTTGAGAGCTGCCTTGCATTTTTATGGTCATATATGATTTGTACCCAGTTACTTCACCCTCCTTATCTTATTTGATGGCTACTAAGTTTCTACTAATAGGAATATAGAACTCACTGTAGTAACCACTGAAATTCTAAGAACCAGGGTTGAAATTTATACCTCTTTGCATCACACGGAGCATGTAACTCAGTCTTTCTCTGGCTGAGATGTTCTTCCATCGCCTAGAGATGCTGGTAAAATGTCAGGTCTTAGATCCCAGCTCTGAGCGTTCTGCATCTCCATAACCGACTGAAGCCCAAGGGAAAGCACTTTTTAAACTTGTCCTCTAGTCCCCAACCCCAGAAATTCTTAAGGCATGAAAATTCAAAAAGCTCTGATCAACTAACTGAATGCCAGTCTAAAACAATGCCGAATAGATACAAATGAAACGAAGTTGGAAGCATCCTCATTAGACAAGAACATTTCTAATCCCTAATTTCTCAGTAGCATTGAAAGGAAGCGAGAATATTTGTGAAGGAAAGGACTCCTCCTACAGGCAGACAAGGTACTGGCAGAAGCCATGTAGGTGTTTTATTGAGGCTCCTGTAGGGCTACTGTCTTTGCCCCAGGAGGGGGCTTCCATTATCATGCTAACTTCACAGACAAAGACACACATAAAAAGGGTAATTTGCCCAATGCACATGGATCCTGGCAAGTGGCTGAGCAACATTTGAATACCAGATCAAATTGGCCCTGGAAGAGGGGAGAGGAGTTTTGTCTTCTTCAACAAGAACAGAAATGGTAGGAGCTTATTAATAACATTTGTTGAATGAACAAAAGCAGGAAGGAAGGACATGGGGAATTCAAACAAATAAAGCTCTGTAATCCTATCAATCCATTGGACATGATAATCGGCGAGCACGCCTACCACGGTAATGTGCTGTGAAGTGCTCCTCTTTGTGCTTTCTTGTACATCCGAAGAACTTGTTAGAATGCCAATTTCCAGGCCCCCAGCTCTGAAGATTCTGGATTTTCAAGTCAGGCAGGGCTCAGGGATAAGCATATTTTTTGGATCAATACTTCAGGTAATCCCTAAGTACACCCCTGAAAGACCCTGAGAGGTGGCTCTCCAGGACCTGACATTTCCAATGGAGACCTGTCTACCCCGCCCTCCACCACCTGCTCTGATGAGCCCGCTTCATAGCTGTGTAGGAGCGAAGCGCTAGGAGAGGCATTTTCTTTAGAACTGGATTGCTGGCAGCTGCAGGCAGACTCGACTCTGAGAGAAAATTCAGCCCAGAAGGGGCAGCTGTGGCTCTGTGTGGCTCTGGGATGCAGCCACCCTGGAGAGATGCAGTGATCGTGGGGGTGGCATTTGGTGAATGGCTGAGGACTGGAGGATGCTGGTCCAGGGTAACAAGGTGATTGGGGGTGGGGGGCAAGCATGAAACAGAGACCTGAGGCACTGGATTCACTTGTTCCCACTTTCTTTTCCCCTTTGGTACTTGGAACTACTGTGGCTCCTGTAGCCTCTCTCCTCTCTTGGAGCCACCTGAGGATATTTAAAAGTACACTGCCTGGCTCTACCTTGAACCACCTGGAATCTCTTCAGGTGGGGCCGAAGGTGGCAGAACAATTATAAAGCTCTGCTGTGGGTTTGTATTTGCAGTCAGAGCTGAGAAGTGACTATGCTTCCTACAAGGGTGAGCAACTCTATAGCACAAATTGTATACAAACGACGCAAGTTGTAAAGACCTCACCTCACAGAAGCCTTAAGAGCCAGTCTCCCTGTTTCAGTCTATTCTACCCTCAGGCTTAGACCAAGCTCATCAAGCTTCTAGGTCTCTGGAGAGATCCCTCCTTCTTTCCCCTCAGCTTCAGCTCAAATACGCTTTCCTTCCTCAGTTTGGAACCTCAAGACTCTGCTTATATATCTGCAAGTCCTTTGGAGAACTCATTAGTTTACTCTTTCCTGAAACCAAAGGTTGCCATTGTAAACACATCCTTGGCACTGGCTAACATTCGTCCCAAATGCTTGTTCTTACTGCTTTTCTACAGAACTCATTACCTTTGTGCGCAGTAAGAAAACGGGATAGGGCAGCGATTTGGACTATGGGTTTCAGTTAGGTTTGACTTCAAGTTCTGCCTTTGCCATTCTGATCATGTGACTTGGGATGAATCACTTACCTTAACTACATCTCACTTTTCTTATCTTTAAAGTGGGAATACTAGAACCCACCTTACAAATTTGGGGGGGGGGTTCAATGCATTGACTAGAACCTGACAATGGTTAGGGTTCATTAAAACTTAACTGTCGTCATTACGAACCCAGCCCCACTATGTGCCCTGGGTGCCTGCTTTGCCTTTTGTATGTCTTCACAGAGTCCTAGACCTTTTCCGCTAGGCCTGTTATATCTACAACCTAATCAGTTCCACGAGGTGGATATTATCCAACCATGACAGGATGGAGAAGCCAAAATTCCAAAAGCTTATGTAACTGGCAGTCCCACAAAGAGTGAGCCACGACACATGGGAACCCAGGCCGGTTGGCATGCTAAAGTCCCTCACCTCATGAGGCCAAGCTGCCAAGAAAAGGGAGAGAGCTCCTGGATCAGTGGCTCAAGAAAGACTTCCCTTCTCGCTTGAGCAGGAAGCACCCAGTTTCCTCTCCTCGCACCACCTCCATCTCTTCACTTTTATAAGTGTATTGTCATAGGCTCTCCTAGGTTGAAGGCCGTACAAATGACCTCTGTCTATTTGGTAAGAAGGTGAAAGACAGAGGATGAGAAATAGACATTCCAGATTTAGAATATTGAGCAAAAAGCCACAGAAGAGTGTTCACTGTCTATAATATAAAGCATTGTTCTAGAAAGAGAAACTTTCTAGATATCTGTTTAATATTTTTCCAGCATTTTTTACACCATCATTGCGTCAAAAAAGGTTACACTGGCAATACGCCTATGACAGAACTTGACTGCACAGTTAAACTGCCAACCAAGTTTATACATTGATATCTAGTAATTCTTACTAAACCCCAGTTCTGACTAGCAGTACCTTAGCAAATGCTCCATTACAAAGATCCAGCTGCTGTTTTTATGTTAATTCTCTTTATGGAAAAACATCCTTTTACTCTGAGAGTGTAATTAATGTTATTGCCAGAAACTGATATAAATGACTGAAAATTAGCCAGTGTCACTCACACTTCACTTTTCTCCCTATTAGAATATAAAATAAAACTTCTGGCTTTCTAAACACTTTGTGTGATTCTCTTGGTTACTGCGTTACATTAACAAGTTCCCCCAAAATGGAATAAAATAATTCTAAGCCAGACTTAACTTCTCTCTGGAATCACTTCTCACATCTCCAAATTTAAAAGTCCTGAGTTATACTCACTTTTTCCCCCTGACTTATGATTACGAGGATTTATAATGCCATACTTTAATAGTGAATGATAAAGCTGTCCCATGTCAGCAAGCATTCCAAACCCTATTGACTCCATTGTTTTAGGCCTTGGAGATCTATTTTAAATCATAAATATTTTTGAGCTGGAAAAGATCTTCGCAATCACTGACCTCTACCCCTGCCATTCCTATTTCTACTCAGTGACCTCCCCTCCCTTCTTTTCTGGTCCGATATGATTTGCTCAAGGTCACAAACCATATAAAGGAAAACGGTTAAAACTAGAAGAAAGAACTCTGGAAAACTATTGTCAGTCCATTGGTAATTCCTCAACTTTGTTGCTAATGACTAGATTGAGGTAATGAGGAATATGATATAATGCAAATAAATCAATACCACCAAATGTGGCACATAATAGCTGCTCAAGAAATTCTGGCTACTGCTACTATTATTGTCATTATGATAAAGTATAACATGATTTTGGCTTAGGTCAGGGTCCCAGGTTTTTTATAATACCATATTGATGTTGCTGGCAAGTAAGAGTAGAAAAGTGTCCTCTTAAAGATGGAATAGAACAACAATCCTCCTCAGAGTAAAATGGGTCTCTTCAAGGGTGGTAATATTTTTTTTAAAGATTTTATTTATTTATTCGATAGAGATAGAGACAGCCAGCGAGAGAGGGAACACAGCAGGGGGACTGGGAGAGGAAGAAGCAGGCTCATAGCGGAGGAGCCTGATGTGGGGCTCAATCCCATAATGCAGGGATCACGCCCTGAGCCGAAGGCAGATGCTTAACCGCTGTGCCACCCAGGCGCCCCAAGGGTGGTAATATTTGGCACAGATTGGGAGAGTATGGACGAGATGGTAGGGAGAGTGTGTAAAACTTAGCCCATTACAAAACTAATTAGGTTATTCACCAAGAAAAAAAATATATTTCTTTCATCCTGGTAATGCAATCAAAGAAAGGAGATGTGGGCCCCTGAGAATACTCCAAATTGTAGATGGGTTTCTGCAAAACATGCATGCACTCTCACACATGCATAATCTGTATGCTAGCTTCTTGTATTAAAAAAAAGAAATCCTCTTTGCACAGAAATGATTTTCCAAGCCAGGAAGAACCTGAATGAGGTGAGGGTACTGTGCAGTCTTGTATGGACATGAACTGGACATGGGAATCGATACTTCTGGTGGACTTCATTTCAACAGTCCTCACTAACTTTCCTTTCTGCTTTTTCAAGTCTAGAATGGAGAAAGTCAGTGGAGTCAGGGATCCTAAAAGAGAAAAGGAAGTTCCCTCTAAGGGGACAAAACAGAAACTCTTGAGGTCATCTTTTCAAAGTGCCCCCACCCGGCCTGCTGTCATCCTCCCCCTAGTCATGCTGATACATTTCCCTGCAGAATGCTCTCGCACCCTGAATCCTGGGACTGGGTGGGGGAGTGGGACGGAGAGAGGACTGCTCTTGAGAATCTGGGGCCAGCAAACAAGCTTGAGAAGCAACAGTAGATGGTGGCAGAATCTCTTCCCAATCCAAAATTGTAAGGTGTGCCTGGCACAAGTAAAGGTCCCAGATCTAACTGCTGGTGGGGGGGAAACAAAATTGGTTTTTATGTGTGAACGAAAGCAAGGACATGCTGTCAAAAAGGCGAGGGAAAACAGAGGTGTACTAAAAGCGATGTTTGTATTCCCAACCCTTTTAAGAAATGTCTTCAATTTTAGACAAATGTCTTTGCTGGAACAAGACTGAATCTATCTTTAAGTGATCTTTCCAGCAAGGTTCTCCCTATTTCTTATGGAATCTCATCCATGAGTATAATACTGCTTTTTACACATGAGTTTTTGCCACTTTGGCTTCCAATTCCCCTTTTCCCTCTGCATTGCATCATATGAAAAACACAGCCAATGTTTAACGATCTTTTTTCATTAGTTTTTTACTTGTGCTTTAAACACGTTTCCCTGCCAAACCCATAGACACTTTTCGTGTGTGTGGGAAAATTGAATTCTGACAGGTTTCGCACTACATTGTTTTTTTAAGCTTGGAAAAACTTTGCATTGAGTCCCCTGGGCTCTGCATCATGGCTTTGAAGTCTTTTTTGGCACACATGTGTCTTAACTGTTTGCCAATTTGCTATAATTGGGCTTTAGGCTACATGTGAAGAATGCTGCTTTGTAATAAAGGCATTCTGTCCAAAGGACAATTTTGTACCAGGTAGAAAGTGTGCTGTCTTCAGAACTGGGATTGTTGACAGACAAGTTGAGGCCATTTAAAAGGTCCTTTCCATTTAACTATTAAGGCACCCTACCCTCCTCTGATGTCACATGTAGGTTTCATAAGAGAACATTTATATTCTATGAGTGTTTCAAATTTATGGTCTATTTCCCTTGCCTGAACACATTTTCACCTCTGAGAGAAATGTGAGAAATGAGTCAGGACCAGGACTCCCAGGACTAGCCGCTTGTCCCAGGCTCCTTCCTGTGCTGCTTCTTAGGGCAGTAAAGACCAACCTGATGCATAAGCCATGTGACCCTCTGTTCTGGGGAGCACAAGATAAGAAATAGTAAATGTAGGCATTTCAATCACACGTAAATATAACTTTCCCTAAGCAGCCATAATGTAAACATGAATTCGAATACCTTGTTTTGAAGTCCTACATCATTAATAACCAATAAAGTTGCAAAGTGGGAGAGAAGGAGACCAACACCCAGTAAGTGATTCCTCGATGAATTGAGTACTATGTTAAAAGGCTTACACCAACTCTGATGGGTATCTGCTATTGCTTCCATGTACATGGAGATTCGGGGTACACTTGACTAAAATTAAGTAGTGAAGCTTATGAATCCAGGTCTCCTGGCTCTAAATCACATTGCCCTATTTCTCAGATGCAGTAAGTGGTGGTATAAGAAAACCCTAAAAGGATATGGAAAACCTAAGGAAAGGGCATTAGTTATAGGGGAGTTCCATTACAGGACTCACTTACTAATTCATCCTTTTATTTGCTGAGTCCTGACTCTGTATTGGTACTATCATCCGTGCTGGGGTTACCCAGATATATAAGATACACTGTAGAAGGAATATTATTCAAATAATAGAATAGAATTCAAATAATAGAATGCTTCTAGGAAATTGGCTCTGACCTACTCACACCATAGGAAGATGGTTGTTAAGCTTTTCCCCCTCACAGAACTGCTTTCCCTGGATGGTGGGTGGAGGGACATGATGGCTCACTGTGCCTCTTTCTGAGCAAAGCAGCAAGAGTTAACTCTGAAGGGCACCAGGGCTGCTCACTGACCCCACAGGAGAGGACCTAACTTCCGAAGAGAGTAGCTGCTTATCTTCTCTTGCATTTTAATTTACAGGAAGAGTAGTAATTTGCAAATTAATGATTAAGGAGTTCAGGTAGTGCTGTAAATGTCAGAGAAATATAAGGAAGAAGACTGGATAATCCACTTATGGAGGTATACTCTAACAGGAAAACTGATAAATTTTCTGAAAGAAAAGTTGTAGCTAACTGAAAGCTACTCAAGGAAGAAACAAACACATATAGAAAAGGAAACAATCAGCAGAAGTCTAACTAAAACTCAGATTTTCTCACTTCAGGTCCAGGTAAAATGTTTCCATAAATTCCGGGATAAAGTCCTAAGCTTCTGAGGTTCATGTCATAGGAAATGACCATAACTTTCCATGAAATATCCTTGTAACATGACCCAACAAAAGTACAAGCTGAATGGATTATTCTTGGGAATTTTCTTTTTTAGGAAAAAAACATAAGCAAACATAAACATTTTAATTTTAATATACAGATGTATCATGGAAATACGTTCAAAGTAATTTTAAAGAAAGGCAAGGTTATCTTTATGAAAAAAATCCTCTTCTATCAATAAATGTCTGGTGAATTATCGATTTGTCCTAAAATCATTTCTTATTTATGTTTATTGTCATAGAAATAAAATTGATACATGATCGGCTCTTTCATGTCATGCATGTTAGTGTCAGATGGGATTAAAAGGCTTATAGAAAAGTGAAGTACTGGCTTAGTGGTCATATTAACCAGTTTCAAATCCAATGAATCATTAGGACGAATGATGGAGCTGTATTTTTTTTTCACTCTGGGTAGCAGTGGTCAGGAAGATGACCACAACAATTTCTCATCAGTATTAACTTCAGGTATGATTTCTTCCACAACTTTAAGGGAAACCAGGCCTTTCAAGCACAGGTGGGAAAAATCTATCTCAATAAAAGTAAAATATGTATAGTTTATAAACAAGAACTCAAATTACCGGATTTTGACAATAAAAGACCCATTTCTCATTAAAAGGTATAATGGAAAATACTGGAATTGAATCCGATAAGTCAATTTAAAAGGTATCTACAGAAACAGATTTGATCTGCTATCAGAACGAGGCTCCTGTCTGTCAGGGTTGCCAGATTCTTCCTGACAGCTCTATTTGGGGGCTGGAGACCACATTTTCTAGAGTAGCTGGAAAAATGTAAGAAAAAAAAATATCTCTCTTGCTCAATGAATTTTCACTGATGTTCAGATTATTATCCAAATCCTTCTCATCAGTTATGATACAGATACACTAGTTTCGTGTGGGGTGTGAGGACAGCCTGCACGTGGCTGATAGAGAAAAGGCTCCTTCGTGTGTTTGCCAACATCAGGGTCTAGGATGATTGTAGAGGAAGGGATAAACAACATTCTGAACTTCTCTCATTAGCATCACTAATGAGATAGAAATTTGTTTCTTGTCAAGGAGACTGACAGTGATTGGATTTACCTTCTTTACTGGAACAACCAAAAATATATGAAACAATGATTTGATAGACACTGTACATTACGGAATGAAGAGTAATAATTTCTGGGGGAAAAATGAGAGAAAACAAAGTCATCTCTAAAATTACTCAAGCATACTGCACTGAATTTTCAGTATGGAAATCCCCTCCCCTGGTTCTGGGAGGAGAAGCCCAGGAAGTATGTGGCAAGTTCTCTGAGTTGAAGAGGTGTTTGAGGAGAGTTTAGGGAGGTCACAGTAGCTAAGTTTCAGAGGACAGAGTATCTGAGAGGAGGAGACTATATACCGAGAGAACTCCAGAGGCCAAAAAGAGACATCCTTGTCACTCTGCAGAGTAGAGTCCAGGGCCATTTATGTAGATGTATATGAGGAAACTACCCTACACTGGCAAAAGAACCACCTAGCAGACAGAGATAACAGTACCTAGTGTTCATACATGATAGAGAATAGTGCCTATCTCACCAATCAGAGTAAAAACCCTTATAATAAGCATTGGGTGGAGTACCCAGGAAAACCTTACCTCAGTAGGGAGGAATAATTCATCCTATACTGAACACTACTTTTGTCCCTCCTAACAAATCTTAATAAGACCTGCTTCCTAGAATACCCCTCATGAATAATTTTAGGAATACAAAATATTCAGCACCCAACAAGGTAAAAATAACATCTGGCATCCAAGAAAAATTACCAGGCATACAAGAATGCAAGCAATTATGACCCAATAAAAAGGAAAAAATCAATATTGAAACTGACCAAATTTAAGAGCAATGCTAAATCAGTAACCAAAGTCAGATATTTCATAATATACAAAAAATTAAATAGTGACATGAAAGATAAAAAGAGACAAAACCCAAACTAAACTTCTATTGATAAAAATTAATGTATGAGAAGAAAAATACAGTGGATGAGATTAACAGCAGATTAGATACTGCAGGAAAAATATCAGTAAACCTGAGGTAGAAAGTATACAAAATGTAACACAAAGAGAAAAGAAAATAACAAAAAAGTGAACAGAACATCAGTGAGCTGAGGGACTATGTCAATTAGCCCAATACAAAAATTTTTGGAGTTATCAAAAGGGATGTGTATTTGAATAAATAATGGCCCCCAAATTTCCATATTTGATGAAAACTATATGCCAACAGTTGCAAGATACTCAATGAACCTCAAGAACAAGAAAAATAAAGAAAAATTATACCATACTGAAAACTCATGATTAGGCGAAAATCTGGAAAGCAGCCAGAGGAAAGACACATGTTACAGAGGAACAATTAGAACAACTGCAGATTTCTTGTTAGATTCAGTGCAAGTGAAAAGACAGTGGGACAACATCTTTCAAGAAGTGAAATAAAAACTCACCCTAGAGTTCTACAACAAGCAAAAATATCTATCAACAGACTTGCAATACAAAAAATGTGAAATTAGTTCCTTCATGAAGAAGAAAATTAATGAGATGGAAATACGGACATATATAAAGGAATGAAGAACATCAGAAATTATAATACATGAGTAAATACATGCTTTTTATTAATTAAAAATACTTAAAATATGGTTGACCCACTTTAACAAATATAACAGTGTGGTATGGGGCTATTTTAAATACATATTATATATTATATATAAACGTAAATATATATAATATATACATAAAATATTAAATATATATTTAAAAATATATTTATATTTATATATAATTTACACATATATACATATATTTACATATACATATATATAATTTATACATAAATATATATTTTATATATTTAAAATTTATAATTTATATATTTATAAATTTATATATTTATATATTTATAAATTTATAATTTATATATTTATAAATTTTAAAATTTATAATTTATATGTTTATATATTTATATAAATATATATAATTTATATATTTATAAATATATATTTATAAATTTATATTTATATATTTATATTTTTATGTTTATATAATTACATGTTTTATAGTTAATATTAACATATATGTATATTTTTATATTTAACATATATTTTATACTTAAAAATAAATGTATTATTTATTAATATATATTTAAAGCAAAATGTAAGACAACAATAGCACAAATTTGGGAAGAAAGAAATTATAGTTTACCACTGAACAGTTCTTATGTTACACAAGAAGTGGTATTATAATATCACTTAAATTTGAATTAATTATTCCTTAAAGCAATCGCCAATTTACCAAAACAAAAGCGATAAAATGAAATCATAAGAAATTTTAATTTACACAAAAAAGAGAAAGTGAAGAAAAAAGAATAAATGTGAAAATGTAAAAAAAATTGAGATGATACTCAAGTTGAAAATGTTAATAGTCACACTAAATGTAAATGATTTAAGTACCTCCAATTAAAAGGTAGAGATCGGTTGTCAGGAAAGATGATTGACTAGAAAGTACTAGGAGTCTGTCTTCTGATCTAGACAATGGTTATACTGGCAGAAACTGTCTGAAGTAATTATTTTGGAACCCTAGAATTTACTAGAAGTCTTGACACTCCTAGAGAAATGCTTGGCTGGAAGCCATATTTAATACGGGTCAAATTCAGCCTTCAGTGTGGTAGTAGCTATACATCTCCTATGTTCAAGCCCGATCACAGGCAGCAATGGGAATGGTGTTCTGCATTCCTGGTATGGCTTGCTGGGGCCAGAGTGGGCAGTAACGATCTTGTTCTCCAAATATCAGAGCTTGTATTTAAATTGCAGATTCTGTTTATGGTCATTGAAGTGCAGGGGGAGAGATTAGCCACCATTGTTTCAATCTCCACTGAGTAAACAACTTCCAGGGGTTTTAAAGGAGCCACATCTGTTTTTTTTTTTTGGGGGGGGGCATTCAAGAGCAAATATGTATAAGGAGGAATTTAGAAAGCTATGACAGACACCCAGGGAAAGATACAGACTCATAAAAGACCAAAGAAGACCTTAAGTTTTCACCTCAGGCTGATTACCAGATACTGCAATTTAAAACAAAACAAAACAAAACAAAACAAAACAAAACAAAACAAAACAGAAACTCCTGGGAACTATTTTCAGAGTTATCACATTATAAGAGTCAAATGCCCAGTTTTCAACAAAATATCACAAGGCATATAAAGAAACAGGGAAGTATTACTTATTCAAAGGAATAAAAGAAATTGAAAGAAACCATTTCTGAAGATGTGCAGACATTGGACTTACTAGATAAAGGCTTTTGAGAGAGTGAGTGAAAGAGAGAGAGATAGAACACAAATGGGGAGGAGAGCAGAGGGAGAGGTAGAAGCAGACTCCCTGTTGAGCAGGGAGCCAGACATGGGGCTCCATCCTGGGACTCTGGGATCATGACCTGAGCCAAAGGCAGTCAGCTGCTTAACCAACTGAGCCACCCAGGCAACACTAGACAAAGGCTTTTTAAAAACTGTCTTAAAGATGTCTAAAGAGCTAAGAAGAGACATGAACAAAGGCAAGAAAATGATACATGAACAAGTAATGATACCGATAAGGAGAATTTATAAAAAGAAATCAAAAAGAAATTATGAAGCTAAAAAGTACAATAACTAAAATGAAAATTATACTCAAAGGGTTCAAATGCAGATTTGAGGGGGCAGAAGATTAAGTAAACTTAAAGCTAGAACAATTGAAAATACTGAGTCTGAAGAACAGGAAGAAAAAATAATGAAGTGAAATGAACACAGCCTAAGGGACATCAGGACATCATTGGAGAGGACCAATAAATGCATTGTGGGACTCACAACAGAGGAAGAGAAATGGGCAAAGAGAATATCTGAAAACTTCACAAATGCAATGAAAGACATGAATCTTCAAGAAGCTTATAAACTTGAAAAGATGCCTACTGAGACAAATTATAATCAAACTGTTAAAAGCCAAAGAAAGAATCTTGAAAGCAACAGGAGAGAAGTGATTCATCACATACATGCAATCCTCAGTAAGATTATCAGCTAATTTCTCATCAGAAACCTTACAGTCCAGAAGGCAGTGGGTTGATATATTCAAAATGCTGAAAGAAAACAACTGTCAACTAAGAATTCTATATCTGGCAAAACTATCCTTCAAAAATGAGAGAGAAATAAAGATAAATTAAGATAAACAAAAACTGAAAGAGTTCATTATCACTAGGCCTGCCCTGCAAGAAATGCTAAAGAGGATCCTGCAGGATGAAATGATAGGACATTAGATAGTAACTTAGATCCATATTAAGAAATAAAGATCTCCAGTAAAGGTAAATAAATGGACAATTATAAAAGCTAGTGGTATTGTAACTTACGTTTATAATGCCACTTTTTAAATTTTCTACATGATTTAAAAGACAAATTCATTAAAATTTCATGTGGAAAATTTATAAAAATGGTCCATATTCTGGATTAGAAAACAAATTATATTCTCTGACAACAATGGAAGTAAATTAAAATAAAAAAGAAACATCTCTGGAAAATCTCCAAATATTTAGAAATCAAATACATGTATAAATAGGCAAAGGATCAAAAAGGAAACTCAAATGGAAATTAAAAAGTATTTTGAACTAAATGAAAAATAAAACATGGTAGCTACACTTGTGGTGAGCACAGCATAACATATAAAATTGTCGAGTCACTATGTTGTACACCTGATACTAATATAAACATTGTGTATCAGCCATACTCAAATAAAAAATTTTTAAGGGGTGCATGGGTGGCTCAGTCAGGTTTTCCTTCCTTTCAGGTCATGATCCCAGGGAGTCTGCTTCTCTCTCCCTTTGCCCCTCCTCACTGCTCATGCTCTCTCTCTCACTCTCCCTTTCTCAAATAAATAAAATCTTAAAAATTATTTTTAAATATAACATATCAACATTTGTAGGATGTTGCTACAATAGTATTTAGGTGGAAATTTAGATTTCAATTTAATTAAAATTTTCTAAACACCTATATTAGAGAAGAAGAAAGGTATCAAATTAATAACCTCAATTTCCACCTTTGGAAGAGCAACAGAGAAGATAAATAAAAAGAAGAGTTGACTAAGCCCAAAGTTTGATTTGATTAAGTCAATTAAACAAAAAGGAAGTAGAATAAAGGAAATTAAAACATCTGAGTTGCAATCAATGAACAGAAAATAGAACATCAATATGGAAAAAATAAGGGCTAGTACTCTGAGATAACATTGCCAATTGATAACATCTAACTAGACTCACCAGGAGAAAAAGAAAGAAGGCATAAATTACCAATTTCTGGAATAAACTAAATAATACCACTACAGATTCTACAGATATCCAAAGGAAAATAAATATTATTAACATCTTACATGCATAGCAAATTCCTTGAAAGACAAAAAATATCAAAACTCATTCCAGAAGAAATAACCTGAACAGTTTATATCTATTAAAGAAATTACATTTGTGGCTAAAGACTTTCTCACGAAAGAAACTTCAAACCCATATGCTTTCACCAGTGAATTCTACCAAACACTTACAGAAGAAATAATATAAATTCTAAACCAACTCTTCCAGATCATTGAAAAACAGGAAATACATCCCAAGTCATTCTATGAGGCAAACATTACTCCATACCCAAAAAAACATACCCCAATAAAAGAAAATGACTGGCTGTTACCTGTAATGAAATATGGATACAAAAATTCTAAAGAAAATTTTATCAATTCAAATTCAATAACACATACAAAAAATATTGCTGCTTGATCAAGTGAGATTTATCCTAGGATACCAGGATGGTTTAATATTAAAAAGTAATTCTATTCACCATATTAACTGACTAGATAAAAATTAAAAAATGATGATTTCAATAGATGTAGACAAAGCATCTGACAAAATCTAATATGCATTGTCGATCAAAACTCTCAGGAAACTAAGAATAGATAGGGATATTTGTCAATCTGATAAAAAGCATCTATGAAAAACCTACAATCAACATCATACTTAATGATGAAAGACTGAAAGCCTTCCTCCAAAGAGGGAGAACAAGACAAGGCTGTCCATTCTCACCACTTCAATTCAACATTGAACTGGAATGTTAGCACATGTGATAAAACAAGAAAAAGAAATAAGAGGTATCCAGACTAAAAAGGATAAAGGTAAACTATCTTTATTCGTAGGTGACATGGTAGGAAACCTGATGGAATCAGTAAAAAAATCTTGTAGAACAAATACATGTGCTTAGTAAGGTGGCAGGATACAAGATTAATACATAGAAATCAACTGTATTTTTAAATACTAGCAATGAACAATCAGAAATAAAATTGCCATTTGTAATGGCATTAAAATCATGAAATACTTAAGGGAGAACTCTGACCATAGATGTGCAAAACCTGTGAATTAAATATTAAAAAGCACTGCTGAGAGAAATTTTAAAAGACCTAAATAAATTGAGAGATATAACATACTCATGCATCAGAAGACATAACATACCCAAAATATTATGCAGATTCAATGCAATCCCAACCAAAATCCCAGCAGGCTTTGCTGAAGAAATAGACAAACTAATTTAAAATTCATATGGAAATATAGAGATCTTAGCATAGCCTAAACAAACAAACAAACAAATGAATAAAAACTGAACTAACACTACCAAAGTTCAAGACACATTATCAAGCTATACTATAGCAGCCACCCCTTATCTGTTGTTTCACTTTCTGCAGTTTGTTAGTTACCTGGGGTCAACTGTGGTCCAGAAGCAGATGATCCTCCTTCTGGTGTATCACCAGAAGGTCAACAGCAGCCTAATACTATGTCACAAGCCTACCTCATTCACCTCACTTCACCTCATCACATAGGCATTTTATTATCTCACATCACCTCAAGAAAAAGAATGGCGGGTACAGTAAGACATTTTGAGAGAGACAGACACCACCTTCATGTAATTTTTATTACAGTACATTGTTATAACTGTCCTATTTTATTATTGTTGTTAATCTCTTACTGTGCCTAATTTATAAATTAAAATTTACCTTAGGTATGTATGTAAAGAAAAAGCATAATATATATAGGGTTCTTGGTACTATCCTCAGTTTCAGGCAATCACTGAAGGTCTTGGAATGTACCCCCAGAGGGAGATGAACAGATCAATGATACAGAATAGAATCCATATATAAATGTAATTACAAATATGTGGACGTTTGATTTTTAGTAAAGCACAAAGGCAGTTCAGTGTAGAAAGGATAACTACTTCAATAAATGACGATGGAAATATTTGAAATCACAGGCAAAAAAACCTATAAAGTGTCTAGAAGAAAATATAGAATTTGGGTTTGTGTATTTGGGTTTGGCAAATATTTCTTAACTATACACCAAAGCATGATTTATAAAAGAACAATAAAGTGCACTTCACCAAAAGTAAAAACTTTACTCTTACAAATTCATAGAATGGGGAAATATTTTCAAAAACATAGATGTGATAAAAAATAAATGACTTGTATCTTGATTTTCTGAACAACTCTTAGAACTCATTTCCAAGAAAACAAACAGTTCTGATGTTTTTTAAATATGGGTAAAATATTTTAATACACACTTCATCAAAAAGGCACATGAATGTAAAATCAGCTTATGAAAAGATTCTCAGGCTCTTTAGTCATTAGGAAAATGAAAATTAAATTAGACCCACAATGAATTGCCAGTATACACTTATTAGAATGCCTAAAATTAAAAAAAAGATCGTCCACACTAAGAGTTAGTGAGGATATAGAACTGAAGCTCCCACACTACAATGTGGTTACATTTCAAAATAATTAAGCATAGTGAAAGAAGCCAGGTCTATACCCTGCCCCCTACCTAATAGGCAAACCATAATCATAATCAGTATACTGTATGATTCCATCTATACAAATTCTAGAATATGTAAACTCATGTAGTTACAAACAGCACAGTAGTTATCTGGGGGTGGGATGGGAAGAGGATAAAGGGCAGGAGAGAAAAGTTACAAAGGGCATGAGGAAATGTCGGTTTGTCGGATATGTGCATTATCTGGCTTTTGACAATGGTTTCATAGGTATGTTTATGTCAAAACTTATCAGATTGTACATGTTAAATATATGCAATTTATTACATATCAATAATGCCTCAAGGAAGCAGTCATACTCTTTCACTAATAATAAATAACTAGCAAGTTTATAAAAACCTTTGCCAAATCTTCTCAGTAAAAAGCCTCCTTAGGGGAACTCTGAGGAGAAAATCAAAGCATCTTGGGTCATTTTTAGAGCTCATCTCTTAGGCTCAAATCAGAGTTGCTTAGAACTAAAAAAAAGATCCAACTGCAGAAGTTACTTCATAAGCAACATTCAGAACATTAGTAAGCCAAGCAGTTATGAGGCAATATTGTTCATTATATTTAAATTCTCAAAATACTTCAAGAGTCAGCCAAATCAGCTTATTTATAATCAAACTAAAAAAATTAATGAAGTGTTGCTGCAATTAATGAAGACCCAGACCATGATGAGAATCTTAACTCCCATAAACAAGACGGCCACACTTTCCAATAAAAAGCTTAATAAGTAAATGCTTTTTTTTTGTTCCAAAATACCCTTTCTCAAAAGATCACTTTAGATTTAATTTTTCATAAGCTGTTATCGTAATTTGAAGGAACAGTTCATCTTTCTATTGCAGGAAATTCTACCATCTTTATTTTGCTATTAATTTTTAAAGTTGAAAGAACCTAAATGTACCATCCAGGCATAGTTTATAATATGTTCATTAATACCAATCCTTTGCTGCAGATTTAGAAAAATATGTAACTGCAAACTACATCTTTACTCTTCTTCATATTTTGAAAGATTAAATGTAAAATGCGTCATATTTTTCATCCAAAAAGTGTTCACTGGAGCCCGTGGCATGCTAAGCATGGCTCCAGATACCGAGAGAACACAATGATAAATTAGATGTGGTTTCTGCCCTTGAGTTGCTAGGCAAATCCTCTAACACCGCCATGCCCAGATGTAAATGTTATGTGTCCAGGAGAACCTACGATTATATTGCCTGAAACCAAAATTGTTGTTTGAGCTCAGTTTACAAATAAAATATATAAAAGATTATAGCTATACAATGTTATTAAAGTTCTGATAAAAGGCTTGAATCCCTATTGTTAGACAACTTATTTATTAAGTTTATTTAATAAAACCTCTTTACAGTTCTTATTATGTGCTAGGAACCGTTTTTTTACAAATTTTTGTTGAAATGTCTTTTTCCAGCCCTTCACACTCAGTGTGTCCTTAAGGCTAAAGTGAGTGTTCTGTAGGTAGCACATTGTTGGATCTTGTTTTTAATGTATTTAGCCATTCTGTGTCTTTCCATTAACATATTTAATCTGTTTATGTTTAAAATAGTTACTGATAGGTGAAGACTTACTATTGCCATTTTTGTTAATTGTTTTCTGGTTATTTTATAGAATCATTGTTCCTTATTTCTTATTCTGCTGTCGTGTGTGTGTGTGTGTGTGTGTGTGTGTGTGTGTGTGTGTTGATGTCATTTAATATCAGTATGCTTTGACGTCTTTATTATGTTCTTTTGTGTAATCACTACAGAATTTTCCCTTGTGGTTAACATGAGGCTTACATAAAATATCTTAAACTTATGATCTATTTTAAACTGATAATAATTTAACTTCAATAGCATTTTTAAGTTTTACACTTTTACTTCTATTCCCCCTCACATTTTAGGTTATTGCTGTTACAATTTGCATGTTTTTCATATTGTGTAACTAATAACAGAATATTATAATTATGGTTACTTTTACTACTACTTTTTTTTAACTTTTAAACTAGAGATGTAATGAGTTATGAACCATAATCCTATACTATAGAACTATAACCATATGTTTACCATTACCAGCAAGGTTTATGCTCCCTTTTAGTGTTTTTATGATGTTATTTAGTGTTTTTGTACTTCTACTCAAGGAACTCCCTATAACATTTCTTATAAGGCTGGTCTGGTGATGATGAACTTCCTCAGCTTTGGTTTATTCAGGAAAGTTTGTATCTCTCCTGCATCTCTGAAGGATAGCTTTACTAGGTATAAAATTCTTGGTTGACAGTTACTTTCTTTCAGTACTTTCAATATGTCATCCCATTCTCTCCTGACCTGAAAAGTTTCTGTTGAGATATCTTCCCATAGTTTTATGTAACTTCTTTCTTTTCTCTTGCTGCTCTTAAAATTCTTTCCCTGTCTTTGACTTTGACAATTTAATTATAATCTGTCTCAATTTAGTCCTATTCAGATTCAGCCTAGTTGGGGTCCTTTGAGCCTCGTGGACCCAGATGTCTATTTCTCCAAGTTTGGAAAGTTTTCAGTCATTCTAGCTTGAAATATACTTCTGCCCCTTTTACCTCCTCTTTTCCTTCTGGAATTCCCATAATCTGAATATTGTTTCTTTATTATATTCCATAATTTCTGTAGGCTTTCTTCATTTCTTTCATTATTTTTTCTTTTTGTTCTTCTGACTGGGTAAGTTGCTGATTCTTTCTTCTGCATGGTTGAGCTTACTGCTGAAATTCTTTATTGAATTCTTCAGTTCAATTATTGTGTTTGTCAACTCCAGGATTTCTATTTGTCTGTTTGATGATTGTTATTTCCTTGCTGAACTTGTTTTGTTCATGCATTGTTTTCCTAACTTCATTTAGTTGTCTGTCTGTATTTTCTTGTTCACTAAACTTCCATAAGGGGATTATTCTGAATTATTTATTGACAGTTCATAGATCTCCATTTCATTGCAGTCAGTTATTGGAGTTTCATTAGTTTCCTTTGGTGGTGTCTTATTTAACTCATTATTCATGATTCTTGATACATCACATTAATAGAATGAAAGAAAATAATCACATGATCATCTTAATAGACACAGAAAAAGCATTTGACAAAATTAAACATCCATTCATGATAAAAACTCTTAACAAATTAGGCATGGAGAGAACATATTTCAACATAATATAGGTCATATGTGACAAGCTCACATCTGAAAGGTTGAAAGCTTTTCCTCTTAGATCAGAAACAAGACAAGGTGCCCACTCTTACCACACCTATCTGACATAGTAATGGAAGTCCTAGCTACAGCAATCAGGCAAGAAAAAGAAATAAAACATCAAAATTGGTAAGGAAGAAATAAAACTGTCTCGATATACTATATTACATAGTAAAATTATATAAATTATATATATAATTTCATATTTATACATAATTATATGTGTGTGTGTGTGTATATATATATATATATATATATATATATATATATATATAGGGAGAGAGAGAGAGAGAGAGAGAATACATAGAAAATCCTAAAGACTGATTTAGTATAGAGAAATCCAAAAGGCTCAATGAAAAGACTGTCAAATACAAATAATGAATTCAGTAAAGTTGCAGGACACGAATTAACACAAAAACCAGTAATGTTTCTATATACTAACAACTAATTTTCTGAAAAAAAAAAGAAATTGATCCCATTTATGACAGCATCAAAAACAATAAAATAATAGGAACAAATTTAACTAAGGAGGTATAAGATCTCTTGGTTGAAAGTTATAAGACATTGATGAAAGATATCCAGACAGATACAAATAAGTGGAAAGATATCCCATATTAATGGATTGGAAGAATTAATATTGTTAAAATGTCAATGCTACTGAAAGCCATCTATGATTTAATGCAGTCCCTATGAAGATCCTTTTTTTTTCTTTAAAGATTTTATTTATTTATTTATTTGACAGAGAGAGAGAGGGAGGGAGAGGGAACACAAGCAGGCAGAGCTGCAGGCAGAGGGAGAAACAAACTCCCCACTGAGCAGGGAGCCTGACGCTGGACTCCATCCCAGGATCATGACCTGAGCCGAAGGCAAATGCTTAACCAACTGAGCCACCCAGGTGCCCCCGTCTCCCAATCAAGATTCTAATGGAACTTTTTACAGAAGTAGATAAAACACTCCTAAAATGTATAGGGAACCACAAAAAACCCCAAATAGCCAAAGAAATCCTGAGAAAGAAGAAAAAGCAGGAGGCACCACACTTCCTGATTTTAAGCTATAGCATAAATCTATAATCATCAAAACAGTATGGTAATGGCATAAAGATGGACAAACAGACCAATGGAACAGAACTGAGAGCCTTGAAATAAATCCAAGCATACAGAGTCAACCAATATTTGAAAAGGGAACCAGGGATATTCAGTGGAGAAAAGACAGTATCTTCAATAAATGGTGCTGGGAAAACTGCATATTCACATGTAAAAGAATGAAACTAGATGCCCATCTTGCACCACTCACAAAAGTTAACTCAAAATGAATTAAAGACTTAAATTTAAGACTTGAAACCATGATACTACTCCTAGAAGAAAACAGGAACAAAGATCCTTGTCATGAGACTTAGTAATGATTTTTTGGATATGACACCTAAAGCACAAGGAACAAAATAAAAAATAAATAAGCTCTGCACAGCAAAATATATCATCAACAATGTGAAAAGACAGCTTATGGAATGTGAAAAATAGTTGCAAACCGTATATCTGATAAGGGGTTAATATCCAAAATATATAAGGAACTCCTATAACTCAATAGCCAAAAAGCAAATAGCCCAATTTAAAAATGGGCAAAGAACCTGAATAGACATTTCTCTAAAAAAGATATATGAAAGGTCAACAGGCTTACGAAAAGATGTTCAACATCACTATAGGGAAATGCAAATTAAAACCACAATGAGATATCATGTTACACTTGTTAGAATGACCATCATCAAAAAAGATAAGAGATAACAAATACTGGTATGGATGTGGAGAAAAGGGAACCTTGTGTGTTGCTGAATTGTGAATTGGTGCAGCTGTTATGGAAAACAGTATGGAGGATCCTCAAAAAATTAAAAATAGAACTACTATATGATCCAGAAAATCTACTTCTGAGAATATATCCAAAGGTACTGGAAACACTAACTGGGAAAGATATCTGTACCCTTATGTTCACAGCAGCGTTATTTACAAAAGCCGAGACATGGAAACCACCTAAGTGTCCATCAATTGATGAATGGATAAGTTGTAGGATATATATATACAATGGAATATTATTCAGCCATAAAAACTAGGAAACCCTATCATTTTCTTCTTTTTTAATCCTATCATTTTCGACAACACAAATAGACCTCGAGGGCATTATGCTAAATGAAATATGTCAGACAAAGAAAAATGCTGTATGATCTCACTTACATATGGAATCTAAAACCAACCAACCAACAAAAATCCAAATTCATAGAAAAAAGGATCAGACTTGTGGTTACCAGATGTGGGGAGGTGAGGGAGAGGAACTGGGGAAGGTGGTCAAAAGACACAATCTTCCAGTTATGAGATAAATAAGTACTAGAGATGTGCGGCACAACCTGATGACCACAGCTAACACTGACATGTGATGCATAGCAAAGTTGTTAAGAGAGTAAATTCTAAGAGTTCTCATCACAAAGAGAACAATTTTTTTTCTTTTCTTCTGTCTTTTCTATTTATTTTATCTGCATGAGAAGATGGACATTTGCTGAACCTATTGTGGTAATCATTTCATAATATATAAAATCAGTACTGTATTGTAACTAACATAACATAATAAAAAAATTAAAATAATATATATATATATATATCATACCACCATGCTGTATGCCTTAAACTTATACAGTGATATACGTCAAATATTTTCCATTAAAACTGAGGAAAAAAATCATACTGTGTATTCCTTCTACACACAAAACTACAGAGAAAAGTAGAATTAACATTTCTTAATCGCCTTCTGATTACCAGGCATGGGCAGACCCTTGTACACATCATCTCATCAATATTCACCATGGCTCTCCCATTTTGAAGACAAAGTCCAGAGAAAGTAAGAAATATAAACCAAAGTCTCTCAAAAACAAGAGATAAACTGAGTCCCTAAGACCCACTGAGTATGAACAGAAATCTCTAGTTTCTTCAAAAGTGAAAGCTACTTTCTACATTAACCATGTTAACTTTAACTATCAAGGATAAAGCTATTTTTGAATTTTCTAAATAAATAAATGTAAAACCATCATTTTTTTTCTCAAGCAAAAAGTAAATATTTGCCAACACCACAAGTAAGGAACCACATGTACTGTAGTTTCCTCAGTTTCTCGCTGAACTTGACATTCACTAACTGGGTACAGGTATCACAGAGAAGAGCAGTGGGACTGCCGTGGGTATGCTGAAACTCACAGTAACCTCTCTTGGAAATAATTTTCCCATACATCTCCTAGCCAGTGGCCTCATCTGTGGCTTGGAGTTCAGGAAAAGCCTAAACAAGTTTTACTTTATTTTGGTGCACAAGGAGATGAAATGCAAGCGTTGCGGAGACAGAGCAGAAAACAGATTGAACAGGGATTTCCTGAAAGCAGTGTGATCCATAGTGTTAGAGCCTGAGAGTACCCAGGCCACCCAGACCCAAACCTAGCAGGGAGACACATTCCTAGATGGTCATTATGGTCCAGTGCAGCAAGTGCAAGGAAGTAAGTTTGCATAGAGTAATTGCCCAGAAGATCATTCTTGTTCCAGAAGGAAACATGGAAGGTTCCAGAAGGAGCAGCATGTGCTATGTTTTGAGAAAAGAGTAGGAGAAAGTGGGATGAGGAAGTAGGGCATTTCCAGTGAAGGAAACGGCACAAGGGGCAGAACAGCTTAATGGTCTCAGGTGCTGTCAATAAGCAAAAGGTGAGAAATTCGGTCCACAACATTTAATCAAGGCTGAAATTCTGGAAAGTGAGGTTGGGAAGTTTTAAGTCCCTAGGTTAGATAGACATCCTGTGCCAAGGCTTCTACCCCTGGTCAGAAGCAGGAGCTGCTTCGTACGCAAGGCCGGGTGTCATGGCTGTGTAGGGCACCCTGTTTCTCAGGGATCCTGGGTCCACAACACACCCACTTATCCTAAGTGACCATAAGGTTATGGCAAATTGCCCATCTGGACCCAGGGGTTCAAGTATTTATGTTCTATTGATTTTGTACCTATTTGTGGAAAGTCAGTTTCTCTCTTGGCTTCTATTTTTCACCTTTCAGTTAAGCACAAGCGAACTCTGCTTGAGACATTAGAATAAAGCACTTCATCACTAAGAATCTTTTCAAAAGGAAACCCAAAGTTTATCATTTTATCACCCACCAACTATAATTCCATAGATACCTGCAAGTGCCATCTTTTAACAAAAAGGTAAAGAAAACGTGTTAACTTCTTTGGGTGAATTTACATTCCTTACCATGAAAATGGCCTGCTTTACACTTATCCACACACACCCCACACACACTGCACTGCTTTTACTTTTTTTTTTTAAGATTTTTATTTATTTATTTATTTGAGAGAGAGAGAGAATACAGAGGGAGAGTGAGGGAGAAGCAGACTCCCCACTGAGCAGAGAGCCTGATGTGGGGCTCAATCCCAGAACCCTGGAATCATGACCCGAGCCAAAGGCAGACACTTAACGGACTGAGCCACCCAGGTGCCCCTGGACTGCTTTCAGATGAAATTCTTGCCAACTTGTCTCCATTAACAACAATTTAGTCTTTCTGTGCTGTTTTTGTAACTAAACCTTATATTACTCCAACTCAGGACAGGCATAACATAGCAATCTGGGGCTGGGGTACAAAAGCACATTATTTAAAATAACCTGGATAATACAACAACTTACAAAGCAAACTGCAGCAGATGTAATAGCAAAACTGATTTCATTGTTCCATTTTTCTAAAGGACCCACTGGCTTCCCCAAATCAGAAGAAAAAGACATACAGCATTGAAGCCTTTTTTATTCCTTACATATTACTGATATTTTTATGACTAGCATTAAGAGAGTGTAAATATAATAAATGAGAGATTGTACTCTTAATGTTTGTTTCTTAACATTTTTCATAGAGTAGTTAATTCGTGATGTTGGAGTTTAGGCTTTGCTTTTTCTTTTTTATATTGTTTTAACACTGAAATAAGCTTTTCCTTCACTAAACATAATGCGTTTTCTTATCAGTAGTATTATTGAAATAGGACCTAAAAGGGTAACGTAGGGCAAACTGTTGTGTATTTATTTTACAAAGAATCCTACTTTCACAGAGAATGGTCCAAAAATCTCTCTCATTCCTTCCCGCCCTCTCATGTTTGAGTTGCACATCTTAAAGTGAAGAAGGCAGCAGATGAAGAAATCGAATTTGGTCAAACAACTCCAAAGCCTACAGTAACTCCTGCAAATGTTCTTGAGAAACTTCAAGAGTTGGAACGAAAGCCAGTTGAAAATCAGAAGAGACAATTTAAAGAATGACCTACTCATCCCAATGTATATCATACACAAAAGGTCCATTAATAAGGTCAAAAAATAAATGTACGTGTTCCATGTGTCTCCATCATAATTAAGAAAACAGCTGGCATTTTAGTCTTCTGTCACATCTTCTACTCTGGCCTACAACAGAACTTTTACCTGTTTTATTGAGATAACTCAAGATTAACAAACAAAGAACCCACTTCTTGTCAGGATTGTTTTTAGACAAGTTCAACTCAAAAATACTTTTGGTATCACCTTCACAAGGAAACGTAGTCAATGGTGAGCTGCCAAACTGTTACAATGGGCTTTTAATTCATGCCACTGATAAGTAGAAGTTTATGCATTCAAACCAGCCTGCCATTCATGACAATGCAGAATAAATCAGGTCCAACTGCCCTTCCATCCCTACCCAGCACACCTTCTGCACTTTTAATGCAGAAAACCTGCATGACACAAATTGTCCAAGACTCAGAGCTTCATAATGCGGCCAGCCCTACAGGTAGGAAAACAGGTGAGGATAAGCACAGGTATAATCGGAGAAATCTGAACATGAGCCCATCACCTTTAATCTTGCTTCATGTCTTTCAAAATATGAGGTGTTTGCTGTCTATAGAGATTCCCTTGAAAATACAAAACCTTTGGAAGAGATTACACAGTGCATTAGCAAAGAAAAATTTTGTTTAGTTCACCGTTTTTAGTTAGGGACACCTTCCAGAATAGCAGTTGTTGTATGACTCTATTCTATTAAGCAAACTATGTTGACTGGTACATTCCCGATCTTACATACAGTTATGTGGATTTGTTTTGAAGTTTTATTTTGCTTGACCAACCCTTACAAAACAGTATGTGCATTATGATTCAAAGTTTGTTTTAAAAAGGCACATATATGCCTAGGAAAAATTCTGGAAGAATATAGACAGAATACAGAAGTAAACAGTATTTATTTCTGGAAATTAGGATTACATTTTTAAAAGGTGGTTTTCCTTATCCTTCATTATATTTTTCCAAATAATCATCAACAAATATGTATTATGATAAACAAATCAATTCAGTTTTTCCAAAAATAAAGATAATTCTGACCAGAGAATGCGTTTGAAAGCTTTTGAGAGGAAAAAAAATGGCTTGGATTGTTTTAAGAACAGCCACATCCGAAGCTGGGTATATGTGCTGGAGTTTCTGTGGTTATGAAATTTTTGACAAATGCCCATGCAAGGTGAGGATTTTTTTTGCCACTTTCCAGTTTGTTTTCTTCCAACTCAGAATTTGGGGTTAATAACAATGGACTGGAATCACACGTTATGAAAAAAGCTATTGTTTTAGATATGTTAATTTCCAAGCTTTCTAGGACTAAAATGCAATGCCTTGCTATCACCAAGTGAATGGAGGGAGGATGGGAATCTACAACAAGGCAGTGTATTTATGTTTATGTTTATGTTTATATTTATATTTATTTATATTTATATTTATATTTCATTGTTTAGCTCAAACTGTCTATAACCTATTAAGCAACCTAACTTTTAGTGACTTACCTCTATAAGATTATAGTAATGGACCTTTTAAGCTGTTTAAATGGATCAACAAAATGCAATTATAATTATATGTAATGTGATTATTATTACATGTAATAAATAATAATTATAATTTTGTTTGTGATGATTCAAGTGAACAATAAATACAGTACATTATTACCCCATTAGGACTATTATTATCTACACCATAGATTGCAAGCCTTGTTTTTCACCTGTTTTGGTACAGCTTATGAGCTAACCACGGTTTTCACCTTTTTTGTTTTGTTTTGTTTTTATATTTTTGAGTGGCTGGAAAAAATTAAAGAAAAATAATATTCGTGAAATGTAAAAATAATATGAAAGTCAAACTTCAGTGTCCACAAAGTTTTACTGGAAGAGAACCGCGCCTTTCTTTTAAATCTGTCCGTGGCAACTTTTGCATTACAATGGCTTCTTCTTTTTTATTATTATTACTATTTTTTATAATTTTTATTGCATTACAATGGCTTCTAAAAAGAATTGTGACAAAGCCTAAAATATTTATTAGCTGATCCTTGATACAAAAAAATGTTTTCAAGGTCGTTCTGAATATTATCTGTATTTCCCATCATCAGTCTCTAGATGGCAGGAAAGATCCTTAAACTAGGGGGAGGGGAGTTATTGGCATATTGAAGATATTTACATTGCCAATTAAATCACCCCCTAAAAGTCAGCCCTTCCAACAGCACAAAACATTTTTTCTATGCATGTTCAATAAGCCAAACATTAAATCTCCAAAAGAAACCAAAGGATTCATTTAGTCTAAACTACTGTCTGTACTGAAATCTAGCATTTATTCACTCCTGCCTAAAATAAATAAATATTACATAAATCTGCACCATTGAAGAGGCTTCTCAGGTATAACCAACACATGAAATTGTAATACATTTATAGTGTACAATGTGATGATTTGATATACATGTACATTGTGAAATGATTACTTCAATCTAGTTAATTAACATACCAATGACTTCTCATAATTACTTTCTTTTGGTGAAACTGCTTAAGATCTATTCTCTTAACAAATTTCAAGTATATGATATACAATACTATTAGCTATAGGGAGCTTGCTGCACATTAGATCTTCATAATTTATTTACCTCATAAGTGAGTTTGTATCTTTTTACCAACCTCTCTTCCTTCCTCCCCACGTCACCCCGGCAACCACTTTCCTACTGTTTCTATGAGTTGACTCTTTTGTTTAGATTCCATATGTAAGTGGACAAGTCTGTCTGATTTATTTCTTTAGCAGAATGCCCCCAAGTTTCATCACGTTATCATGAAGGGCAAGGTTTCCTTCTTTTTTAAGGCCGAATAATATTTCATTGTGTTTATATACAGATACATGCATGTATGTACATATACACGACATCTTCGTTATCCATTCATCTGTCAGTGAGCCCTTAGCTTGTTTCCATATTGCGTTTCTTCAGTTTTAATGTGTCTGTAACATTCTTCTCTTTATAGGCTGAATGTTTACTTGTTAAGCGTCCGGATTATGCCAACTGGGTTTAGAATTAGGTTGTAAGTGTGTTGAGTACTAACTTGTTTTAGTGGTTTCAGAACTTGAATTTTTTTTCTAGCATTGTGTAGACACAGCTACAAACTAGACAGATTTTATGCATGAATCAATAAAATCAAGGTGAGGAGGTCCAGACACACATTGCTGCTTCATATCTACTATCACATGAAAACCAGATGAAGATCCCCTGAAAGAAGGATGCAAATCTATATCATCGGGATGATAATATTTCTCATGTTCTTTTCAGTTGCAGGTTCTCATTTCTCAACAAGAGGACAAAAAGCACCTACACCACTTCCCAGACACATCAGAGACAACGATGCTGGCACTGCTTTCATCCCCCTCACATTCTCTCCCGCCATTTCTCCCCCACTCTCTTTTTTCTGTAACTTCTGGTTATAGATTTTTCCACGGAAACAGAAAGTTAAAACAGGACAACGGATAACCCAATGTCAATCATACATTTTCCTGTATGCCCACACAACAATCATGCACCTAAGAATTAACAACGATTCTATACAATCAGCTAATAACGAATGAATGCTGAAATTTACCCCCTTTAACCTCAAAATATCTTTTAGAGATTCGTGGTTGAACCAGGATGTAATCTAGAGTCAGGCTTCACATCTGTTTGCTGGGTTTCCCCAGTTCTCCTTTATTTTTTTTTTTTTTTTTTTAAAGATTTTATTTATTTATTTGACAGAGATAGAGACAGCCAGCGAGAGAGGGAACACAAGCAGGGGGAGTGGGAGAGGAAGAAGCAGGCTCATAGCGGAGGAGCCTGATGTGGGGCTCGATCCCGTAACGCCGGGATCACGCCCTGAGCCGAAGGCAGACGCTTTAACCGCTGTGCCACCCAGGCGCCCCTCCCCAGTTCTCCTTTAAACTAGAACAGTCGGTCCCCTTGCTGCCTCTACACACACTTCTTTTTATGATGCTGAGTGTTTTAGAGATCAGATCATTTCTCTTATAGTATTTACATTCTGTATTTCTCTGATTGTTTTCCTGGGGAGTCATTATTTTTCTTGCCTTTATCTATTACTGTAAATCAGGGGTTAGGTCTAAAAGTTCAACAATATGATGCCATATACTTCATATTGCATCATATCACAAGTGTGAAATGTTGAGCTATCCCACTTTGGGTAGTACTAGTTTAATCAACTGGTTGTGATGCTGATCACCATTACAAAAGTTTAATTTTCCCTTTGCCATTGCCAAATAATCAGCAAGATTATACGTTGTCATTCTGCAAACATGGTTTAGCCCAACAACTTTTTCAAGTAATGGTTTCAGTTTGCAATGAGAATCAGTATTTCATTAAGAACCGAGATGTAGTAATTTTCTAATTCTATTATTCCTTCCCCTTTTATTAGCTGGTGTTATCCTGTAAAGGTGGGTTTTGTCTCATCAACTGAGAATCACCTAGAGTTCCTTCTAGAAAGTCAAAGTAAATGCTGGATTCTTTACCTTTAATTCCCATTTTTCAAAGTAAGGAGTTGGTGTAATAGTCGTCTTCAATTGAAGCAAATTAGTTCTCTCTCTCTCTCTTCATGAATTCATGCATTTTTATTTTTATATTTTTATAATCAATTCATTATCATATTTTGCTCCCTTTGGCCTGTGAGAGCATCTTCCAGCTGGATGCTTTAACACTTTTTTAAAATTCTTTGATGTAAAATGTTCTTCTGTGATCTCTTTCCACAGCTGTGACCTAACAGCAGCCTCCCCTCTCTCCATGTTCTAGCAGCACTTCCATCTGAAGAGACCTTCTACTTCCTTCTAGACTTTGTCATTCAATAACTTGAAAGTGCTAGATTGCTTCCCCCACCTCGCCAAACCTTTGCTGAGAGCATCAACTGGAACTGGGAAGAACCCCTGCAAATTCAAACAAGATCAAAAAGGAGGGCTAGTAGCTCCCCTTGAAATGCCTTCACCATTTCTCTTACCTTGCATAGTAGTCATTGGGCGGAACTGCTTCTTGGAAGAATTGGAACTGGTATAAATAAAGTCCAATCAAGTGCCCCGCCGTGAAAATCGCCAGCAGAACACAGAGACAGCTGAACAGCAACGGATCGAATGTGCGGCACCAGGACCACCAGGTGCACAGACCCAAAAACACAAAGAAGTACACAGATGAGGTCAAAGATGGCAACATCATACCTAAGGAAGAAGAGACATGGTCATGACAACTTGCCCGGAACCGGGAAATCATTTACCACTCAGGAACTGTAACTCTTAGAGATTATACACATTTCCTTCACATGCTTTCAGGAATGGATCAAGCTATTAAAATATGAATCACATTTTATTTATAAAATCAGAACTTATGCTGTTTTTGTTGTGATAAAAATTCTATTAAAGTGATATTTGTAAGTATAGGCAAACATAAGATGATGAAGAAATTCTTCCCATGGTGTTTGAGCAGAGTAAATATCTACTTTTCATAAAATAGAATTTAGCATATTTGCTTGCCTATTTCCATCTTTCTACTCCTCCCCCCCAGTTTTTCAGGAATACTTGTATGTTCGTTCCAACTTTCCCTGCTATCATTTTTATAATAACTTACTTTTTTTTTTTTTTTGGTTAAGTAGGTTCCGTAACAATATTACATCTGTGGCCAAGGCCCACTAAAACTTTGCCCTACCCAACAAAAGTTGATCTACACTATTGCCACAAAGGGGCACGTAAAATGAGGTAATTCTTTGACAGGCATTTAAAAACGTTTGCGGGGGGCATTTTGAAATGACTCTTCGTTAAAATATTGGGATATATTTCTCGAGAAAGTGTATTCTCTTTCACGCTTTTTAATTTTACTATTAAAAAAAACAGTCATGTTGTTTCACCTCCTGCAATCTCAACGACGAGGTATGGACTAAAATTCACAGCAGCTCTGGAGCAGCTGCCAACAGCGCGATGGAAGGAGGGAGAAGATGGAGATAACGTTACTATGGAACAAGTGGTCCACAGCCAAGATTTAAAGGAAGTGAGTGTCTGTGCTGCAAGATTACAATCTGAGGAAGAAAAATAGTATATCCTGGAGAGTTCAATTAAGATTACTAATGACCCAGTGTAAACAGACGAGTTTTCAGAAGGCGCACAGTGGCTCTGGAGGGGAACCCCAACTTTGTTCATCAGAGCCCATTGCCCTTCGTGGGCCCTGGGGGAGAAGAGTGGTTTTTCGGATCTACACCTAAAACATGACATCACTTCAGATATAGGAAAAGATGGCTTTACGGAGGTTGACAGAAACCAACTAAAAACACAAACGCTAGAAGTGAACAGGAAAAATGATTGCCGCGTGTGTGCTGTGTACATGTGGCCAGTTTTCCAGCATCTACACTTAAGAGTTTGGTGTCACAAACCAGAATTGTTTCTATCTGTATTTTCTCCTCAGCCATGTCTTTCCTTCTTCGCCCAAGTGCTACCACCTGTGCTCCATCCAATGCCGGAAATGCTCACCTGATGAACCGAGTAAAATCGTCACCACGACTTTTCCAGCGGTGGTGATCATGTTGCCGATAAACTCCTTAAGCTTGGAGGCCACAGAGGCGAGTCTGCGGAACATTTTTAATTTTGTGCTCTCTTCCACCTCGCCTTCAACACCGTCCCCTTCATCTAAATCCTCTTCATAGATCAGTGCCTCTTCTGGATCTATTTTTTCTCCTCCAGCCTAAATAAAGAAGAAACAGAAAACACTGCAGTCCAGAACTCTGCCTCTCCACCCAGCAGATTATATGGTTTGTAATTTATGGGTCAGTCAGTGAGGTGAACTTCACAAACCAGAGGAAAAATGCAGACAACCACTTATGTCCCCCCAGGTCTCTGACAGTGCTTGTGAAAGCCCAAGTCACTTGGATCTTTCCCGAAGAAGTAAACAGGAAAGGTCACCAATCACAGGGCCCTGAAGAGCATGTTGTCTGAACCACATGAACTCATTTCCTATAGGCAGAAGAAGAAACTGAAACATCTATCAAAATTTTAACTTTCATCAATCTGGGTTCGGTTTCACACATTTATAGTTTGCCACCAAGGCGATAGGTAGTTTGAGGAAAGTATCCATGCCTTTAACCAAAAGGGTGAGTCCAATCAGTAGTTATGAAATCCCTTTTCTTTCTGAAGTAAATTTTGTCCACTATTTTAGTGTTTCCTGGCCATGGGATGGTGAGTGGTCCTGGGTTACTTGACTAGATACATAGTCACTTCCTATTTTATCCTTTTAAAAAATGATATACTGGTTCGATCCTGAATGATTCAGCACCCCAGTACTATCATCAGAGATTTAGGGAAGAAACGCATGGGCAGAATAAATACATATTTCTATGCATTATCTTAAACTGGGTATACAAGGTGTTTTTGTCTGTTTCGTTTTCAAAGAATACATCAAAAAGTTTTTTGACTAATTACAGTCTTTCCCTAAAAGGTTCAGGGTTTTTTTTTTAAGTTCTTAGAGATATAAGCCATCACTTTAAGACAAAAGTTGTTTCAGATGCGTGAGGTTTTGTTTGCATTTGCCTCTAGGCTGGCCGTCTTCTCTTGAGCCCAATTGAAAAGCTTGCACTGGCTGCAGAGCCAGGAGGGTCTTTAGGCCCAGTTTAGACGTTTCTTTAGGGCTTAAAGAGTACAGACCAGCCTCTCCATTTTTCCCATTTTAAAGCCTTTTCCTTGATCCACTTAGTTCAGATATTTAAATTAATATTCACCAACGGTAACGGAACCTCTAACTATGCCCATGTGCACTAAAGGAAGCCAGCATAGGAAGGCTGATATGAAGTTCAAGTTAGTCCTGAGTGGCCTTGAGAACTCAGAGATCTTCTCTTTGCCTAGAAGGGCTCAGGCCACTCATAACTTATGCTATTGCTGAAGCAAAGGGTACAGGATACACACTCACCCTCTACACCACACACACAAATTTAATCTCAGGCCTATTCAAGTCTATATACCCAAACTGGGTTCTGCTGTATTCCATCATGACACATTTGCATCTTTTCCTGAAGGAAAGGAATGTCTCATCCTTATTCATGAAGATTTCTCTATAGATTCAGGGCCTAGTGTGTGCTAATATCTCATAAGAGATGCAGTGATAAACATGTAAGCAAGTAGAAAATTAACAAGCTGAATATCTCACAGTAACAAATGCTAGTCAGAGAATTAAAATAGGGTGATGTGACTGTGAGTGGCAGGATGGCTATTTTAGATTCTGAGGTCAGGAGAGGCTCTCTGAGGAGGTGACATTTAAGCCAAGATCTGAATGTCATAGTCACCAGCCATGTGAAAATCCTCATCAAGAACATTCCAGATGGAGGGAAGAGCTGGTGAAAGTCTCCATGGTATGTTCAGAAAGAAGGCACATGATCCCTGACATACATCCTCTTCCACCAATTCACTCTACCCATTGTCAGCTGATAAGCCCACTTACTACTTCACTGAGAGAAGGGGGGTTAACCCAGGGCTGGCACATCAGCCTATCAACCTAAAGTTCACCTGTGCAGCAGGCACTCGGGCGCCCCTGTCCTGTGACTGTGGATGAACTACATGCCCTGAGACACCAGGGAGAATGACGGTCCCAGCCACCCTCCCCTTTCCCCTGCATTACCTCATGCTCCCTTTCTCCCATATCTCGCCATCAATCAAAAAACATGCCTCACCATCTCCAGCCCACACCCCTTCCAACCCACATTTGCCAAAGTGACTCTCCAAGAGTTGGCTAAAAACATGGCATCACTTCCCCTATGCCTCGTTTCCCTTGAACTCACTCTAACAGGAGTTTGATCGCCAATCACTGCACATAGTGAGGGCTATGATGTGGTCTGTTTCACATGGTGATGCCAAGGGACACCGCAGCTAGGAGGCTATTGCTGTGGTCAAGGAGGAGATCACAGAGCTGAGGAGAGGTTCATGTCTTTGCAGTTTGTCTTAAAGGTCAAGTCAGCAGAACTTGTCAGTAAATTTGATGTGGAAGGAGGAGGGACAGAGAAGAAGCAAAGACAATTCCTGTATTTTTGTCATTATTGAGGAGATGGGAATAAGGAAGGGTGGAGCAGGTTGGGGAATTCCGTTCTGAGATGCCCTTCAGGCTTTCTTGTTGGAGATGTTCCAAGGGCAGCCAGCACAGGAATTTGGAGGGCTGGGGGAGGTGGAAACTGGAGAGGTCTATCTGAAGTTCAGTGGTAGAGAGATGGTTTCTAAAGTCAGGGGTCTGATGAAATTACCTGGAGAGAATACAGAGCTTGCCCTCCTCTCAGGCGCTACCACACCTGGAACCAGTCTGTCTATCCAGCCTTATCCTCATCTTCACCTAGAAGTACTCCCTGCAGGCAACCACATGGGGGAACCTAGAGTCCACAGGCTCCCTTGGCCGTGGGACATGCTTGGAATGTGTCCTTGACTGTGAGATCCCCTCCCAAGCTCTTAAGGCCCCAAGGTTCCATACCAGCTCTTCCTTTCCACCTGCTCTGGCTCCCCCAAGAGTTTCTGTGGGGACCCATCCCGTGAACCTATTGCTATGGTGCCCACACTGCCATCCACCACATACAAACCATCTGTTCATGGGGCATGTGTTGCTTAATTTCCTCCTCACAACAGGGCGACACATAAAAATCCTCTCTGAGAAAGAAAGTTTGGCCAAAACCTTCAGTCACCGTACTTGAAAAAGGAGACATGGAGAAACAACACAGCTAGAGCTGCCTGGGTCCCATTCAGAAACACACTCCTAACTTTCATAATAAATGGCTCATTATTCAACTGTAGAATTGCTACGGATATAGATTAAATCAAATAAAGTTCTCTGGTCAAGAACTTTTGTGAGGTTAGACAAATGCATTTCCTTGACCTCTCTTGGGCAGGACTGGGGCCCCTGTGCCTTTTATAAACATACCACTGTACTTGAGGGTTTTAGCATTTTTGTACCGGAATCCCTGGGGCCCTCAGTTGGAAACGCTTTCTAAACCTGCCAAGCTGAGAAGAAGCCGAAAGTGAGCCAGGTTGGCCTCTGTGAGCCCCTACTGTCCAGGCTGGGGCCAGAACTGCCATTAGTCACGTCAGGCCTGCTTTTTAACAGGCAGGCTTTCTCCCCCTAAATGATTCGTGTGGTGAAGTATAAACACGAATCCTCTGGAACAGCGTCCACTCGCTCAGATGTATTTACTAACAAGCAACGTTGCTCGTGGGAGCTGTAATCTCTCCTGGCACTGGAACGCAACCGGACTCTGGCCTTGAAGCTAAGGAGGAGTAGCTATAAATGAAGATATAATTCCCTTGATTCCAGAGTGATCTTACACATTAAAAAGAGAACACTTCATAGTTTAGAAAGGTAAAAAAAAAAAAAATCCATGTTATTACTGCCCATGTCAACATCTAAAACTTATTTGAAGACACGTAAATCCTTCGACTTGCCTTTGGTAAGACTTCCCCACTTCAAACGTGCCAACATGTATTCCCGTAGTACATCTGGGATCAACTGCATGCAAGGCCAAGCTTCTCTGAACCTGGGTCAGGGTCTGAGCGCCAAGCAGCCGCTGCATCTCACCCCACAGCTGCGTCCCCATGCTCGGCACACAGCAGTCATTCCCGCACAATCCGGACAGTCAAGACACAAGTTAGCCTTGGTGGAATGCAAACATCCATTTTTCTTTAGTTCCGAGTACTCAAAGATTCAACCTGGGTTGGGGTAGGTCCTAGAGATCACCTGGGAATCGTTAAGAGGGCAGGTATCTAGCCTCACCTCAAACCTCCTAAATGAGGAATTCTGGGAGCGAATCTCAGGCATCCCTATGACCACAGAGCTGCCCTAAATGATTTTGAGGCAGCCAATGTAGAATCCACGCACAGGCTGCCATCCGCCGGATCAACGGACTCCTTGCTCGGCATGGAGCATGGACCAGGCAAAACTGTAAACATTGTGTCGGAATCATTCGCTAGGCAGACTCCCTGAATTAGAAAATACATCGAAGTAAATAATCTGTGGACCCTCCTTCCAATTTCAGTCAACCTTTACGTGTTAGCCCGTAACTTCTCATCAGATGAATCCACTTTCTTCTTTGTGGCTAAAACCACCCTATTAAAAACATTTCGAGGGAGCGTATCAGAGTCACAAACAAACAATCTGGAGGCAAAGGGAACGTTTTTCTAAAGTGTCATGAGTTGTTTATTCATTGTTTATTATTAAAAGTTAACAATTTATCTTTGCAGAATGGGTTCATCTCAACAGAAGAGCCCAAGGAAGGAAAAGGCAAGTGCGGTGCCTCACTGCACGAGACAAACCATAGGCACCATGCTGTCTGAGGAAGGAAGCAGAGCGAGCGCCTCGCCTGTGTGACGTCACTGTATGTTATGTAAGCCCAACGGGACAGCATCATACGGATAAACAAATATTTCATCCTACGGCCACACTTGTATTAGGAAGATTATCTTTCCAAACTTGCAAGAGCAGTGGAGCTTGGTGCCACCACCCACATCCCCCTGCCTCCAGGACACTGATTCCATAGCTCTGCGATGGACCCTGCATCAGAACCTCCAAAAAGGTCCCAGGTCAAATCGCCAAGTTAGAGATTGCACCAATCTTTGCAAGTCACCTGAAACATTTGAAAGGGAAATGAACAATAATGGAGGGCAGCCAAATCGGATTGACCATTATTTCAAAGGTTTATATCTCTAGGGTTTATTTTAAAAAAATCACTTAATGGCATACCATAAAACCAAGTCGGTATTGAACACACACACACACACACACACACACACACACACACACACACACACACACACACACACACACACACACACATACCCTGATGCCATCTACTCAGTTTGTCTCTGATTAGAGAGATTATTACTAACCAGGGACCATCCATCCATTTCCTCCTATAAGAAACAGCTGAGTTTAGCACTTCTGACACCCAGTGCTCCCTCTAGAAATAAAGAATTCAGGGAGTGATAACAAAGCAGCACTTTGAGGGCACGCAACCCTTCCTGTTGCTCCAAAATTTCCTGAAAGATTCAGGACCCATATAATACCTTCTGATGGACTGAGGTGCAAAGAAAATGCACGTCTTTGTTACTAAAATGTTCAAAGGCTGAGCCCTGCTCTAGCTGCTCTGAAATCCACAGCGTTCCGTCCCGTCCTCCACTCCCATTTTTCCCTCCCCTCAGAACTTTTCCTGAGCCTGAGCTCTGCTCTGAGCACCGTGCCAGGCCCAGGGTGGGAATTTGCCCTGGGATCCCAGAGGTTTGCGCTCACTCAGAGGAAATAAACCAAGTATATATAACTGTTTATAAAGTGAGAATATAAAACCCTGATTACAGGGATTTGGAATACCCAATTCCAGTTATTCCCAAAGCAAACATGATGGGGGAAAAAAAGGACAAATGTCCTGGAAAGCAAAGCAAAATATGTTAACTTTCAAAATGTTAGATATTCATGTTCGCCCATGCTGGCACATAGTAGGTACTGAATAAATAAGCGTACCCATGGATAAATACCCATCCTTCTCTGCAGTTACAGCAAGGAGAGATCACTCAAGACAGGTGTGTGGGTTTGCCCTGGCCCTGCCAAATCCTCTGATAGTCTGGGGGAGAAGCAGTTCTTTGCAGATAATCCTGGCCCTGGGCTGACCCCTTACAGTTTGCTGCTTTAGTTTTATACTTTGGATTGCTTTGTGCAAGCCTCCATATTAATCAGTCAGTGCTTAACCAATTAACTTGATAGGTACATAAGCATCACTATGTGTGCAATCTCAGGTTACTTTGCTAACAAGATTTGCTGCAACAGAGAACAAGACGGATGGGATCCTTTCCCTCACTGAGCTTAGACTTTAGTGAGGGAGATAGAAAACAAATAACAACAACAAAAAGCAGTATGTAGAATAATTACAGAGTGTGATAAATGTTCTGGATATAACAAGACAGAGACCAGGGAATAATGTGGGCCGGTGCACGGCGAAGGACTCTGTGGGAAAGAGGTCACCCAATGAAGGAGGAGAAACTAGCCATGAATGAGCAGGGAGTGAACTGCATGGCAGAAGGGAAAGAGCTATTGGGTTGTGGGCACCAAGACACACAGAGAAGGAGCGGGACAGAGCCCAGAAGAGGGTATGGAGGCAGGAAGTGCATGGCCCTCAGGTTAGGAGCCTGAATTTGGTTCTCATTTAATGAGAATCCAATGAGGTGTTTTACCCAAGGAAGTGACAATAGTTTGATTTATAATTTTACAAGGATAATCAGGATAAGGCAGAGAGTGTGGTAGCAGAGGAACAGGGTGAGAACAGAGGCTGGAGGTGGGGAGGTCCAGCTGTAGCTTATTCCGTGGTCTGGTTGAGAGGTGGGATGAGGACTGTGGCAGGAGAGACAGAGAAAGGTGAACAGATGTTAGACGAAATGTCAAGGTAGCGCCCTAGGACTTGTTGATGATAACGGGTAAGGGATCCAAGGAATCAAGGGTCTTAGCAGGGCTCGGGGCTCTGGCAACAGGGTGAACAGTGATCCTGTGAACTTGGGTGGGCAGTCAGCAGGAAAGCTGGGTGCAGAGAGGAGTGGGAGATCTAGCTCCTGTCCTCAAACACATGCCACCAATACGCTGAAAGAAACATGGGGAATTAAATGACATTAAGTTGGTGACAATTCCATCTCAGTGTTTACAGCTTCGAGAAGGACGGATAGCACCACCGCCCTCACAGGAGTGAGGGAGAGGCAGACCCTCTGGAACAGGTGCAGGTGGCAGGAGTGGGGCCCACAGGTTCCCCCCCATGCACGTGTGCCTAACCATGTTACCCTTGCTGAAGGGACACGGGGCTCTGCAATCTCCCAAACAAGTTTCCCTTGAGGGTGTCTTGTTGTTATTTGCAATTCAAATGTGCAATATCGCCTGTCAAATATACCAAGGACAGAATAAAATATTCTGAGAATTTCTGAAAACATTGACCCAGACATACTGAGAAGGGTAAAAGTCTACTTCGGAGCTTTGATTTTCTTTAAAAAATAAAGCAGAGAATAGGCACACACTGTTAAATGTTGTTAAATGAATGAACAAATGGGAGAGAAATGAAGGTATATTTAATTTGGAATGGTTTTATTTTAATAATGTATAAGTATGTGAGCTGCCTTCCTAATTGCTTATTCTTTCCTTTATTTTTATGACCGGTCACATATTCAAGTCCAGGCTAGGCAAAGTTCACACAATTAACATACTGTCCATCATGTAACGTCCCTGAGTTTCTACATGATAAAGTGGGTATGCTCTCCAGGTGTGTTTCTCTCAGAGGAAAGGATGAGAGGGACTCCATGCTCTCACCTTGTGTCCAGGGAGATGTAGCTGAAAGACAGTGGGGGATACATTTAGCCACAATCTAAAGTGAACTTGTCTCTGTGATACTTATCCTGAAGCTCATTCTGTAAATACTGAGCTTTCCTGAGGCTTTTTGAAGACAACAGGCCAATGATTTCCTCCATTTAAAAACTTTCTCTTTATTTAAACTAATAGCATCTAAAATCACCACAATTAAAGATTCCCCCAAACTGTAAATGTGTTTAACTCAGAGAAGACAGACCCAGTGTGCTGCATTTTGGGGGACATACGACAGTAAACTCTTGCCTAGTACCTGAGAATGACCTTGAGAGGCAGCAAAAGCCATGGAGCTCAAGGCTGGTAGGATAAGTGGGTAGTTGCCCCGCTTCCCACTCTACTGAATGCTGCCATGTTTCAGTCGATAGTGTCTGCGTGCCTGAAAAGGCAGGATCTAGAAAACTTAAAACAGGTGATTTTGGACTAAATCTCAGGTGGGATGCTGAATGCCTTATTAGAAGGTGAAAGTTAAAAGATGGATTTCTTTCATTCTTTGTTTCTTGCTCTTCAAAAAAAAAGAAGAGTAACTTCAAGAACCTCAAAGCTGAAACTTGAGGCCCACTGGTCATTTTATGTGCCGAAATGCAGATGCTGTAGGAGTCTAATGGACATTAGATATTAGAAAGGAGGGTATAGGTTTTAAGGCTCAGAATGAATTTCCAAACATTAGCAGGATCCAAATGTTGCATCCCTGCATTTTTAACAGATGGTGGATGCTTATACTGAAATATTATTTTTATGCTTCATATTTGATTTGTCAGACTAATTTAAGCAGACCAAGTCATGACTAAAATTCCTATTTGAATAAACATCTAGTTTCTCATAAATTTGGATTAATAATATATTAGAATACTATTTGCTTTCGAAAAAAATAAAGTCTGAAATCTCATTAAATAGCTAGAAAGAGCTAGTAGTACAGAAATATACAAGAAAACAGCAGTTTGGTGAAATTGCAAAGTGTTTCATTGCACAGGTGGTCTTACAGATGTGTCAGTCCAAAGAGAACCTTTTTTGGCACTTGAGGAATTGGCTCCCTTACTGAGGTCTGTTCTCAGGACAATGCAAGATTCTCTGTAACAATGCAATAAATACCAGGGCAGATCCTCCCACCCGCTGACTCCCCCTGGGGCTTTTTGCCAGTAATCCAGGGATTTGCAATGCCCTTTAAAACCACAAATTTGAGCCTAATTATCAAGTTGAGCAAGATTAGAAAAGACTCTGAGTCTTCTTCAGGGATTAGTTGCTAGTTTAAAACAATGCTGAATTTGAAAAGAAATTCTTGCAGGCACCAATGGATTAGTTTTGCCATTTCTCCACTGAGACAAATGAAAGAAGAAACAATGCCAGCAAACACTATTCTTTCAAAGGATCCTGAAAAACCAAACATTCTACAGTGCAAATGTCAAGATTTATAAAAGGGAGGAAATATGTTGGGACCTTCCAAAACAGTATAAATTCTCCTACTTATTTTGGCCATGTGCTTCTATTCTTTTCGGACTCGAGCCAGACTGTTCACATGTACGAAATATTTCCTTGTAGATTCATCTCAGAAGATTCACCCACCAGCCTGTTCCTCCCCGGTCACCTGGGGGGATGGAATGCACTAAGAGAATGGAAATTAAGATCTAAATGCGGCCAAAATACATCTAAATGGGAAGAAATTCAACCTTATAATAATGATATTTAGTATTTCTCAAAGCCCCAAATAAATAATATTTAGAATGTCTATCATCTTTTTGTTATTTTTAAATAATGTGATTAATAATACAGAGAGTACAGATATTTAAACGGATTTCAATTGGAAGACAGGTACCATAAGTCTATCTTTGAGAACTGGGTGAAATCAAAAAGGAAACATGATTTTAGAACTAATTCATGTGATGGTTCCGTGCTTTCTTCCTCACCAGATGTGTGACCTTAACCATAACCTGAAATCCGTTAACTTCCATCAGTCAATGTAGGCTTCCCTAGTCCTATGGTAAAAAAAGCATTTGTCCTTGGTGACAGAAGTTCATTTTATAAGAAGCTTTGTAATTCTTTATGGCTGTCTGTGATATATAGCACAAAAGGGACTCTCTTACTGAGTGGTTTGGCTTCAAAGTCACCACCCAACTTTACTTTCTATCATTCTAAGGGGACTCTGAATTTGTAACAGCTCTAGGACCTCTCCAATTGGAGAAGAGCAAGCAAGGTGAGGAGAGCAAGTAGCAATTCATTAAGCAACCCAATGAGCAGGCACTGCGCTAGGTGTGTTTTGACGTTTCATTTAGTGCTTACAGCAACTCCATGATGTAGGATTATGATCATTCTCATTTTGCAGAAGAAAGAGAATAAACAAGTTTCTCAACATCACACAGCCACTGTTAGTAGCTTCCACATCCGCCTACAGAGTCTGTCTACTCAATTTACAATAGATATCTTTTATCCTCTATTTATAATATGAGGATAACTGAAAAACAATCTTGCCTTTACAACTAATAGTAATGAAAAATCCTAAGTCTGGAGAGTTTGTGGGTTTACTTTCACCAAATTTGGACAATTTTTGGCAATAATTATCAAAGCCAGATGATTTTCAAAACTGTAACTATTATAAATTGAAGTTCAAATGTAAAACTAGAAATTAAAATTTTAACTTTATCTCAAAATTGTAAAGCCAACAAGAAGAAAAGGCACTTTCATAGTCTTAACCCATTTTAAGGCACTGACAAGTGCTGCATAGTTTGTAGACATAAGGCAAGATAGGGTTAGTTGCTCCGTTGCTATAATTGCTTTTTTACACCAAGCACCTATTAACATTTGCCTTAAAAATAGCAGGATATTGATATGCAATGTGATCAATGTGATTGTGTATTTTTTACCCATAATGATTTTTGGCAGTAATATCATTTCTAGTTTGTATAGATTTGTTGAATTATATCCTCACTTTATTGTTTTGTTTTTATTAACTATACTAGGCAATTTGCTACTTATTTGTGAGGCACATAGGTCATTTGCCATAACTGAGAATTGTCTTCCTTGATTCCTTTGTGATTACCATTCTCAAAGTAAGTGATTTCAATTAACTTCAGTTTTTCAGGTAAAAGTTCTTGCCAAAACTTCTGAGTAAAAATATTTGGTAGCTGTGTCTTGTGCCAACTGTGCAGAGTAAGTCTTTTTAGTAATTTTTCTTTGTAAATTTCATCTTTCAATTACCAAATCAATCACTTTTTAAATCGATGTCACTGAAACTCACATAACAAAGTACAGTCATTAGAACAGAGCAGTGTTCAGAAACAGGTCTGGGGACAGTGATGAGCTGCCTGCCTTGCTCTCACACATTGAGTGAGATCTGACGTGCTCCCTGAGTCTCCGAAACTCTTTCTGCTAAAACACACAGCTAAAAATTAACAGTTTCCTCATTATTGTTATATTTTTCCAATTCCTACACTTTTCCAAAGGTATATATTTTTTTTCTCTGGAATACTTTACAATAACTTGATCAAAATATGCTAACACAAGCCCACTCTGAAGAGCAAGGTACAGAGGCCAGAAAGCCTCCCTTCAGGGAGGAATTACTTTTTTTGTCCTAGAACTACCAGGTGTTACTTCTTCTCTAAATGTTTTGTAATAACTAAGGTATCTAGACAATGGGCCACAATATTATGAATTTGAAAGGTCAACCATCTGAGATAATATTAGATGAGAGTGAAAAGAACACTGGGTCAGGATGAATGCCTCACGAAGGGCAGCCCTCATATTGCTTGAACTGGCTCCTCATGGCCAAGGTGTGGATGGCTAATGCCTAACCATCAGAACTACAACAGGGGCTGTGCAACATAACAGAAGCCAAGCACCCCAAAGCTTAAGTGCTATGCACATTTCACTCGTACACGACTTATTACAAGGTTCAAGGCCCTCAGAAATCAAAGAAGGAGGATAGAGGCATGAAATCAGATTTACCAATTCTTCATTTTCAAACTCCGAGTTATACTGTGCTGCTTCTTCTGTTACTGGTTTCTGAACAATGTTTCTGCAGACGAGCCAGATGGTCAGACTAGCAATGAACATCCCGATATCAGGCACGAACACTCTGATCCCATTGCCAGCATCAGCTCCCTTTAAGCTATGGAGGGGAAAAAAAAAGAGGGGGTGGGAGGAAATTTAGTTGTTTTTCTCTTTCTATGGTGACACTATCTTCAAATATGTCTGTATCTCCTTAATGAATTTTAAAAAAGCAATACTCAGTGTCTGCCTAGAAGGTACAGGAAAGGTTTTCATCAAACTCAAAGTCTTCTGTAATCTGCTGAGATTCAGGAAGTCACCAGGGTTTCACTGGAGTTTCAGAAATATTATAAAGACTCCTAAACCAATCCTCACTTCTAAAACACGCTAATGAACTATACTGTCATTAAATAAGCCACATGTGCAGTAAAGACACAGGTGTCAGCAATCTAGCTGAAGCAGTTAAAAACTAGACAATACTAGCAGCCAGGAGATATTTTACCTTAGATGTAAATCAAAGCTGGAGGGAAAACAGGGAAAATCTTACAGCAATCCTTGAAAGCAGGACCTCTTCGTTATTTTGAATATGGAGTTGATTTTGTTTTCCATACTGTTCCAAGAAAGGCACACCTAGTAGGTTTCTTCTTTTAATCTTGGAGAATGGATGGTGAACTTGGAATTGGAAGATTTGGGTTCAAGTGTAAGCCTGACACTGACAAGCGGCATTCCACTGAGGGGCTTTCCATGGCCATTTGTTCTCCTCCGTGCCAAAGAGGTATACTCTTTGCCTTCTTTATCTCATCTGAGTCAAATGCAAGTGACTCAACGTTTATCAGAGATAAAACTTGTTTAGGGGCTAAGCATGTGTGTGATCAAATACATACTAGATTCATTAATGTATACATTATATATTTTGACAAAAACATAAAATATAATAAACAGCAAGTCCCCCATTGCCTAGATATAACCACTGTTAACATTTATTAAATTAAAGCATTGTTAATAATATCTACCACTAACTGAGCAATTGCTCTGTGTTAAGAACTTGATACCTATTATTTCATCCAACCAACTACCATATAAAGTTAGGCATTATTATTAATCCTCCTTTTACATATGAAAAAAAGCAAAACAAAACAAAACTACAGCTCCAAAAAGTAAAATTATTTCCCTAAAGTCACACAGATACAGAGAGAGCAGAATATGTATACTCAAGCTCCCTTTAGGTCTGAATGTTTTCGACCACTGCAGTCTCATGAATGTACCTGCCTGGCTTTCCTTTCCAAGCTTCCTCTGTGCCTCAAAACGCATATTGAGAGTTTACAAAACTAAGCTCATATCTTACCTATTGTTTTAAAAATGATTCGTTCGTTTGATATATCACTAGTAATTTTACAACTCACTGATGATTTTTAAACATCACCACGTTCATGAGCAGATAGCATGTAACTATTCCACTATTGTTGTACATTTAGAATGTTTCCATTTATGTTACATATAATAATATGTAAAAGTTAAAACTTAATTACGTAAAGAGTCTAGGAAAAAGTTTTCAGACCAGTCTAATGTGCTTTTTAAAAAAATGGTCTGGAAGAGAGCATGCCCCACATAAGCTTCGCTTTTTATAAATGGCTCTAAACCCTTCTGAACAGAGAAGCATGAAAGTGGGAAGAGATCCCACTATCTCCATAAATGAAGCAAACATCATTGTGTCAGAGGTATTAAAAACACTGCAAATTCCATTCATTTGGGGTAAGAGGAAGAGAACTCAATTAAGAAAATTTCATCCAAACTACACTTACAACAATGAAATCTAATGATTGATTTTATCACAGGACAAAGGTAGAAGTTTGTGGTGGACTTTTAAAGTGATCAAACAGAGCAAGCAAAAATTAGTACCATTACAGTGAGAAGAAAGAGGGGATCTAGGAGAGAGGCCAGAACATAAAGGCCAGGCTCTGGTGGGTGTTTGCTGTGTGGGGCTAAGATCAGGAGAGCTGCTAGGCCTAATCAGGTGGATTTAGGGGAATAGGTTATTAGCGCTCTTTCATGGGAAGCAAATTGACTGTGACGTTGTATGAAAAGCACTAACCAAGCCGAGTTGAGGGGGAAAGAATTCTTAAAGGAAAGGTGACAAGGACTGCAGATGTGGCGTCAGCTGCTTCTTGCCCCACAGCACAGAGAAGTAGGAAGCCAGAGCAGAGCCTTATGCCTTTCCCACCTGCGGACTGCATTAAGCTCCCAGTCTGCAAACAGTCGCTTTGAGGCAACAGTCTCAGCTTTGTGTTTCTTGGTCCCAAAAGACACATTTCACAGCATACATATATTACGGGAGTAAATGAATGCTGTTTGCAAAAGCAATCACTCCACTCGCTGTGATAGAATTCAGCTACTGGATCCAGGAGTGGGCTGTGATCCCGATTTGCAATGAAATCATTCAGCCACAGAGGTGCTAACCTATTAACTACTACTCTTGGCTTGCTGAGTTAACAAAGCAGTGCATTCATAATGCCACCACTGCAGAAACAAAGAAACTTTTGAAGAATGTAATGAAGAGCATGTCCAATGAACAGGTCATAGTCTAACTGATATATCATTTGGGGATCATCTTATCAATCACGTTTCCTTCTTCATTGTTTAGACCACTGTCTACTAAAGTACATTCATCAGAGTGCTTGTCCTCAGAAATGTAGTGAATTAAACAAAACAAGGCAAAATAAAAGAAAAAAAAAGGTCTTTGGTCAAATAAGTGTTAGAAAATATCAATGCATATTACTGTAGTAACGAACCTGTGAAGTTCTGTAGTAAAACAAGAGATTCGAGTTTATTTATACCTCTGTTTCCCAAATCTATTTGACCAAAACTAATTTCTTAAAAATTTTATCTGATGCCTATTACATTTTACTGAGCTAGTGTTCATGCAACAGGTCTTAGGAAATGTTGGGCTAGAGTCTGCTTACTGGTCTAGATTTTTTATTGAAATGAATGGATAATTTGGAAACTATCCTAGCATGCAACTAACCCCTATAAATTTGATGTTTAATAGGTCTCTAATAACTTTTGAAGTCGGTGACATCTCATTCTATTCTCTCATCCAATTGTCCAACTATCCATCCACTGACTCAGCAAGTCATTGAAATTATGAAGCTAGACGATAACTAGAAATAGCCCAATTCCTTTCCTCTGATAGACTGGAAATCAACAAGGGAAAGGATTAAATGGTTGACCCAACTGCTCAGTTAGGAGCAGAGTACTTCTATTCAAAGACTTCTGATGAGTATAGGCATCCCTCACATCACCTGTCCTTGCTCAGCCATTTTCTACCTACTGTAACAGGCTCCTTTGCCCTCACTGCTCAGAAAACACCCTGTCAAGGGTCACTAGTGATCTTCCCCTGCAAGGCCCAAACAACCCATTCTATTTATCATCTGAACCCATCTCTGTGCTGCACTGACAAGCAAGATCAGCCCTTTCTGCTCTCAAACCTACTCCTTGGTTTTCTCACCTTTCTCTTCTAGTTATTTGCCTACTATGGATGTTCCTGGAAACTTGCATTGCTTAGTGGGAAATCCCTCTAAGAAGTACTGGGATGGACTTTATCCACCATACTCTTGTTTTCTCCTCAAATACTGATGAGTCTTCAAGGTTCTACTCTTCACTTATTTTTCTTCTAACACTACATGGTAAACCTGGATGATTTCTCTACTCCCCATGCTCCCCCAGGCACCAACATGCTGACTTACAAATATACATACACAGTCCAAACCTTTCCCCTGAGACATACCAACAGATATTTATTTTCCTACTAGATATGTCCACCTCTAAAGCTTTTAAAATTAAATGGTATCTTTATTCCAAACTCTGTTTTTCTTAACCTTGAAAAATGGTGTTGTCGTCAATCTAGCAACCAAGACAGAACCTGGACCCTGCCATTCTCTCACTAAAAAGCTGGAGGTTCTGTCTCCATGTTTCTCTTGCTGCCGCTTTATTCCCACATCCCAGTTCTGCTCCTGGATTACTGCAATACCACCCTTATTATTTTGTCTCAGGCTGTCCCCTCTGCCAGCAGGTCTCCATGTTACTACCAGAGTTTCATTTTTAGAAGCATAAGGTTGACCATGTGAACTGTGCCGCCTAGCCAATAGTGCCCTTCTCCACACTTCTATATTCTCCTCACCTCTCAAACTCACTTTCCAGAACTCCACTGTGAAGCCCTTCCATCACCCTTCCTTGAGCACTTCTTCCTTTAGAAGCCTGCCGTATCTTGAACATACTTGATCATATAATGTTTAACATCTTACGTCGCTCACTTATTTACCAAATGAGAGCTTCCTGTTTGCAGCCCCTCTGTATACAAGAACTATATATGTATGTATATATGTATACTCCACTTGCATGTGTGTGTGTGTGCGTGTATATATACATTTACATATACACACACACATACATGGGGTACAGTGTGCACAGAGTAAAGACTGGCAGAATAAATGCTATCTTGAAATATTTACACTTTACTTTGTATAACAGTAGTTTATGCCAAGTACTGGTGAAGAATTAGATGAGATATTTTAGTTCATTTAGATAATTTCATTCAGGAAAAATAAAATACAAACCCAGACAGGAAGAAATGTTACTTTGTTTGGGAATAGCTGGAGATCAGGTGTTCATGACTAGTCTCAGTTACTTGGACACAAAGATGTAATTGTCAAAATTGGAAAATATAAATCATGAAATATATATATATATGGTTTCATTAAATACATATGTTGAAGAAAACATTTCAAGAACAAGAGATATGAAGTGTATCTAATGAACATTAAATGGCTCAATTTGGCAGAATTTTTTATTTGTTCATTCAAAAAATATTTATTATGTATCTACAATGTGCCAAGCACTGTCCTGGAAATTGATTGTTGGTTATGAAGGGAGATAAAGTCAAAAAGTTGGGTTAAGGTTGGGCCAAACTGGGCTGGGTTTTTGGCAAAGAATCCACATAGCCTGAACTACTGAAGGATTTGGAGCAAAGGAGGAACACAGTCACCAAGGAAACTGAGAGACTGTAGGGAGAGATTGTGATTTGGCTGTAGGAAGTGGGGTGTGGAGGCAGTGTTTTCCTGGTAATGTGAGATGTAGTGCAGAGGCACTATTTCATGCTGGAAGCCACAATGGGATTTGTGCCTGAGAGAGAAGTCATGGCTGAAGGAGTAGAATTTTCTTCCATATATGTTGGCTAAAGTCAATAGAATAGATTGTCCAGGGACAGTGCATTGCATAGGGTAAATCTTTGGATAAGTTCTCTGAACTAATTATAAGTATACATCCAGTGCATTTAACAATAAATTAAATTTTATTTCAAATAAATTCTACATTTGAAATCACGCTGACCAGGTTTTGTGTAGAAGTCCTGTTTTAATGAATTAATGAGATCGATATATATATTTCCCTATAAAATGTTATCCTAGGGTTGCAGGCATACAACAGTTATATTTTTCATATATATATAAAAGCATACGCTAAACTGCTTAAAACATCATGTTCTCTTAAACAGGTAAATATTTTCTTTCCAAACTTGCTCTAGTCACATTGATCTTATCTGTTGAGAGTGATTATACCTCCCGAAAAGGAATTGAGGGAGCTGGAAATTGGGAATAATCTACATATCCTTCAAGAGGAAAATGAACAGATTAAATTAGCACACTTCCATAAAAGAAAATAAATAGTATAAATGAATAAAGTAGTGCCAAAGTATGTGTGATGGATTTAAATATGGTTGTATCATCTCACAACCATAATGTGGAACATAGAAGAAGCAGCAAAAGTACAGAATGTAAATCCCTTTGGGATTTATGCATAAAGAATGACATGAAAATGACAAACCCTTATTTCTGGGAAGAGAAACGGGATACAATAAAGTATTGTATAAATACCAAACATAAAATATTAGTAATGCTCAAGTCCTTAAATTGGCTGAAAGTCAGTTGGTAGGAACAAAAATATATCTTTAATACTTCATATTCTTTTTAAAAGTTGGAATAGTCATGCTGCTTAAAATTCCTTGTGTAGAATATATTTGAAAAACATGAAGTCAATTATCTTGGCTGGAAAAATAATGACTTTTTTACTGAGGTAAAATCTGTGTACAGCATATTAATTTCAGGGGTACAATATAATAATTTGATACTTGTACACACCACAAAGTGATCACCACAATAAGTCTGGTTACTCTCTGTCACCATACAGTCGATCCCCCTTTTACCCTTTTTGCCCATTCCCCAACCCTCTTCCCCTCTGATAACTACCAGTCTGTTCTCTGTATCCATGAGTTTTGTTTTTTCTTGTTTATTTGTATTCTTTGTTTATTTGTTTTGTTTTTTCAGATGGAACATTTAAGTGAAATCATATAGTATTTGTTTCTGACTTATTTCACTTGGCACAATATCCTTAAGGTCCATCCATTTTGTCACAAATGGCAACATTTTCTTTTTTTCATAGCCAAATAGTATACCATTGTGCATGTGTATCACATCTTCTTTATCCATTCATCTATCCATGAATACTTATGTTATTTCCATATCTTGACTATTGTAAATAATGCTGCAATAAACATAGGGGTGCATGTATCTTTTCAAATTAGTGTTTCATTTTCTTTGGATAAATACCCAAAAGTAGAATAACTAGATCTCAGTCACATGGTAGATCTATTTTTAGTTTCTTGAGCAATCTCCATATTGTTTTTTATAATGGCTGCACCAACAGTATAAGAGGGGTTCCATTTCTCCACATCCTCTTCAACATATGTCTTTTTGATAATAGCCATTATAACAGGTGTTAGGTGGTATCTCACTGTGGTTTTAATTTGCATTTCCCTGATAACTAGTAATGTTGACATATTTTCATGTGCCTATTGGCCATCTGTATGTCTTTTTTGGAAAAACGTCTATTTAGATCCTCTGCCCATTTTTTTTTTAATTGGATTGTTTGATTTTTTGGTTGTTTGAGTTTTTTTTATATATTTTGGATATCAGCCCTTATCAAATATATGAATTGTGAATATTTTCTCCTGTTCAGTGATGTTTCCTTTGCTGAGCAGAAGCTTTTTAGTTTGATGTAGTTCCACTTATTTATTTTTGCTTTTGTTACATCTGCTTTTGGAATCAGACCTGAAAATTCAACACTAAAATGTAAGAAGCTTATGGCCTATAATTTTTTTTTTCTAGGAGCTTTATGGTTTCGGGGGATAATGACCAACTCAACTGATGCTCTAATGACCATGATTATATTAGGTCTAACTCATTAATTGAATATAATCACCATCCTTCCCAGCAAGGTCCAGAAAAGAAGTGAGGCATGTGGGCATTTCCATGGGCAAACCACTTCATTTTTCCAAGTTTTGGTTTTTTCATCTACAAAATGATTTCTCAGGGTCTTCCCGACTCTAAAGTTCATTTCAACTAGGAAAATCCACAATAAGAAGGCCGTGAAATTGAGATGGGACTGGGAAAGAAGAAAACTGTTGGAGTTTCAGGTATTGCTGAGAAGGTGCAACCAGGTATAAATGCAACCACAGTCCTCTCCAGAAGTTCAAAAAGAATAATTTCATTTATGCAACTCTTTTTTGGGAGGTAAGTCCTTTGGTTCAGAGTTAGTAAAAAGGTCAACTTCAATGGAATTCTAATAAATGATTAAAATATCAAATGAGCATTATTTAAATGAATACAAACTACTGATATGGTCTGCCCGGTACTTTGGTGGTCTCTGAAGTTGACACACTAAGAGGTGGACTACTTCTGTTTTCCTTAAGCTTAGGTCCTCGTTTGATTGAGGTCCACCAGTCACTCAGATTTCATAAATCACCTTAAGAACAAAGTGAATGTATATCTAATAATAAAACCTTAATGTAAGAGATAAAACTGATTTCAACTGCTTCCCACGTGTCTTAAAATATGTATGGAGGCTATCTTTTTATTGAATATATGACTTCACATAGCAAGACATAATTTGATGTAAGTGAAGAAAGGTTTGGATGAGAAACTCTGGAAAGAAATGTACCATTTATTGAGAATCGCTTTCAATATTCACATCAAGGGATTCCACAGCTGTTGATGTATTGGAGAAGCCAAATAGCTCATTTCTATGAACTCAGAAACATTTTCTATCACTAAAATAGCAATTGCATGCCAATTTCTAATTATCTAAAGGTATAAGCTGATGCTGGATTTTCAGAAATTTTTTTTTACATTAGTAGCAGGATTTTTTTTTTCACCTTAAAGGTGAAACACTACTTGAGTATTTTAATCCACTTATCTCTTTGTGAGAAGTTGCTATTCTCCATTCGGAACGCACACACCTCATTCTTATATAAAGTGTATTGATGGCTTTTCACTTCTCTTGTTTATGAGGCAGAAGGTCAGTTAAGAGAATCCTAAGGTTCTTGCTTTGATGAAGCTCATTCACAGAAGGGAAGAGAAGGGAGAAAAAAGGATTAGGAGACTGTCAAATATTCATCCCTACGCACTCGACTTTTCAGGAGTGTGTGGGAGCTGGCTGGTTCTAGCTCTAGGTACAGTGACAGTGTTTATTACTAGCTTGAAATTGACCACAGTGGGAGTATTTACATCATGGAAGTTGGCTAATGCTGCCAATAGGGTATTTTTCCCCCAGAGAGCTGGTTGGAGTGGAATATTACTCAGTCATTTAAAAAATGAAATCTTGCCATTTGCAATAACGTGGATGGAGCTAGAGAATATTATGCCAAGTGAAATAAGTCAGTCAGAGAAAGACAAATGCCACATGATTTCACTTGTGTGTGGAATTTAAGAAAAACAAAAACAAATAAGCAAAGGAGGAAAAAAGACAGAGGCAAACCAAGAAACAGACTCCTCACTAGAGAGAGTAAACTGATGGTTAACAGAGGGGAGGTGAGTGTGGCAGGATGGGTTAAATAGGTGATGGGGATGAAGGAGTGCCCTTATTGTGACGAGTACCTGGTGTTGTATGGAAGTGTTGAATCATTAAATTGTACACCTGAAATTAACATTATACTGTATGTTACCTAACTGGAATTCAAATTAAAACTTTTAAAAACCCACTGAAACAAACAAAATACAAAATAAAATAAAACTCCAAAGCAGTAACAATAGAATTCACTCCTTTTGCTATGTGACTCTCTTGGGCAAGATTCTAAAAAATATCCTAAAACATCAAATCTAAAATCCTCAACCTGGTGTTCAGGGTTCCCTATCCTTAAGCTTATTTCTGGTTCCTACTAAACTTCTGACCTTCTTCTATGGGCCTCACCATCCTATGACAAGGACATATTCCTTCCAACTTCTGGATCTTTGCTAATGCAGTTTCTATTACTTTGAATTTTCAACCTCATCTTCTGCACTTGTCCCAATCAAAAATAGTGTGTGTGCTCTTTCAAACTCATGGATAGAAACATTAGTGTAAATGATCATACGTTCTATCCACTGGTCTCGCTTCCTGTCAACTTCTCTAAGCATTTGAGAGCTCCCTCTTCTGCCTCCTTTTTATTGATTTTGTGACCATGACAAGGCTTTCACCAAGGAAAGGTCTTGGTGAAAACCTCTCAGACATCCTTTCTTACTGTTTATCAAAAACAATGATAAAAAAGCAGTGATCCAAGAATTTCCTGTAGCTGTCCTCTCTTCCTTGCTGGGGAAGTGCATATGCTCTGCCTCTTGGATCTGTCCTTTTCTTATTTTCTCTGAGCTCGCAAAGGATATTCTGTCCTCTATCAACAACACTAATTCCTATAGATCACTGTTTGTAGTCTCCACATCATTTATTCATAACAAAAGAGAAAACTCCATCATAACATTCATAAAAATAGAGCTGTACAACCTGGAGCCTATCCTGAAGTGACTTGCCTTCCAAGTTACAAACAAAGCATTGGTCACACTGTCCAGCTGGTGAGTTACCAGGTCTGGTGGACGTGGGGTTACAAGAACAACATTAAAAACAATCAGAAATTACCCTCCTTAAGCAACACTGGCAGTAAACACAATGTGCCATCTCAGATGTCCCCTCTTGCTTGAATTACTGTGTTGAATAGCTTGGGAAAAATGAACTCAAATTAATTTTGTTAAAAAGAAAGTAAGACACGCAATGGGTAGCTGCGACCAAGTAGCCCATTTATCCTCTTCATAAACACTTGATCCGAAAAAAAGCAAAAGGCTTTGTGTCACTACTGGAAGAGAACATGGAATAAAGAAAACAGCATGAACTTTGGGCTTCAAGACCTTGAAGTGAACCCCATCCCTGCTAATTTAATTCAACAAATATGTATGAGTATGTATCAGGTCACAGGCATTTTGCCAGGTCCCAGGCAGATGGTGCCAAGAAAGACACAGCACCTTCCAGTCCTATATAGTAAGAAAGGCCAATAGGAGGCAAATAAATTCCTGTAGGTGGGTGAAGGCAAAAGTAGGAGTGTGTGGAAGTGTCAGCAAAAAAGAGAGAATAATTGACTTTATTTATCAAGGAGGCAATAGGGACTGTTCCCTTAGTTTGAGATGGGTTTTGAAGGATATCTGAACTAGTAATGGTGTGTCTGGGGAATTACAAACAAATGGACTTTGTTGTGATCTACAAGATGAGAATGAATGGTGGGAGACAGCCCTGAACGGTAGCAGGGTCCAGGCCAGGGATGACCTTGAATGACATTTGGACATGCAAATGCAAATGCCAATGCCAAGGCATTTGAAGAGGTACTGGTCCATATTTATAAGCCACTTGATTTTATGTGTACATATGCAAGTTATTTAACTCTTCAGTTTCCTAAGTTATAAAAAAAGAAAATACCACATCCCTCATAAAGGTGTGACAAACAACAGATGCTTGCTGTACCCCTACCCACCTCCCGCCAAGCAAATTTTGGATGAGTGGAAGAAGCTGCACTTGGGAAAGGTCAGAGCAGTGGGCTGGAATGAAAGAGAACCAGTGTTTATTCCTATTCAAGTGTGTGAGTTTGGAAAGGGAGAAAACTAGATGTCAAGTCCAAGACAGCCACTGGAGACTAAATCCCGGAACTGAAGAGAACCTTAAACGAGACAGAAAGGGCAAATAGAGCAAGCAGTCTGAGGGACTGATAAAATGATCACACTGAATGCGTGCCTGCACACACACACTGCAAATGTGGTTAAATAAAGCAAGCAGAAGCTTAGTCTAGGTACAGGAAGGTGGGCTGATGTGCCCTGTGCATTTGTGTGGGATGAATCAGGACCAGATATCTCCACCTGTGTCACCCCGTCTCTCTACACCATTGAGTACTTCTCCCATATAAGGGCTCTCCTGCATTACCCCATGCATTCTTCCCCTTCAGGACATCAACACAGACATGCTACATCCAATGACAGACTCCATTCTTATTCTTCCTCCTCTGGGGCCAGGACCCTCCCCAGGAGCATGCAGTGCATTTAGCTGTCATGTCTCCTCAATCTCCTTCATTCTGGGACCACTTCTCAGTCTGTCATTCTTTGTTTTTCATGCTCTGGGAGGTCAATGATGCAGCCTTCATTATGTAGGATGGCCCTCAACCTGGCTGATGCTTCTTGTGAAGAGCACCACAGAAATGATGCTGTCCTCAGTGCACCAAATGGGGGCCTGCCATTCCAACACATCCTACCTGAATCATTTGGTTGGGTGGTTATTGCCATTTCCCCCTTTGTATTCAACTCATATTTTGTGGGCAGATATTCTAAAATTACAATAGTCCCAGTCCTTGTCAGACCTCCGTCTACCAACCTCAGCCATCAATAACTTCTGCCAAAGCTGGTCAGCTGTGCCTGTCCTTATAAATCTGTGTCGTGCTCTAAGCAAGCACTTTGCCTTATCCCTAGTAAATTAATTACTTAGCCAACTGACGTCAATCTGGAGCCATGAGTTCCCACTTTACTAGACAGGTTGTATTTTGGAACTGCCATTATTTATTTTGATGCTCAGACTGCTCCTGAGCTGGGAGAGTCCCTGGAAGCTGGCTCCTGTGATGTCCTTCTGGTTCATTAAGGATTTTCCTACTTTCTGACCCAGTAAGGTCTCAGGCCCATCCCCTATTTCCTCTTCCACCAGCCCTTCTACTCTCTGGGCCCCAGATCCCAGTTTTTACTTTCTCTGGAGTGTGGTATTCAGAACTGAGCTCTCAGAAGTCTGGTGCTTGACAAGCTCATTGTTTCTGGGCCATCCTACTTGACAGGGTAGGAAACAGATAGGTGTGTTCATTTTAACACATGCAAAGGTACATTTATAACTATTTCTATATCTTTCTGTGCACATGTGTTTTTAAAATACATGAACTCGGGGCGCCTGGGTAGCGCAGTCGTTAAGCGTCTGCCTTCGGCTCAGGGGGTGATCCCGGTGTTCCGGGATCGAGTCCCACATCGGGCTCCTCCGCTGGGAGCCTGCTTCTTCCTCTCCCACTCCCCTGCTGTGTTCCCTCTCTTGCTGGCTGTCTCTCTGTCAAATAAATAAATAAAATCTTTAAAAAAAATAAATAAATAAAATACATGAACTCATTCTCATACTTTCCATTTCAATTCAATACCTCAAGATTCTTTCTGGTCTCTGCCTCCCCCGTTTATAAATCTTTGCTCAGATAGTGAGAAACCCGGCTCCCATTATGCTTTATATATTTAGTTATACACTCAATCCTTTTGTTTTGTTTTGTTTTGTTTTGTTTTGTTTTGTTTTGTTTAATGGAACTTTTTTCCAAACCACACCAGCTGCCTCATCTACCTGCCACTTCTGTAATCACTGGCACAGGGTCACTTTCTTATACTGGGGACACTCCCTCCAGCACCTCCATGCCTCCTTCCCCCCAGGCCCTGGCTTCCCCACACACTGGCCTGCTACAGCAGCCAGCACTTCAAGACAGCCCTTCACCTTAACTGCACACTTTGCAGCACCAACTTCTCAATGTTTGATTGTAAAGAGGAGGAAGGAAAGATGGGGAGGCCAGGAAAGATGGGGAAGGATCTCACTGATTCTTGATCCCAGGGAGATTTAAGAAGAGACAACAGGAAGGAGAGACGTGAACACCTTTGAGTTGCTCATATGTGCACTGGTATTGCCATCACCGGCAATGCTCCGAGTTCCAAATCCAGCTTTATGTTCCTCCCACCTTCTCTCAGTCCTTCCCTCCCTCAGTCTGAGACTTGCCTACTGAATAAAGTACCACTGAGCAATGTTGAAAGAAAAGAGCAGCAAATTAATCTAAACCACGGCCTACTTAAATAGAAATCAGAATAGTTTGGTGAGGTCAGATTGAGAAATCTTTTTGTTTTGATAATGAATTATTTTTAGGCCTTGGACCAAATGTTTGGCCCCTCTGAATGATAAAATGTGATTATAATGTCTCCGCAGACTGGAGAAATTAATGATGAGCATTTGCAGTACAGTTTCTGAAGACAATGGTTAAAGGTATAGAGAACAACAATCTGCAGATGAGGGTAACCTCCTGGTTGCTGGGCTGTGCTGCCTCAACTTGGTTAAGGTGGGCTGTTTCTGGAATCCTGACCCTGCAGAGTTCTGAATCAGAAAGGTCTCAGGAGATACCTGTGTGGGGCTGGAGGGTGCAAGTGAAGCAGGGCCACTGGGTCTGTAGTCCTCTCACAGCTGGATGCAGTGGCAGACTAACGAAGAGGTGGTGGTAGATTGCCCTTGTCTGGGCTCTCCTCCACTCCAAACCCAGCCCTTCCTCCTGGGAGCTGGACCAGGCAGGCCAAAAGACCAAGCCCAGCATCCCACCTGCTTGGGTGGCTGCACAGACAGAACTTCCCAGGGACCTTTCCAGAAGCTTTCCACCAGGTCCCGCTTCAAGTCCTGGATGCGCCCACTCCTCGGATGCACTGGTTCACCACCACCTCTCTCGTCAGACCTTCACTTCCCCAGCTCCACCCACAATTTATACAGTCTAGTTCCTGGAATAAATTCTTTATTGCATCACCGAGCAGCTCTGGTCCCCCACAAGCCCTGACTGACACACTCCTACAGTAATTCTCTAATTGGCTTGCAAAGCTCTTGTGAACTGCTGCAGAATGGGGAACAGGTAAGATCTACTCTGTCTGGAGGTCAGGGGTTGACTTCAGGTTATTGAAGGATATGCAGCCTTGGGGTCTCCATTTGCATGATCTTAAGAGTAAGGATTATGAATCTAATCCACACATATTTCTGAGGCAGAGCAGCTCTCATTTGTCAATATGACAGTCTGCAAATGCCATGAAGTACAAGCATTTGTCATTGCAGTAATGTCTCACAGTAAGCAGCCAAAAGCTGAATTAACTTCTATTAATCTGCTTCTAGCTTTCTGTATATCGTGCTGGGCATTACCCTCCAGCTCAGTGTTTTTTTTCAAATGCAAGCCATGACTAATCAGTTTATTATCAAACATACTGAGTGGCCATCAACCAGCATTTTCTTTCACATGAAGCAATAGAATAAAGTGGAACAAAAATAGAGGAGTGCATTGCATGTGGTAAGAGTAGGGATTGTTTTTTGTAACTTCATAGATTTGCATTACATTGGATCATGACATAAAGGGTACTAATGTGGTCACAGTAGAAAGGTTTGAGAATGATTCTCTAGCACGTTCTATCAAACAGGTGGGGCAGTTGTATAGGGCCCAGATAAAGATGATACATAGGTAGAGAACAGATGAAAATAACAGAAATCCTCTCTCCAAATCTCTTGGAGCCAAACATATTTCAAAATTCATACTCTTCCTGACTTTGGAGAGACACCTCTTACTATATGATTTAATACTGGCAGTTGGGCACTAGGACAGTGGTCCCACCCAAACACACACACCTGGGACAACCCACACAAACTGCAATGGTCTCCCTTGGCTACCAGGTGAGTTCAGGTCAGGTTAGGTTTTGCCACCAACAAACTGGGCTCTAAAATGTTAAGTTTTTGGAGCATTTTTGAATTTGAGATTGTGGGCAAGCGATGTAGATCTGTACTCAAGCAAATTACAGCAAACTAGAAGTACCAAGCAGTAAAACAAATCAAAATTATTCCAGGAATAAATTCAATAATCACATGAGCAAAAAAAAAAAAAAAAATCTCTGAATCCTTAACTGTCCCAAAGTGTACCCATAAGTAAATCCAAAAAATGAAAATATAAATTTGTAAAGCAAAAATTATAGCGTGCTGGTCTACACTACAAATAGAAATGCCAGAGAATATCTCTAAATATACTTCCCCATGCAGTGAAAATGTGATTTAGTTTTCAAAAGTTTGTTCAGTAAGCATTTTGAGTAATGCAGAATTCATGAACTGGCAAGCAGACTGAAGACAAAATAGACAATTTAGAGACAGAGTAAGAGAAATAAAAATATATACTCACACAAAGACCTAGATGCAAATGTTTTTAACAGCTGTATTCATAATCACCAAAAACTAAAAACAGCTCCAACATCCACCAACTGGTCAAGAGATAATTGTGATCTACACAATGATCTAATGAAGTACAGATACTTTCAACTCTGGGGATGAGCCTAAAAAGCATTATGCTAAGTGAAAGAAGCCAGACACAGAAGGTCCTATGCTCCATGTGTCCATTCATAGGACAATTTGGAAAAGATAAGACCATAGAAACAAAAATCAGATCACTGGTTGAGCAGGGAGAGAGCTGAATACAAAGGGACAGAAGGAGACCTTCCAGGACAATGGAGATGTCAATCACTGGTTGAGCAGGGAGAGAGCTGACTACAAAGGGACAGAAGGAGACCTTCCAGGACAATGGAGATGTCATATATCTTGAAGGTGGTGGTGGGTACATGATGTATATATCTGTGAAACTCATAGAACTACACACCTCAAGAGGGGTAAATTTCACTGAACATAAATTATACCTCAGTAAACCCAATGAAAGAGAGGGAAGGAGGGAGAGAGAGATTGAGAGTGAGCAAGCGAGCAAGCATGAGAGGGAGCTAGATTAATCCAGTATGAAATGACAAAGACAATCTAGAATGATCCAGGTGGACTAGAGAGGAAAAACCAACATCTGAGACAAAGCAAAGGAAGAAACACCGCAACCAAACCTAGAGAGCACTTGATACAAATGGCATTTTTTTAAAACAAGCTGCATCTGTAAATAATTTAACTGTTGAAAATAACACAGAAAAAGTACTAAATGGTAGACATTGTTCTGTGACATCTCAACATTCAAAAAGAAAGATGGTCCCAAAGGTCCTTGAGCATTTCACTATGGTATTTCCACAGAAGCTGCTCATTGGTTTCTTCTTCCAGGGGATTTCCCTAACAGAAAAATTTATAGCAAGGATAAAATTAACACTGCTGGATGCAGAGGAAATGGTTTCTTTTGTGAATCCCTTTGCTTGAAATTCTGGGAAATTATTTTTTAACAGTCCAAGATCTATTACCAAATCACTGATTTATGGGATTATGGGTGGTTATTGAGAGACTTTCTCCTAAACAAAGATTCAGTATTTTTATAAATAAACAAATAAAATAAACTCTCTTTGAGTGAACTGTGGCCATTTGTATGCCTACAAATCTGAACACTGTGTGTTTCTCTCCTATTTTCAGGATATGAATCTTCTACCCTAGTCAAGCCAGATTTCTTGGTGGTGCTCATACAGGTCATGCCCACCCCATCCTTATTCCTGTCGCTGCCCCTCACTAACTCTCCCCTCTACCTCTGCAAATACTAACTAACCCTCTTGATTCACCAAGATGCAACCAGATTTCCACATTAGATCTCTCTTTTCTAGTCCAGGCCCATGGTCTGTCCACTTGGGTTCCTTGATAATTAATGCAAAAGCTGTTCATATTGAAATTATTCATATGGACAACTTTGGGGCATCTATTTGAGAATGAGTGAGCAATTCAGGGTGAGACCAGTTCTTATGCTTCTTTCCCATACTCTTCATGCCTATCACAAAGCTGGATATGAAGTATTTATTTAATTAACACCTTTATTGGACTGTATAAGAAATCATCCTTTTTCATAGTTGATAAATTTGGTGGGACTGATTGTTCAATAACAGCTCATTGTTTATGCTGTAATGAAGTTCTCATTTTACCATGCAATTCAGCAAGCACGTCAATTAAATATTCTTTGAGTGTTTAGGTGCTGTGATGGCTCTAGAACTTCCTCCTGGTACACATAATGTTCCGTGTCTGTAGATTTGTATAATCTCTCCCCTTCTTCCTTACTGAGACGAAATTTTTTCATAGAGAAAAGTGTTTGGCTCATACTTCTACCTGGTTTTTCCTCCCCTTGTAGCCTTCAAGGACTATCATTTTCCCAGGGAGAACTTTTGTCCTCCAGGTGCTTACAAGCCACCAGGTCTGGGCTACTCCTGGCTTGCTTGGTGGAGAATGCCAATGACCTTGTGAAGCCACTTGGACCCCATAACAGAGCCACCAACAGAACACATGGCTCGGGGGATGGTGCTGTTGGTCAAATAATGAGCAGTGTCAGGGCCTGAGACGGACTGGCAATTGTGAGGTGCCTATCTCAGACAGAGTAGGAAACAAACCTTAGCTTACCCACTGGAATGAGTATGCCCCTTTAGACCCACAGGTTTTATCTCTACTCGATGCCTCTCTGCAACAGATGAAGTGGGTTTTTGGGTTTTATTTGTTTGTTTGTTTTGGCTTTTTTCTTCCCTAAAAGTAACTCAGAGCATTGTGTGGATAACTTATAATCCATACTCGCATTCCTGAGTTGGGGGAGGTGGAGACCAACACTAACCACTCAACCACTTGGCAGATGTATCCTAGTGAAAATGAATGAGTCAAGCAGAACAATGTTCATATCTTACCATCATTTTTCTTCAAGAAGTTAAGCACCTGTTTTCTGGAAAGTGCTGGTGACTACCTAACAACTGGGGGCAAAGCCTGAGCCCTTGGTTTCAGATTTCTGGAGACAAGAATCCTCTGGACAGTGATCTACATCCTCCTAATCCTCTGGACAATGGTCTACGCCCATTAGTGTTCTAATACAAAACACGCACATTCACTGAAATTGTATTCATTCCAGTATGGAATTCGATTATTTGTGTGGATTTCTATGTAAATATATTTGACCAGTCAGAGCAGAGTTCAGAGAAGATCGCAAACCCAACCAGTGCTTATGATGACTGAGGGAAAACAATTTTCTGTTTATGAACAGCAGGTCAATGAACAGCATCCGGTAGAAGCCATCTGAAGCTATCTCTGTGGCTTCTCTGACTGCTCTCATTTAAGGTTGATACTTCCCTGTGTTATTGACTTGTTCATTGTTCAACATTTTCCATTTGCTCTGTGAACAACATGCTGTCAGGTTTTTTCTTGTTCACAGGTCACGAGATGAGGGCAGACAAAAGGATATTAGTGAAATGCTCTGCTGTGGAATTTTGCCACCACCTGTCTCTGGCTCTTGTTTGCAGGTTTGGGTGCTTGTTTCTCTTCACCACCTACTGTGCCATTAAGAGTTGTGCGGTGTGGGGGTCTAGAACTATTTCCTTCTTAGGCATGGCCTTCAACACAATTTCTGTAGAAGAAAAATCACTCAACCTCTCAGGATAAGGTGAGCTACTCCTAATTCACTGCAGCCATGACCACTGATATGCAAAAATATTCATGATTTTTTTCCACTTTCAAGGACTTTAAACACATTTCAATGTATGTGGATGACTTTTGAAATCGTACTCCTAGAGTCAAAGGAAAACACAGTCCACCTTGCCAACAAATTACAATTATTTTATATGGTCCTTCTGAAATAAGGGCAGTGACTCTGATGGAATACAATGACTTAAGGATTTCTGAAGTATTCTTCCTCTTCTATTGGAAGAGAAGACTCCACATCTTCATAAAATATTCTCTCTTTAAAGTTTTCCCTGCTATAAAATGATATTCAGGTAGGCAGATGCAAACTCTGCAAATCTTCCTTCCTTATGCAGATGAAAACATTTTTTTCAATAAAGTTCTAGCTTACCAACTGTCTCTGAAATTCAGTGCAACAAGTGTTATTTTGTATCTGCTCTGCCTCAGGCTTTGTGCTGAGCACCCAGCCATGAGTATGGCTCTCTGTTTGGCATGGATGCTATCTGAAAGGTAAAATGTTTGCAAAGAGTATGTAAAATCAGGACAGGGAGGTGTCAGAAAGAGGTGAGGTGACCTAAGGGAAATGCCAATTAGGTGGCGAGATTTTGATAACAAGGCACAAAGCATAGGGTATTCTAGATAGAAACAGAGGCTAGAAAGTATGGGGTGGATTCAGACTCCAATCTTCAGAAAACTGAAAATGTGTGTAGAAGGAAGCAGTGAGAGATGATTTGATTGGAAATATGCATGGAGACCCAGCTTGGGAAGTTTTGGAATATTACGGTTGAGGACTTAGAAATTAATTCAGTAGGCAAATGGATGATTTCATTATATCTGTTTTAATAAAAACAACTTAGTTTTCCTGACTAGCAGGAAGGGGCTATGGAAAAATTGGAATAGGGCAGTAAGATAAGGCAGAATGCCATTTCACACTCCCAAGGAAGAGTAAGGTGGGTCTAAACCCAAGTAAGGACTGTAGGAAGTGTGTGGCAAGGAGGGAATGAATTTCAGAGCCTTTTCAGAGGTCAGGGAGTACTTCTCATATATGCATAAATCAGTGAGGTACAGGAGTGAGGCAAGAAGAAGGATGCAATAAATTGAGGCCAAAAAAGGTGGGGGAGGCAGAGAACACAGCCAGTGATATTGACACCATCACACCCCTGCAACTGGATGGCACCTGATGGATCATAAGACCTGCACAACATCTGAGAGGTTGGCAAAGCAGGGTACAGCCTGTACCATCAGAAAGACCTAACTGCTGCTTGCTTGCATGTAAAGGTGTTACTTCACATCTCTGAATCTTCCTTTACACGTCACCTGTGTAAATGAAGTGACTAAGCTATAGAAATGGCTCAGCACTGTAATTGTGTGCCATTTCCTAGATTTTGTGTATATTTACACACGGTCGTGCACCTGTGTACATGTATAAAGATAGATCAGGAAGAAGAGTCAGAAGGAACTCTTTCTACTTTGTTCATCTAGGATGATGCATTTCTAAGGGTCCTGATGGAAAACTCAAACAGTTCCCATGAGATAGGCTTCAAACAAACTGCCATTTTTTTTTAAGATTTATTTATTTGAGAGAGAGAAAGCGAGTGCATGCATGAGCTGGGGAAATGGCAAAGGGAGAGAGAATCTTCAGGCAGACTCCCCACTGAGTGTGAAGCTCAATGTGGGGCTCGATCCTGGGACTCTGAGATCATGACCTGAGCAGAAACCAAGAGTCTGATGCTTAGCCCACTGAGCCACTTAGGTGTCCCCACAAACTGCCACTTTATACAAGCAATAATGTCTTGGTCTCTAGCTAAGGTGTTTAACTGGAAAAGACATTTCATAGAGTTTGAACTCTGAAAGAGCTAATTTCAGACTTGAAAGTAAGATGTAGAGCGAAGAAGAAATCTGAACCTCATGCCTTTATCTATTAGCATAATTCTCCAAAACATTCCATTTTATAGACTCAACATCCAAATTTTACCTCCGTATCAAACAGCATGAATTTCCTGCCTATTATTCATCATGCTGTCCACACCAAGACTTGAAATCTTTACGTGATATATTATACAGTTCGTTTGTTCATGTCACTAATGAAATCTAAAACGTTCCTGCTGGTACCTCTAATTTTGTATAGAACAAGGTGCCAAGGTAACCACCTGAGAATTTAGATTTTTAGTTCAAGAATGCACCATTTTCCGTAGGACCTGATCTTTATCACTCATTAACTCAGACTGTTTATATTAGTCATAATGACCTGATTTAGTGAAGATCGAGATTACAAATCAAAAAATCATTTTCCAGCCATATATTAAAATAAAGAGAAATTTTAATGAAAGATTACATCTTTTATTTTCCTAGAAGAAAAATAGATCCGTTCACTAAATACTTATTAAATGATGTCACTATGCTTAAATAAAAATGTCGCTTTCTCAGTCGGGAGCCAAAGTCCTAGGGCAAAGCTTTCAACACCCTAAGAAATGTAAATCACCCACTTTTATGATACACACACATACACACACACCTATGTACATACATTAGTCTGTAGTTTTTAATATGTTTCAAGTATACATAAGATATTTTGGCAGGTCAAAAAAAAACCGCAAATTTGATCAATTGCACAAGAAATGTTTAATGAAATGGATTACATGTTATCACAGAGACGTAACACCTCAGTGTAAGATCTTCTAACTTTTCTTCCAGTTGTGTGGGAGTTACAGGCACTTCTTACCCACTGAACGTCTGTGTCACCTCAAAATTCATATGTCAAAATCCTAACCCCCAATGTGATGGTATTAAAAGGTGGGCCTTTAGGAGGTAGTGAGGTCACGAGTGTGGAACCCCATGAATGGGATGAATGCGCTAATAAAAGAGTCCCCAGAGAGCTCTCTGCTGTCTTTCTCCTTTTTTTTTTTAAGATTTATTTATTTTGGGGGGTAAGGGGCAGAGGGAGAGAGAGAATCCCAAGCAGACTCCACTCTGAGCAGGGAGCCAGACTCATGGCTCAATCCTAGGACCCTGAGATCATGATCTGAGCAGAAACCAAGAGTCGCTGGCTTAACCACTGAGCCACCCAGGCCCCCCTCTCCAGCTCTTTCTGCTATGTAAGGACACAGTGAAAAAAATGGCTGTCTATGAACCAAGAAGCATTCTTTCTGGCAGACACTGAATCTGCCAGGGTCTTGATTTTGGCCTTATCAGCCCCCAGAACTGTGAGAAGTAAAAGTTTGTTGCTTAAGCCACTCACTCTGTAGTATTCTGTTACAGGAGCCTGAATGGACTAAAATAGCTCTGAGTTAGTGTTTACAACAAGAATGAATGGGACCTCTAGGTACTATCCCATGATGAAATGCAGCTATCTCGTGACAGTGAGTTTAGAGAAAATCTAAGACAGAATTCTGGTCATCTTACAGGTGTGATTTGGAGCCAGCACTTTATTTAGACTAAGATAAAATTATTCTGTTGGTCTTAGTCATAACACAGCGGTTTTCTCTAACGGTACCTAAGGGGACTTCTAGTCACCACATCCTTATAATCTTTGATATATCCATTTTGATCCCAAATGGTGACATCTCCCTAGGCTAGGCTGGGGCTATGAGGATGACCACCCTGGCACAGTCCACAGTTTCCCTGGAAATGGGAAACAGGGGCAGGTGTGTTTCTACTCCCATCTCCACACCCAGGGCAGGTATCTCTCCGATGCGCCCACAGCATGCATTTTTGCCTAAAATGTTTTACATTGAGGGCTTCAGTCAGCCACTAGCAATGAATCTGAGTTCCCTGGATACATGGTTATGGAAAACAATATTCTTATTTAGTACTGTGCTTTATTCTTTATTTAATGATAAATTTTTGAAAGGAAAGAATAAAGGGAGAGGAAGAAAATATTTATTAAACAAAACAAAGTCTCTTAGTGCCAAAGATTATTTGATACATGCATGCTACCCCCATCTGAGAAAACTCAATTCTGTGACTTGAACAAAAGCTCAGCAAATGTCAAAGAATGATGGTAGGATGCAGGGAGACTCAACCCATCTGATTCTCTGGTGTTTTTCCAAGCTTGTCTCATTGTTTCAGGGCAAAAGGCGTCTAGGCATTTGTTTTATTCTATATAAGGAGTATATCCATAGTATCGCTGTGAATGTTTCTACCATGAGGGGTCCTTCTCTGAGCCCTGGGGCTCTCAATTTAGCCTTTCTAATGGTGTGTTAAGGATTCTGGACTGTGTATCATCACCAGATGGGTGTGAAGCAGGGAATGTAAACACCTACTTTTCTTAATACATGCTTACACACACACACACACACACACACACTCGTGCACACACACACGTGCACACACAGCAGGGGGCATTAAGAGTAAAGGACAATCGAGTTATTTTTGACAACTGTCACTGTGACCTGAGGCAAGAAAGCAGGTTGAATGGTTGGTGTTCTGAGAATAAATTCATCATCTACTACTTATAAGCCACATGGACACTGGGTGAATGTGCTTGTGGTTTCTCTGTGCACAAACTGGCATGGTGCTAACAGCCATGGCAGGATAGTGGGTAGAGATGATGCACACACAGTAATGTCTATAGTGCTTCACTGAATATTATTACTTGGATGAATAATGATATAATTATTCTTACTAAATGGTGGCAAACGAATTCATTCATAATAAGATTCCATTTTATTGAATTTATGAAATTTAAACCCAGACCTGGACTTTGACCAATCCCAGTTTTAAAAATGCTCTTTCGAGTTTTTTACTTAATTTCTTGGTGCCTTAATGTAACCATCTGCAAAAGAAGGGAGAGGTTCCCTCTGGGGTCTCTGGAGTCTCAAACTGCATGATTCCATGACCCCAACTTAACTCCCACTGCCCATGTAGTTCCAAGTAATTGAGGAAGGAGAATAAACATTTGCAGATTTTATAACTTGAGAAAGAAATCTGAGGAAGTCTTCATCTAAAATGGAGCTCTTTAACTAAGGTTCATGTTCTGTGCTGTGCTTCTGAGGTTCTTTGAATCCCCTGAAACTGCACGCAAAAGTTTTTGTTTATGTGGGTATAGAATGTTTCTGGAAAGTGAGTCTATTACTTCTATCAGATTCTCTAGCAATCCATGACATGGCATGCCCCACCCCCTAAAAAGTTATAAACCAACGATTTCAGATTATAAATACTAATAGTGCTGTTTTGTACTCATAGAATAAATCAATGCCAATGATAAAATTGGAATACAAGCTTTTTAGTTTAGTGTCAGTTAAGGTACTTTAGTGCTGGTATCTTACTTCAGGTCTTCCAAAGGCTAACCTGGAACAGAGGCCCTGGGTGCAGATGGTTTATTTGGGAAGCCCTCCTGGAAAGTGCAGGAATGTGACAATGAGGGATGGAGAGATAGCAGCCAGAGAGTGGAGTCAGCCAACTGGATGTGGCCCATTTCTGAACCCTTCTCTCTCTCACACACCACATCCAATTATCCACCGAGTTGTAATTTCAAACTTTATAGCCTAAAGCACATTTGGCATACATAGTCTCTATCCCATTCAGTTGTCCCTGCCTCGGTTCAGACGTGTGCAATCACTCCCCCGACTTCTTGCAATGCTTTCCTGCTGATCTTGCTTGTCTAAGCCATCTTCTGGTCTATACTGCACCCATGTGGCCCTTCTACAAGTACATCTAACAGTATCTGCCCTAGGTTTCCCACTCTTCGATGGCTCCCAATACTGTCAAAGACGATCCAAACTCCTTGGCATTCCCGTTGGGTTTTTCACCCCTTCTCTGGTTCATTTCCATCTTCGTTTGTGCTCCCTGGCACTCCCTCTCTAACATCTGACAGATAGTCTCCAATAAATCGCCCTTGCAAACCCTGCCTGGGTAGTCTCTGAAGTGAAGTTTTCACAAACCACTCCGCCCTGCGCCCCAACTAGGCGGCCAGGCCTTGGCTCCAATGCTGTCCCAAGCACACACTGCCCCCCACCCGCAGGCTTTCTCTCCTCCACTCTGTTGCACTTGTATCATTATTGTTGTACCCAGTGCATACTAGCTGCTTAAAAACATTTTCAAATGACTGCGCTAAACGGTAGTACATAATCACTGTTTTTTTTTAAATATTTTATTTGTTTATTTATTTGACAGAGAGAGACAGCCAGCGAGAGAGGGAACACAAGCAGGGGGAGTGGGAGAGGAAGAAGCAGGCTCCCAGCGGAGCAGGGAGCCCAATGCGGGGCTCGATCCCAGGACCCCGGGATCACGCCCTGAGCTGAAGGCAGACACTTAATGACTGAGCCACCCAGGCGCCCCCACTGTTTTATATTGTATATATTGGTGGTGTCTTCTATAAGACCAAGACCATGTCCTCCCATCTCCTCACTTCCAACTCTCACCATAGGAATAATAATGTGTGTCCAGCAAATGCTTGTCAACATGAAGCATCATAAATGCTGGCATGATGGACTGTGAAAGAACGGAAGGTAGAGTCACATAAAACTGAGCTCATATCTTTGACACTCACTAGCTGTGTGGTCTTGAGTAAATTACTTAACCACCCTGAGTATACTTTGCTCATTTATTAAATGGGGGTAGTATACTATGGTAGATTATATTACTGCTTCCAAATAGACACTTCTCTTGTAGTAGTATACACCCCTGGCTATTCCCGTGTGACTTACAGTGCACCTCTGCAGGACCTTTAACTTGACCACATGACCTGCCCTAGCAAGTGAAAGTGAGCAGATGTGACACATGTCCCATCTGAGCAAACGCTGAAAGAGCCACTGCTTGCCTTGGACATCGCAACTTTCCCCAGCCACAAGAAGGGCATATGCCAAGTGAAGGCTCTGTTTCAGCCTGGATCCCAGAATGAAAAAAGCTCTTGGAGAAGAGCCACAGTTGCTCCACAGACTCTGAAGCTGATATCCAATATCCAGATAAATCCCTGGTCTTATAAGTCCCTGGGATTTGAGCTTGTGAGATAGCCTAGCATAAGTCAGGAGAAGCCACCCCAGAATGTTGTGAGAATGCATTAAATCAGATAAGCAAAGCGTGTCTCAGAGAGGCCAGAATTTGATAGGTCTTTAAAAAAATCTAACTCCCTTGTCCCTGTCATGTTCCTCTGAAAACCCAAATCTAGCCCAGAGGTGGGCACAAAGTAGAGGTTTGAAAATATTCAAATAACAAGTGAATAAACACAGAAGTTGAGCTTAATTTTAAAATCAAAAATACAGACACATCTTTTTCATCTAGTCATTTCCTGCATATACATTACTTTGACAAAAATTTTATAACATAATTTCAAAATAGCTTGCTATAGCTTCCAGGAATATTTATATGTAGTCTGAAGGAATTAAAGAATTGAGTATCTCATCTTTCAGAAAGCCAACACAACAACAGGGTAAATGATTTAATTGAGAAATGCCTATCACGTATCTACCTCCGCTGGCTTCACTGCCACGAGTGTGACAGCACATTGGGAAAGCCCAGCTATGATTTCCTTTGTTTGATTCCATAGACCACAAGATTACAGCAATGGTGTGACTTGGATTGAATGTGTTTTCCCTTTTGTATGCTTTTCTGAGGGGCAATATAAAGAAATACTTGCTTGATCTAAATGAATAGGTATTCAAAATTATCCATTTTATCCTAGTCTTATGACCTTAACTTAAAAAATTCAGGAAAATACAGCAGTGACTATAGAAATTGATACCTTTGTTTTTTTTTTAAGAGTTTATTTATTTATTTGACAGAGAAAGAGGCAGCGAGAGAGGGAACACAAGCAGGGGGAGTGGGAGAGGAAGAAGCAGGCTCCCAGCGGAGGAGCCTGATGTGGGGCTCGATCCCGTAATGCCGGGATCACGCCCTGAGCCGAAGGCAGACGCTTAACCGCTGTGCCACCCAGGCGCCCCGATACCTTTGTTTCTGTCATAATTGATTCCACTTAACCATCACATTTCTTGGATGCAGTTTTCATATATAAAAACACATCATAAATCCATCAGTGGAGTGTAGCTTTGCATTATTTTTCAACATTTTACATAGCATTCCCTGCAGAAACAGCATTAATTTCAATAACACAGCTAATGAGTTACACATAAAGCTGGAGGAGAAAAAAGAATTTAAAAATTGGCCTTACATTTCTTAAGGAATCTGTTCATTCTCCAGAGCCAATAAAAACTACAATTTATCAGGAAGAGCAGATTCCATGGGGCTGGGCCAACAGAGAAATGACACACTAATATTTATTTGAAAGGCCATTTATTTATCAAACACTTAAGTGCCTATTATTTGCCACCTCGTGAGCTGACACGAGATAATAAGATAGCCAGACAGAGGCCCTAACCTCAGAAGGTTAGGTCTGGTCTAAGACACAGACAAGTACATATAAGATTATGAACATATCTGGTGGCTTTGTTCTAAAAGACAGTAGGGAATGGGAAGACGGAAGAGGGACCCTAAGATGGTGGTCAGTGGGGTTAGGGGAAGGCTTTGGGAGGAGGTAGGGGCTGGGCACGAACAACCGCAGTGCCCTGAAAGGCCCATAGGCAAGGATGGGGCAAAGCCAATGAAATGCCATACAAAGATGTTTGCTAAGCCTTCCTTCGGTTCTGTTGCCACAGATTCAGCTCCTCACTCATGACTTCCTTTATCCAACCATTTCCCTCTGCTCACCTAAGTGAGTTAGGTGCAAGGTGTCTTGGTTAATGAGACAGATGTGGGGCGTGCCTGGGTGGCTCAGTCGGTTATGCGTCTGCCCTTAGCTCAGGTCATGATCCCAGGGCCCTGAGACTGAGTCTCGAATCGGGCTCCCTGGTCAGCAAGAGAGTCTTTTTCTCTCCCTCCCTTCCCCCTCTGTCTCATTCACTCTCTCAAATAAATAAATAAATAAATAAATAAATAAATAAATAAATAAATAACAAAAAACCCAAACAACAAGACAGACATGGCTCCTACCCTGGTGCAGCTCTCAATCCTATGGTAGGCATCCTATTATGGGGAGCAGCTGGGGCCGAACCCAGAACATCAGACTCCGTTGTTGGCGAAGAGAGACTCGGAATACTCCATGTTAATAGGAAGGTCAGCGAATTAAGTGTTCGCTCATACTGACACACAGAATAAAGCCACATCTTCGTCCCTAAGCTTTCAAGGACGAGCCGGTTCTAGCTGCAGCCTACCCTATCCTCCCACAAGCTGCTGCGGTGCAGTGAGAAAGAGATGCTGGGACCCTGGTCCCCCGCTTCCCAAGAAGCCCACTCTTACATAATTACTCTCCCACCAAACCTGGGGCGCCTCCCCACCGCGGACTCTGTTCTGTACTCAAGACATGCTCGATGAGCTGGCACACAAGAGTGCCCTGGGCAACAGGGTATCGAGACAGTCCCATCCTTCACACGCTCATGGACTTCAAGGTCCAAAGGAAGAGAAACGCAGAAAAGAAGGTTCAGTACAATGTGTCCATATGTCACCCAGTGTGAGGTATTTGACAAAATATGTCCACATTTCGTCCACTGTAATATGATCCTAACATGCCATCGTAGAAGAATGCATGAAGTGTGATGGAAGAGGCGGGGCGCTGGGAGGGGCCGTCGGGAAAGGTTTCACAAAAACAATAATGTTTAAAACTAGAATGGTGGGTGGAAGGTCCTTACGGGATAGATGCGAGGGAGGAGCCTGACAACAGACAGGCTGTGGAAGGCTGCCCAACCCCCCGGAGACAAAGCCATGCTTTTTGAATTATGTCTGCTTTGGGGGGAGGGGGGGGAATCCTTGGAATATTTGTGTTTCATCACAGCAGACTGTTTTCAGGGTGATTTGTATTTTAAAATATTCTTTGAAGGGGAAAGAGACTTCATTCCGCAATCCAAGTAGAGCATCAAATGAAGTCACGTGCAGTATGCGAGTAGTGACGTGAGCATCAAATGAAGTCACATGCAGTATGCGAGTAGTGACCTCATCCGAGGTTCTGTGCTGATTCTACAGATTCATTAACACATTCTCTGCTTTTCAAGTAAAAAGGGGTGAGAGATCAGGAAAAGATCAGTATTTTAAAATAGGCAGCAATAAGATTTCCCAGAGAGTAGGAACTTTTATTTCTTTTGGCAACTTACTATACATGAGCCTATTTACTTGCTAAAATATTTTCTTCTCAGATGAAAAGTGCAGCCCTGGAAAGAGATAATTCATTTCAGACCTTGCTCAGAGCTTATGGTGATAGATATTACTAGTGCTTTCTGCTATTTCTCTTATTTTTTTAATTTAAATTCAATTAGCCAGCATATAGCATATCATTAGTTTTTGATGCAGTGTTTATTGATTCATTAGTTGCTTATAATACCCAGTGCTCATCACATCACATGCCCTGCTTAATGCCCAATCACACAGTTACCCCATGCCCCACACCTCCCTTTTTGCAACCCTCAGTTTGTTTCCTAGAGTCAAGAGTGTCTCATGGTTTGTCTTCCTCTCTGATTTCTTCCCATTCAGTTTTCCCTCCCTTCCCCTATGATCCTCTGCAGTATTTCATATATTCCACCTATGAGTGAAACCATATGATAATTGTCTTTTTCTGATTGACTTATTTCACTTAGCATACAGTCAACAAAGCTAAAAGGCAACCTATGGAAAGGGAGAAGATATTTGCAAATGACGTAACAGATAAAGGGCTGGTATCCAAGATTGATTTCTACCATTTGTTCCCATCCTGGATACACGGCAGAGTGACATCTCTTCTTCCCCCTAAATTAGCGAGCTGATTCTCTTTGGGCCATAAACTGTGAGTTGCAGTGACCCAGGCCACTTCCAGGTGGAAACATTTAGGAGCCAGTGTGGATTCCTCCAAGCTCTCCTTCCATGCTTAAGCAAACTCAGCAGCATCATGCTGAGACAGAACTGCGACAAGACTGAAGCCAAACAATGGCATGCCATATAGAAGGCAAGCCGCCTCCTAGATTAATCTGGCTTCCTTGTTAAATTTTGCGTGAGTGAGAAAGGAACATTTGTCATATTAAGCCACTGAAGATGTGGGCCGTTCCCTAGCTGATATGCTTGTTTTGAACATGCAGAGTATCAGTGAATTTACAAAGCCACGCCCATGTGCATCACCTTAACAGAGATTAATGAGTAACTGATTTACAATCATAAACTGAGACAATGTACCTAGGAAGGTGAGCTTTCTGATTGAGACCAAAATGTTAGGCACAGATTTTTTTCTTTACAATAATAAGAAAGACAAAACAACAGAAAACCCTATGTGTGCTTTTGTTATGCAAATATAGGTATTATAGTAGCAGGAGTGGGAAGGGGGTGTGGGAGGTCACATCCAAGACACATGAACCTATATCCTTCCTATGTTACAACACATTCCTATAATGAAGTCCTAAAATAAACTCCTGATATCCTCCTACAGAGGGGCAATATGATTGTCTACAAGGTGAATATATTTTCTTGAACCGCAATGAACTGTGATGATGTGTATTTATTCTCAGATAATGTATATAATTCCACAGATTTTAGAAAGGAAATGGTTGAACACATCTCATGGTAAGTGTTCCTGCAAGGACAGCAGGTAGGACAGATCCCTGGGTCTTCCTTTCAGTTATAAAATGTACAACAAAGGGCATCTTGCTTTCTTATTCTTGGGGAGGACTTTGAAGCTTTAGCTGACTCAGTCACTTCTTTTCTTCAGATGTGGCCACTTTAATATAATCTGCTAGCAAACAGATTGATGGGCAAACTTCAAAGAACATAGCAATGAAAGGATCAATACCTCTATACAATCGCTCTAAAGAACCAGATAGCTTCATTTAAGATATAATTGGAATTCCCTTTAAGAGAAAGAAGAGGTTAAAACTCCACAAGAAAAAAGCACAGCCACATTTAAGAGCACTACCTGACACAGTCTTTGCAACTATAAATGCACAATAACCCTGAAGATCAATATTTGTTCTATATTTTAAGATGCAGGTGCAATGCAGAAAACAATTGCTGTGCTTTAGTGAGAAAAAAACAGGATAATGAGGGGAAACACAAGATGATATTTTAAGGTAACATCTAAAAATCAGGATGATCACTCAGCTGAGATTACAGTTCAAAAATAAAGCATTGCACTTGATATATTCCTTAACGGTATTTCTATCTGTACATCTATTTGGAAGTATAACAGTTTTAAGGAGGCATTGTAATATGAACGTTATACTGTCTGGTTTTATTCAAATGAGAATATCCAATAAGATTGTGACTTGAGACCATGTGCCCAGAGGTACGGGGATAGGAAACATAAAACAACATAAAATAAAAGAGACCTATAATCAAGATTTTAGGGTGTAAGAATCTTCATCTTTGGAACCAGGCAATCCTAGAACTGAATGTAGGTCAGTACTAATGCTGGTCAATGGCCATGACTGTATGCATAGACTACTTGATTTCTTTGAGTTTCTTTACCTGTGAGAGAGCAACCAGTAGCTACAGTGGGGGGGTTTAATAAATGATGGCCAGTTGCCTGCTTTTATAAATAAAGTTTTATTGGAATACAGCCATACTCATTATCTATGGCTGCTTTCTGCTACAAAGGCAAAGTTGAGAAATTACAACAGAAATTGTATGGCCCATAAAATCTGCAATGTTTACTATCTGTCCTTTACAGTAACCGTTTGCCAATCCCTGGTCTGTGAGGTTGCTGTATGGACCAGAAATTATTCAACACAGTGCTTGGTACATGGTAGCTGTTTCATTAGATCATTATTCAAGTAAGGGAAAGGTTAAAGTCGTACAAGGAAGAAAATGTTTCAACTGCCAATTCCTGTCGATCAATGAATCCTTAACCCATCTGAGAAGAAGCTGTTGCCCAAAGTGCTTCACTCAGTTGACAGAAAAGATCTTAACCTGCTCTTTACTCTATGGAAAAATGATGTGGGGTAAATGGAAATTAAAAAGACACTGAGATACCACTTCTCACCTATCAGACTGGCAAAAATCTCAAGTCTGACAGCATATTCTGTTGGTGAGGCCCTGGGGAAATACTCTCATGCATTTTTACCGGGAGTGCAAATTGTTGAAACTCTAGGGAGTGAAACTTGGCAAAATTAGCAAAATTCCATATAATTTACTCATTGATTGTCCTTGGGAATCTAATCCTTAAGATATCTGGCAAAAGTACAAGTGTGCACAGGGTTATTCATTACAACATTTTTCTGTGAGAGCAAAAGACTGAAAATAGCCTGAATGTTCCCCCACAGGGTGCTGGAAAAGAAGGAGTTAAAGCAAGTTGCTTGTGATCCATTTTCCTCTGATTACCAATGAGATACTGGGGTTGAGGGAAGAAGGTAAGTGACCTGAATTAAGCTTTGTGTAAACATATGAACTAGATCATTGGGCAAATAGAATAATTAATTAATTAATTAATTAATTTTTTTTTTTTGCTAGGAGGAGAGTCCTCATCAAGCAGGAAAGCCCTGGTTTAGGACATTATGATAAATAAACCTTCATAGATTGATGAGTTATGACCCTCTGGAGAATGTCACATGAGCCCTTCAAATTTCTTAGGTGTAAACCTGGAGATGTTGAAAAATCATGTTTCCTGCTATGTGAGGGACTTGTACATCTCATTGGAAACCTCATCTGTCACTCTGGGCCAAAAAGTGTGTGTGTGTGTGTGTATAAAAAATATGAAAAAGAAGGATGTGAGGAGCCACATGGGATAGGATAGCCTGGATTTCTCCCTCCATTACCAGTGTACCTCGGTCACTTGAATCCTTAAAATTATTAGTAAAGCTTGATTCTGGATGAGATTCCTGATTGAGCCAATCTCATCCTTTATGTTGGTTAATCCACCTAAAGGAGTGGCAGCTGCAGGTTAATGGAGTGAAGAACACCTAAATACACTGATGGGGAATGATTTCCATGATATACTCCTGGTGAAAAAAAATCAAAGGGCAGAATAAGGCATATAACATGCCGCTCTTCATGCAAGAACAGGGCAAGGATACAGTTATATGCAAGTATCGGCTTGCCTATGTGAAATAAGCACCGAAAGCTTAAACCAAAGGCTAATAACCATGTAACTGGGGCAGGAAGAAGGCACAGGACACAGCGGCAGGGGATGCACGTGACATCTCTCTGAAAACGCTCTATACATGTAAAAACATACAATTTGCACTTGGAATATAAATGTTATAGATTAAAAAACACAATGACATTTTTAAAATCCATTAAAATTGAAAAGATTCTGAAACAAATGAAACAATTTATATATAAAAGTTAGAATATGACCACATAGAAAAAAAAAAAAAAACTTAAGCAACTTAAGTTTGAGTCTTTAATTGTACATCTTTAATGTAATATAAAATGAAGACTGAAAGCAAATTTTAAAACTTAATTTAATATTCTTGGGGTGGCTGGGTGGCTCAGTCGGTTAAGCGTCCAGCTCTTGGTTTCAGCTCAGTTCATGATCTCATGGGTTGTGAGATCAAGCCCAGACTTGGGCTCCATGCTCAGCGGGGAGTCTACTTAAGAGTCCCTCCCACTTGCATGTGACTGCACTTGCTCTCTCTCTCTCTCTTAAACAAATAAATCTTTTATAAAAACAAAAAAACACCATTTAAAAAAGACTTCATGTAATATTTTTATTGTGAGTGGTAATATTAGTGCTTGTATTTAAATATATATATATATATATATATATATATATATATATATATATACACACACACATTAAAATAAATAAGTTTTGTTAAGAACCAATATTTTTAGTGAAAAAGAAAATAAATGCAAATATAGTACCAGAGAAGTTAAACATTCTGTAAGGCTATGTTTGATTTGGAAATAATGTATGAATTCAGGTTATTTTTTTATTTAAAAATGGTATTTTCAGGGGGCCTGGGTGGCTCAGTCAGTTAAGCATCTGCCTTCAGCTCAGGTCATGGTCCCAGGGTCCTGGGATTGAGCCCTGTGTTGGGCTCTTCACTCAGTGGGGAGTCTGCTTCTCCCTCTCCCTCTAACCCTCACCCTTGTTCATGCTCTTGCTCTCTCAAATGAATAAATAAAAAATCTTTTAAAAAATAAATAAATAAGTTTTTTTCTAGCTCTAACATGTATTGAAACAGCCCAGAAACAGTGATGGTCCAGATATGATGGGTGTCCCTAGTATTTAGATTGTGATTTCTAAATACCATTCTCCACAAAGAAAGGAGGGCTTCTTGGAGGAATGGCTGACTCCAGGTCTGGTACTGGATGGGCTTGTACATCTAGTTGTACTAGAAACACGGAAACTATCAAAGACTTGTGGATCCTGTGTCAAAAGGGCAAAAAGTCAACGTGAAGTTGTTCCCCGTGACTGAAAGGGAACAAAGTGAAAGTGCGTGAAACAGGATAGAACAAGATAAACAATACCACAAACAGACAAACCCAGAATGTAAGACATTCTTCAACAATTGACCTGTTTTCTTGACAAGTCAATGGCATGAAAAAAAAAATGGACCTGGGAGGGAGTTGTTACTCGAGATATAACAACAAGCTGGAATGTGTGACAGGCTTCAGTTGCATGGCGACTCAAACCAGTATCTGCACGATGACATTTTTGAGATGGTCAGGAAACACAAACATTGACTGGAAACTACATGATGCCAAGGACTTATTGTTATTAGCATTTGTCATGATAGTGGTATTATGATTCTGGAAGAAAATACCCACTGTTTTTTCAGAGGTGTGTATACCTATGTAGGGACGAAATTACATGATGTCTGAGATTTCCTTTAAAATATGTTAACCACTACCCCCCCAAAACACAAAGGAAGTATGACAAAGTCCTACTGAAGACGGATAATGACATTTAATATGTTATTCTCTTCCCTTTGCTTATGTGTTTGTCATAATATGAAGAGAGAATCAAGAGAAAGCTGCTTTGGGAAAAGGTTTCACACAAAATGAAGGGGTGACATGATTTTTTGTGCTTTATTTTAAATTGGCCTGTGAGATCTGCCCATTTCACTCCAACCTCCTACAAGAGACTTCCCGTGAGACCTACAGTGATGGTGTTGATTCAGTGGGAGTTTATGTAGAGAAAGAAATAAATTTTATACAGGAAATGCCACCACAGTCAGCCTGGTGCTGAGCTATTCTCTCTTGCTACTGGAGGAAGGCATTTTAAAGTATTTTATTATTTCTCTAAGCACTCAGTCAGCTTGATTAATACACATAAAAACACATTTTCAATATGATAAAAAGAACTAGTCAAAATCTGCTTTTAGAGTAAAAAAAGAAATTAAAATCACTTTTCTCTATTCCAATAGCTGTACTGACATGGCAAGATAAGCCACTAAATGCCACTGGGAAGGATCTGTCACATACGCTGCCACTGAGTTCCAAGGCAGATGCGTGAGTAACCTTACCGATCCTACCTGGACTTTGTCAGATGTTATGATCAGTCCATTTGCGGACTGCTTTTAGCTAGGATTGCCATGATCTCAGCTTTTAACTTGGAGTGAGTAAGACCTAACAATTTTGATGACTGGGAAGATGTCAATATCGATACAGGTTTCTTTGTGCTAAAACTGTAGAACTGATATGAGATAGGTGGTGATAAAGCTGGAAAAGACCAAAGTTAGACAACTAACCTTTGATGCTCTTTCCTAGCTTAAGAGGATTTTTACATAAATTCCTCTGCATGCAGGCTGGGATTTTATAACGCAAAGGTATACTTTGGAACAAACTTGGCGAGACCACTGTTTATCGTCAGCAAATTACTTAGAATGAAGTAGGACATGAGAACCTAAAAGTGAACACATGCTAACATGCTAAATCCTGCTTACCTTTCAAAGCCGATCTGCCGAAACGTCTTTTCCCATGTGGAGCCTGCAGACAGAAGGAAAGAACATAATTAATTGATGTGCACCAAGCATGCAGGTAGCTCTGTCCTGGTTTTGTACACCCTGGTAGATATTTGGTTTTAGAGTTAAGTGGAATGAGTCTTCCGGCAGATGCACCGTTCTTCGCCTCCAGTCCCCAAATGGCCCTTTAGAGAACAATCCACATAATGTGCAATGTGACAACGCTCTCTAAACATCTGAGTGTGTCACAATAACATGTCAAAATTAATGCAACAGCGTCGTGTAAGCTGTACTCTGAAATTCAACGTTTAATTTCATGGGGCACATGGAAAGCTGGTTGGCTCTCTGAAGATCCAACTCATTATACCAGGTCTTTACTTCCCTATTGTTGAATCACAATGATTAACATTTCTTTCTTTTTAAAGCTAAACATTTAAATCAGAAGTCTCTTGAATGCAAAAATACTGTTTCCAGTAACATGATTTGAAGAGTAGTATATCCAAATCCATAAAAGAACAGCTAGTTTTAAAAAAAACAGATTTTCTATAATTTTTTCATGTAATAGTTCTTGCCTACATTATAGGCATAATAATGTTCTGAGTACTTGATATAAAGAAAAGTGCTAATTTTTATCAAAGACCACTTTAATAAAAACTCTGCATTAATAAAAGTTAAAGGTCTTTACTAACCCCACGGTTTTACATTTTACATTAATCACTGGCAAAATTATTTTGATTTCAGTAAACACCCACCTAGCCCTAAATTTGTGAGTTGTGCTATGCTCTAACTGCTTGATAATCACAGCAGATAATCACTATTTTTCTGTACAATTTAGTTCTGCAAATAGGAAATGGTAGATTCAGCGTTGGGTCTCCAGAGGCAGCTGAAAATCTACCCTTCTTCCTTTTCTCCAGTCACAGTTAACTAGGATGGTGCTATGTTTCTTTCTTGAGAACTCTGCCTCTAATGCTTTACTGTCAGGTGACAAGTCAGTGTCTCCTAGGCATTAGTCTTCTGGAAAGGCAGGAGATTATATTTTCCCCAGCCCCTCTGAGGACTGACTGAGCTAGTTCCAAGAGAGCATGAACATGGTGCTTCACTATGGGCTTTGAGTTCATATACTTGGTGATGATGAAGCATTTTAAGTAAGTATTATACATAATAAAGGACTACATTTTGTATATGAACTACACACATGCACACACACAAATTTAAAACAGATTCAGGCTTATCTCCTCAGATGAAGTCACTCTTGTCCAACTGAATTCCAATATGCTTTGCTGAGTAGAAGTAAAAGTCATGGAAGTTTAGTTAACCAGCCCAGGAATTTCCATGGCTCCTCGTCCAGGGGAGTACGCCTATATGAATGTCATCTGTCCTGTGAATCACATGCAAGACAATTCGAAATCCCTATCTCAGGAATTCTTAGAAGACGATTATCCTGCCCCAGAGATACTAGCAATTAAGCCACTGGCAAAACATAACATAATCTGAGTCAGAAACCACATAAAGACAGCTGGCAACTGCCCGGCCCAAACAGAGGAGTGGGAGAGATTGAGAGTCTCCTGCCAAGTGAGAACCAGACAGTCTGAGCTCAGACCAAGTGGGGAGGGTCTAGGGGAGCCTGGAGTGGTTGGTAAGGGGGTTCAGATGCTATTCTTCTTGACTCGCTTCCAGGGAGAAACAAAGCACCTTTACATTTTTTCTACATTTTCTTTTTTTTCCCCCCAGATCTGCTCAGTGTATTCCTAAACTGATTTTTTAAATAAATTTTTAAGAAAATCCCCCTTTTTAATAGACTCCATCTATTATCAAGGTAAAATAAAAATAAATCATTCTGTGATACTGCACTGTCAGGCTTTTAAAACATGAAATTTTAATTAAGAAATAGGTTCCATCTTCACATTTCTTAGAAAAGTAAACTTACTCAAATAAGCAGAACAAGATAAGAGTTTTCAGTGCAAGGCTTCCAGCACTCCTTAGAATAAATATTTTCAACCAATCAACCAAGCACAACAGAGATGGTAGAAAAACGACTTCCTTCTAGTAGTTAGATATTAATTTAATTGATAATTTAAGCATCTTACATACAACAGGCATTCATCTTTGACTGCTGTTGATATTCTATGAACCATCTTACTATGTGAGGTACAGGACCGAATATATTAAAATATGGTTTCTGCCCTCAAACACCACATACCCTAGAGGTTTGGGTTTTTATGTCTTTTGTGAGCACTTAGTCACGATGAAATGAGAAACACACAATAAATGGAACAGACATATCCAGATCCTTTGGCACCAAGAATATTTTTGACAGCTCATTATTCAGTTGTTGGGGAATTCTTTTAAAGCCATTAACCATGTTTTACATGGTAAGGTAATATTATTCTCTTTTGCTGGAGCAGTCCGACAGGGAGAGAAAAGTAGGGAAACAAAAGTAGCTGGCAGACTTCCTCGGTTCAACACTTTTTAAATGAGATTTATAATATGGAGAAGTCTAAAACATGTTACATTCTTCAGGGGAAAGCGAAGGACAAAACAACGAAGAGAAAAGTATATAGCATAGAGAAACGGACAAAGCTTAGAAGGATTTTTCCTGTCCAATTGTAGATGAAGTTAGAAATAATGAACTATGATTCCTCACTCCCAAACGTCCCCTTGATAGCACCAACATCCAGCAACAGAACTGAAATCTGGAACGGAGCAGCACAGCGTCCAGAAGCGACAAACACACCCTAGACTCAAAGTCATTCAGTCTGCAGAGCAAGTTTCTCATGTCTTGTGTGCCCAAGGAGACAAAATGCCCTTTAGCACCCTGCAGCACCGACATTCTAAGGGAGTGGAGGTGGGGACTGCTATGCCTAGAAGCTCAGGACATTTCCTCCTCGAATACATTCATCAACAATTGCTCCTTTACAAACAAAACTCTATGTATCTCTTCTCTCTCCCCTTTCTCTCTCTCCCTCCCTCTCTTCCCCCATTTTCCTATTGGCCTCTGCAGATCCAAGCTCCAGTTCTTTCCATTAGACAAAGAAGTTATGGAAACTTCTTTTCTCGGGAGCTACCTTCCCCAGGCCCATGAGCTGACTCTGCTGGGGCTCCCAGTCCTACTACCTCTCCTGCCCTGGCCTAGCAGGCAGGGAAATCTAGGAGATTCGGGACCCCAGAGTTCTGAGATTCTTTACTCACAGCCTTGTCATCCTTTGGGGGCTATATTCTTGTCTTTCCTTCCTTCTTCATTTTCCTTTCCTTACTCTCCTTGCTATGGAATGATCTGTCACCCTGATCTGGCTATAATATGGAATTCAAAACAACTTTTTAATTCTACAAATTTTGTGTGTCTGATTATTAACTTAAGCAGCACGCCAGAGCCTCTAGTAGAAGTTATATCATCAAACACCTTCCCACACCACCCTCCATCCTGTGACTTTCCCTATGTTAATTTTGTTTAGCCCTCAGCATGCCCAGCAGGAGTTCAATTTGTACAAATACACATAGATAGAAGGCCACATGCCAATATGTCACTTGAAGATGAGGGGACAGGGCTGATTAATTTTTACTTCTTTTAGTTTTTTTGTAGTAGTCATTTAAAGTCATGGGATTTACTTGTCCCCTGAAACCAGACATATGAGTTCCAGGGTTTGCAACCAGGTCCCTTTCAGTTTGTAATTTTCTGTTTTTCATAAACATTAAGGAAAATGCAAAAATCTATCTTTATGTTGTAAATTGGTTACTTGCTTTATTATCAGTTTCCTCTGTGAGTACTGTTCTCATTCTTTCAATCAACTTGTTGCTCAGTTTCTAATACAAAAAGTAACTGGATTTTCCCCCTAGGCTTCATAATGCAGTGGTGAAACTGGTAGCCGAATGAGGCAGAGATTTTCTTCTAATTGAGCAGTTTTATACCAAGTATGTCTCAGATGTTGAGAGCCACTTGAACTTGGACCTGCACCTCTGTATTTTTCAAAATAATTAGCAGAAAAGGACTAATAATTCATAGAAGTGGTAGATTTTTGCCAGCACATTCCTATAAAAATGGAAGTGTTTTTTATATATTGCAAGGGCTGCCAAGCAGCTGAACATGTGACCTGGCACAGAAACTGGTGATCAAACACAAATATCAGGAAATGATACCGCTTCGAAGATTTCTGGTGAAAGCTCCATTTACATTATTTTTAACTCTTTTTTTTAAGATTTTATTTATTGACTAGAGAGAGAGAGTGAGAAAGAGAGAGCACAAGCCAGCAGGGAAAGGCAGAGGGAGAGGGAGAAGCAGACTCCCCACTGAGCAGGGAGCCCAACACAGGAATCAATCGATCCCAGGACCCTGAGATCATGACCTGAGATGAAGGCAGACACTCAACCATCTGAGCCACCCATGTGACCCTATTTGTAACTCTTACAAAGATTTTCACATGTACTCTAAGAGCCAAGATTTAACCATGCATCAAACGTTGACCATAATGTGAAATCCTAGAAGAAAAATAGATCTTCTCAATGGGTCAGTAGTGACATTCACTTTGCAAATATTATGATGCTCTGCTGTTGAATGATAGCTAAAATCTAGTAACACAGAAATGGTTGCTCTAATGGATATGAACCCAAGTAATGCAACTTTCTGAGGCAATGAGCATGACTGCAGCACTTTGGGTTATATGCTGAGACCTGTAAAATTCTCTGAGTTCTAATTCCCAGATGAGATTTGTCATTAATTGGTTAAAAGTAACTGTAAAAGATAGAGGTAGAAAAAAAAAAACTTCACCATCCCATATTTAATAATTTTCGTATTAAATGACCAATATATTTTTTAAATCATTTTCACCTCTACCTAGTACTATCTCCTGCTCTGTCATCAGTAAATAGATGACACACCCCTTTATGTACCCAGTAACTTTCATTCAGTTGCATACTTGGGTTTTCATTTCACTTACCCTTTGTCAGTTCTTTTCATAATATGTCTTAATTTTACATCATCTAGAGGTGATTGCTCATAAATAAGGGTCAGAATTCTTCATTCTCACTAACAATATGGTGGTATATATAGAACATATGATCGTAAACAGCTTTATATTTTTCCTTATTTGTAAAATAATATACAGCTGACCTTGAACAATGTGAGGGTTGGTGGTGCTGACCCCTGCGCATTTGAAAATCCACATATAACTTTTGATTCCTCCGTAAACTTGCTACCAATAGCCTATTATCGACCCGAAGCCTTACCAATCACATTAACACCTATTTTGTATGTTACATGTATTCTATACTGTATTCTTACAATAAAGTCAGCTAGAGAAAAGCAAATGTTATTAAGAAAATAATAAGGAAGAGAAAATACATTTACAGTACTATAGTTTATTTATTGAAGAAAATGTGTATGCGAATAGACCCACGCAGTTCAAACCCATGTTGTTGTTAAGGGTCAACCGTAGATCATGACAAAATGTGGAAATACTTACGATCTTTTATTTTTGCATAAACACCCCTACACACGAAAACTCTCACATTCATATTGTACATATACACTAAGGATCGTCCTATTTTGAAATTTGCTTTAATCACTTAGTAATATATAATGTAACTCTTTCCATGTCAATAAATATAGGCATATAGCCATTTTATTACCCATGTAGTATTCCATAATTTTTTATAAATGCAAGTTTTTATTAATATTTATATTCTATCTACATTTTTGCTATTAACCATAAGAATGTGTTGAATACCTTTTAAATGTATCTTTGAATATTTGTTCCATTAGTACTTTGAGATAAATTCCTAAAAATAGAATATGTCATCATCTATGCATATATATTAATACAGTATATATTAATATAGTAATGTAAATGCATATATTATGCATATATGTGCATCATATTTGATAGTATTAATCAAAATTTTAACCCTAAATCTTTTTCAAATACATGTCCTTGATCAAATTCAGTTTATGAATCGGTTTGCCTTTTATAAAATATTTTATTTTAATTTACATTTTCATAATTAGTAATGAAATTAAACAGATTTTCCTAGGTTTTTAAGATTTTAATATTTTGTATTATGAATCGCTTGTTCATGCTCACTGCCCATTTGCCTATTAGATGTTTGTCTTTTATCCTATCGATTTATAACAACTCTTTATATATTATAGTTCATATTACCAAATGTGGAAAGTCTACAGGAAATGCATTTTCTTTGTAGCTTAAAAACCAGATTACTTAATTATTTTATTTTCCTGAATAGAACTGATGAATTTTTGCATTTAATCAATTTCTATCATTTGAGCTTTTCAATTTTTCAGTCTACAAGTTTGTTGCCCCAGTAGGTGGGAACAAATATTACATTTATTTCTTTGCATCCAAATATCGCAACTCCAGGAGGTCTTCAGCATAATATATGTTTTATGCTGTCATCTGAGTTGACTGGTCAGTCTGAAACAAAACCTATTACCAGTATTCGCTCTTTGTGGAGACTAGGACAGGCCTATTCAGAAATATTCAGCAAGTCTATTTACAAATATGCCACACTCTTGTCTATGAATGGAGGGTGTTACAACACCATGAAAGATTTTCTTTTGAAAAATTATCTTCAGAGTACTCTAAAATGAAATGTAACTCCTAAATAATTAATCTCTTCATCAAAAAATGGATTTTTAAAGATAATTGTTGAGTACAAAATTTCTGGTTTAAGATTGGATCTGGGGAGCCTGACTGGCTCAACTGGTGGAGGGTTCAACTCCTGATCTCTGGACTGTGAGTTTGAGCCCCATGTTGAGTGTAGAGATTACTTAAAATCTTTAAAAAAAAATTGGATTTTAGTGGCAGTCTGTGATGTTTCTTCTACCAACTTCCCCAATAGCTATGGACATACTGGAAGTGAGAAACACACAGACACGCAAACACACACACACACACACACACACACACACACACACACACAGAGTAAATCTATTTTCAAGAATCTCAGAGGAACTTTCACAAGTAGGTCAACCAAACTGAATTGTGAAACTCAGCTTGTAGTGTTCTGTGCATTTGTCTCCCCTGGAAACCAAACAAACCAGCCAGCCCTACAGAAGGTAAAAGTATGTTCCATTCTCTTCCCACCATACTCCCCCTGGTTCAGAAACACAGATCCATACACAACAGGAAGTGGAAGTTGTACCTTCTGTGCACTGAAGGCCTCTTTCTGAGGAAGCCAAACTCCTGTCCCTGTCATTGTCACCATCACTCTGCCCTCACCTGCCCTCCCTGCCTTCCAGATCTTCCCACATCCACTCCAACCCCCAGAAACAACTGACAACAAGTGTGTGTGTGTGTGTGTGTGTGTGTGTGTGTGTTTGACTATGTATATGTATATTTGTGTATGTGTATATTTGTGTCTGTGTGTGTGTGTACACGTGTGGAAAGTGATAGACAAGAGGTAAGGAAACCAACCCCTTTTGGCCCAGTACCTTTTGGGGCACATAGTCCTCATCAGGGAAAAGTTATAGGGATACTTAGGGTCTGAAAATCCCTGGCAATTACCTATCCCGAGAACTAGAAATAGCCTAAATAGTCAATGATTAGAAAATGTTTATATACACTGTTGACACATGGTGGAATAGTATGTGACATTAAAATTACATTTGTAAACAGAAACTGATGAGATAATGAGACTCAGAACCTCTACAGAACTTAACTGAAATTGTAGTTGATGTGATGTCCCATTCATTCAAATAAAGTTTTCCATAATGCCAAATGATTTTTGCTGCTTCTTCAGCAAGAGCATTTAGAGCATAAGATAATCAGGGATGGGAGTTGGGAGAAACTAACAATTTTTAAAGAGCCCGCTGGTCAAGAAAGATGACCCAGTTAAGCAAAAAAAAAAAAAAAAAGGTAAATGAATGTGAAATGAGGGATTGGAGAGAGGGAATCAAATACGGTAGAGGGACCAGCTTTGATGAGGGCATTCATATATTTTAGCTCTTGGAGAAGATGGGTAATATGTGTAGAAAAGTCTCAGTAGAATTACAGAAAAGATCATGTGGAAGAGGGAGACTGAGAAGTACATGGAAGGTCAGGAAGTGGAAGCAGTGAGGGCATACTTCTCTTTTTAAAAGCCAAGCCTAGGGACACCTGGGTGGCTCAGTTGGTTAAGCATTTGCCTTCAGCTCACGTCATTGTCCCAGGGTCCTGGGATCGAGTCCAGCATCAGGCTCTCTGCTCAACAGGGGAGCCTGCTTCTCCCTCCCCTCTGCCCCCTGCCTGCTCCTGTTCTCTCTCACTCTCTCTCAAATAAATAAATTAATAAAATCTTAAAAAACAATGGCTACTTGAGGTGGGGAGGGGGCGGGTGGGGGGTTGGGAAGAGCCAGGGCAAGGGCAGTGTGGCTCCTGAGGTGAAGCTCTATGGAAGTCCTACTAAACTAAAGACAGGGAAGCAGGGTGAGCAGAGAGGAAGGATAGTACTAGATTCCTTAGCAGGTAGGACAGGAGAAGACTGAGCAGGGAGAGACTCTGAGACCACAGGAGACAGACGAGGGAGAACACGGTGGACCGTCTCGGCAGCAGAGCGCCGAACAGTTCCTGTGGCACTCTTTAAAGAGGACAGGGAGTGAGGAATGTAAGCAACGGATATACAAAAACGCATCCTGGTTGATTGCCTACTTGGATAACTGCAGTCACTACACAATCCATATATAGATTACTTTTTTCAGGGAATGATGTTATGTAGAACACTGAAATTATACAAATAAAGCCATCTGTTCTAGACAAATTAGAAGACACTGAAGGATCCAGCCATGTTCTTTAGGACGAAGAACAACCTTCATTGTGGAAGCTTAGAATGCAGGACTGCCTCTGAATTCTCCCCACGCTATGCTCCGAAACCGACTTTAAAACTCAACCCCTTATGTCCATGTTTGTTTTCTCATAGAAGTTGACTACAGAAGACATTCCAGGAATGATTGTTTCAGTTGTTTCAAAGCCAGATGTATGGGAGTTTCCTGCACAGCCTCACAAGTGATGCATTTGCGCAGAAAACTGCTTGAATTTGACTTCGGACTTTTTAGCCTGCAGCACTGTGATGATGACGTGCCCATTCTCCAGCTTATTGAAACTCTCAGATGCTTGCATAAGATTCCATTCCTGCTCATTCTTATAAGAACTTCACAATATGGCTTGAGATAAAAATTTAATGAAATAAAGATCTATAAGAAATGAGTGGAAAATCACTAGAAAATGATAATTGTTAAAATTCACAGTCTACAATCCACCTCTGGTGGTGTTCAGATCTGGGGACCATAGGGGATCACAGTTGAAAATTCATGAGCAGCCCATTAGAAGAAAGGCCCGAGTTCTAGCAGGAGACCAAGTTAGAGCATCACCTTAAAGACGGCATCAGGGGCCTGGTCATCTCGGTCCTCATAGGTCACCATATCTTCATAAGTTAATTTTAGCTCACGTGTACTTATTTTCTAGGTCTCAAATATAAAACTTTACATTTCAGAGTCAGTGATGCACAGCTTTTATCCTTTCTTAAACTAGCTTGCTGTTTTGTATACTTATCTAGACTGCACCAACAATGCTAATTTCCCTCCATCTTGGGGTGTCAGTTTCCTCTCAAAACCAAAGATGACGTATCTGAAATTTCAACAGGGCACTTGGCAGTAACTTAGCCCCACCAGCAAAATAACTTTGCCCTTGACTCCCTTCTCTACTACCTGTCTCAGTCAGCTATGATGCTGATATACTCACTTTAGGTCTCCAGGTTAATCGAGGCATGTCTAAAATGAGATCAGCAGCACCTTCTCACAAATCCAATGAAGACATATATTCAAAGCATCTGCACGGTGTCTGGCACAAAGTAGAGGAAGATAGCTGGTATCGGCCACTAATATATGGCTCTTGACCAGCATTGAAATGTACAAGGCCACAGTGCAGGCAGTACTTGGGAGCCTGAAAACTTTAATTGTACAGAATAACTACAGCCCAATTTCCCCTTGTCCACACACACACACACACACACACTCACTTCCAGAAAGCCATGCATTAAAATACATACGAATAAGCTTTGGCATCATTTCTCTTTTTAATTGGCACATCATTATGTTTTGTGGTCGGTTTCAGTTAATCCGTGTTCTAGTACATACTTTTCCTTTTAGTGCGTGTTTGCCAAAACTCTCCTAAAATTATCTTAGGGGAAAGGCAGTGAATGCATATTTAGGTTAAACCCATAAATAACCTCATTCATTTAAACTTAAGTCCTTCCGAAAGAGGTTACCAAGCGAATACAAGTATTCAAACTGGTGTTTATGAGGTTGTCCTTGAAAGATACACATGAGAACGTGAATCGCGTGGGAGAGCTCTTGTCATTTCCTATGCTGCTGGTCCCAGGCATACGCCACACCCACAAGAGAGGTGGTGGAATAATGAAATGCAAAGTTGTCCTACAAGATCTCTTTAAAAACAACTGTATTTTCTCCACTAAAAATGCACTTACAGTATTCTTCCGAGAGAAGGAAGAAGATAGAGTTATTTCAGTTTTCTTATTTCCCAGTATTTATAGAACATTGGCAAGCATTTCAACGGAGGATACTTAGTTTCCCAGGACGAGGATTTTCACTTTTATGTTCCTTCGGGCGTCTTTTATGACGTTACAGTTCCTTTGTATGGTTTGTGGCTTTCTTTACACTAACTACCAACTCCCCTTTGCCAGAAGTGTGTGCCAAAGAGTGATGTTCACTTGTAAAAATTAAATAAAGCAACCCTGGAGGACATTTGATAGCCGGAAATTTTATGACAAAGAAAAACGTATGAAGCATATTTAGTTGAAAACTGCAACAGCAGCAGCTGAGACCTTGTTTCCTCTGAACATGGGTCAAATACAAAGTGCAGACTAAAGACAGTTATATCTATTTATTATATGGAGCGCTAGGTAGCTTGCAGTTCCTCATTTTTAATACAACTGATAAAATATGTACTATGCTATGTCATAAAATATTTAATGCATGTAGAAAAATCTCCTGTTGTCCTCTTTTTAAAACTTTTCTTAAAAACTTTTATTTCAAGATCACTTTATTCCTGAGAACACTGCATATTTCCAAATAATTCAGTCTGTAAGTATTTTAATTATTTTTACTATTAAATGTCAACGATTACCTGTGGGTTAATATTATGGAAATAGTCTCTCATGCTTCATCCCCCCTTCTGGACTCTGAGAAACAAACTGAGGGCTTCAGAGGGGAGGGGGGTGGGGGAATGGGATAGGCTGGTGATGGGTAGTAAGGAGGGCACATATTGCATGGCACACTGGGTGTTATACGCAACTAACGAATCATGGAACATTACATCAAAAACCAGGGATGTACTGTGTGGTGACTAACATAATATAATAAAAAAATACTATTATAAAAAAAAGTCTTTATACTAAGTTTTCCGACTCCCTCATGAACCGAACCATAATAATATCACTGAACTTGAAAAAAAATATTATGGAAATAAAATTCACTCGTTATTTAATAATACCCATGAAAAAAGGTAAAAGTAAGATAGTCATTCAATTTATTCAATAGACTTTTTAAGCTGTAATACATGCTGAACAGTGGTAGTACAGCAGTAAACATGAATCTTACATTTACTGGGGGAGAAGTAATAAAAATAATCAGACTATATATGTATACATACATATACATATGTGTACATACCCACATGCATTCATACTATGGAGAAAATAAAGAAGAGAGAAGGATTAGGGAGATAAAAGTGCTACAGATTTAAAGATTTATTTATTTGAGAGAGAGAGAGTAAGTGTGAGTGGGGGGAGAGGGACTGACAGAGAGAGAAAGAACCCTCAAGAAGACTCCCTGCTGAGTCCAACGTGGGGCTCGATCCCAGGACCCTGAGATCATGACCTGAACCGAAATCAAAAGTTGGCCGCTCCACCAACTGAACCATCCAGATGCCCCAAAAGTGCCACAGATTTTAAAAGGATAAATCCTTGAAAAGATTTAAGGATAAAAGTGTGAAGTAATAAGTGAAGGATTTATTTATAATGAAATGCAACTCTTATGCTTTTAAATTTTTTGAGCCATCTTCAAGGTGGGTGATGACAATGGTGGCCCTCATTCATTCCATGAGCCAGACCCTCCTCAGCAGGCTGCCAGTTTTCCTTAGAGAAATACGAACACGGATTTTTTTCATTTCAGATGTTAGGAAATGCCTCCCCAGGACTCCCTCTCTGATTCAGTTTGCACTCTGGGGTGGAGACCCCTAATGGGAAAGGTACAGAAAACAAGGGTCTTCCAATGTCAGCTTGAGTGAGGACGCTGAAGTCAAGATTTGACCCGCAGAGATGTTTTTTGGCTGACCACAGCCTGGGGAGCAGGGGTGTGCTGGGGGCAGCCGGCACAGCTCCGGGCCTCTTCCTTACTCTATGGTCAGTAGTATCACATCCACAGCTGGGCGACACCCATGGTTGGGGTAGGTCAGGGTATTTATGCCATGGAAATCAATAAATACCACAAAGCAGGTGGGTTTCCTTGAATATCTGGTTGAACGCCAAATTCTCCAGTGTACCAGCAGATGAGACCTTAGCAGGTGGCCACCTTAGCACCTGGGAAGGTTCAATTCAATCAGACAGATGGAATAGGCTAAAATAGGGCACTTTGAAAATCTGGGCCCAATAAATCAACTGGAGAGAAAAGCAGGTTACAATGAACCCAACTAGGTAGACACTTCAGTCATCCAGACTTCCATTTGATGCTAAGTTGTGCATTTTTGTCCCTCCAGTACTCTGCTTTCAGGAAAAAAGAAATCATTGAAACAAACTGAAAGCCAGATTTCATGAAAAGGATGGAGTTGAGGCTAATTCTGGTCCCGTCAGCAAATACCCCGATCCTCTCTCCGGGACTGGCCTGCAGAGATGAACAGCCCACGGGACTCTGAGATGCTCTTGTTGGAGCAAGAAGACAAGAGCTTCTTGCAAAGATCTGCAACAGCAGGAGTCTACAGGGCTAATTATCAGCTGAGTAGAAGACACAAACTAGGCACTCTATTGAACTCGTCCTTCTTTATCCTGAGGTTTTACTGGAAACGATGAACTACGCAACCTCACACACCCCATGCCAGCCTGCTTCTGTAAAGAAACAATGAAAAGGTTTTACTCATGGCTATTTTTCACTTAGTAGCCACCAGGAAGGAGGGACAGGCGTGTGCTTGTCATCTGGGTCACACACGGGAGAAGGAGGCAAGCTGCAAACTTCCTGAATGTCCTTCCTGTGCATCCTCTCTTCTCCCCAGAGACCGGCAGCCACTTTTCCAAGTATTGTTATCAGATTCTCTCAGACGTCAGGATTTTCTTTACTTTTTTTTTTTTTTTTTTTTTTTTTTTTTACAGAGACCTCTTTTGAAAGCTTAAGTTCCCGGCCCCAAAAAAGCATCTGTGGAGGAACTCTGCCTTCCACACAGAAACTTGAAATCGGTTAGTTGGGGATCTCCATGGAGAGTTTCCAGGCCCCAGATAGGGAAGGGCTCCTCGGGCTCCCCGCTGCACCATGGGGAGAGGCTGATGGAAGAGAGTTCTGGAGCAGCCAAGCCTTTGCTTCAGAATCATGCTTTTTACTGATAAATACTGTGAACACTACATTCACATTTAAGAATGTCTGACTAATTTCTTGGCACAGAGCAGAATCCCTGAGTTTTAAATTTGAGCCAGTTGAAAAGCAATCAATGCACATTTAAAGCATACACCAAATATCAAGCATTTTAAAAGTGGATAGACAGATAGCTAGATAAATAGATAGATGTTGTTTTTTTAAATCTGAGGTATTCTGTAACACCTAAAATGAAGGGCAAAGCTTTCTTGGACAAACTACAGAATTTTCCTGTCTCTCTGTGGTTTTCCAGTAGTCCAACTCAAATTTTCAAGCCAGACTACCACTTGCAGACATAAGCTTTTCTGGGGGCTGATAACTATAGCAGGCTTCCTTTATTTTATTGTATACTCTCCATGCTTTAGGTCAAATTGGAGATATAAAAGCTGCATTTTTAGGGGAATAAAATGTTTATGATGAGGGCAGGAGACCAAAGCCCAAAGAACTTAGACGTGGATTAATGTATTTAGTCTAGGGAGGATTCAGAATTTCATAAGCATCCGCTTTCTTAATAACAATCCCATACCTTCTCATGGCAACACGGCTGCTAGAGCAGCCTTGCAGATGGGAAGCAGTACGGGCATGGAAGCAGTAAGGGCAGGCTCCCACAGGCCAGGAGGAAAGAGGACAGAGTCGCCTGATTTGCTCTGTGGTGGTTTCTCGGCTTCGCCACGTGCTTCTCACTTCCCCTTTGAGGGGAAGGAGCCAGGCTTTTACTTTTTTAATCTTCTGTTCTTAAACAGTTGCCTGGCACAGAAATGTTATAAATAAAAAATGAAAAAGGGGTATTATAGAAGACTAAATGTGATAAGCATGGAACAAATGATTTAACAGGTCCCTGGTCTCAATGCCATCGCATTCTGGCCCACAGCGACAGATCAGAACCAGGAGATTGTGATCTAACATCACAATAGCCAAAAGTTCCCCTTACTTATTAGTGACCTAAAGAGATGTGTGGCCACCTTCCTCAGAGTATCCATTTGTTCCCTCTTTTACTGGCCAGCACCTCTCCTCCCAGGCCATAATTCAAAGCAAAAGAACATTTAGAAGTAGCCCCTACATAGCATTGGGGATAAAAGGTGCCGAGTAAGACAAGTCTGGTCACAATCTCTCAAAGTGGAACACCGCACTTTCCTATTTCTGCAAAACTTTCACAACACTTCACCTTCATCCCTGCTTAATGGTGTAATTCAGATGCATTAACGGGAAAAGAAAAAAGGAGATTCTTGGTTTGTCTTAGTGCTGACTCAAAAAGATTTACTGCGCTTTGCTGAGGTTTTGGCGGCCTGCAGCCTCCCAGCTGCTGAAAAGGTATCCATGCATCAATCTTTATGTAAACACTCACGGCATTAACCACAGCTGCAACGTAAATTAGAGCCACAGAAAATATCCTTGTTTATGCGATGAGGTGGAGCCTCTCAACTGACTGCCCCGCTGAAATACACAGAAGCTCAGTAAAGAATCTGGAAAAGGTGTGATAGGAGCCGCACATGCTTGCAGACATCGCTCAGGCATGCCAGTGCCTTGTGAATGGGGACATCCCACAGCACGCTGTCTTCCCTGAACTCATTCAGAATGGGGCAGAACCGCCACGGGAGCAAAGGAGGTCTGAATGCTTTTGACCGGATTCCTACACCTATTCCTGCATCTGCAAGTAAGACTGGAATGTCTGAACCAAAGAAGAGAAAGCTCTCACTGATTGCTTAGTGTAAACAATAATTGTGTTTCAGAAGTTTCACATTTGGGGGCCATTCCAAGTGAGGCACAGGTAGGTGCTGGCTGCACACACTCTCACCTGAGGGGCTGGGAAACAGAACGTCACTGGCGAGGTGGTGAGAAGAGACTGTTCCCACCACTCTCTCAGACCTCATTCATGGCCAGCCCTTAGGACAGAGGCTTTTATTCTCACCCATCTTTTTTTTTTTAAAGCTCTTCCACAGTGTTTAATGGAGTTTGACACAAACTGGTAAATGGACGGGATGTCAGAGTAAACATATGCTTGACCCAACAGGATCTTGAGTTTACAGAGTTCTAGTGGCTTCTTAGCTGGGGGTGAAGGAGGGCACTAATATTTACCGAGCACCCAGTACGTGCACGGATGGACAGACACTGTCTGTTCACAGTTGCTTTTTCAGGTTCTCGCTATACTTTGGAGAGAAAAAGGTTGTAACTCTAAGATACTATTTCAAAAACAAGTATCTAGGGAGCTATTAAAGATAAGAATTTTATAATTCTGTTACAAAGCTCAAACATGCCTTAAGTTCAGAGAAAGACGTGTTGGATGTCCCTCTAGGTAATGTCCTATCTCCTAAGAACACCACAGTATGATATCAGGAATGTTTCCTTGATTTTTCTCAGCCCTTTTAGTTTAGAACAGAGAACAGTTCATCTTAAATTGTAGAACTTCACGCTGACTACCCTGGACTTCAATGATAAAATCAAGAACTCTATGACGTAACTGTATTAAACATAAGTTGCTTGTGATTTGGGACGGTAGGAGGTGTAGATCTCAATTGAATTATAATTGTAGTTCTCTCTTTCCTATTGATCTGCCATCAAACTATCTAAACATGTATCTACCTATAATTTTAATAGGTTCTAGAATTTAATATTTTCAAAGGATCTTTCCTTATAGCACAAGTAATGGATATTCATTTAAATCATGAGTATCCCCACCACCCAGAAATTAACTGTTGTTAGTACTGGTATATATCCTTCTGGACTTATTGATCTGTGCAGTGTGTATGTGTGTGTGTGAGACAGAGAGACAGAGAAAAACAGAGAAAATCATATACACTGTTACATAATGTACTTCGCTTAACTTCTTGTGGTAAAATGTGTCCTATCAATACATATTTTTAAACTTCCAGTGCATGGATGTACCCTAATTTAATTACCTAGTTCTTTTAGATTAGACATTTAGGCTGTTTCAATCTTTTTTTTAATTATTATTGCCAAATTATCAATAAGGCTGTGAGTATGGTCACCTTTTGCATATCATTATGCAAAATGATATGGATAAATAAATAGCAAGATATGGGCATGTTTACTCTTTTAATACTTTCAACTAAAAATGTCCTCTGAAAATCACATTAATTTAAAAGTTAAACCATACTAAATTGATGATAGTTGACAAAAATTCTGGCCTATAAAAACCATTTCATACTACTCAACGTACCATAAGCATAACATTTTGAAAAGAATGTTAATAATCCCGCCTCACAAACGTATTCAGTCATTTGGAAAACGTGAATGGAGCAGCCGTTGCCTGCTCAGCATTATTTCTGGGCTGTGTATAAATCAGTGAACACCCCACCCGTGGGTTCCTGCCCATTTGCAGCTTACAGTCCAGAGCAGAAGAGAAGCAATGAAGACAATTAGATGATTAAAAATTAAAGTAAGTTTTAAGAAGTTGAAAAATACGCAGGGGAGAGAATACTTCAAATTGGGAGGGAAAGGGGCATTTAGGCAGAGCAGACAAGGACCAGCGGGGGAAGATCTTCCAGGCAGAGGCAACAGCAGGGAGAAGCCCCTTTGAGAACTTGCTGGATGCAGTTCAGAAGGGCCGAGAAAGTTGTAATTGGGGGACAAGCCTACAGGCTGCAGGTGGAGAGCAGAAAGGGGCCATTCGCTTTTCACATCTTTACCAGTTTTATAGGTAAAAAAATGTTACGTCATGTTTCCTTTAATTGCAATTTCTTTAATCCTAATGATATGGAACTTCTTTTCACATTACATTAGCCATTTAAGATTCTTTTTAATTGCCTGTTTTTGTCTTTTCTCTATTTTTCTTTGCTTTTTCCTCTTTTTCTCTATTTTTCTCTTGGTGTAATCATTTCCTTATCCATTCCTAAGATTACATGTTAACAATTTTTCGTTTATTTTGCAATTTTTTCTCCACTTGTTATCTCTCAGCATGGAATTGATTAGTGTGTGCTGTGCTCTGTGCTGCAAAGGTCCCCACCATCAGGGAACAGACTACATCAGACAGGTCATCTGTCATTTATTTGAGATGACCGAATTGCACCTTCTCTCTATCCATCCAACACACTTCTTAAAGGGATTAGAGAGCCCTCCATATGGCCACCGTTTGTCATGCAGACACACCATTTAAGGATATTTTCCTGAGTTCTAACTTAGGTGAACTGGTGGCATGATGTAGCTATTTTTCAATGTCTGAAAGAATGCCAGCCTGTAATTAAGGTCCTTCATAACTTCATTAGCTGTTTTACACCAACATCAAGTTTCCATTAAAGAGTTTTTGAAGGAAAATTAATGAGTGCCCATTGAAAACTTGTCATATTCTCTGTCCCCAAGCACAATTAACCACCGTAATTTGGCAGTACCTGCGTGGAGGACAGCGGCATTATAACCCCTCCCCATCAGGCAGAGAGCTTCAGCCCCTCACTGACCTGTCCCCAGGAAGCTGACTGAGGTCAAAGACAGGCTAGGGTGAGCATTAGAAGCCCACCTGATTCTCATGGTGCGTGTATTTCAGCAGAAGGCATGGACAGAGGTTTCTGTGGTCCCATTCCCACCCCAAATCAGGCAGAAAATCCACTTTAATTCCTGCATGGAAATTACAGAAAGCATCTGCTAATATGCTAAGGCATTCTGACTATTTCAGTGGGTAACTTGAGTCTTATGCAAAGATTGAGAAATGAGAAGTGCTAGGAATTGTCAATATTATAAATGTATTATATATTTACAGACCATATATTACTTTTGGCAAACATACAATGCCCTTATTGATAAAGTTTTTTTTAATTATGTTAGGCCTATTGGGCACAGCAAAGAGTGTCAAAACCTAAACATCCAGAAAAATCACTTAATTTAATAGCCAACTGTCCACTCCTCTTGAGACCTGATCCAATAGGACAATTTCACCTTGGGTCTGTCTTATGCGCCCGTGCCTTAACTGCCCCCTACCAGCATCCAAAGAAATAAAAAGTCTTTCTTCTTAAATGACTTACTCCTTCCTTCCTTCCTCCCTCCCTCCCTTCCTTCCTTCCTTCCTTCCTTCCTTCCTTCCTTCCTTCCTTCCTTTTATTTAAAAAGACATTTTATAGCACTTAATATGACCAGGTATTATTGCAAGCCTTTACAAATACTAACTCATTTTATTAAAACCTCAGATCTCCTCTGTGAGACAGAGACTCTTATTAGATCTGTTTTACTGATGTGGGAGCTGAGGCCACAGAGAGGTTAACTAACTTGCCCTGAGTCACACAGCCACTGTGGAAGGGCCAGGATTCCAGCATAGGCCGTCTGGCTCTAAGCACCATGCTGTGGTGCTACTGCAACCCTGGTAAAGAGCTGTGCGTGGCTCTTGCAAGAAAGAAAGAAAGGAAGGAAGGAAGGAAGGAAGGAAGGAAGGAAGGAAGGAAGGAAGGAAGAAAGAAAGAAAGAAAGAAAGAAAGAAAGAAAGAAAGAAAGAAAGAAAGAAAGAAAGAAAGAAGCATGCCATTTTTTTAATAACTGAGGAAACTATAATGATAGAATTCTTAGTTTTCTTCTTGGGGACAGTCCACGTGGGGACTCTCAGAGAGCACTCCCTGTGGTACCCCGTACTCAGGAGGAGGGATATTTACTTGGCTGGAGGAAGCCTGGATCAGTCAGCCTGCAGCTGACAGAGAAGAAGGGGAATTTGACAACTCTTGTGAACATTCTAGTGCAGTGATGCCGGACAGAAGCTAGGCGGCTCGGCGCTACTCAGAGGGCAGAATTAGAAGTCATGGATGAAAATGACAGCAAAGGTTCACGTGGCTCCTTCTAAAAGGACACCACTTCTGAATTAGACTCTGTGAAGGGTGACGTGGATAAAATCCCATGAAGCCGAGCACCTGCAAGTCTCCCAAACCTGATTTCATGAGGAGGATATTTAGTGCACGTTACAGAAACCTGCTACATTAGAACTATGAACAAATGCTGGCTTCAACCAAGGCAAACTGTTGAAAAGGCAATCTGGGGGTGGCTGATTCAAGAGCCAGGACTCTGCATTCTGTGGCAAGTCAAACCCACTTCGCCGCCCCAGCTCCCCGAGCCTTCGCCTGTCTCCAGCACAGCTGTGGCCGCTGCTCTGCCTGCTGTATTGATGGCGGCAGCACCCCGCCCGCAGCACCCCTCGGAGCACCAGACACGGCCCAACAGAGAGCTCTCTGGCCCACGTTCACCCGGAAGGAGATTCTAAGACTCAACGCTCTATCCTTTCTAGCACTTTTGAGGACAGATTTAGGGGGGTGTCATTCATTTAAAATGGTCCCCTTAAAAGCCTTCTCTTCCACCCATCATCCCTAGTTAGTATCTTCGAGGATGTCTTGGGCAGTCTGTCTAGGAAGCAGATTCTAATGACTTCTCTGAGCAACAACAGAGAGGCTCTGTGCAGGGACATTCAGCACTGTAAGCTGGCACCTGCTTTTCCCATAACCCTCTCCTGATAAAAATGAGGCTTGCTTTCTCTGAGCGTGGATGCCTGTCCTGGGACCCTGCCTTACTTTCTGTAGGAATAGTTGTCAGATTGGAGTTCTGAAATTGCAACATCTCAATTCCTTCTTTTTTTTTCTTTAGTAATGCAAACTTTACAGCTCATAAACCTTCACTGGATTTATAAAGGTGGAGCTTGCTTTGGAATGTCTCCTGGAGTCTGTGCACGTTGAGATCACTTTTGAACCCCACTTCGCAGAAAGGAAAGAAAGAAAAAAGAGAGTCTTAAAATCGCAGCAGGGAGGCTCCATCTGCAGCCTGGCTGTAGCAAGTCCTGCCCTCACTGTCCCTTCCTTTGTGCTGATGTGCTGGTTGGTGTTAACCCTCCCGGCCAGCGGAAGTTCTAGGCCTGGCAGCTATGTTGTAGAAGTTTTGCCAAGATTAAAATACCTGGGGCTAGAATTAACAGTCTCTGGATGCAGGAAGAAAACAGTCAGATGTCACTGCTCCAGGCCCAGCAATCAATGCTAAGTGAAATAAGTCAAGCAGAGAAAGACAATTATCATATGGTTTCTCTCATCTATGGAACATAAGAACTAGGAAGATAGGTAGGAGAAGAAAGGGGGGGTAATCAGAAGGGGGAATGAAGCATGAGAGACTGTGGACTCTGAGAAACAAACTGCGGGCTTCAGAGGGGAGGGAGTGGGGTAATGGGATAGGCTGGTGATGGGTAGTAAGGAGGGCACGTATTGCATGGTGCACTGGGTGTTATATGCAACTAATGAATCATCGAACTTTACATCAGAAACCAGGGATGTACTGTATGGTGACTAACATAATATAATAAAAAAAATTAAAATAAAAAAAAAACTTAACCCAATGTAATACATCTTCGTTGGAGATAAGAAAAACAAAATGATGCCTACACTGAGTTCTGCTTTCAGGACTGCATAGACACAAACCAAAGGCACTCCTGTCAATACTGTGGCTGTTCTGGCTTGAATCCTGTGAGGACGCGGCTTCCTTGCCAGCTTTGCTTGATAGAGCTAAGGGCCATCCTCCCCTTGAGGTCCCTCCTGGCGGACACCCCTAGCCCCTTGACAACCCTGGAGACCTGGGCAGTTTTTAAACTTGTTTAGAATGCTCGTTTTAGTCTACTCTGGTTTCTCCACAGCGACAACGTCTAAACAGACAATCCAGCTTACTGTCATCAAGAGAAATGAATATTTAGTTTACGAAGAGTAAACTATTTGCTAGAAAATTACATGTAATGACCAGGAGATGGCACGAAATTAAACACAGCTCCTCGAGGCAGCTGAATGGAGCCATGCCAGAGCTACTATGGGAATGAATGAAAAGCCACTTCCCATTTGTTTGGTACTTTACCGAGTTCAGTGTTCTTTTGTAACAAACACCAGGGGTCTTAATTAACTCTGTTCTGATTTTGCATTTGGCATCTTAGTGGAGGCATCCTAGACCCAATGAGATACGCTCTTCAAACCAGTGTGTACACATGACATCTTCACGTGCTCTAAGCCTATGGTGCTCACGGAGAGCTTCATACAGGGAAGAAAGAGTCCATGCTTGTCCTGTGGTGGGATTGGACGGATCTGGGGAATTCTGGCAGATGTCCCTAAGTTTCTATATGTTATCTCCCCTGCATACAGAGCTAGTGCATTATAATGCCGTCTTTATGCTGCGTGTGATACGGAAGCAATTTAAAAATAGCTCCCTGGTAGAGTCAGAACTGGATTTCCACAAAATCGGATTTTTTTTCTTTATTCCTCTCATTTTACTAGTGTTTTGTCTCCCAAATTGTGGGAATTGGAACTCCCTTCCAAGCACCTAAACTTCCAGCCACTTCCAGTCCCTCCTGAGCAATTTACTAGGTTCTAGATGTTCTTCTTGTCATCTTCCCT